>NC_136063.1:2003022480-2003694563 GCF_964261635.1 Lissotriton helveticus
GACAGAGCTTCTATAATCAAATCTGCATGCACTGCCCATTTAGGCTTAGTTTTGGGAGGGAGGCGAAGGAAGCGAGCTCACTTCTGAACTGTTGCCTGCTGAACTGTAGATCACTCAGGAAGCATAGACTGGAGATCTAAGTCCAGCTCTTAGATGGTCAGGTAGATGTGATGTTCCTCTCTGAGACTTGGCTGGATGATGACTCTGCGCCGGAGATCCCTGAGGCACTACCCAGTGGTTACGCGATCACCAGGATAGATAGACGCTCCGGCAGAGGAGGTGGGTGGCGATCATATTTAAACACACCATCCAATGCTCCCTCGAGGCGGTCGCTATTGCTGATAGCGAGGCTGGTCTTTTTACGATCAGGGTAGCTATGAACTACATCTTGAAAGGACTCCTGGTCTACAGACCCCCTGAAACCCCCCACACGCTCCACTCCTAGCCTGATAGAATGTCTTACTTAACCAGCATTGCGATATGAAAAATTCTTAGTGCTTGGTGATTTCAATCTGCATTTTGATGATTCAAGGAGTGTGGGGGCTGGCGATTTATGTCAGGAATTGGCTACTTTGCAACTCATGTTAAAATCTGACTCCCCTACCCATCAGCTGGGCCATTTGCTTGACCCTATTTTCACGAACTGGGAGGACATAGTTGTGAACCCACCTCTCCCTGTTTTATGGTCAGGCCACTTCCTGGTCCCTTTTGCATTGATGCTGCCGGGGCTAAAGGTACAGGAGAAATCTAAGAGGCAAATAGCATGCCGGAAGTGGGCTGGCTTCTCTCAGAAAAAGTTTAATAGTGCCCTCTCTCAGGGTGGGCTACCAGGGGGCATAGATGCTGTAAACGCACGTGCAAACTTGGACAGGAGTATTATGGAGGCACTGGATAGCACTGCCCCCTTGTCACAGAAAATACCGGGAAGAGTACAAAAATCTGCTCCTTCGTTTAATGCTGCCTTGAGAACGGCTAAATCAGACTGTAAACGCCTGGAAAGGCGGTGGAGGAAAGACTTTTTGGACCAGGGGAGGAGGGAGTATAAAGCGACGTTGAAGAGCTATCATGGGCTCATTAGAAGGGCTAAGGCATCATACTACCAGGAAAGAATCGGGGCGGTGGAAAATTTGGCAAGTGAACTGTTTAGAGTCTACAAAGAGATATCTTCCCTAGCGACAACGGCAGTACCAGAAAAAGGCTCAGAAGAGTTATGCAACCACGTGGCGGATTTCTTTGCAGATAAGGTGCAGAAAATCTACTCCTTTCCGGACTCTGCTCGAGTAGGCCACGAGACCTCGGAGGAGGTAGGGTACACTCTGGAGAGTGAATGTATCGATAGCTTTACCATTCCCCCTCCAGAGCTGCTAACAAAAACCTGTATTAGTGTTAAGTTGGGCTCTCCTAGAAACCCTGCCTCTCCTAAATTGCTCAGAGGGAGCATTGTAACTCTTGAGCCATATATCAGACACCTCTTGGAGGTATCATTCAGGACATCTACAGTGCCAGCAAGATGGGAAGAAGCAGTGGTCCTTCCGCTACCTAAGAAACAGCACATTAGCCCAGACTAACTTGATAATTTGCGTCCTATCTCTTTACTTCCTTACTTCGCAAAGGTTGCGGAGAAAGTGGTAAATTTGCAACTTATGGTGCATATTGGGAAATGTAATCTCCTGCATCCCACTCAGTCTGGATATCGGGCCTCCCACTCGACGGAATCTGCCCTGCTCTTTGCCACCGAAACCATCAGGCAATATGTGGATGCTGGACATACGGCAGCCTTAATCCTGTTGGATTCAAGTGTCGCCTTTGACACTGTTGCTCACCACACTCTGTTGCAATGTCTGAGGAAAGGAGGTGTGTCTGGCAGGGCATTGAGCTGGATGAAATCCTTTTTGTCTGAGCGCAGTTTTCAGGTGAGGCAGGGCTTCCACTATTCCAAAGTCATCAAATTGAAACAGGTGGTGCCGCAGGGATAGACTCTGAGCCAGACCCTGTTCAATCTCTATGTAACGCCATTAGCCGAGATTGTTGACAGATTTGGGATTGAGGTTGTGTCCTATGCCGATGACATGCAACTGGTGGTTTCCCTGACACAGGCACAGGATACGGCAGGCTCCAATTTCGTGGCATGCTTATTTTATTTATTTATTTATTTTATATGCTTGTATAGCGCAGGAATTTGACCCCCGAAGGGGTATCTCCGCGCTTGTGTTCATGGCCATAAATAAGTAGAGGCTGTTGAAAACAGGATCAATTCAATGATTATATTGTCAAAAACAGATGCGTCTTTAGAGATTTCCTAAAGGCTCCAATATTGGAGTCTTGCCTCAGAGAAAGGGGTAAAGTATTCCAGATGGTGGGACCCCTATAAGAGAGAGCTCGAACGCCCTGTCTTTCCCTTTTAATCCGCGGCACCTGAAGCAATGATTGATTCTTAGATCGTAAGGATCGACATGGCTCATATGGTTTAAATATTTCTGACAGATATTTTGGACCAGAGCCAAACAGGCATTTATGTATGACACAGCATGTTTTAAATTTCACCCCCTGGCGGATAGGCAGCCAGTGGAGTTTGTTAAGGAGAGGCCGGGAAGGGGATCTAGCTGGAACATTCAGGATCAACCTGGCTGCCGTATTCTGGGCTACCTGTAGCCTATCGAGTTGTTCTTCATTGGCAGAAAGGAGCAATCCGTTACAATAATCTAATCTGCTGATTACAAGCGCTTGGACCAGTGTTTTTCTGTGACTGTCCGCCAGATACGGGAATACCCGCCTCAGAAGCCCAATGACTCTGAGACAGGTTCCTGCTACCTGGCTTACATGATCTTTTAGTAGTAAGGACTGATCTAATCGTTCCCCTAGATTTTTTACTACCTGTTTGGGACATGGAGCAGGTCCTAGGTCAGGAGGCCACCACTCAGGCAACCAAAGGAGCGGGGCTGCTCCGAAAAGCATGACCTTCGTCTTACCCACATTACATTGCAGGCAATTGGAGGTCATCCATTCGGCTATAGCTCTCATGCCTGCAGCAAAGGTGTTTTTAACTGCTGGCTACAGTGTCTCGAAAGGAAACAAGATCTGGGTGTCATCAGCATACGATATTGGTGTGAACCCATATTCTCTCACAAGAGTTGGCATTATGGATGGCTAACAACTGCCTGAAATAGAATGGCAATAAGACCGAGGTGCTTGTGGAGGGGAGAGCCCCATCAGTGTGGTCTTCGGCACTGTGGCCCCACAGTCTGGGGTCCACCCCCACGCCCTGCGCTCAGGTGAAGAACCTAGGGGTATGGTTGGACACTAAGCTCTCCTTTGAGTACCATACCAGGCCGGTAGCAGGTGCCTGTTTCGGAGTCCTGAGGGGCCTTCGTAAAACCCTGGATATGCTCCCTACTGCAGCCAGGAAGACCATGGTGCACGCCCTGGTGACATTGCGCCTTGACTATGGTAACATTCTGTACCTGGGTGCTACAGCTATATGCATGCAAAGACTCCAAGGCATACAGAACGCAGCAGCTCGTCTGGTTCTTATGCTCCAGAGGAGGACCTCCTTGAAGATGGCACTGGCCACTCCACTGGCTGCCGATAAGGGAGAGAGTCTTGTGCAAGGCACTGTGCGTCTGCCACCGTATTATTCAGGGGACGGGTCCATCCTATGTGTCTGATCTACTCACTCTCTATTCCCCAACACGACAACTTAGATCATGTGGGACGAGCCTGGTGTGTGTTCCCGCTATTAAGAGAGCAAGGATGGGTGGGCGCTCCTTCCGTTGTCTGGCTGCACAGCAATGGAACAAGCTCCCCTTGAGCCTCCGGTTGGAAGGCTCCTCGGAGGGCATCTTCAAGACAAACTGGAAATGTATCTCTTCCCCCCTGGATAGTCATGCCTGGTTAGGTTAGGGTGTAGCGAGCAAGGCAGTTTGCACCGCAGCGCGGGGACACACTGGCCGAGTGTAACCATGCGCTTTATAAATGTGTTTAGTATTAAATACGTGACACTGGCAGAAGGAAACTGCACTGATGAATGACAATGGAGCTTGTTTGAAGGAGTAACTTTTATGATACACCATTGACTCCCAAATAAAGACTGTCAAGCACTGATGTGGCTTCTCAACAATACATTGCCAACTAGCACATAAGGGGCCATATTACAGATGGTCCCGCGGGGGTGCAACGGTCGTTTGCGCACCGCTTTGCGCACCCCCGGAGTACCTTGGTATCATAGAAGGGGATGCAAATGCTTGTGCGTCCTATTCTATAATAACAATAGTGCTGGTGCAGTTTAAGTGCCAGCGCTATCAACAGAGGATGTTCCCTCATTTACATAGGGCTATGCCCTACGTAAATGAGGGAATTCCTTTGACTCTCCGCCAGCGTCATATTACAGATGCGAACACTGAGTCAAAAAGGCCCTCCAGAGGCGCACTGATGGTGCACCATTTAAAAGGTGGCGCACTGTCAGTGCGCCTCCTAACAGCAGCCCTCTGCATTTGGTAAATGGGGTCTCACGGACCCCCCAGAAATCCCTTTGCAGGCAGGTGCAGTCACTGACTGCACCCGCCTGCAAGGGGATCTCTAAACCCCTTTGAAAGTGGAGGTGGGCAGCGCATACACCATAATGGGTGCATTATCTTTTTTTGTGCACACCGCACCTTTTGAAAGCTGCTCCAGGCAAAACAGTGATAATGTGTAATATGGCCTCAGCAGGTGCACTATAGGACTCATAGAAACAGGCTTCCCGCCAGAAGGTAGAAAGCTAGAGGCCAAAGATCTGGAAGTTAAACTAATTGTCCTTAAGCTATTGCAGCTAATAATCTATAGATTGTACCTGTAGGTACTTTGTACAGACATATGAAGACCAGACCTGAGCTTATCTTATAAATACCCCATTGCCTAATAAATGCCACCCAAAACTGCTTTGAGGAAAATCAGGAAATTATTGACCATGTGCTTTGAGTTGAGCATAGAAGCAAAGTGTATGCATACAGCTTACACATCAAATCGCGTGATACATAATAAACATTAGGTAATAATAAGCACTCTGAACAGTATGGTTGCAATTCTTTGCCTGGTGTCACAATCATGGCTTTTACTACTAATGTCAAAAAAGAGGAAGAGCACCATCTGCGCGGGCTATGGTAGGCGGTCTCTGAGAGATGTCAACGAATAAGTCCTGGGAGCTGTCAATGGCATACAAAAATCCCTGTAGGACCCTACTGCTTTCCCCTGCCCCATATTGTGTCCTTTTAAATATTAAATTAAACAAAATGGCTTTTAGATGACCGAGAGCAGCTCATCCCTGGGAGATGAAGAGTCCTTCAACTCTAGAACATCTGCACAAACTGTTGTCTCTGACCCCTTGCTGCAACCTTAGGTGCTCCCTGTTATGGATGTGACACAGTGACATACCCATTATGATTCATTCTTTAAAAGCCAATACACTCAGAGTCGGTAAAAAAAAACACTTTAGGAGTCCAAAGGAAAAAGATGAGAAGTAATCAGAAACAGATGATGTCAGAGACAGCTGAAAGAAGGGGAAATGAAACAGTTTTCTACTTTCTATATCTCAGAATTGTTCAGCGTCCAAAATTGCAAGTACTAAGCAGTAACAAAAAAGGCTTGCTTAGAAGATGATCCTGCAATAAATAGATGATAGAAGAGAAGTATAAAAGGATAAGATGAAACATGATCTGAATTTAAAAGATCTACTAGATGGAATGCTTCAGATCCCAGTTGAAAGGAAAGCAGATCCAGAGTTTGGTGGTGCAGAGAAGCCAGCCTTGCATAGCAAAGAGACCTGAAGGAGGAAATGCAGCGAGCGAGCTGTGCGTCATCATACATTTTATGGGTGATTTTTGTCGAAAATATGTCAAAATAGATGCAGTCGTCCGTGCGCATGGTACAAAAGGTAGCTAAACTTAGAGGACGAAAGAACTGCAGCATCAGGTTGTAATGACCCTGGAATCCAGATATGCGGTAGGACTTAGAGAAAATGAATAAACAAGACAGTTAGTTGAATTACCCAAGTCCATTGAAATAGGAAATGAGCAGAAAATATATCTATGTAATGAAGTTTTAGTTAGTCCAAACTGAGTCTGATTATTAGGTTTTATGATTTTCAAGACTTGTTTTTCACTTAAGGGCAAAATACTGACCTCACGATACCTGAATATGGTAACTGTCAGTCTGAGACATTCACCAGAACACAAGCAGCTGGCAATGGACTGTGAGAGGCTGCAGGTATGGGGGAGGGGCGGCTACTATGAATCTGAGAGAATGGCTGTCAGCACATGGGTAATTGCCAGGGCAGATTTCGCACCCTTGGCAGACAAATCATAGGAGACATTTGTAAGGAATAAGGAAATGGAAATGAAAATATGTGCTATAACTATAAAAATAATTAAATCGGTATCAATTAGTCTGCTACTTCTTGTCAGATTTGTAGAAGGAGACGTGAGGTGTCTTAATAACTAAAAGAACTTCGTTTGGGATGGTTCTGGAAGTAGAAATTGGATTATATTGGAAGACATTAACAACGAAAACAAATATAATTGGATGTTTATGTGGGGAGGTGTGGTGGAGATCTATGCTTGAGCGAATCAGGCTGGTGGCAGATACTTGATGAAGCATGAAGACATCTTCGTGGGTTTCTCCTTGTGGGATTTGTGTAAGGTACTTGACTAATGGTCCATTGGCTGGCCTGTTCTCATTAGCAGCAGGGTCAAGACTGATTTGCATATGGCTGCGTCCAAACTGAGGTGACATGGTAAGCAAAATAACATGGATTAAACCCAGATCTGTGGCTGGGGGTGAGTGTTTGCAAAGTTTTAACATTCAGTTCAACATTTTATTTTGTGATGTTGCAGTGTGTTGTGCTCCCATTAGCAGGGTCGGCCTTTGATCAAATGGCACCCCGAGCGAAAGCTAATTTCTGCTCTTTCTGATCCTCTGCATGAAATTGGATGTCGCAAGCTGATGATAAACGCTCGCACGTATGTGAATGGTGAAGCATTTTGGGAACTGTACTGTTAAACTTTGGCTGTGTGAATGATATTTCGATTAGCACAGACCTTCAATTGATGTATTTTCATGTTTTAAACTGACGCGCACTAAAACGAATTTGAGCTTTAGGCAGCGCGAGAACATTTTTAAAAATGCACTGCGCCGATTGATTTTACGAATCTGCACTTTGAAATTCTACTTTGTACTCCTGATATACTCACCACTGGGAAATCGATATTCCTGCTGCCCCGGTCCACCGCAAGCGCTAGGCTTGTTTGTGTGGAGGGCGCAGGGAGGCACCTTCTTCCGGCCTCACGGCCGAGGCAGGCACTGATTGGCTGCACACGTAGAGGCGGAGCTGAGTAACAGCCCGTCCTCTACAAAAGCCTAATGCCCCCTACGACGCGCAGCTGAGACGCGCTGCGATCGCGCCAGAGCCGCGCCGAAGACAAGCCTAAGACCTGCCCGTCTGGACCCGTCCGGGACAGTACGGGGCTAGGGGCACGGGGCTATGACCCACCTACTCCTATAACCACAGGTATGGGCGCCTCCTTCATAAAATCCCTGCGCCCCACCAAACATAAAAATTGTGCCACTTTATCGCCTTTACAACTTATAACAAATACCTGTTGCAACTGCAGCTTCACTCTCTCTAATCATCAACCCTACCCGGAGCCCGATCACCACAACCAAACTCCTAAATTACGACCTAAACTAGGGGCCCAATGCTTCACGTTCTGCAGTATCAACTGTAGGTCGCTACCGCAGCACAAATTTGATATTTTTCATCTCCTATTTGACAACAAACCCAGTGCTCTATTTTTAACGGAAACTTGGCTGCACGAAAGTGCGGGTCCTGATATAGCCACGGCTCTCCCACCTAACTATGCCATAGTTAGGAAAGATCGCAAAGGTCAAGTGGGCGGGGGAATTGCTATTATCTTCAATAGAGACTTTACATGCACGTTTGAACCCGTTAATATCCCAGACTGTGAAGCGGCGTCGTTCAAATTGACCCTGACCCCCAACTTTACAGTCTCAGGCATCCTAATATACAGACCTCCTGGGAATGCCAATTCGTGGGCAGCAAACCTGGCTAATTTCATCACTCCTTTCCATCTCTCCTCTAAAAACTTTTCCCTTTTGGGAGATTTAAATCTACATTTTGACGACCCTGCTAATGTGACTTGCAACAATTTAATGGATGACCTAGTAGCATTGAATCTAACACTACTCAACTCTGGGCCTACTCACAGGGCAGGACACTTGTTGGACCCTATCTTTTCCAATATCCCTGAACTGAAATGGCTAAATACGTCCCCTACTAGCTGGTCAGACCATTACCTTGTTCAATTCTGTCTAAAACTGCCACTACCCTCGAAACCAAACAACCCCTGCCCCATATCTTCCATGAGAAATTGGAAGAGGCTAGATGTTGAAAAATTTAATAATACACTAGCCATACTTCCCCCGACCTTTGGCCATGATATGGAAAGTATAGCCACATCCACTCACGCTTGGCTTGAAAAGGCCAGTGAGAACTGCCTCCCCCTCTCTCGTCTAAAGAGTAACATCCACCGTCCCCCAGCACTATGGTTCAATGAAAATCTAAAAATTGAAAAATCAAAATGTAAAGTTCTAGAAAGGAAGTGGCGCAAAGACTATGCTCATGACAAAAAAGTGGCATACCACAAAGCCAGAAATGAGTATCACTCTGCATGTGCCAAAGCGCGTGCCTCCTATGTGGCAAAGGCCATTGACACGGCGCCAAACAAGGCAAGAACGCTGTTTAATACATTCAAAGACCTTGCCGGCGCAAACACGGCTGCTATAACGCGCCCTCTGGATAAAACAAAATGCCAAGCCCTTGCGTCTTTCTTTACCGATAAAATTGAAAAAATCATCTCCGACATCACCAGGAACACCCCTGGTCATGATCCTAGTGAGGAAATGCCCCTGCGGTCAACAAACTCTAATACCCTTGACCACTGGCCCCAATTCACCCTGGAATCATTGAAATCCACTCTTAAAACTGTCAAATCTGGTTCCCCCTGCGATCCATTACCCGCCTCTGTTTTCAGACAACTGGATGACCCAGCTTTAACCATCATTGCGGAAAGCCTTAATTCCTCCCTTCAGCTCTCCATAGTACCATCAATCTGGAAACATGCGAGGGTATGCCCACTTTTGAAAAAACCCTCTGCAGACCCGGAATTACCTGCAAACTACCGACCCATTTCACTCCTCCCCATTTTTTCAAAATTACTTGAAAGACACATCCACTCTGCCCTCACTCTCTTCACCGAAGAAAATTCGCTCCTCCACCCGTCTCAGTCAGGCTTCAGAGCGGGGTTTTCCACCGAAACTGCTCTGCTGGGAGTAACCGAAACCATCAGGAAGCTCCTTGATGATGGCCAGACAGTCGCACTCATTCTGCTTGATTTGAGTGCGGCATTCGATACCATCTCCCACGCCAAACTCCTGGCCACGCTTGAGAGAAACGGTATACAGGGCAAAGCGCTCAAATGGATTGAGTCTTTCTTGTCCCAGAGAACCTTTCAGATCTCATCCCCCATCGCCTGTTCGGACACGTTTAGTACCCTGCACGGTGTACCCCAGGGTTCCATTCTAAGCCCTCTGTTTTTCAATTTGTACCTTAGACCCCTGGCAGATTTGGCAGACAGGGCGGGACTCACCCTGATGACATATGCTGACGACTCTCAGATCGTCTTCTCACTGTCAGAGTCCAAACCAACGGCTCCATCCACCCTTAAATTAGGGCTAGGAAAAATCTTTAGCTGGATGTCTACAAACCAGCTGAAACTGAACGGTGAAAAAACTGAAATCCTCCTCTTGGGGAAAAATAAACATCTATGGAATGCCTCCCATTGGCCCATGGAGCTGGGCAATATCCCCATCTCTGCTACTCACGTTAGAAATCTTGGGGTCACCATCGATAATACTCTTTCGATGAAACTTCAAGCTACCAAAGTAGTAGGCATCTGCCTCACCATCTTGAAATGGTTGAGAAAAATCCTCTGGATGCTACCCCCGGCAACACAAAAGACCGTAGTCAATGCCTTAATTACATCTCGGCTTGACTACGGCAACATTCTCTATCTGGGTTCGAATCAAGCAGTCATCAAACGCTTACAGCTAGTCCAAAACTCGGCTGCAAGATTACTCTGTAAAATTCCTAAAACGGCTAGTGTGTCCAAACATTTGAAGGACCTACATTGGCTCAGGGTAGAGAACCGGATCAGGTTCAAAGCCCTGAGCTACATGTTTAGGATAAAATCCGGCACAGCACCCAAGTATCTTCTATCCTTAGCGACCCCCTACACCCCGGGCAGAGAACTGCGTTCTCTTACCGCAGCAAACTTTTCGACCCCGAGAATCAAACTGTCAAGAATAGGAGGTAGATCTTTTTCTGTATTAGGGCCCTCCTTGTGGAACAAACTTCCCCTTAATATCCGAAAGGAAGAAAATTACGCCAGTTTCAGAAAGAATATAAAGACCTGGCTCTTCCAGAAATAAATCCCCGTGCTTCACCGTTTCCCCCGTTCATAGAAGAATCATCGGCGCCGGGAAACCCTTTTTGGGTAGCTGTGCGCCATACAAATGAAAAAAATAAATAAATAAATAAATAAGCCAAGGGAGGAAAGGGACTCAGAGAAGAGTACTCAAACATTTATAGAGAAGCCTAAAGATAACTGTTAAAAAGATAACAGACCAGGTCTGATGAAACTTCTTCTTTATTCACGGCCTCCTCTGTGCCAACAGGAATAAAGGACACTTCAGTACATCGCCCTCTTCAAGATCAGTCTCACACACTGAACATTCTAAGGCTGCCTTCAGGGGTAAGGGAAGTTCCAAGGAGGGAAGAAAGGAAGGGGTGGAGGAAGATACCAAGTACAGGATAATAATATGTATACAACCTAAACCTGTGTAGGGCTAGGACATAGCCCAACAATAATCCTAAGATAATTAACAACTTATGTTAAACACACCTTAGACCTTGTGAATATGACACCTTTAGCTACCAGGATTTGTGCATTAAAACTTATGGATTATAACAATAACGTATAGGCACCAGCGGCATGCAATTAATAAAATGATTAAAACTAATTTTCTAGATGGCCTCAGTGTGCCACTCTGAAGCAAGGCACCATGGGCCCTCCTCGCCCATGCACAAACCAGGCCCGGCCCATTGGTTCCCTGGAAAAGTGCAGAGCGTTAGTGAGATATTCCAGTGCTTTTCTTTATGGCTCCCTTCATAGTCTAGTGCTTACCCTTCCCTTTCTCCTAAACTAGATATTTTTTTGGTGTCTCTGGACTCCTCCTGTCACTGGGTCTTATGCTGCTTTGACCTAAGTGATTTTTTCATTTTTTATGGTTGGGCTTGACAGCGCAGCTATGGGCAGACAATTGTGTGAGAACCACCAAGAGAGAGGCGCTATGTCGCAGCCCATTTTACTAGCCTGCAGTACAGAATTTGACTGTTCACAAGTTATGTTCTTGCTTCGAAAAAAGCATGCTTCCTACACTCTCATTGGATTCCTTTGGGTTTTTCATCACTTAGTGTAGCCACCACTTCAAATGTGTTGACGAGGAGGACCTAGGTGGAAACATTTCATTATTTTTTTTATCATTATAGATTATTTTGAACTTCAACATGGCACCTGTGTCAAATCATGAGTGTCCACCATTGTGGTTAGAGTTCCATGTATCTTTCATGAATCTAGATGAGCACTGGGGTGTTTACATTTTCACTCGGTTGCCTATGATGCAAAACTGTCCGCTCACCTTCATCAGTACAGCTGACTGCCTGGTTGAGGTAATTTTGCCGTCCGTTTTTTCTTGCCATATATCTGAAAACATGTTGTCCAGCTATAACAGTGGTCTTGAGGGGGTCCCCCATCATTACAGCCAGTGTTCTGATGTCTTGCTGCCTCCTCAGAATATCCTATTTGTTTCTGGTTATTATGTGCACATCTGTTTGTCAGATGCAGGGCCAGCCAAGCCTCCATTACCCTTGTGCAGATCCTAGCAGATGTGGGTCATTGATAAGAGCGCCGGGGTTCCGCCCCCATAAATTCTTCATTCAAATAGCTTTTTTCCTTTTTTTTTATGTTCAGAAAGATTTTATTAAGTTTTAAGACAAAATGAAAAAGAACAAATACAATACAAAAAAGAGGAAGGAAGTTACAAGCATAAGCGATCAAATAATCAATATGAAATGCATTAAACCAAAATACGCAATATTAACATATAATAATAAAAGAGAATCGCAATTAAAGAGGAAGGGAAAGGAGGAAAGGGAGGGAGAGGGGAAGGAAAGAACATGTCATAGGATCATAAATTCATAAACTACAGAGTTACAGTTAAATTGTAATGTAAAAATAGAACATAAGAAAATGTATAACAATATCATTGCAAAACATATGAATCAATAGGAGACCAAAACGACTGAAATAAGTGTGAATTATGAGTAACGCCTTTAAGAGATAGCTGCGCACCTCTTCTCGTAAAGGTAATCCATGACCACCAAGCATGGACTGAAAGAGAAGAAGCATCTTTCCAACAGAAAGTAATGGATTTTAAGGCAGCTGTGATTAGAAAATTAAACAATTTTGCCTCTGACTCAGAAAGGGGATAAGTTAGGGCAATCGATTTGCAAATTAATAAATTAAAGGAAATATCATCTTGTAAAGGTAAAATTTTCAAAATTTCACTCCATACTTCCAACCAAAATTTCATAATAACTGGACAGTCAAACAACATATGGCGAAGTGAACCAGGGCTAGCATTGCAGTGCCAACAAACATCAGAAAGTAACAGTTTTGCACGAAATCGATGTGATGGAGTCCACAAAGTGTTAAATAAAATATAGGCATTGGTTTGATAAAGGGACACTGGGAGCCAGCCTGAGATACAAGCCATATAGAGGACCATGAGTCATCTGACAGGGAGATGGAAAGTTCATTGTTCCAGAACGACGAAATAATCTGAACATTGGAGCCCAGTGAGGTGGAATTTTTTTTATAAAAAACAGAGACAGCTTTAGGGGACGATGTTGCAGCTGTGAGGTAAATTAATAGGTCATTTGTGGTGGAAGAGGGAATACCATTGGGAAAGGAATCCAAAATAGAGTTACACAAGAATTGATATTTTAAAAGGTCAGTAGCTGGGAGACCAAACTTGTAGCTGTTCAAAAGGAATAAAAGCATTACCATTAAAGACATCTTTAAGATATAAAATTCCTTTTGAAATCCAGGAGGACCAGAAGTTAATGTTTCTATTCAATTTAAGTAGTGCACTGTGCCATAAAGACAAGTGGACTGTGGAGAGTAGGGGCAATTCAAAATTAGAATCTAAATCATTAATTATCAATCTGGAGGACTTAATGATAGAGGAAAGATGAACAACCTTCGCTGTGGATGACATTGACATCAATGAAGGGAAAGAAAAGGGCCGTATAATGGACGCTTCAATATCCAACCAAATTGGAGGTTTTACCATATGTGAAGTATTAAACCAAAGGGTACTCTGCTTTGAGATAAAAGCTTTATGGTAAAGGTGAAAGTCTGGCAGGGAAAAACCAGCCTGGGCCTTAGGAATTTTTTACTTTTTGTAAGCAATACGAGGGGCTTTGTTAGACCAAAGGAATTTAGATAAGAGTGTGTCAATAGTTTTATAAAAACTGAGAGGAAATTGGGTGGGGATCATAGCTAAAGAGTAAAAAACTTTAGGCGCTTTATTCATTTTTATAGATTCCATTCTTCCCCACCAAGTGAGATGAAGGACAGACCACTTGGACGTTTTGTTATTAATGTAGTCAATTATGAAATCAGAGTTAAGTTTTAATGTAGCTGGCAGCGATGAAGCAAATAGAATACCCAAATACTTAAGTTTGGCTGTTTGCCAAAGAATATCTGTGTTTGGGAGCATCTCTGAGGTACAAAACACATTCAAAGGAAAAAAATCAGTTTTGCTTACATTCAATTTGTAACCTGAAACCATAGAGTATTGAGCAATAATGTCTAATAGGGAAGGAACAGAAGAAAGAGGGTTATTAATAAATAATAAAACATCATCTGCATAGGCTAAAGTTTTAACAGTTACATCATTGATCATAATACCCTGAATGTCATCACAAAGGCGAATATAATTAAGAAAAGGTACAATACCTAAGAGAAATAACAGTGGAGAAAGGGGACAACCTTGCCTAGTTCCTCTAAAGAGCGGAAATTGACTAGAAATGTGACCATTAATGAACAAACGAGCAGTAGGGGCAAAATATAAAGCAGAAATCATACGAATAAAAGGGGCGCCAAAATCAAAGGACAATAAAGTTTTAAATAAAAATTGCCAGTGAATCTTATCAAATGCTTTTTCTGCATCTAATGCCATCACTCTCGCAGGAGAAGTAAGTTGAGAACTTTGTTCAATAATATGTAGTAGAGTTCTAGTATTATTAGCAGAATATCTATTTTTCATGAAACCAGATTGATCTGGGTGAATAATGGAATGGAGTACAGGAGCTAGTCTAGTAGCTAGGATTTTCGCATAGAGCTTACAATCCTGGTTTATTAGGGAAATGGGGCGATAATTAGAGACCAAGGTAGGATCTTTATCAGGCTTAGGCAGTACAATAATTAGGGCGTCCGTAAAAGAGCCCGAGATAGTACCAGAGGAGCCAAAATGAGAGAAAAGGGTATTCAAATAAGGGAGGAGATGGGATTGAAATTCTTTGTAAAATTCTGCTAGGATACCATCCGGACCTGGGGATTTATTCTTGGGAAGTGACTTAATGGCAAGCAAAATTTCTTCAGATGTAATTGGTAAATCTAGACCTGTTCTATCTGATAAGGAAATATGGGGTAAATTGCACTTATTTAAAAAGGAATCGATTAAAGATTCAGGGCAGGTGTCAGGTTTACTATAAAGGGTAGAATAAAAACGTAAACATTCTTGCACAATATCGTTATGAGAAATAGCCAATTTGCCTTGAGATCCTCGTATAGAGGTAATCTGAGTCTTATCTCTTTTAATTCGTATGTAATTAGCAAGGAGTTTTCCCGATCTGTTGGTATTAAAACGAAATTTAGCACTGGACTTTGAAAGTTGGACTCCTGCTCTGTGACTAAGAATGGTATTAAATTCATAGCGGAGTTTTTGAAGTGTAAGTTTGTACTGGGGGTCATTGGAAGAGATAAACAAACGCTCAAATTTAGCAATTTGCTTAGCCAAATGCTTAATGTTAGCGTTAAATTGTTTGTTCTCATGAGCCATAATAGAAATAGTGGTACCTCTAATGTAGGCATTAAATGCATCCCATCTGGTGACAATTGATGTGGAATCTTCAGGGTTGAATACAAAATAATCTTTTATAGCCTGCAATAGTTTAGGTTTATGCTTATCAGTAAGGACAATGTTGGAGTTCATACGCCACCTATTTTGTTTAGTAAAAGTAGAAGAGATATTTAAGACAAATGAAATTAAAGCATGGTCTGAAATGTCTATAGTGCCTATAACAGGATTAGTAGCTGACTGAAGTAGGGAAGGTGAAATCAAAAAATAATCAATCCTTGAATGAGAATTATGGGGATTAGAGAAAAAAGAAACCCATTTTTCAGTGGGAAAGTGTAGTCTCCATACATCAGCCAGTTTAGTAGTACTAAGGAAAGATTTAAAAGCATGAAAAACTTTAGGGGGTCTAAACTTGGTAGTAGAAAGTCTATCAAGTAATGGATCAATGATCACATTAAAATCCCCTCCAACAATCAAAGGAACTGGTCCCAACTTTAGAACTTCTGTAGATAAGTTAGACCAAAACGAAGGATCATCGGCTGTGGGGCCATAGATATTAAGCAAAAAGAAGGTGGAGTCATGAATTTTAACTTTAACAACAATAGATCTACCTTCTGCATCTGTGAATTTATTAATAATCTGACAGTGTAATCTCTTTGCAAAGAAAATCGCAACCCCATTTTTCTTACCAAGGGCAGGTGACGAAACAATAGTGTTCACCCACTTTTTGTTCATATATTGTAAAATGTTGTCATCAACATGTGTTTCTTGAAGAAAACATATATCAGCTTTAGAAGCCCCCAAGTAGTCTAGAATTTTCGTTCGTTTAACTGGATGTCGCAGACCTTTAACATTAAGAGAAACAATTTTAACATCATGTGTAGTAGCCATGAAGAAGTAAAATGAGGGTGAAGAGAGGAGTTAAAGAAAGAGAAGAGGGAGAACAGCCAGGAACGAAAAGTAACTCTACGTAGAAAGCTAGAAAAGGCAGGGAAAGACACAAAAGGAAGAAACAGAAAAGGAAGAAAAAGGTACAAACAAGGCACATAAATAAGGACACAGAGTCGCACACCCGTTCCACAAGCATGGCCAGAGACCGTTGGAGCCCATGAAGAAAGTAGAATCGCCAGGAATGCTCAAATTAAATGCGATCAAGTAATAGGAGTTTGAGTCTCCATTGATGACGAAGCTTGTTGGTCCAGAAAGAGTCTTAAGTCTGCAGGACGATGAAAAGATTTTGAGAAGGTGTCTTTCCAAACTCGCATTGTAGACGGATCAAATAGACCATACTTAAAACCAAGTTTCAGATGTGGACGCATAGAAGAAAATTCCTTGCGAATAGCAACCGTTTCCTTAGCAAAGTCTTGATGGATAAATATTTTGGAGCCATTTACCAGAAGCGAAGGAATGTCTCTGACAGCTTTCCTTATGAGAACCAAGTGATTGTGACGCAAGACCTTAAAAATCACCTGCCTGGGTTTTGTATGGCGTGGATTCCTTTGTGAGGGAATTCTATACGCTTTGTCCACCTCAAATTTTTCTGGAAATTTGATATTTAGAAGACCAGGCAGCAAAGATTCCAAGTACAAGCGACAGTCGGAGCCCTCAACTTCCTCAGGCAAATTGAAAATGCGGAGATTATATTGTCTATTACGGTTGTCCAATTCCAATAATTGGGTATGCATTGGTGCTATCTGAGCCATCAAAGGTGTAAATGCATCGAGCTTGGTTTTATTGTCCTGAATTTTAATAGAATTGTCAGAAACTTTCATGGACATTGACGCCATATCTTTGCGAACATTTTTCACTTCATTTGCAATAGTATCAGTATTCATGCGCAGCGCTTTTATTTCTTCCAGTATCAGAGTAAGTGAAGGTTCAGAAGTTTCAACAACTTTCGATTTATTTGGGGGAGGAGACACCTGCTGCTTCCTTTTGTTGTTAGCAAAATTTTTGTTATCCATCTTGAGGAGAAAAAACAACTTTTTGTGTCAGGAAAATGTAGAAATACCAATTCCACCTCAAAATGTAATAAATATGAGGGAAAAGGGTATTAAAAGCTCCCAAAGCACTTGAGTAAAAGGCAGTGTAAGAGTTAATGTGAGCCGTGGGAGTGGCTAGGCCCAAGCCAGGCCCTTTCTTCAGAAATGCACCGCCCCCTGTGCTGAGGCAATCGGCAGAACCGGAGCAGAGGCTGGGGAGAGGAGCCAGGAAGCAGACAGAGGGATCCCCATGCGATGAAAACGCCCAAAATTCACAGCAAAGGTAGGGCGCCGTCATAGGAGGAAAGCGCTACGAAAAGTGAGCAAACCTTGTGGAAAAAATCATCGTTATTCAGCTCATTAGGCTGATGAAGTTACGGAGCTCCGGTGGCGGCGGCCATCTTGTCGACGCGCTCGCGCGACTCTCCCAGCTTTTTTCCTTTTAATAAATTGGAATTGGCCAACCGCCCCCAGTAAATATTGGAGGGGTGCCTTTAGTCGCTCCACAGGCAGGAGCACAGGGGTAGTCCCCTTTGTTGTCCCAAGAAGAAGGGTTCCCTGTGACGTGTTCTGGGGGCTTCTGGGATGACAGCACATAAGGCATTGTGAAGCAAAGGATTGGCCTCTTTTCTCTCCACTATTGACCGGTATCCACCTTACCGCATTCTCGCGGGCCCCTGTTTGTTCACATTATAAATTTAGAAAGTTGTTAGGCAGGTAGTGCAAAAACACTCACCAAAATTCACATTCATGTCTTCTTGCATGCTTTAATGCATGGAAAAACGGATTGCAGGTTGCCTTCAGTTAACAATTACCGGGCTAATGATGTCACAGCCCTGATGCCTGTGACATCCTCAGCCTGGCAAGGGCATTGGGCCTCATTACGATGTTGGTGAGACTGCCACCAACAGGCCATCGGCGGCGGTCCAACCGACATCAAGCATAGCGGCCCGACTGCCACTTTACCATGCAGTTGGTTGGACAACAGCGGACAAATTGACTGACCAACTTTTCTCTAATAGGCCCAAGGAGCCCGTTGGGGCATCAGTCGGAGCATAATCCCTAAAATGGGGGCGGTGCCTGCTGAGGCACAGCCATAGGGATTACGATGTCCCTTTTCCGTTTGCCTTTACATGGTGGTCCGACCACCATGTAAAGGCAAACGGTATGGAAATTTGGGGGGCCCCTAGCTGGGCCCCTGTCCTCTGTGGGCCTCTGCTAAGGGGTGTGGTGCCCCCCAAACATCCATGCACCATGTGCCAGGCACCACGTTGTGCCTAGCACATGGTGCATTGATGTTTGAGAACTGCCCTTTTCCACTGCAGCTTGTTCTGCGGCCCTTTTCAAGGGCTGCAGCGGAAGCCAAAATGGAAAAGAGTAGTTTTGCGAACTGCCTGCATGGCAGTCGCATTGTAATCGGGCAGGTGAGACCACCAACATGTAGTCGTTCGAAAACCTACCCAATACAATGTCAGTCAAGTGCTCACCGCCATGGTAATGAACCCCATAGTGTGTAACTCTATGGACCTCCCCTCTCCTAGCAAAGAAATAAACTTAGCACCGGGCACACCAGTCTAAATTCCTGTAGCCCCAGGGGCAAAGTGCCAATCAAACACTGGCACTATATCACCCCACCCTTTCACAGCTGGTCACAAGGTGGAGTGATATGAGAAAGCCTCATTGTCCCCTCCTACCATGACGAGCTTTGAAGGGGTCTAATAGAGACTGCATCAAGCTGGCCATCTTTGATTAAAGCCTTTTGTTATACACTGCATGCATGTGCTGTACATTAAATGCTTTGCCATAGCCACTGTCTCAAGAGAGAGAAGCAAGCTGTGGAGCAGAAGCACAAGGAAGAGCAGTTAGTTGTATTTATTTATTTTAAATAGAAGCCAGGAATCCTATTTTGCCACTAACAATGATAAAATGGCAGGCCCAGGGTCAAATTTGGAACATGCTATGTTTATATTGCAATTGTTAATACCGTGAATGAGGTGCTGTCTGTCTCCAGCTGCACTTTTATGGGAAAGGTGTTTTCTAGAGATAAGTGTATTCAGGAGAGAAAAGCAAGGAAAAATCCTGTCAATGAAAGAATTTTTTTAACTTAAGTAGGCAGTGAAGGTATAACCATCTTCTTTCAGGCTATTTTGCTCACTACCCATGCCCCATAACTTTGAAATTTCATCAACCGCCAATTGAGCCTAGTAATCGCACACTAGATGAAGGGTTTGGATGTGCATTTAGTTTGCAAGACTGGAGAGAAAGGGGCTAAAAAGATACCTGGCTACGTGAACCCAGCGCATTAGCCACTGGCCACCAGGTGTTGTGGTCTGGCCATAGAATCATATGTGAAATAGAAGAATGTAAGTGATGGGGGGGGGTCCAAGGCTGCACATAAAATCATGCTGGTCCCACATGACATTCCTCTGCCAGGTTTCTTATCGTGGAAGACCCTAAGCGCCTAATAGCATTGCATTATTTGTATGACTATGTTTGTGACAGCAACATCCGTGTCAGGATGGAAGAGCAAAGGGAAAACATCTGGCTAGGTTGGGTCGTCTGCCTGTTCGTGTTCTCAGTCTTCGTCAACACCAGTGGAACTTGCTGAATTTGTGGGCGTTTATCTCCTCATGTGACCTTATACTGGCTTTGAACATCTGGATTCCACAGATGCTTTATCACCACAGAGGCAGTCGTTATTGCACAGGCCTACGGGGGATTGTGAGTGAGTGAGCAAGTGAGTAAGCGAATAAAGCAGTTTTGGAAGTGAGTTTCATGAAGCAGCAAATGTGAAAAACTGAGTGAATGAATAAGTGATTGTAACTGTTGATTGACAACTGAATTATTGAGGAAATTATTTTTGTGAGTTAGCAAGTAAATGGGAAGCAGAGTGAGTAGCATATATGAGTGAGTGGGAAATGCCATGCATACTAGTTGAGTAAGTGTGGGAGGTGAATGATCAAGTGGGTGGATTCATCAGTGAGTGAACGAATAAAGAAGTGACTAATTTAAGGTGAAAGTGATTCAGTAAGTGAGGTAACAGCATATAAATAAACACTTGAATGAGTGAGATGGATAAATGAAGTGAGCAAATGAGGAGATAGCTGTGGGGGTGATCAAGTGAGTGACATAAATGAGCAAACTTGTGGTTAGTTAAGATAGTGACATAGTGAATGAGCACATGATTAAGTGAGTGGGATGGTGGGAAAACAGCTTGTGAGAAGGTGATTTAAATGAAGGACTGAGTGTGTAGTCAATTGAGCGAGAGAGCACATTTGTGAATAAGCAAGTGAGCTGGTTAGTGAGTGTATTAGTATATGAGTTTAGTGAGTGATTAAGTGAATGACTCAGGGAGTGAGAGAGAAAACTACAAAAAAAATACTGAGAGAGAGAGTGTGTGACTGTGCAAGCGAGTGAAATAATATATTATAACTCATGGTACTTTTGTTCTTCTAGGAGCTACTTAGACTTGCTGTGAAGCTGGATGGGTGATCAAAATGTGCCCGTCCGGCAGTGTCACCCAGGATTTGTTGCCCTTTAATTGAACCCTACAGTTGTCGACTGTAGAACTCTGTGCATTGTACGCCTGGTAACTAGTGGTAAAGTACTTGTACTCTCCCTGGTATACATGGTAAAATGAGTATACCACTGATTGGCACATTTAATGTGCTTTTAAGTACCATCTGTACCCAGAGCCCGCAAATGAAATGCTACTAGTGAGCTGTAGCACTCATTGTGCTAACCATTTCTCCAGGTCTGCCACTGCAACATGTGTGTGCAGTATTTCACATCGATGATAACTAAGCAAAATAAACCTTTTGCCAGGCCTAAACCTTCATGTTTAACACATATAAGCCATCACAAAAGCAGACCTTAAAAGCTCATAGGGGCTGGGTGCATGATATTTAAACGTAGGTAATGTATATTTAATGCGTGACAAGTCCCAGCAGTACCAAAAGCTATTTGGACAAAATATTGAGCTGTAAACATAGGGAGACAGAAATATCAGAAAAAATATTTTGATTAAAAAATACTGTGATGCAACAACATCGATGTCAAAAATAACGTTTTTTCTGGTAAGTAATATCATTGTTAAGAACACTGTTGTTATTAATACCCTTTTCAATAATATAGTTGTAAAACATATTGTTTTTTAATTATTTTGATCTGTATCAGTTCATATATCAATTGTATGTGTTACTATTATTTGTATAATTGTGATACATTTTTTAAGCATGGCTTGTAATATAAGTGATTTAGATTTTATTTGTTTAATTGCTGATAGTAATTTATAGTATTGTAGCAGGTTGTTGGGTGTATAAGGGGCGAGGATGGGAAGTTGAGTAAAAATAAAGTATTAATTCATTCATAATCTGTAAGTAAGTATGTGATTGATATTATTATGTACATTATGCAATACTGATTTATTTGCTTATATTTAGGGTTCATGTTGCTATGTTTTTAGTGGTATAGTGTGGTAAGTTAATTAGGTAATTATTAATGAACAATTACGTTTTAATGTATTATTAATTATTGAATTGATTATTATTTATGTACATAATGATATACTGATTTAGTTTAGTTATATTGTAGTTGTCGGTTGCTAGGTTTGTAGGGCTAAAGGTTCGACATTTCATTAAGTAATCATTAAAAATATTAATTAATAATGTATAAATAAACATTTAATTGATTAATTCTGTGAAGTGTGTAATAGTTATATATTTGAGTCATATTTCATGTGCGGGCTGCTTGGTTTGTAGGGTTATAGGATGGGAATTAAATAATAATTAGTTAACAATTAATCATTAATTAATTATGTAATTGAATATCATTTATGTAAATTGTGTTATACTTATTTATTTTACGTTTATTTTAGGTGTAGGTTGCTGGGGCTGTAGGGGCATGGGATGGCAAGTTAATTAAGTAATAATTATATAACCAAGATTTTTTAGTTGAAAATTAATTATTACATTGTTTATGAATTGTGCGTGTTTTTTATTATATATATATATATATATATATATATATATATATATATATATATATATATATATATATATGTATATATACATATATATATATATATTCACTGAAAAAACCATAGGTTATAGACCATATATAGTTAGGAATTAGCATTTAAAAAACCTTATTTTACTCACACAAAACCATTGAAATTCCATATTTAGTTAGTTGCACTAACTATATATCGCGCACCCGCAATCCACTGCTGATCATGTCACATATTACATCATTCATGACATGGTCAGTGACATCACTGATGACATCACTGATGACATCTCAAATGACATCACTGATGACATCACTGATGACAACATCCAGTGACTGTATGTTTCTGTAAAGTTAAAATATGTCTTACATATTGAAGAATGAGTGGATGTATAAGTGTCTGGATGAAGGATTTAGTAGGTGCGTGACTGACTGTATGAGTGAGTGATTAAATGTGTCTCACTGAATGCATGGGTTAGTGACTAAACTGTCTTAATTTGTGCATCATTATGTCTGTTGTGATGTAAACTGCTGCATGTGTTGATCATTAGCTATACGAGAGGCTATATGTGTTATTAATTGGTTGCCCAAGTATTTCTATGGGAGATTGAGTTTGTGTGGGGGTGGCTGGAAGGTGTGTGACTCTATGCATAGATGTGTGAGCAGTTTATTCACTAGGGCCCAGATGTAGGTAAAATAGATTTACCGATTTTAAGTTACCGAATTATACCGATTCGGTAATTAAAAATCGGTAAATCTAAGGGTTTGAGATGTAGGAACATCCAGATGTTCCTGCTACCGAATCGGTAAAAATCTGTATTTACCGATTCGGTAAATACCGACCGGTAATGGCCCATTCATTCCTATGGGCTTTGAAGCCCATAGGAATGAATGGGGCATTACCGGTCGGTATTTACCGAATCGGTAAATACAGATTTTGACAAGGGTGCAGGGGGTGTCACTTTGACACCCTCTAGCACCCCCAAAAAAGATTCGGGGGCCATGTGGCAGGCATACCTGCCCTAAGGGCAGGTCTGCCTGTCATATGGCACAGGTGTGCATGCACACATGTGCATGCACACCGGAATCGGTTTTTTACCATGAAGTTGGATTTCATGGTAAAATACCGATTCTGTAAGGCTTGTGGGACTCAGAAGAGTCCCACCTACATATCAATAATACCGAATAGGTATAAATACCGAATCGGTATTTTACAGATTCGGTAAATTTACCGATCGGTAAATTTTCCGAATCTGTGAAATAATGTGTCCCTACATACCGATTACTGAATACCGGTCGGAAACGGCCGAAAATACCGATTTTCGGCTGTTACCGACCGACCTACATCGGGCCCTAGGTGTATGAGTTCAAGACTGCATGTGGAAACAGCTACATGGGCAGTTGACTGTGTGCATGAGTGTATTGATGAGTGAATGGATATCTCAATGCTACAAGTCATAGTAAGTACATATGTTAAACACAGTACATGTGAGAGTTGGCATATATAAATAACTGTGCATGAGAGCCACTGAATGAGTGAGTGGTTGTATCGATCATTGTGAACTTGTATCAGGGATTGTATAAGAGAGTAAATATGTGTTAGTATATGTTTCAATAAGTAAGGTGTGTTTAACTGTATAGTTGAAGAAATGGAGGTGAGATTGTTTCTTTGCATGACTGACTGGGTGTGTGAGTAACTCCATGGATGAGTGGCAGTGTGTGAGTGTCTGTATACACTGAGTGTATCTAAGGTTATATTAGAGTCTGAAGAGGTTTATCGTATTAGCACAAGAATGATGTCAAATGAGATGTCATCAGTGATGTCATCAGTGATGTCATTTGAGATGTCATCAGTGATGTCATCAGTGATGTCACTGACCATGTCATGAATGATGTAATATGTGACATGATCAGCAGTGGATTGCGGGTGCGCGATATATAGTTAGTGCAACTAACTATATATGGAATTTCAATGGTTTTGTGTGAGTAAAATAAGGTTTTTTAAATGCTAATTCCTAACTATATATGGTCTATAACCTATGGTTTTTTCAGTGAATTTCAATGGTTTTTTAATAGCAAATATCATTAGCTGTCGAATGTCAAGTACGTGGTAAGTAAAAACATTTTCGTGTTTATGCACACTGATCTGCTTTGAATGCTGCCCCCCACCCCTCATTTCTATTAGGAGTACTCTCTCTTTGCAGATAGTGAAGGGTAGTTAACGCAGGCCTTTGCCCCCGTTGCCCCCGTTGTAATCCGTCGTGCCTGCTTCTCTCTCCATTTGATTGATTGTTCTCTTTGGTTCATTCTCTATTTACAAACAAGCACAGAGTCGCAATACTCTGTTTAGTCTTTGCAGACAGCGAAAAATCGTGTAAAAAAAACAAAAGGAATCGAGCAAAATAAGTAGGCCACTAATGGGATCTCTTTTTGACCTCCCTAAAATAGAAACATTAGGAACAACCTGTTGATAATACCAATGTGTATGTACATAAGCGGCGTTCATTTGTGTTCACAGTACCCCTTGTTGATTGTTTGAATCGAGCATTGAATTGTTCGAAGTTGATTCTCTTAAGAATCTTCTCTGCCTGCAAACGAGGAAGAATAGGAATATTCTCTCTGCCTTTGCAGATAGTGAAGGGTAGGTAACGCAAACCTTTAACACGTTGTGCCTATTTCGTTCCTCATTGATTGATTGTTTCCCCAAACATTGACTGTTTGGGAATTGGTTCTTTTTGGAGGTATTCCCTGTTTGCAAATATACGTAGGAAAATCTTTGCAAATAGTGAAAGGGTACGTAATGCGGACCTTTCTCCCCCGTTGTAATCTGTCATGCCTATCTACTCCCCACTGATTGATGCACCTGTTTCACCCGGACCATTTACTAGAGATACGTCATCTGGCCCGACCAGAGAGCACCCCTAGTGAAAAGGACATATGCAATAATAACGAAGTGATCACTGTATCCTGTTAACAGAAACTTTAGCATGAAACAACCTGGAAAGAAAAGAATAGGAAAACGAAAATCAGTAGGCCACTGATGAACATGAACTTTTATTAAACAACGAACAAAGAAACGATAACATAACGTAATGATAAAACCTATTAATGTCCTAGAAACAAGAAAACGTTAAAATATGCCAGTGGTGAGAGACCAGAAAAACAGTAAGAGAAACCAAATCACCCCTCGCTGTCCCACCGCCTGCCACGCCAAAAAAATCGATAGACTCGGGAAAATGCAAGTCAGTAGAACATCCGCCCCCACTCTGGAAACTTCCAAGGTGGGGCAGGGTTGCGGCTACGCCCAGCCGGGAGCAGCCCATATAAGGCGGGTCCTGCTGCCACGCCTCGGCCAGGAGATCCTAACGTAGGGTGTAGCCGGAGGAGAGGCCGAGGCCAGCGGGACCCGGCCAGGGGATTGCCTTTACAACGCTGAAGAGTTGCAGGGGGGGAATATCTCCTCGACCCTCCCCTCTCTCTCCCAGTCCGGCCGCGGTGGCCCTTGACAGTTTCAGGTAGTCCCGCCACATGCTCTTCCGGTCCGGCCACCAACGGTCGGGGGGCCGAGGCCGACGGGATCCGGCTGCAGCCGATAAACCAAGAAACCCGTTCATGGGGCCAGAGCCAGGGGCGTCCGGCCAACATCTACCGGAAGCCCGGCCCGAAGACGGACGGGACACTTCTTCTTTCTTGAATAATGGCTGCGACAACACTGGGGGGGGATGTCTTGCACATGCCTCCGACCCCCCCCCCCTCGTCCTCATCGCCTGGTCCGGCCATAACAAATCTCAAGCGAGACGCCGTGGGGTGCACTGGGAGGGAGAGACGGTGCGAACAGGCCTCTCCCGCCTCCCCAGGTGGAGGCTTCCCAGCTGCACCCTCAGCGCTCCAGGCGCCCGGAAAAGGGTTCTTCCACTGTGGCCATGCTGCAACGTCTCGCCCGGCAGGGTGGAGCCCGTCCGCTCATTTGACCCCGCGATCGCCAGTAGCTACCGAACTCTCAAAATGGCGGTCGACCTGGCAAGAGCGGGCCCAGCATAAAGAAATGGCCCGGTCACTGGTTGACTCCACCACCGTAGTCCTCCACGACCTTGAAGATTCTAGAGGAGCCGCGGGAGTCTCCGACCCCCGATGGGGAATGACTGCCATGATCGCCCGTGGAGTGACGAAACTGTATCCGCGGGACGTCGGCGCTCCCATGCTGGCGCCAGCCTCACTTTGAATTACTAGAATCCTGCAGACCTCAGTTCCGGTGAAAGCACAGTGTGACCCGGTAGGAAAAATTGTTGCACCCCCTCCCCTTTTTGACTGATAGTTCAAACCACCGATCCTTTCCTTTGCCCTTTTAACGGAACTTTGGACTGCCTCCCCCTCTTTTACATTTTCTAGAGAAAACAAAACATTAACCACTACATTAGCATAGCAGTTGACACCAGAACTGTTTTCAAATTGAAAACCAACAACATCTTCAACAGAATCCTTTTTGTTTCTGCTGTGACCCTGCTACAGCACAGGCATTGTCCCCAGCAGTAATTCTGCAATGCCGGTAAGAATAGCTGTGGTGCCTACTGGACTCACTCACCCCCGCGGCGCCCGACGCCGTTATTTGCTGGGCGGCAACTTACTAGACATCACTTTCGTGCCATCTAGATTTCAGCGCGTTCTGCTGCCTTGGAACTATTCGCACAACAGACTGCTACTGACGACCCACCCCCAGGCAACATCTTCTGAATTTTCATAATTTGAAAGAACTAGTAACATGTCCTCATCAGGAATTCAAAAGAAATTGCCACGGTCTCTTCGTTGTTTAAATGTTTTTACTGTTTTTGTTTTGTTGTATATATTTATATGTTATTAAAGTTTTATATTCCTACTACTTTGTTGGAGTGCTATATATTTTTAATGTGACACATAATTGTAAAAACTTTGATGTGCAAAGAGTCATTCCTGGAATCTTCCGCTTCAGGCTCGGTCCCCTCCCCAATCACAATACAGGATGGTTTTCAGATAGTAGGAACACGTGTGGTGTGACGGATCTCATCGGGTGTGGGCCTTGATCTACTATAACTCCTTTGAAGAGGGGTGATTCTTTACAGCTGGGGCCATAAACTACATCTGCAGGGCTAGGTGATAGCCTGGACAATCGGACACAGAGGAAGAGGAGTGTCAGAGGGTGCGGTAGTGAATAGGGCGAAAGGGAGGTGTCGGGCGGGCACAGAGTGTGATTTTCAGGGAAGAGCAGCGCAGATGGGGGGAGGTTTATTGCCGATGCATAAGACCGAGAGCGGGGGTGACCAGTGCCTGGGGAAGATGCTTGCGAGGGTGGGGAGCCATGCTACGAATCGACAGCGTGCAGAGAGTGGGTCTGGTCAAGGCATCTAAAATGGCTGCCGTGCACGACAAAAGTGTGGCATTTCAAAAAAGGCAAGATGGCGCAGACAATGTTTTTCAACACTTCCTCATTTCCTTCGAATCGAACGTTAACAGACGTTGGTGCATATTACCAAAGTTAAGCGATATTTATCGCTAACGATGCTTACCAACGAATTTTTTACCGCTAAGCATCGTCAGAAATTATCGAAGATAAACCTTGCTATTATCAAGGTTTATCGCAAATGCGATAATAAACGGCCGCAATGCATGAATATCGCTAAAAAGTCAGCGATATTCATGCATTACCGAGCTAATGCTCTTAGCCATGTTATCCACCTCCCATTGGATAACATGGCTAAGAACTGCTCAGGGCAGGTGTTAGCTTTTGGAGATAATCGCGCTTAGCGCGAATATCTCCAAAAGTTGGTAATAGGAGATAGATATCTTGCATGTTGTAATGCAAATTATTGTGGTATATGGAACTCATACCATAATCTCTCAGGAAAGCAGAAACTGATCCTTTTGGGACCGCCTAAAAAGGCCTAGGGGGTGAGGGGTACTCTACTTTGCCCCCTTTTCACGTTCCGAACTATTTTATTTTACTCTCTTCTGTAATTACACAAAATAGCAGCGATAAGATGCATCGGAGACACACAGTGAGAGAAAGGAGGCCGGAGATGAAGAAGAGATGTCAAATACACATTGGAGATAATATAGTGGCAGAAGGGAAGTAAATATGAGTAAACTTACCATGTAACATAAAAATGTTGCACTCTATACTATAAGTCTCATTTTATACTACAATCACTTCGCTACAACCTCATAAATTAAAAATAAAAATGAATAATGTCTCAAACAATTTTTGATTTCTAAATATAAATTTATTCTTCAGAATTTTCTAAATTTGAAAGAACTAGTAACATGTCCTCATCAGCAATTTCCTCATGAAAAGTCTGCAATGATGATTCTTGTAACTCTATGGTCTCCAAACATTCGATAAATTCGCCATCAACAGATTGATCAAAAAAATCATTCAAGTCATCTCCTCCTTGTGACAATATTTCATTATTGGTGCTGTCAATTTCAATCAATGTAGTGGAATCATTCAAGTCATCTCCTCGTGACAATATTTCATTATTGGTGCTCTCAATTTCAATCAATGTAGTGGAATCATTCAAGTCATCTCCTCCTTGTGACAATATTTCATTATTGGTGCTGTCCATTTCAATCAATCTAATGGAATCATACAAGTCATCTCCTCCTTGTGACAATATTTCATTATTGGTGCTCTCAATTTCAATCAATGTAGTGGAATCATTCAAGTCATCTCCTTGTGACAATATTTCATTATTGGTGCTGTCCATTTCAATCAATCTAATGGAATCATACAAGTCATCTCCTCCTTGTGACAATATTTCATTATTGGTGCTCTCAATTTCAATCAATGTAGTGGACAATTCAAAAGAAATTGCCACGGTCTCTTCATTGTGAGCCATTTTATTTTGAAATTGCTTGCTGTAAATTGCAGAAAAAAATAATCACTTTCATTTATCGTTTTTAGTAATACATAATATAAAACTAACTTTATCAAGTATTTAGTATAACAGAAGGACTGCAAATAAATAACAGAAAACATTTTTCAAATTATCTTCAAGTGTACAACATAGTTCCCCTTACAAATTAACAACTCACCTTTTTAAAAGTAGGAGAAGTGTTAGTACTGTGTAAATCAAACACCAGAAATTCACCACCAAAAATTCCTCACAAATGTACCTCAGACAGTAGTATCACAAAATGGCTGTGGTTTCCTCTCATTTGACATATATACATAACCAATTAACTTTCATCACACACAAATACAAAACCGAAGTAACATTTTAATTGGTTCTAAATTTCAACACTTTCAAATGTGTTTTCCCCATGCAATTTTCCATAGGACATTTACATACGTCTACAGCCTGAATGGCTGAACGGAATTACACCAAACTTGGCAAAATGGTACATCAAACCTAAGAGGTCAGGAAGGATCTACTATGCCCCCTTATGGTCATTTCCCCCTTCGCTTTGGCCTCCTCTTGTCTCTCAATCCTACCGAGAGACAAGATGGCGGCCGCTACGGACTGTTTGGAATGTTGACAGACGCCGGAGAACCAATCAGCTTCGCAAAGCTCCGTTACGCGAAAAGTACGCGAAGCGGAGCGCTGTTACAGATATATATCTTTTTTTGAACGTTAATTTCTCAAAATCCACTGGAGCACATATATTGAGACCTAGCAAAGGCACATCGGGCTACCAGTCCCTAATATTTTGCCAAGTTTCGTGCAAATCCATTCAGCCGTTCGATTATTATTATTATTTTTTTTTTTTGCCCCGCGGGGCCCTTTTAAAACCTCCACATCAAACCTAGGGGGTCAGCGAGGATCTACTATGCCCCCTTATGGGCATTTGCCCCTTCGCTTTGGCCTCCTCTTGTCTCTCGATCCTACCGAGAGACAAGATGGCGGCCGCTACGGACTGTTTGGAATGTTTACAGACGCCGGAGAACCAATCAGCTTCGCTTCACAAAGCTCCGTTGCGCGAAAAGTACGCGAACTGGAGCGCTGCCCGGTCCGCTGTTACAGATATATATCTTTTTTTGAACGTTAATTTCTCAAAATCCACTGAAGCACATATATTGAGACCTACAAAAGGCACATCGGGCTACCAGTCCCTACAATTTTGCCAAGTTTCGTGCAAATCCATTCAGCCGTTCGGGCTAAAAGTGAGGCCAACCGCCCTATGGAAAACTCAATGTTAAAAACACGTTTTGGGACGTCAGTAGGTAGATATAGGTAGGACCTAGTTTCCATAGGAAATCCACAACATTCTATTTGGAATAACTTTGGCGCCGGTTGATGAATCTTCGTGAATTTCTCAAAGAAGATGGCCGGCTCCACTCCGCTCCTTCCCTGAAAGTTTGGGGGGGATTCGTCAAGTGGGGGCTGAGAAAAAAGGGGGGTCCCAAAACGTGTTTTCCCCATGTTATTTTACACAGGACCTTTAGACACGGCTACAGCCCGAACGGCTGAACGGAATTACAAGAAATATGGCAAAATGGTACAGTCTGATTCGCAGATCACACTTTTGCTTAAATGGTGTAAATCCCTCCAGTAGTTCCTGAGAAAATCAAAAGAGAAAAAATATATATCTACAAGCGTGCACCGTGCGCGCACCGTATGCGTACCGTATGCGTACCGCGCGATTTTTCAGGAAGTGTTGGCAGCCATCTTGTGCTCGGTAGACTGAGGCACAAGAAATCAGAAAAACAAACGTGTAGAACACAAAAAGGGGGCAGGGTAGAAACACCCCTGACCCCCTAGGCCTTCTCAGGTGGTCCCACAAGTAACCCCAAGGCCCAAAAAATGTTTTTTTAAAACCCGGTCTGGTTTTTTCAAATTACCCCTCGGGGGGACCAAATAGCGGGGGCATAGTGATAAAGAAGTCCCCCGGGGCAAAGCAACGCAGCCCCCTGGTGCATACTGGAGGCTCCTAGTGGGCTAGTTGGCCCCCAGGGACCCCCAGTATGCAAGGGGAATTAGTTCCCCCTCTGTAAATGTGCCAGGTGGCTGCGTTGCAGAGAGGTGTAAAAAGGGGCATAGCCTCATTACACCTCTCTGCAATGCAACCCCCTGGCACATACTGGAGGTTCCAGGTGTGCTAGTTGGCCCCCAGGGACCCCCAGTATGCAAGGGAAATTAGTTCCCCCTCTGCAAACGCACCCGGGGGCTGCGTTGCAGAGAGGTGTAAAAAAGGGTGTGGCCTCATTACACCTCTCTGCAATGCAGCCCCCTAGCGCAAACTGGAGGTTCCAGGTGGGCTAGTTGGCCCCCAGGGACCCCCAGTATGCAAGGGGAATTAGTTCCTCCTTTGCAAACACGCCAGGGGGCTGAGTTGCAGAGAGGTGTAAAAAGCGGCATAGCCTCATTACACCTCTCTGCAATGCAGCCCCCTGGCGCATACTGGAGGTTCCAGGTGGGCTAATTGGCTCCCAGGGACCCCTAGTATTCAAGAGGAATTAGTTCCCCCTCTGCAAAAGCGCCCGGGGGCTGCGCTGCAGAGAGGTGTAAAAAAGGGTGTGGCCTCATTACACCTCTCTGCACTGCACCCCCTGGGGAATTCTGGAGGTTCCTGGTGGGCTAGTTGGCCCCCAGGGACCCCCAGTATGCAGGGGGAATTAGTTCCCCCTCTGCAAACGCATCAGGGGGCTGTGTTGCAGAGAGGTGTAAAAACATTTTTTTTCAAGTTATATTAAAAATATGTAATGTAATTTAAAAAATAAAATATCTAAAAATAAATAATTTAAAATAATGTAGTAAAACAGTATAAAAAAATAACAATTAATACAGTTAAAGATTATCATTTACAAAACCATTGAAATTCACTGAAAAAAACCATAGGTTTCAGCCATGTTATAGTTAGGAATTACCATTTAAAAAACCTTTGGAATTCCCCCGTTATAGGGGCCGATTAGGATGGCGTCCGTCCGCCACCCCAGAGTAGGAGGGACCGTCCGCAGGGGCAGCCGCGGTCCCTCCGTGCAAATTAGGATGTGACCGCCACCCTGGAGGTCACATCCTGTATTTTTAACATTGTGGCGGGTGCTGCTTCAAGCAGCACCCGTCGCAATGTAAAAAATGAAAGCAGTGCATTTGCATGCACAAAGCGGCAGGCACCGCAAGGTACAAAAAGCAAATTTTACACACACACATATTTATATTTATATATATATTCACTGAAAAAACCATAGGTTATAGACCATATATAGTTAGGAATTAGCATTTACAAAACCTTGAAAATTCACTGAAAAAACCATAGGTTAGAGACCATATATAGTTAGCTGGACATTTTATTGACATAAAACCAATGAAATTCCATATATAGTTAGTTGCACTAACTATATATCGCGCACCCGCAATCCACTGCTGATGATGTCACATATTACATCATTCATGACATGGTCAGTGACATCACTGATGACATCACTGATGACATCTCAAATGACATCACTGATGACATCACTGATGACATCTCAAATGACATCACTGATGACTACATCCAGTGACTGTATAAGTCTGTAAAGTTAAAATATGTCTTACATATTGAAGAATTAGTGGATGTATAAGTGTCTGGACGAAGGATTTAGTAGGTGCATGACTGAATGTATGAGTGAGTGATTAAATGTGTCTCACTGAGTGCATGGGTTAGTGACTAAACTGTCTTAATTTGTGCATCATTATGTCTGTTGTTCTGTAAACTGCTGCATGTGTTGATCAGTAGCTATATGAGTAACTATATGGGTTATTGATTGATTGCCCAAGTATTTGTATGGGAGACTGAGTGTGTGTGTGGCTAGCTGGGAGGTGTGTGACTCTGTGCAGATCAATCTGTACTTGTATCAATGATTGTATAAGAAACTAAGTATGTGTTAGTACATGTTTGAAAATGTAAGGTGCTCTATGTTTAACTGTATAGACAAGAAAATGGAAGTCTCATTGATTCTTTACAGGACTGACTAGGTGTGTAAGTAACTCCATGGATGAGTGGCAGACTGTGAGTGTCTGTATAGGTGTATGAGTGCATATGATAGTGTTGTAAAGATGAGTGATTGTATGTATGAATGATTGTATGGGTGAATGAGTGAAGGTGTGTGTAGACGTAGCAATCAGTGAGTGCGTATGTAGTAACTAGTATTGGTGTGTCAATGGTTTCAAAAATTATACTCTTTTTAACACTGGGTGAAACAGAGGTTATATTAAAATGTGAGGAGATGCATTGTATTGTCACATGAATGATATCATCAGTGATGTGGTCATTGATGTCAAATGAGATGTCATCAGTGATGTCATCAGTGATGTCATTTGAGATGTCATCAGTGATGTCATCAGTGATGTCACTGACCATGTCATGAATGATGTAATATGTGACATCATCAGCAGTGGATTGCGGGTGCGCGATATATAGTTAGTGCAACTAACTATATATGGAATTTCATTGGTTTTATGTCAATAAAATGTCCAGCTAACTATATATGGTCTCTAACCTATGGTTTTTTCAGTGAATTTTCAAGGTTTTGTAAATGCTAATTCCTAACTATATATGGTCTATAACCTATGGTTTTTTCAGTGAATTTTCAAGGTTTTGTAAATGCTAATTCCTAACTATATATGGTCTATAACCTATGGTTTTTTCAGTGAATTTCAATGGTTTTTTAATAGCAAATATCATAAGCTGTCGAATGTCAAGTACGTGGTAAGTAAAAACATTTTCGTGTTTATGCACACTGATCTGCTTTGAATGCTGCCCCCCACCCCTCATTTCTATTAGGAGTACTCTCTCTTTGCAGATAGTGAAGGGTAGTTAACGCAGCCCTTTGCCCCCTTTGTAATCCGTCGTGCCTGCTTCTCTCTCCATTTGATTGATTGTTCTCTTTGGTTCATTCTCTATTTACAAACAAGCACAGAGTCGCAATACTCTGTTTAGTCTTTGCAGATAGCGAAAAACCGTGTAAAAAAACAAAAGGAATCGAGCAAAATCAGTAGGCCACTAATGGGATCTCTTTTTGACCTTGCTAAAATAGAAACATTAGGAACAACCTGTTGAAAATAGCAATGCGTATGTACATAAGCGGCGTTCATTTGTGTTCACAGTACCCCTTGTTGATTGTTTGAATCGAGCATTGAATTGTTCGAAGTTGGTTCTCTTAAGGATCTTCTCTGCCTGCAAACGAGGAAGAATAGGAATATTCTCTCTCCCTTTGCAGATAGTGAAGGGTAGGTAACGCAAGCCTTTAACACGTCGTACCTATTTCATTCCTCATTGATTGATTGATTGTCCGAACATTGACTGTTTGGGAATTAGTTCTTTTTGGAGGTATTCCCTGTTTGCAAATAAACGTAGGAAAATCTTTGCAAGTAGTGAAAGGGTACGTAATGCGGACCTTTCTCCCCCGTTGTAATCTGTCATGCCTATCTACTCCCCACTGATTGATGCACCTGTTTCACCCGGACCATTTACTAGACATACGTCATCTGGCCCGACCAGAGAGCACCCCTAGTGAAAAGGACATATGCAATAATAACGAAGTGATCACTGTATCCTGTTAACAGAAACTTTAGCATGAAACAACCTGGAAAGAAAAGAATAGGAAAACAAAAATCAGTAGGCCACTGATGAACATGAACTTTTATTAAACAACGAACAAAGAAACGATAACATAACGTAATGATAAAACCTGTTAATGTCCTAGAAACAAGAAAACGTTAAAATATGCCATTGGTGAGAGACCAGAAAAACAGTAAGAGAAACCAAATCACCCCTCGCTGTCCCACCGCCTGCCACGCCAAAAAAATCGATAGACTAGGGAAAATGCAAGTCAGTAGAACATCCGCCCCCACTCTGGAAACTTCCAAGGTGGAGCAGGGTTCCGGCTACGCCCAGCCGGGAGCAGCCCATATAAGGCAGGTCCTGCTGCCACGCCTCGGCCAGGAGATCCTAACGTAGGGTGTAGCCGGAGGAGAGGCCGAGACCAGCGGGACCCGGCCAGGGGATTGCCTTTACAACGCTGAACAGTTGCAGGGGGGGGGGGAATGTCTCCTCGACCCTCCCCTCTCTCTCCCAGTCCGGCTGCGGTGGCCCTTGAGAGTTGCAGGTAGTCCCGCCACATGCTCTTCCGGTCCGGCCACCAACGGTCGGGGGGCCGAGGCCGACGGGATCCGGCTGCAGCCGATAAACCAAGAAACCCGTTCATGGGGCCAGAGCCAGGGGCGTCCGGCCGACATCTACCGGAAGCCCGGCCCGAAGACGGACGGGACACTTCTTCTTTCTTGTATAATTGCTGCTACAACCCTGGGGGGGGATGTCTTGCACATGCCTCCGACCCCCCCCCTCGTCCTCATCGCCTGGTCCGGCCATAACAAATATCAAGCGAGATGCCGTGGGGTGCACTGGGAGGGAGAGACGGTGCGAACAGGCCTCTCCCGCCTCCCCAGTGGAGGCTTCCCAGCTGCACCCTCAGCGCTCCAGGCGCCCGGAAAAGAGTTCTTCCACTGTGGCCATGCTGCAACGTCTCGCCCGGCAGGGTGGAGCCCGTCCGCTCATTTGACCCCGCGATCGCCAGTAGCTACCGAACTCTCAAAATGGCGGTCGACCTGGCAAGAGCGGGCCCAGCATAAAGAAATGGCCCGGTCACTGGTTGACTCCACCACCGTAGTCCTCCACGACCTTGAAGATTCTAGAGGAGCCGCGGGAGTCTCCGACCCCCGATGGGGAATGACTGCCATGATCACCCGTGGAGTGACGAAACTGTATTCGCGGGACGTCGGCGCCAGCCTCACTTTGAATTACTAGAATCCTGCAGACCTCACTTCCGGTAAAAGCACAGTGTGACCCGGTAGGAAAAATTGTTGCACCCCCTCCCCTTTTTGACTGATAGTTCAAACCACCGATCCTTTCCTTTGCCCTTTTAACGGAACTTTGGACTGCCTCCCCCTCTTTTACATTTTCTAGAGAAAACAAAACATTAACCACTACATTAGCATAGCAGTTGACACCAGAACTGTTTTCAAATTGAAAACCAACAACATCTTCAACAGAATCCTTTTTGTTTCTGCTGTGACCCTGCTACAGCACAGGCATTGTCCCCAGCAGTAATTCTGCAATGCCGGTAAGAATAGCTGTGGTGCCTACTGGACTCACTCACCCCCGCGGCGCCCCACGCCGTTATGTGCTGGGCGGCAACTTGCTAGACATCACTTTAGTGCCATCTAGATTTCAGCGCGTTCTGCTGCCTTGGAACTATTCGCACAACAGACCGCTACTGACAAGAATATTTCATTATTGGTGCTGTCAATTTCAATAAATCTATTGGATAATTCAAAAGAAATTGCCACGGTCTCTTCGTTGTTTAAATGTTTTTACTGTTTTTGTTTTGTTGTATATATTTATATGTTATTAAAGTTTTATATTCCTACTACTTTGTTGGAGTGCTATATATTTTTAATGTGAGACATAATTGTAAAAACTTTGATGTACAAAGAGTCATTCCTGGAATCTTCCGCTTCAGGCTCGATCCCCTCCCCAATCACAATACAGGATAGTTTTCAGATAGTAGGAACACGTGTGGTGTGACGGATCTCATCGGGTGTGGGCCTTGATCTACTATAACTCCTTTGAAGAGGGGTGATTCTTTACAGCTGAGGCCATAAACTACATCTGCAGGGCTAGCTGATAGCCTGGACAATCGGACACAGAGGAAGAGGAGTGTCAGAGGGTGCGGTAGTGAATAGGGCGAAAGGGAGGTGTCGGGCGGGCACAGAGTGTGATTCTCAGGGAAGAGCAGCGCAGATGGGGGGAGGTTTATTGCCCATGCATAAGACAGAGAGCGGGGGTGACCAGTGCCTGGGGAAGATGCTTGCGAGGGTGAGGAGCCATGCTACGAATCGACAGCGTGCAGAGAGTGGGTCTGGTCAAGACATCTAAAATGGCTGCCGTGCACGACAAAAGTGTGGCATTTCAAAAAAGGCAAGATGGCGCAGACAATGTTTTTCAACACTTCCTCATTTCCTTCGAATCGAACGTTAACAGACGTTGGGGCATATTACCAAAGTTAAGCGATATTTATCGCTAACGATGCTTACCAACGAATTTTTTACCGCTAAGCATCGTCAGAAATTATCAAAGATAAACCTTGCTATTATCAAGGTTTATCACAAATGCGATAATAAACGGCCGCAATGCATGAATATCGCTAAAAACTCAGCGATATTCATACATTACCGAGCTAATGCTCTTAGCCATGTTATCCACCTCCCATTGGATAACATGGCTAAGAACTGCTCAGGGCAGGTGTTACTTTTTGGAGATATTCGTGCTTAGCGCGAATATCTCCAAAAGTTGGTAATAGGAGATAGATATCTTGCATGTTGTAATGCAAGTTATTGTGGTATATGGAACTCATACCATAATCTCTCAGGAAAGCAGAAACTGATCCTTTTGGGACCGCCTAAAAAGGCCTAGGGGGTGAGGAGTACTCTACTTTGCCCCCTTTTCACGTTCCGAACTATTTTATTTTACTCTCTTCTGTAATTACACAAAATAGCACCGATAAGATACATCGGAGACACACAGTGAGAGAAAGGAGGCCGGAGATGAAGAAGAGATGTCAAATACACATTGGAGATAATATAGTGGCAGAAGGGAAGTAAATATGAGTAAACTTACCATGTAACATAAAAATGTTGCACTCTATACTATAAGTCTCATTTTATACTACAATCACTTCGCTACAACCTCATAAATTAAAAATAAAAATGAATAATGTCTCAAACAATTTTTGATTTCTAAATATAAATTTATTCTTCAGAATTTTCTAAATTTGAAAGAACTAGTAACATGTCCTCATCAGCAATGTCCTCATGAAAAGTCTGCAATAATGATTCTTGTAACTCTATCGTCTCCAAACACTCGATAAATTCGCCATCAAGAGATTGATCAAAAAAATCATTCAAGTCATCTCCTCCTTCTGACAATATTTCATTATTGGTGCTGTCAATTTCAATCAATGTAGTGGAATCATTCAAGTCATCTCCTCGTGACAATATTTCATTATTGGTGCTCTCAATTTCAATCAATGTAGTGGAATCATTCAAGTCATCTCCTCCTTGTGACAATATTTCATTATTGGTGCTGTCCATTTCAATCAATCTAATGGAATCATACAAGTCATCTCCTCCTTGTGACAATATTTCATTATTGCTGCTCTCAATTTCAATCAACGTAGTGGAATCATTCAAGTCATCTCCTTGTGACAATATTTCATTCTTGGTGCTGTCCATTTCAATCAATCTAATGGAATCATACAAGTCATGTCCTCCTTGTGACAATGTTTCATTATTGGTGCTCTCAATTTCAATCAATGTAGTGGACAATTCAAAAGAAATTGCCACGGTCTCTTCATTGTGAGCCATTTTATTTTGAAATTGCTTGCTGTAAATTGCAGAAAAAAATAATCACTTTCATTTATCGTTTTTAGTAATACATAATATAAAACTAACTTTATCAAGTATTTAGTATAACAGAAGGACTGCAAATAAATAACAGAAAACATTTTTCAAATTATCTTCAAGTGTACAACATAGTTCCCCTTACAAATTAACAACTCACCTTTTCAAAAGTAGGAAAAGTGTTAGTACTGTGTAAATCAAACACCAGAAATTCACCACCAAAAATTCCTCACAAATGTACCTCAGACAGTAGTATCACAAAATGGCTGTGGTTTCCTCTCATTTGACATATATACATAACCAATTAACTTTCATCACACACAAATACAAAACCAAAGTAACATTTTAATTGGTTCTAAATTTCAACACTTTCAAATGTGTTTTCCCCATGCAATTTTCCATAGGACATTTACATACGTCTACAGCCTGAATGGCTGAACGGAATTACACCAAACTTGGCAAAATGGTACATCAAACCTAAGAGGTCAGGAAGGATCTACTATGCCCCCTTATGGTCATTTCCCCCTTCGCTTTGGCCTCCTCTTGTCTCTCAATCCTACCGAGAGACAAGATGGCGGCCGCTACGGACTGTTTGGAATGTTGACAGATGCCGGAGAACCAATCAGCTTCGCAAAGCTCCGTAACGCGAAAAGTACGCGAAGCGGAGCGCTGTTACAGATATATATCTTTTTTTGAACGTTAATTTCTCAAAATCCACTGGAGCACATATATTGAGACCTAGCAAAGGCACATCGGGCTACCAGTCCCTAATATTTTACCAAGTTTCGTGCAAATCCATTCAGCCGTTCGATTATTATTATTATTTTTTTTTTTTGCCCCGCGGGGCCCTTTTAAAACCTCCACATCAAACCTAGGGGGTCAGCGAGGATCTACTATTCCCCCTTATGGTCATTTGCCCCTTCGCTTTCGCCTCCTCTTGTCTCTCGATCCTACCGAGAGACAAGATGGCGGCCGCTACGGACTATTTGGAATGTTGACAGACGCCGGAGAACCAATCAGCTTCGCTTCACAAAGCTCCGTTGCGCGAAAAGTCCGCGTCCTGGGCCGCTGCCCAGTCCGCTGTTACAGATATATATCTTTTTTTAAACGTTAATTTCTCAAAATCCACTGCAGCACATATATTGAGACCTACAAAAGGCACATCGGGCTACCAGTCCCTACAATTTTGCCAAGTTTCGTGCAAATCCATTCAGCCGTTCGGGCTAAAAGTGAGGCCAACCGCCCTATGGAAATTAACATGGGAAAAACGCGTTTTGGGACCCCCCTTTTTTCTCGGCCCCCCCTTGACGAACCCCCCCAAAATTTTCAGGGGCTGCTCAGAAACAAAATGTGCCATTTTCCTGAAAATTTCAGCCAATTCCGTCCACAAACGCCAAAGTTATTAGACATAGAATTTTCAAAAAAACCATAGAGAAAAAATCCTAACTATATATACCTACTGGCGACCGCCAGTAGGTAATACACACACACATATATAAGTGTACATATATATATTTACATGAAACATAAAAAATATTAACAATTCAATAATTTAATTAAACAACATTAAAGAAAGACCAAATAAATACATATAAACAATTAAAAAAACAAAAAGACATTTACAAAAAATGTCATAAAACTTTAAAAACAAATCAAAATATAAACAAGTATTATCAAATTAAAATTATAAATAGATATTAATAATGCATATATTTAATCAATATTAGAAAATGTATTGGAGTCTGGTAATAATAGATATGCTATTCCCACTCCAGTTTATGCAACAGTGGAGAAAGTGTGGGATTTCAAAAGGGTTACATATATTATTCCCATTTTAAACAGCACAACATTAGGGACAGTGTTGGATTTCAAGGGATTAGATTTCCTATTTCCACTGCAACCAGGGCAAAAGTAGGGAATGTGTTTTACTTCAGAGAGGTTCAAATGACTGTTTTCACTCAAATCTGTGCAACAGCATGATGAACAGTGGACTTTGGAGGGGTAAGATTTACTATTCCCCCTCCACTCTGTGCAACTGTAGAAAAATTATTGTACTTAGGAGGTGTAAGATTAATTATTCCCACTCCAGTCTGTGCAACAGTCGGGGAAGCCTGAAATTTCAGAGGGGTTACATTTACTAATCCTACTCCAGTCTGTGCAGTAGCAGGGGAAGCGCTGGATATCGGTGGTGTTAAATGTACAATTCCCATTCCAGTCTAAGCAACAGTAGGTAAACTGATCCACTTCAAGCACATTATATATTTGAATAACCCTATTTAGGAATAATATCTATTGCTTAATATACACATAATTACTTAACATAATATATACATATATATATATATATATATATATTCACTGAAAAAACCATAGGTTTCAGGCCTGATATAGTTAGGAATTACTCATAAACAAAACAAGAGTATTCCAAGGCAATAAAGGAGACCATCAATATGGAGCAAGGAACGACTTCACTTAAGGCGTTATTTTTAGAAGAAAGCCCTCACTCACCACCTAGTGATGACATGCTTCATCATCGGGCCCCACAGAGGGGATCTAGCATCCCCTCTGTGTGCTGCAACGCCAGATCTACTGCGGAGCGGGTAGTGGGTAAGGACAGTGATGTGCAAAGAATATTAAGTGAGTGATGTGAGGTTAAAAAAGTCTGTAGTGTATCAAAATTAATTTTATTAGGATCACTAAGGACTTATCAATAAAATGATGTGTAGGAAATGCGTCCACAATTATTCAAGTGGTAGTTTCCTTAAGTCAGTCGACATGTTTCAGCCACGAAACGGTGTAAATTTACCTGGCATTCTTCAGGACTTAGTGTGAGTAAACCCTGGCGGTATGGACTCGCTAAGGTCCACCCTTACCTAGGGACGTGAAAGTGAAAATAAATAGTGAAAAAGTGCAAAAAATTAGAAAGAAAAGCTGTCTTTCTAATAACTCCTGGTTTAGGAGGCTTCCGAATTTACGGTTTCTGCACCTATTAGGGAAAGAAAGGACAGAGACAAACAAAAAAACAAAACATACAATCAGTTGTATTGATGATTGCCTAATTAAGGCCATTGTGCTCCAGTTGGTGGTATCAGAGACGTCATGTGGTCGAATAACAGTATAGTTAACACCACCTTGGTCCCCAGAGTATAGAGTATTATGGGTAGGTAGTGCTTAGTGCTATACGTGCTATGTACAACGCGTGATATTTACAAGGGTTGTGGGTTTAAAAACGCTATCAACCTAAAATTGGGCGCGATCGGGATCGTGCCGAATGGTTAAAATCAGGGTAATTTCTCACTTTGATAGTGTGATGATTTCACACCATGGGTCACAGGAGGGGGGTGGAGGCGTAATCGGCACACCCTGCAGTCATTAGAGAGAGAATGAAATAAGGTAAGGGAATTGCGGTACTCAGATCGGTACTTAGCTCAGTAGAAGGTTGAAGGATTGTGGCTCTTCTGTACTCACGCCCTCAACGCTCGGCACCCGCGGTATACCTATGGCGACCCTCTGCTGGACGCCGAAGATGTCCGCTCGAGGCAGCGAGGACGTTTAAGTAAACACTCCGTTATCCTGCTTCCGGGTGGGCGCGGTCGGACGCTGCTATTTAGTACACGGCAGTGGCGTTTTTAAGAAAATTACGAGGCCAGGGCATCCATATATTCTTAAATGGATGCCCTGGCCTCGTAATTTTCTTAAAAACGCCACTGCCGTGTACTAAATAGCAGCGTAACCAAGCAGCATTATTTCGGCAAGGCGCATACCGCTGGTTGCCATTAACAACGACGCTACGGCAACCATTGGCTGAATGTACTCGACTCCAGAGCGCATTGATTGGCCCGCTTTACACGCACTGACGCAGGCCGACCGCGCCCACCCGGAAGCAGGATAACGGAGTGTTTACTTAAACGTCCTCGCTGCCTCGAGCGGACATCTTCGGGGTCCAGCAGAGGGTCGCCATAGGTATACCGCGGGTGCCGAGCGTTGAGGGCGTGAGTACAGAAGAGCCACAATCCTTCAACCTTCTACTGAGCTAAGTACCGATCTGAGTACCGCAATTCCCTTACCTTATTTCATTCTCTCTCTAATGACTGCAGGGTGTGCCGATTACGCCTCCACCCCCCTCCTGTGACCCATGGTGTGAAATCATCACACTATCAAAGTGAGAAATTACCCTGATTTTAACCATTCGGCACGATCCCGATCGCGCCCAATTTTAGGTTGATAGCGTTTTTAAACCCACAACCCTTGTAAATATCACGCGTTGTACATAGCACGTATAGCACTAAGCACTACCTACCCATAATACTCTATACTCTGGGGACCAAGGTGGTGTTAACTATACTGTTATTCGACCACATGACGTCTCTGATACCACCAACTGGAGCACAATGGCCTTAATTAGGCAATCATCAATACAACTGATTGTATGTTTTGTTTTTTTGTTTGTCTCTGTCCTTTCTTTCCCTAATAGGTGCAGAAACCGTAAATTCGGAAGCCTCCTAAACCAGGAGTTATTAGAAAGACAGCTTTTCTTTCTAATTTTTTGCACTTTTTCACTATTTATTTTCACTTTCACGTCCCTAGGTAAGGGTGGACCTTAGCGAGTCCATACCGCCAGGGTTTACTCACACTAAGTCCTGAAGAATGCCAGGTAAATTTACACCGTTTCGTGGCTGAAACATGTCGACTGACTTAAGGAAACTACCACTTGAATAATTGTGGACGCATTTCCTACACATCATTTTATTGATAAGTCCTTAGTGATCCTAATAAAATTAATTTTGATACACTACAGACTTTTTTAACCTCACATCACTCACTTAATATTCTTTGCACATCACTGTCCTTACCCACTACCCGCTCCGCAGTAGATCTGGCGTTGCAGCACACAGAGGGGATGCTAGATCCCCTCTGTGGGGCCCGATGATGAAGCATGTCATCACTAGGTGGTGAGTGAGGGCTTTCTTCTAAAAATAACGCCTTAAGTGAAGTCGTTCCTTGCTCCATATTGATGGTCTCCTTTATTGCCTTGGAATACTCTTGTTTTGTTTATGAGATTGACACGGGGGTGCGAGAGTATCCCACTACCCTATCTCTCTTTTTGTTTTGATATAGTTAGGAATTAGCATTTAAAAAACCTTAGAAATTCACTGAAAAAACTGTAGATTTTAGGGGTGTTATAGTTAGCTGGACATTTCACTCATACAAAACCATTGAAATTTCTCCGATATAGTTAGTTGTACTAACTATATCTCGGGCGCCCGCAATCCACTGCTGATGATGTCACATATTACATCATTCATGACATGGTCAGTGACATCACTGATGACATCTCAAATGACATCACTGATGACATTATCCAGTGAATGTGGTTTGCTTTGTTATTTAAATATGTATTATATATATAGCAATTTGCATTGAAGAATGAATGGATATATAAATATAAATATCTGGATGGAGGATTTAGTAGCAGTGTGATTGACTGTTTACTTGACTAATTTAAAGTGTCTCTCTAAATATATTGGATAGTGACTAAACCGTGTGAACATCTGCATCACTTTGTCAGTTGTTGTAAAAACTACTTCTCAGGTTGTTACTAGCTATTTGAAAGTCTATATTAGTTATTAATTATTTAACTAAGTATTTGTATGGGAGAGTGAATGTGTGTGTGGTTCGGTGGGAGGTGTGTGACTGTCCAAAGATGTGTGAATTGTTGATTTAGTAGGTATATGACGTTAAGACTACATGTTATAACAGTTGTTTGGATGAGTGTATATCTTTATGGGTGTGGTGATGAGCAAATATCTCTCTTAATGGTACATGTCCAACAAAGTAGAAAAATAAAAGGTAATGTATGTGTCAGTTGTTGTTTATAAATAAGTATACGTAAGACTCACTGATTGTATGCCTGACTGTATAGATAACTGTATACTTGTATAGTGATTTTATAACACACTAAGTATAATTTACTATCTATCAGCAAGATTCATCATTGCAAATTGCGCTCGCAAAGGGCCAGATTCTGAGAATCTGGCCCTTTGCGAGCGCAATTTTTGCATTTGGGATTCATCATCCCAAATGCAAAAATTGCTAATAGCAAAATCGCAAAATTGCGAGGAATTGCATTTAAGGAATCTCTATTTGAGATTCCTTAAATGCAATTCATTAACCATTTTTAAATTGCAAATTCCCAATTTTTGGCCGCTATTTACCGCAAAGTCTGACTTCGTGGTAAATAGTGAAAAATTTGAAAAATGCACTTTAGTGCATTTTTCTAATTTGTATGCTACACACACACATGTCCTTTGGACATGTGTGTGTGCAACACCTGTGTACATTTGCTTTTATGGGGTGCTACAGGGTGTCCTTTGGACCCCCCTTGCCCCCTTGAAATCGCATCCTTATTTGCGATTAGCAAATTGCTAATCGCAAATAAGGAATAACTCCCCATTCATTCCTATGGGCCATTGGGCCCATAGGAATGAATGGGGAGTTATTCCTTATTTGTGATTAGCAATTTGCTAATCGCAAATAAGGAAGATGTAGGAATCGCAATTTCTTTTGCAATTCCTACATGAATCCCGTTTTGCAAGTCCTTAATAGCGATTTCTTAATAATCGCTATTAAGGACTCGCAAAATGGGACAATGATGAATCTGGCTGTATATGAATAGATAAAGACGTGTTTGTATAAGTGTATAGCTAAGTAAATGTAAGTATGATCCATTGTTTGCATAAGTGAATAGGATGACTTTATAAGTGAGTAGGATGTATGAGTGAATCTGTAGGTAAGTGATTAGATGTGTGTATAGATCTAGGAATCACTAAGTGGTTTTGGAGAAACTTGTATCGGTGTGTCAATGGATTTACATATGGTACTCTGTATTTTACAGTGAGTGACGAAAGGTTATACTAGTGTATGATGAGGTGTATCGTCACGTGGATGATCTCATCAGTGATGTCATTTGAGATGTCATCAGTGATGTCACTGACCATGTCATGAATGATGTAATGTGTGACATCATCAGCAGTGGATTTCGGGCGTGCGAGATATAGTTAGTACAACTAACTATATCGGAGGAATTTCAATGGTTTTGTATGAGTGAAATGTCCAGCTAACTATAACACCCCTAAAACCTATGGTTTTTTAAATTGAATTTCAAAGGTTTTTTAAATGCTAATTACTAACTATATCAGGCCTGAAACCTATGGTTTTTTCAGTGAATTTGCAAGGTTTTTTAAATGCTAATTCCTAATTATGATGTGTGTGAAACCTATGATTTTTCTGTGAATTTCTAAGGTTTTTTAAATGCTAATTCCTAACTATAACGTGCGTGAAATCTATGTTTTTTTCAGTGATTTCACAAATTTTTGTTAGTGCTAATTCCTAAATATAACGTGTGTGAAACCTATTTTTTTTTCAGTGAATTTCCAATTCGTGATTTTTTTTAAAAAAAATTTTTTTTGCCCTTCGGGGTCCTTCAGAGACCCCCTAAGAAGGCCTGGGGGTCAGGGAGTCTCTACCCTGCCCCCTTTTCATGTTCTCCACTATTGTTTTTGACTCAGTTCTGCCTCGAGGGTGCGAGCAACGTGCGCGCACCTCGTGATTTAAAAAAAAAAAGAATTTTTTTTTTTTGCCCTTTGGGGTCCTTCAGGGACCCCATGAGAAGGCCTAAGGGGTCTGGGAGTCTCTTCCCTGCCTCCATTTCACGTTTTTAAAAGCTTTTACGAAAATCGGGTAAAATGTCATTTATATGCGACGGTCGCGCAACGTGCACGCATGCGTGCGCACACGTTGCACGCACGTAAAGTCGTGTGACATGAAAACAACACTTTTGATTGGTTTATAGTAGTTTCTTTTCCAGAATCTTGAAAAACCCCACCCACTTCCCTCACTATCTCTTTTGGTTTCCTGAGAGAAGGATCTCTGCTTTGTTCAAGCTTTTTTCATATCAAAATGGCAGAACAGCAGCCACAGGATTCTTCTGAGTTTGTGTGTGAGTAACTCTATAGATGAGTGTCAGTGTGTAATAAGATATAGGTGTATGAGTACATATGATGAGTGAGTATATGTATGAGTGCCCATATCAAACTGTTAGTGAATGACTGGATGTGTATGTAGATTTTCTGAATTACTGAATAGGTTGTTCTAACTGGAATTGGTATCTCCATTTCTTTGAAAATGTTAGTTTCTATTTTTGAATGTGTGTATATCAAGGGTTATATTACGCTGAGAGGAGGTCTGCCACTCTTTCACAAGGATGATGTCATCCGTGATGTCATTTGAGATGTCATCAGTGATGTAATCAGTGATGTCACGGACCATGTCATAAATGATGTAATATGTGACATCATCAGCAGTGGATTGCGGGCGTGCGAATTATAGTGAGTACAACTAACTAAGGGGCCAATTAGGATTGTGGTTTTTCCGCATCCTCCGGGCCGGCGGAAGTGTCCGCCGGCCCGGAGGATGCGGAAAAACCGCTGTGGAGCCTTCAAAGACCCCCCCGCCAGATTAGGATGACTGGAGGGTCAGGAAGGCCGTCCGCAGCTTTTCTGCCGCGGTTGCCTTCCGACCGCGGCGGAAAAGCTCTAACATGGCTGGCGGTGTCTATCAGACACCGCCAGGCACATTAGGATGTTGGCGGTCCTATGCCTTTACACGGCGGCATTTCTATAATTCTAGAATTATAGAAGAAAATAATGTAAAATGTGTATTTTTATTAATTTTTACTTTATTTATATATATGTATGTATATACACATGCACACATATATGTATATGTGTTTATAAAAGTATATATTTATACATAGTGTTAATTATTAGTGGTATGTATTTGATTAACAATACACCAATGGTATATATTAAAACATTTAAGGTTTACTACTTTAAACTACATCTATAATAAGAAACATACAATTTGTGTATGTTTGTTAATGATAATAGTGTGAAACTATATGTTTTCAATATTTTTGTACTTACCATATTTTTGTAAACCATATTTTTGACACACAATATCTGTGTTGCAAGTTATTGTTAAGTTCGATATTGTGCCAGTTATCTGTAAAAAAAAAGTTTTTTTTAATGTGACAAGGCTCTCTCTCCCATATGGTAAGATTGGCTTACAATATTCCATTTAATATTGCTAAAATTCGTTAAGGAATAGCTAGAAAAATAGTTCAAGGACTCAATGTTTAAGTTTATTGCTTGATTATTTAAAATCATTACAAAACCCTCCCTAGCAAAAAGATGAATAAAATACATCTGCACATGCAGCTAAGATTGTTATGATACGAGCGCAATAGAAACAGATTGTACAATAAACAGTTTTAAAATCCAGTTACATAAGAGAAATAACTAGTATGTACCCCCAATTTGAGGTGTGGGGAGGTATTTCACAAGATTATATTTAGTCAGTAAATGCTTGCAACAGGAAACTATTGACAAGTTTCATATATTTGACTCCTCTACAGGCCAGGATGCATGTTGAACACTCCAACCAGCTTATCACTGCTTGTCTGCTAGATTGAATGTTCAATTTGATGACAATCGCCTTTAGGTACTGTCTCCTTTGGCTTAGCATGGCTGGACAAGCACATAACAAATGGATCAGAGTTTCTTTTTTGAATCCACATAATCGACAAGCTTCTGTTTTAAAAGCTGGCATCCATGAGGGAGATAAGTCCTTGGAGTCATGCACACCCATCCTGAACTTTAAAAAGCACATCTTTAAATAAGTACTGAAATGGGCAGACAAATAGGCTTGTGGCTTTGATGTCCTATATGAGTTTATAACTGTCCATCAGTGCCGCCTCTTTGTAAGTGCCATTTTATCTTCCAGTAAAGATTTCTTTTTGGTGGCGACGTTCACTGTTTTGTTAAAAGAAACTCTATCCATCATATTGTCCCATGCTGGTTGAAGTTCCAAACTGGCCAGGGAGGTACTCAGGAAGCTCCCCCAAGAGTTTGGCATTTCTTGCTCCTTCTGTGACCTAACTTCGTCCCAGCAGAGTCTGTTCAATGTGCCCACTTCAGATGATCGGAGAGTGTAGCAGAATTTAATAAAGTTGCTCATTCCCCTGTATTTTTGATCCTGGAGCCCAAATTCCAGTCTTACCTGGGCAGGCGAGGCGCATTTTGGCAAATCAAAAACCAATTTGTAGATTTTTGACTGTAACTCGTTCTGTAAATGCGAATCTTTGCCACACCAGGGAACCAGGCCATAGGACAAGCTGGGCTGGATTTGGACAGCCATTACTTTTAAAAGATGGGAATGATTTGGGCAATCCTGTTTTCTCCGCATTAATCTGTAAGCATAGATCAGAGACTGAGTCTTTGCTCTAAGAGCCAGTTTGTGTTCTTTGTGGCTTGTACCCTGCCCAATTGTTACCCCCAAGTATTTGTATGAGCTTTTTTCTTCTACATGAGCCCCCTTGACCATCCATTTAAAGTTTAGTTTTGTACTGTCAACTAGGCGGACAACTTTTGTTTTATCTTTATTTATCTCCAGCTGTTCCGTGTCCAAGTAGGATGCCAGGTTATTTATTGATCTCTGTAAACCCACTGGGGTTTGGCTCAGCAAGACTATGTTGTCTGCGTATTGGAGGATTGCGAGTGGCTCATTGGCCAATTTCGGGGGGTGGCAATCTGGGTTTTCAAAATGTGTGGCAATATCTGATAAATACAGGTTAAAAAGGCTCGGGCCAAAACACAGCCTTGTTTCAACCCGCCTTGAGTCTGAATACTTGTGGTGGTGCTCAGCCCGTTTCCCAGCTTAACTATTGTCCAAGTATCAGAATACAAGGTTATGATAGCAGAGAGGAGTGCGTTTGGAAGGCCCCATCTTTTGAGTTTGTTCCATAAATGACTCCGGCTCACTCTATCAAATGCAGATTTGATGTCCACGAAACAGGCAAAGAGGCGAAGTTTCCTTCTTTGTGACTGTTCCGTCAAGAGCGCTAAAGTTGCGAGGTTCAATTGAGTGCCCATGCCTTGCCTGAATACTGTTTGGAATTTGGGGATGATGTTTTTTCCTCCATCCAGGCTTGTAAATGGATCAGTAGGCACAAAGCATATAATTTTGCCTCCACGTCAATCAAAGAGATTAGTCTGTAGTTCCCCGGCTTGCCGTGATCTCCCTTTTTGTATATGGGGTGGATGATAGTCCCCCTCCAGGAAACTGGGATGTTAGAAAACGTGTAAATCTCATTGAAGACTAGGGTAAGGATTTCTGACCACATCACTGGATTGTTCCTGAAAATTGCATTTGGTATTCTATTTGGCCCAGCCGCTCCCTCAGACTTTATTTTATTTATAAGTCTGCTTAGGTCTTTCACGTTAGTCAGGGGGCTTTGTTCATTGAAAAACGAGTTCAGATGGAGTAAGTTATCTTTTGGTGTAGCGTAACTGGACCCGTCTTGAGCATCCATTTGGTCATGGTGTGGCCCCTGATGTAATTGTTCAGGACCCCTTGTGGGATTATTGAACAGGGTGTTTATGTGATCTGTCCAAATTTCTGCGCCGATTCCTGCCTCTTGCTGAAGTGTTGGACCAGCTGTTAATGTGTTAATGATCCCCCAGAAATCGCTGCTGTTGGGTTTTTTGCTGGCTATTAATAGTTGTTGCCAGATTGATTCTTTATACGCTGATTTTGCTTTTCCCAAGTTCTTTCTGTAAGCACTCCTTAGTGATTGCAATTTTGTTTTTTCTTGCTTTAGGCCCTTTTCTCCCTCACGGGATAGGCGTAGCACTTCTCTCGCGATCTCTCTTGTGCGCATTTTGAGATCACGATTGAACCAAGGCTCCCTTCTGAGTGTTTTTATTGACCTGTGTGGATTGGAAGCCGGGAAGGTTTGAAGCAAAAACTCGGCCAATTGCTTCCAATGGTTTACGTGCGCCTGTTCTTGTACTGGTCCTTGGGTCTCATTATAGGCCTTTACTTTCTCCTCCATGAATTGTGGGGCCACTCCTCGCCATTTTACTTTGCGCAAATTAAACGTTTCTGGCTGCTGCATGATGGGATTGCGCTTTTGAGCAATTTTTATACTGTTCTTCAGGTTCAAAGTCAGCGGCAGGTGGTCGCTTTCTGCTCGTGGAATTATTCTGAAACTGTTTATCTCTGAGAACAGATTTTTGCTAGTTATTATAAAGTCTATTGTCGAGGCGGCCTTTCCGCTCAAGTATGTTGCCGCAGGGGGCGAATCCCACTGGGGTTTGCCATTCATGATTATCAGGTCAAGTGCTGCTAATTTGCATACAAAGCCGGACGCACCCTGTGGAGCTTTACTATTTCTTCCCCATTTGGATGCTAAAATATTGGTATTAAAGTCACTGGCGATCACCATATGGGAATTTATATGGCTTTTCTGCAATGCATTTAATAATTTTATTAGAGTTATGTATTTTCTATTCTGCTTCTTTCTCTCCGGATGGATATAAACATTTATTAGGAGGAGTTGTGTACTTTGTTCCTTACCGGTTACCTTGATCACTTGGATCCAGTTTGCCGCTGTGTCTATTTCTTCTGTTTCCCAATTTAACTTTTGAGTTATAAAAATTGATAAGCCCCCTCTCGGATGACCATAGTTTGAGTGTCTTTCTGCCAGGCAATGATGTTCAATGAAACCAGGTATTGAGGTTGCCCCCATGTTCCATGTTTCCAGGAGCAAAATTATTTGTTGTTGCATTAAAAAGGTTGCGGTATCTTGATCTTGGCCCATATCCCTGAAGCCATGCACATTCCATGAACAGAGTGAGATGTTAATTGATTCGTTGTCTTCCCTTGCTATTTCCGGTATTTTCATCCTTGGTTAGGAGTGCTTATCATTCAGCGTTTTTGAGATCCAGGCCCAATCCTTGATTTCCTGTAGGCTTCCCCCGGTAGTGCCCAGACCTTCTCTTTTGCTGTGCCTATTCTTTTGCAGGGGCAGTGTTGGTGAGATGGAACGTGCTCCACGTAAGCATGTGGGCTGGAGTTTACCTCTGCTTTTCCCTTCGTTTAGTTTGTTGAGAAAGGGATATGGATACCTTGGACGTTGCCATACCTTAAGCCTGATGCCCATGCCTCGAATCTTCCGCTCATTGCTGCAACGTTGTCCACCAGGTCCTTCGACGACCAAGTTGTCAGCAACTCCTCTACCCCCCCTACCCGGGGCTCCTTGAATTCCACCAAAATTAGGTCACTCTACACTCTAATGGATTCCTTTTAGTTCGGGGATTTCGTGGAAGAGTCTCAAAAGGTTGCCCCTGTTGAGCATATTGATGAGTATTCCGGAATAAAAGACAGCTTTAATTCACACTCGTCAAATTCGACTTGCTTTTCGCGTGACAATGGTGCACATTCGTTCCTTCCCCCTATTCCTGTGAAGTTTAGCGGCAGTTCTTGCCCGCTCCCTTGTTCATACTCTAGCGGGTATTGGATTCGTATCTCTTGATTGGCGCTCAGTGGGCCTGATTTTTTTCGGGCCGAAATCCTTATTTGTTGATCCGCTCGCTCCTGGACTGAAAGCTTACAGTGGCGGTCCTTTCCCCTTATTGTTACAGTAATTGATTTTGGGGGAGTTTGAGAGATGGTTGTCATTGTGACCTCTGACCTGTTATCTGAGTGTTGCTTTTGCTCTGCTAAGTTAGGCCCTTGATGTGTCTCTGCTTGTTGGAGTGCAAATTGTTGACTACTTTGTACTTTGCCACCCCTTGGATTGCTGCTTCCCAGTGATTGCTGATTTTTTATATCTAATAGTTCAGCCTGTACATTGTCGTGTAGTATTAGCATCTTTGGTTGTTGCACGTCCAAGGTTATTTTCCCAGTTGCTTTATCTTCAATGGTTGGGCTTCTGGCTCCTTGCTTGTTTTGGGGAGCAGTCTGAGGTTTTGCCATGCGACTTAGTCCTTGACTGTTTGTATAGGAGGTCTGCAAACAGTGTGCTTGGTTCCTTTCAGCACTTCCTGCCACAGGTGAGGAAAGTGGCGTTCCTTTCATTTCCATGGTTGGTTTTGCTGCAAAGAGAGGAAATAATTTGACCGGGGCAAGGCTTGGTTGTTTGTTATATTTTAGCCTGGCCTTCCTTGCGCGCTTTCTTTCCCGTTTTGTTGTTTTTCCTCACGCCCTTGTTGTCTGTAATGCCTCTGTTTTATCTTCGCATTGACTTTGATTCATCTCTGGAACTGATTTTAATTGTGCCTCATTGGGATGATTTGGTTCCTCGTTTTTGGCTTTGGGGAGCTGAATGATTTGCTCTTGCGCAATCGATTTTTGGGAGATTCCTTGGATGTGGGTATTAAAGGACTGTTTTGCTGCCCCTAGAACATCTTTTAGGAGTTCAGGTAGTGTTGCCAGTTTCTCAATTATAGGGCTGCAACGGCATGAGGCTGGTTGATTATTTAAGTCTATTAGCTGGTCCAGAGTTCCCTTTTTTGTTAATAACGCTGTTATTACATCTAGTTTTTCATTTACTCCTGAAATGTGACTGGCCATAAGATTGATGAGGTAAATTTGAACATACATTTTGTCTGATTGGAAATTTAGTACTTTTATGGATTGTTCCAGGGTGTGGATCAAAGTTCGGGCCCATTGCATGTTTTGATTATCATCGTTATTTTGAGCCAGGGCTGGTGAACCAGAGCTTGACCCATTTCCGGAAGACATGGTGATAGGGGATGAAAGGATCAATTGTTTGATTGTTATAGGACTGTGGCCATCCTCCTGCAGCTCTTTCGAGTTGACGTCTTGTTTTCTTTGAGGATTCAAGGGAGTTGACGAGACCAAAATGTCTCTTCTTTGTGGTGTTCTTTTCTTTGGGGTCGGGGTACGTTTTCCTGTCCCATCCCTTCTAGTGACTCCAAAAATTCGATCAGGTTTGCCTCACTTATGTTGGTGAACGATTTACCAATCTGCATTTCCTTTGAAGCTGCGCTTACTGCTGATTTTATTGGATCGATTTTTTCCTCCTTTGACCATCTTGAATTAACTTGGCACTGTTCCTTGTTTTCTGTGGGAGGTTTGCCGGCGTTAGTATTTATGATAAGTGAAGGATCGATTTGTCCCTGAATTGATCCTTCTAGAATGGAATGAGGATTTCCACGCTCTCTGCTGGACCCAGTGGGGGCCTCTAGATCCAATGATTCCACAGAATCTCTGATATTATTTGTTTCTGATGAGGTAGTAGTTTCTTTATGAGGTTCGGTTGACTCTTCAGGATTTGTTTTAGAGGTTAGTCCTGGCGTTTCTGGAGCGACCTGGTGCACCTGAGCTCTTAGTGGTACCAGTTTCCTGCCGTCTATATGAGCCAAATGATTCTCTGGTGATATTTCTTTTGGTGATGCGGCGGCCAGCGTACCTGAAGAACCTCCAAAAGAAGGTTGTGTTTTGGCCGGCTGAATTGGGGTTGGCAGCAGATCCAATTCCTTTGGGGGGGCGTACATTGCCGACATGGGGTCTTTTAAGAAAAATCATTTTGGAAACACTGTTTGCTGGACCGGTTTGGAATTTAACTTTGTTGGTGGGGTGGGGACTGAAACCAACCTATCCCTGTGGCCAGCTCCGTTTTCGCCGGTGCTAATTTGTGAAAGGTCCTCTTCTTGTGATTTCCGATTAGGTTTTTTGTTTTTATTTCCTTGTTTCCTTCGCGGTCTTTCTGTAGCCCCCTGGCGGATGGTTCCTGATCGCATCTGTGCGGACTCCTAACGCAATGCTTTTTGGTGTTCACCCAGGGGCTAACAGACGGGCGTGTTCTTCCTTAACTTTCACTTGGAGGCGGCTTTTCCTAGCACTTATTGCCGGTTTCTCGCAAGGGGTACTAGTGCTAGCACTAGTTGTTATTGCTTTGGTGTTACAGCTTTCCCCCCTGGTAGGGGTGTGTTTTCTCTCGCGCCTCCCTGCCACAGCCCACCCAAGCTACGGGGGGGTGAATTCCCGGTACCTTTACCTTTTGTTTGTAGTGAATAGGAGTCTGGAGGGAGTGCAGACTGTTTTTGTGCTGAGCACCGCTGTTGTTCAAGGACTCGTTTTAATAGTAATTTGAAACCCAACATATTGTTCATCTGATTTTATGTTACTAATTTGGAAATTACAATTTAGAAAGTTGCAATTTTCCTGCCTAAAACCAAAAGGTTTTTCTCCCAGTGTCCAACTGTCACTTGGCACCTAATGGCTCCCCTGTAGTGAGGTGTACATTGCTACCAGACAGTGGACAAAGGGCTCTGGGTGTGGACAAGGGGACTCCTCCTTGCATAGGATGGCCTGGGCACTGTGCTAAGCCCTTTCATGAGCTTCAAAGCATGTCTACTTAGTCACGGGCAGATAAAGCCTCACATCTAGTCCTGCCTCCCTTGTATCTATGATTGTGATTATTATTTGTGATTGTTTTTTAAGGTGGGTTCTCACTAATACTCAACTTAACTACAGTGGGGATCATTGAGCTGGTGTGTTTTACTTTTGGTTCTAAAGGTCGGGAGGTAGGGCCAAATGTTGTAAAATAGGAAGGAGTGTGTGATGCATGTGAGGACCCTGGCCGGTAGAGTCCTTCTTTGGTGAGGAACATTTTCTTGCGGTTTCAGGCAGTTTTCATTTACAGAGTGGTTGCACAGGTACCGAGGATGGACTGCTGGTTGTAAGCCAATGGGCTTCAAAGATCACATTGGAACCAAAATGGAGCCATTGGAGTTTCTCTTGGTAGTAAATTAAATTGCAAGGTTTCTTTCCTCACCTGAGCCTACTCCTGAGTCAGTTTTGTCATATAGCATTGTGGTGAATTTCCAAGGTTATGCTCTTGAATTGTATGCTTTGCTTCAAGGTTTCATTAAAAATGGGACCAATATTATATAAGAATTCATTTTTTGTCTGGTGTTTAACATTATTCGCTTTGTGTTTTTAGATCGGCTGCATGCATGACCTGCGTACTATAACTCTCTCACCACATGCTTTGGCTGTTTGGTGTATCGTATGATCTCCCACGCATTGCCTGCATTACAATACACAAGGGACTAGGTTACATCTAAAGAAAACAATCTTCACATTTTAAATTATTTTTCTCACAGATATATTGCATTCAGACAGCAATAATCTTCGCTTTGTTTTTGCATTGCAGAAGGCTTTACTTTATTTTAGCCATGACTCAAAATTCAAATCATGCCTATTGGTTTTGTCAATGCTTTTGTGCTTGTGGGTACATTGATCCTTGTTAATCTATCCCCTGTTATGCCTCTGCATGTTCTGTTTTGCCCTCTGCTGTTGTTTCTGGCAACTCTTGTACTGTCCCCCTTTCCATGTGCTTCAACCAGCATTACCCTTTGCGAAAGACACTCTTGTCCTTTCTCTTGAAGTTCAAGTTGATCCATGTTGCATTGGATGAAGGAACAAAACAGTACAGTGTATTGCATATATTGCAGGACACACACTGTCAGTCATAGGTATCAAATGGACAATTTCTCCAGGCCATTTAACTCAGGGTTTCTGTGAGCCCTTTGTGGTGTGCCTGACTGCAGGGCTTTTCAATTATAATGGTCTCTGCCACTCTCTCTGGACTATTTAACCACAGTAAGACCCTTCCATCCTCAACCCTGTGAGATCGATTGTTGTTTGATGTTTTTGACATTGTTTGTTGGGAACTTGTTGCTTGTTCAATACAGCGCACACACATTCGAATCTCTTTTCCTTGTATGACATCCTCAACCTTCAAGGGCCCTATAGCGAAGATGCAGGATAAGTGTGCAGTGTAAGATGCTATGTCACTTGAGAACTAGGCGCCACATCAGCTTGCTCTATGTCAACAGGAGAAACAGCCCAGCGGCCTACAGCAAACAAACGGAAAACCGGTGTAATCGGAGAGACAACTGTTGCCTAAAGACAAATGGCCTGTAAACTTTGATTAACTTGATGCAATCCTTTGCTAATGAGGCGTCAGCCTATATTTGTGAATGCGGAGAGTCAGACTCCTCTGTGTAGAAGGTACTGAAGATTTCCGTAGGGGCAACTCTATGTAAATCCAGAGCCACAAAGATCTGTATGCCCTGAGGATAGTTCAGCTGTTTGAAGCTGATACGATGGGCTCGATTAAGATTACCTCATTAAACTCCTGCTTGCACAAGTGTCAGAATTATGCATTTGTTAGGTTTTATTAACACTGGAATTTCCCCCCAAGCTATTTCAATAGGTTCAACATTGATGCCCCACTTTCATAGTGAAATTCGTAATTGGTGTTATTTACTCTCACTTAACATACTTAACGATCACTGGAGTAACTCACCAATTATGTAGGACTCCTAATTGAGGCCAGGGTATTTGCAAACTGGGTGATAGTTTTGTTTTGTAAAGCCCAGGACTCGTAGTTTACTTCTGGAGGAGAAATACACTGGTTGTCTGCATAACAAGGGCACTTTCTGCTATTTAAGATTTTCATACTGTCAGACCTAGATAACTTGAATCATTGCTCTGCTCACTGGGCCTGTGAGTTTACTATGCTGACAAAGGCCAATGGGCAATTTCCACGTAAACTAAAACATAGCTATGTTTTCCTATTATTGATTCCGTACATTTTTTGGAGCCTGAGAGAAGGCTGTTTTTGGCAATGTCTATTAACTTTGTTTCTCTGGAGGGGTTACCCTCCTCTTTATCATGGTGCAATGTCTGGGGCAGGGCGTTTGAGTGTAGGGATTTGCTTGCCTGTGATGTTGCACTGGCTGGTCATTTGGGCATTGGCTTTGAACCTGAGGGACGAGGTGAACATGGTTGTGATTGTGGCTCTAAGTACAACTTTGTTCTATTTATACGTACGTCTACCCTCTCAAGCTGTTCTGCTTTCTCTCTTTCCTTGTCTCTACTCATGGTAGTACCACCATAAACCCATTCCGGTTACATCAGATCCTGTGGCTGCATTTACCAATTTGAATGGCTCTCTTTACTTCATGATGTGAGACGTGCAGGGAGAGGGAAATAGCCAGACTCAGATTAATGGATTGGTCAGAGTTAGAAAGGATCAAGGTAAGACATGAGTTATTGTTAGTATAACAGCTGGGATCAGGGTGAAATGTAGGTTATGTTTAGAGAAGAGGTTAGAGAAATGTTTAGAGTGCAGAATGGTCTAAGGTGTATGGTTAGGGTTGGAGCTGTGGTTTTGGTTATTTTTGGTGTGAGAAATTACCATCTTTCGAGTGATATTCTTCCAGATGTTTGCATTCTTTTGATAACCCCTTTCTTGTTGTCCACAGAACTATGAGTACATTACTCCTGCTAACCTCTACTTAAAAAGCTTTTACTCTCCCGTTTACACCCGGCAAAACTGTGATGTACCTAATTGGCACAATAAATGTACTTACAGGTTACTAGTACGTGAGGTTACTAGTACGTGGTACTACGTACCCAGGGCCTATAAATAAAAAGTTACTAGCAGTGGCTGCAGCACTCATTGTGCCACCCACTAAAGTAGCCCTGTTAACCATATCCTCATATTCATGGCTGCCCCTGTCCACTACTATGCGAAGTTCAAACAGAACTGTGCTACCAACGTTGGACTCCTTACATGCTCTTTTGGAAAACAATGTCAGGGTTGTGTGGGGTCAATCTAAAGAAAATGCATTTCATTAGGTAAAAAAATGAATTGTCCAGTGCAGCACTTCTCAGTACATATCAACTGGGAAAACCTTTGGTGGTTACAGTGGATGAGTGTAATGTTGGTTTAGTGACAGTTCTGTCCCAGGGTAGTGGTGAGTCTGATAGTGTGGGGACGTTAGCCTCAATTACTTAAAAACCTTAGGAAAGGCATTATTGTGTAATAGAGCGTGACATGCTCATTTGCACGTCGGCAGTGGAATTATGTGTGGGCATGATATTCTTGTTGTAAACTGATCATAAATCACTAGTGCTCATCGTCAGTGGTTCTAAGCTTCATTCAGTGAAAGCTACTGCAATGTTGGTCAGACAAAAGTGTGAAGCTCTTAGAATATCATTTTGATGTCGAACATATACTCGGTGGAAGAACCAAGAAGGCGATTGTTTCTCTAGGCTTCTTTGCCCCAGAGACGATATGGATGTGGGTTTGGAGGATCAACAGGATGGTGGCCAGTGTGGATTGGAGTGGAGAAAAGTGTATGAATGAGCAAGAATGGAGGTTTTGGGGAAGGTTATGGAGTACATGAAGGATGGTTGGCCTAAGGAGTGGAATATTTTGGTGGAGGTACAATTTTACAGCAAGGTCCCTACTAAGTTATCTGTGAAGTCTGGGTTGTTGTTCAGATCTGACAAGTTGGTTCCTCCTTTTGTGATAAGGAGAAAGTTGTTGAGTCAACTCATCAAGGGCATTTAGATATAACACTTAATAAGTAAAGGGCCCGGGAAATCTATTGGTAACATGGAATGGATAGAGTTGTGGAGGATGTGGTTGTGAGGTGTTCCATGTGTTCTCGGAATGACAAGAGCATGATTATTTTACCTCCTTATATAAAAAAGATGTAATAAACATGACTCCAGAACATAACATCTATAATAGGAAGGAACCACAGTCGGCGACGCAAGATAGCTTCCCTCTAAATATAGCTTTTACCCCTCCAGAGGTCGAATTAGCAATCTTACAGAGCGCAAATCTAAAAGCTCCCGGCCCAGATGGAGTCCCTATTGATTTATTCAAAGGCAATGTAGAGCTGTGGGCTCCATTATTAGCAAATGTAATAAATGCGTATAGCAAAATGGGATTTCCTGACTCATGGCACGAAGCCATAATTATTCCAATATTTAAAAAGGGGAACAGACAGGACCCAAAATGCTACCGCCCTATTTCCCTGCTAGATACACTGATGAAAGTGGCAGGTAGAATACTGCTAACCAAACTGCAAACTTGGTCTAAAAACAAAGGGATTCTATCAAAATTACAGTATGGCTTTAAAACTGGAGTAGGCACTGTAGAGCAGGGTTTAAATCTGAACTTAATAATAAACAAGTATATTAGTAAGAAGAAAGGGAACCTCTTCCTAACCTTCGTCGACTTATCCTCGGCTTTTGATTGCCTTGACCATGCCGTCCTGTGGAAAACCCTGGTTAAGTTGGGAATAGATATAAACATTCTACACTTCATTCAGGAATTATACAGAGATGCGGGCGCTGCGGTCAGATATGGTAAAAATGGTGAGCGAACTAAAAAATTCCCCATAGCGAAGGGTGTTCGACAGGGCTGCATCCTTGCGCCATTCCTTTTTAATTTATACATCAACAAGATAGCAGACTTTTTAAATGATCTTAAAGTTGATTATCCTAAAATAAATGGTACCCCAGTATCTTTATTATTGTATGCTGACGACGCTGTGATTATGGCCCGCACACAGCTAGGCCTCCAGAAAGCTATAACAGGTTTTTCATCCTTCATGACCACGAGAGGCTTAAAAATAAATGAGGGAAAAACATTTACAATGTCATGTTCCTTGAGGAAAAGCATACCAGACTGTAAAACCTTCGTAAACAGCACTAAGATAGCGATGACCAAAACCTTTTCCTATCTAGGAATTATATTTAACAACAAGGGTACATGGTCATCAGCAATAACCTCTAGGAACCTAGCCTTTGCCCGTACAATAGGTGCTCTTAAACAATTTGCCAAGAGACTGGGCAGGAAACCTGTGAACATATTATTGAAGATATATGCTGCTAAATGCGTGTCTACCGCCGTATACGGGGCGGGCATATGGGGCATAGCAGATAGTACACAAATCCAAACAGTGGAAAATGCTATCTTTAGATATCTACTTTCAGTTCCTCCCTCCACGTCTATTACTGTGTGCCATAATGAATTGGACAGAGTCCATATTATAGACCTGATAAAGATAGCACCAGTAATGTTGTGGTTCAAGATTTGGACATGTGAGGATACAGGGTTCAATAGGGAAGTAATTAATGACTGTTTAAACTATTCTGCGTCTACTAAACAGCCATGGCTAGCTTATGTGAAAAAGTTCTTGTTTTCTATTGGTAAACCAGATCTTTATCTAAACCCCATATCATGCTCTCAAATATCAAAAAAAACTTTAAAACTGGCATGTCTAGACTTACTGGAGGAACGAAGATGGTACTTAGACGGGCACAAATCTACTATAGTAGCCCATCGTAACATCTTACATGGTCCAGGTATTCACGCTTACTTAGCGCCAATCTATTCGTGTTATCACAGAATGCTCCTGACTCGAATGAGGACGGAGTCATTCTATAGGCTTGTATCTTTTCCTGTCACGAATGATTGGTATGCAATTATGGAAAAATGCCCGTGTGATGACCAATCCAGACAGTCAAATTTACACTGTTTATTCTTTTGCAAGTATTATCAGTGGGGGAGAAAAAGATACTTGTTACCATTGCTAAAGTCATGGGGTGTAAGAACCTGTAAAACTGCATTGTTCAGATTATATATGATGCAAGACGAAGTTACCATAGTGACAGCGATAAAATTTCTGACTTTTACTGTAAAGTGCAGGGGGTCCATGGGAAATGTATAGGACTTTGTGGATATACATAAAATTGAAAACTCGTATTATAATGTTCCTTACAACACCAGATAATATGTACACAGTAGACTGTATGAATTCCAAGAGTCCTTCAAATGAATTTTACAAAATTTTTATATATGCAACTTAATGAATTTTATCTGTTTCATCTTGATGATATGTATTTTTGTAAGAAATTTGAAAATGAGAAAAGTTATTTATTCTGCTTTCGTTTGTATTTGTATGTCATGCTTTTATGGTTTTTTGTCAAAATACCGAATAAAGCTATTTTGAAATTGAAAAAATTGACAAGAGCATGAAGTGTTTCAAACCGCCTTTGAGTAAAGTGGGCTGTCCTGAGAAGGTTTGGGATGAAGTTTCACTTTTATATATATATAAACTTCTTTATTCGGTTTTTTTCACAAGTGAAAACCATAAAAGAAACAAAAAAAAGTACAATTTACATTTTGTGAACATAAATAGAAATTCATACGGATACATTAAAAGTTAAGTTTTTTGGTCCATTTCATTTCCTCAAATCGTGATTAAACAATACTATTTAAACGATGATTGCTATAAACTTTTCCTGTGCTTCATAATACATTTTAGGAAATTAAGAACAAAGTAGCAGACAGACTCAGATTCGAGCATTTGAAGTCTAAGAAATGCCGGCCTACATTGTCTAAGGTGCCAGCTCCTCAGTATGGGCAGTAGCCAAATTTTCCTGTGTGCATGATGGAATTTGCAAAACAAAATAACGTGTAGGTTAGATTGGGTTGATTTCTCGTCACAGGGGCAAATAGGAAAGCTTGAAACCCATCCATTATTCATAGGAAAAGCAACCAATCTAAAGAATGTATCGAATCTGAATCTGGTCAACAGCATTCTGTCGTAAGTCGTCACCGGCAGAGTTAGGTACGGCTGGATGCTGTGTGTTGTTTGGACCATATTCGCGTGAATGGTAGCGTGTTTCAATGATTCCGAAGCCAATCTCAACGACTCTAGGTGCCGGAGAGCTTGTTGTTTTAGTGCTTTCTTCGGAAGGCTGACTATGGACTCTGGATGGGCATAATATTTCTCGAGACCAAGGTCTTTAAAGAAGTTTCTGATATAGGAAAGCCATCTTACCTTGGAAGACTTGTCAAGGGCCATTGTATCTGTGATGATGGACTGGGACAAGGCGTTATTCACGGATGTCCAGATACGCCGCCACAACATCAGCGGTTGGATCTTGATCAAATCCTCCAGGTAGGGGATTCCTAATTCTAGATGTGAGGCGTAGGTTGAAGTGCCTCTGGGGGTAACTAGAAGAAATCTCAAGAAGGCGTTTTCCGCTACTTGAATGGAGCTGGTGTCAGTGTGTCCCCAAACACCAGCTCCGTAAAGAGCAATGGCTTGGCATTTGGCACTATAGATCTTCAATAGCTCCACTGGAGCCCTTCTCCCCAATCTCCGGGAGAAACTCATCATAGCCGCTATTGATCTTTTAAATAGGTGGCATCTTGACTCCACTGCTGGCTTCCATGTCAATCGTCCGTCTATCATGATACCAAGGTACGGGTACTGGGGAGTAACCTCTAGCTTTTGTTTGTCGAGGTAGATCTCTTTTACTCCTTTTTTCCTAGTACCTGCTATCATGACAAACGTTTTCTTGACATTTACTTGTAAATCTAAGCCTCCCATGAATGTCGTATATCTCTTCAGCGAGCTCTGTAGCTCGCGCGGAGTACGTGCGAGAATGACGGCATCGTCCGCGTAGAGCAGGGCGGGAATCAGGCGCTGTTTTATACGAGGAAGGTCCTGGGCCCCTCTCAGCATCTCACCCTCCAAACCATTGGTGTAGAGTGAGAAGAGAAAGGGGGCCAGAACGCAACCTTGCCTGACTCCACGCTCCACTCCAAACGGAGCCGTCAGCTCACCATTCTTCCCAAAACGAACTCTAGCCGAGGCTCCTGAGTAAAGTTCCCTTACAAAGTCTAAGAGGGACGTTTCCACGCCCATTTGACTTAGGACCATCCACAGCTTTGAATGCGACACGCAATCAAAAGCTGCGGATAGGTCTACGTAGACCATATAAATCATGTTCTCCTTTGCCTGTGTGTATTTGCCCACTATCAGGCTAAGATTAAGGGCCTGCTCAACGGTTCCGAACCCCTCCCGAAAGCCGAATTGGAGGTCAGAGATGATGCCTCTCTCCCCGGCCCATTGCTGAAGACGTTCCAGAATTACTCTTCCCACGACCTTGCCAAGCGAGTCCAGCAATGAGATGGGGCGATAACACTTCACATCTTGGCGGTCCCCTTTTTTAAATATTGGGACCATGATGGACCTAGTCCAGGAATTCAAGACCCCCTCACTAGCTGCTGCTATGCATACTCTAGTAAGGATGGGCGCCCAGAGGTCCAGAGTGTATTTAAAGAAGTCGGCAGGGACCCCATCCGGGCCCGGAGCTTTCCCCGTTTTGCTTGCTTCCAAGGCCAAAAGCATGTCGGGTACGTCAAAGAGGAGCGGGATAGGGTACTGTACTTTCGAGAGGATGCTCTCAGAGCTGTCAATAATTGAGCCATTTTTAAAGATCTTGGAAAAATGAGCCACCCAGGTTTCTTCATCGATGGCTACTTCGATCTTGGGGATGTTATTATCAGTGAGATACGGTGCTCTAACTGTGCGCCAGAAAGCCTCGCTATTTTTTAATACGGCGCTCTTATGCAGGTCTTCCCACCATTTCTGCTTCAGTTCTTTAGTTCTTTGCTTTCGTTCCCTAATATATTCACGTCTGAGAGATTGAATTTGTCCCATGTCTCTGGGTTTATTGTGTAGCGCAAGTTTTAATTTAGTGAGGGCTATAGTACAATTGTGGTTAAACCACCCTTTGTTGCCGGATTGCTTGGACGTTGGTTTAGACTAGAGTAGTCCCTTGATTTTATCCAGAATTTGCTTAAAATTGTCTAGGACTTCTTCGTGTTTTACCGAGAGGTCCAGGCATTTGATAATATTAGAATGTGCCAGCTTAACCAACTTTTTAGTGATTTTACTCGGGTTAATTTTTTCCCATTTTATTGTATATCCATTCTGTTTGCCTACTTCTAAATTATTCTGAGCGAGAGTGTTTACTATTTCCAAATTTTGATGCTTATAATTAGATAATTGAAGATACAGCCTCAACGCAGAGTGATCACTCAGAGAGTTATCAATAACCTGAAAGTCATTAGCCATCTCTAACAGTCCAGGTGACAAGAAGATGTAATCCACTGTGGTTTGGTGACCTCTACCCACATAGGTCGGAGCTAGACAGCATGAATCCGAGCTTGGATGGTTTGCAATTTGCAAGTCCAGTTCGGAAAGCACGTTGTTTAAGGCGTTCCCCGCCTTACTATGTGTAAGATGTACTAATGGGAGGTCAAATTCGTCCACAAACCCACAGCAGTGTGAATTCGCCAGTGGGCACGGGTGGAGGTTGAAATCCCCTCCCCATAATACGTGGTTTGCCCCATGGATGCCTTTCCACAAATAGAGTTGAGCTAATCTCTCATGAACGTCGCTGAGAAGAGTCATAAATTGATCTTCATCTAAATTGTTGTAGAAATTAATCAGGAGAATAGTCTCTTTGTTCGCAAAAGTAAGTAAAAGAATTTGGCAATTAAAATCAGTATGGATAGTGGTCACTTTTAATTGGTTCAAAGTATTCGCGATGTACGTTGTTAGCCCCCCTTTGGGCCTACCTATTGTGCTACGGACCGCAGGGACAAAAAATGTTTTAAATCCTTGGAGGTGGAGCTCAGAAGTAGACCATGTCTCCTGCAAGCAGATTATATTATATTGTTCCAACAAGTTTTGAGCCGACCCGTACTCAATCTTGGTGCGCAAGCCTGCTACATTCCAAAAGAGAATGGGTATAGATAATGTGTCAACTTTTGATTCAATTTGGTCTGTTAGTGCCGGGGAAGGGTTTATTATAGGGCTCTGCTGAGGAGAGCTTGGGTTAGCAGGTTCTATCTCAGTTGGTGGTCAATCGACCATCTCGAGCCCGCTAAATCTGTTAGTCGTCGGGAAATTATACCATGGATCCCAACGGGGCGGTTCTCTATATGTCGTCCTTTGAATAGGGGGCCTCCATTTTCCCCATCCACCACCCTGCTGACGAGGTCCCACTAGTTGCCATGGGTAATCTTGGTCATGATGTCTAAGGGGCCCTTGATATCCAGTGTTTTGGAAATCAGAGTGTCGGGGAACAGGAGCAGACCATAAGGGATAGTAGTCCTGGAAGAAGCCCTTCGGTTGTCTTGAGGGGTAGAAGAAAGAGAGTGGTTTAACGCTGATGCCTCCATTTACATTCGTATCTTCCCAGGAGCAGATATAGTCTGCAATACGAAGGTCCTCAAATGTGATCAGGATACAGTCCCCGGGGATCGATTTTCTCACTTTACCCACCCATGGAATCCTGCGAACTGATAGGATCCTTCCATTCCAAGTTGGAGGAAGGGGACGATTGTTCTGTAGCCAGTGTTGTACCTTATTTTTGAGAGACCAACCCGGTTCCACGTTGTGATCCGCAGTTACTGGAACTCCGGTCATGACCGCTACATACGGCGAGGCCTTGGGTGGTAGATCCACTAGGGGTCTACCCTCCCCGGCACCTCTGGGGATATTTCTATGAGCTTTGGGGACCGAAGGATCAAGAGCGGATGATTGAGAGGCCGGTGTTTTAGATGTTACTTTGTTTATAACCTTACTTGTAGCCGCTAAATTTGGAGCAGGTGAAATTAATGACTGGGAATTTTCTTGTGGCAAGGAGGTAGAGGCGTTGATCACTAAGTTCGAAATACTCTTGGGGATCGGGCGGGAGGGTGTTGCAGCTTGGGTTGCCTTGTTCTGGTCTGAAACAGGTTTCTGAGGGACTTTTAGTGGCTGTATGGAAGGGGGATTTATGTGATTTTTTCCCCGTGTATTTTGAGCCCCTACTGGTTGGTTATGTTGTTGAAGTTTCACAAGTTTACCTATCTGCATCTCCAATTGGGTTAATCTTTTTTCTAGTGGTTGAAGAGAGGATTTGAATAAATCAGCGATCTTCTTTAAGAGCTTAGTGTTTTCAGTGTCTCCTAAACCCCTATTGGTAGGTAATGGAGTTGGGGATTCCAAGTCAATAAGGGAGGGGATTTCATGCTCGTTTTGGTGTATTAAAGCGGTGACTACTACATGTTCTACTCTGGGGGGTGGATTCTGGGGGGCCCTTGATGTATGATGTAACATATTCAAGCTAGAGTTTGTTTGATCGTCTTTACTCTTGCCTCTCACGCCCTCCCGCCTTCCCCTTTCAAAAGAATTCACTAAAGAAATCATTTGGGTGGGGGTTTTTGGAAGTAGGTCAGGGGATCTCTCCAGATCGGTGCTTAGCTGCGAGTCAGCAAGTTGAGAGACGGATAAATCCACATTATTTGGCAGACTTTGCCTCCCACAGCTCTCCCTTTCCCCATTCCTTGTTTTTCCCTGCAGCGACTGGGGTTCTTGCATCAGCCAGGATACCCAGGGAGGATCTCTTGGCAAATGCGAGGTCTAAAGATACTCTCTCTTCTATCAGTGATATGCTTTGGTCTATGAATGTGTTCGCCTTAGTTATAAACTCATCCATAGGACCAAGCAGTTTTCCCACGCTGCCCGGGGCCTTAGATTTATTCCCTCTGGTGTAAAAACAGACAAGTAATAATTTATAAGTAAAAATAAAAAGAGAATAGCCCAGTCCAGTCTCGATAGTCCTCGAACGGCCTCAAACGGCCCGCTCTTAGCCCGGTCTTCGCCCCGAGCTGCGTCCCGCGCTGCGGGAGGATAGGGCTTTAATAGAGAGGGACGTTAAGGGCGGTGGGCGGGACAACAGGGAGAGCGGACCGGAAGCTGGCAATCGGTCACGCAGGGACTCCTGGGAAATGGAGTCCCTGCAACGCTCGCAGCCCGGCTGTCTGCCTCAGCCCAGTTCAACACTCCTCAGGTCCTTTGGAAACGGACGTGCAGCCCCTCACGCCACAGGCGATGCGGCACCCGCGAAGCGGGTGCGGCGAGGTCCGAGGCTGTGAAAGGCGAACTCTCCTCCTGGTGGTGACTCCAACAAGTAAGAAGTAAAGTGGCAAGTGCTCCCGCGATGAAAGGCAGAGTAGGGATTTAAAAAGCCTCCAATGGGTGGTGGGCGGGACAACAGGGAGAGCGGACCGGAAGCTGACAATCGGTCACGCAGGGACTCCTGGGAAATGGAGTCCCTGCAACGCTCGCAGCCCCGCTGTCTGCCTCAGCCCAGTTCAACACTCCTCAGGTCCTTTGGAAACGGACGTGCAGCCCCTCACGCCACAGGCGATGCGGCACCCGCGAAGCGGGTGCGGCGAGGTCCGAGGCTGTGAAAGGCGAACTCTCCTCCTGGTGGTGACTCCAACAAGTAAGGAGTAAAGTGGCAAGTGCTCCCGCGATGAAAGGCAGAGTAGGGATTTAAAAAGCCTCCAATGGGCGGTGGGCGAGACAACAGGGAGAGCGGACCGGAAGCTGACAATCGGTCACACAGGGACTCCTGGGAAATGGAGTCCCTGCAACGCTCGCAGCCCCGCTGTCTGCCTCAGCCCAATTCAACACTCCTCAGGTACTTTGGAAACGGACGTGCAGCCCCTCACGCCACAGGCGATGCGGCACCCGCGAAGAGGGTGCGGCGAGGTCCGAGGCTGTGAAAGGCGAACTCTCCTCCTGGTGGTGACTCCAACAAGTAAGAAGTAAAGTGGCAAGTGCTCCCGCGATGAAAGGCAGAGTAGGGATTTAAAAAGCCTCCAATGGGCGGTGGGCGGGACAACAGGGAGATCGGACCGGAAGCTGACAATCGGTCACGCAGGGACTCCTGGGAAATGGAGTCCCTGCAACGCTCACAGCCGCGCTGTTGGCCTCAGCCCAGTTCAACACTCCTCAGGTCCTTTGGAAACGGACGTGCAGCCCCTCACGCCACAGGCGATGCGGCACCCACGAAGCGGGTGCGGCGAGGTCCGAGGCTGTAAAAGGCAAACTCTCCTCCTGGTGGTGACTCCAACAAGTAAGAAGTAAAGTGGCAAGTGCTCCCGCGATGAAAGGCAGAGTAGGGATTTAAAAAGCCTCCAATGGGCGGTGGGCGGGACAACAGGGAGAGCGGACCGGAAGCTGACAATCGGTCACGCAGGGACTCCTGGGAAATGGAGTCCCTGCAACGCTCGCAGCCCCGCTGTCTGCCTCAGCCCAGTTCAACACTCCTCAGGTCCTTTGGAAACGGACGTGCAGCCCCTCACGCCACAGGCGATGCGGCACCAGCGAAGCGGGTGCGGCGAGGTCCGAGGCTGTGAAAGGCGAACTCTCCTCCTGGTGGTGACTCCAACAAGTAAGAAGTAAAGTGGCAGGTCAACATGGATTTCTTGGAGCTGTACCACATTTTGTCGGGTACGCGATGGTTTGTTTTTGTGCTGGTGGATCATTCACCAAAGTGGCTGGAGGCAAAATGGTTGATATTTTTCTCACTGATGTTTTTGCATGGGAAGGGTTTCCCTTCTGAGATTGTCTCAGACAATGGTGTGCAGTTTATGTCTACCGAGGCGAAGGAATTTTTGCAGGGTGCGGACATCAAACACAAGAAATGCTGTTTATATCATACTTTAAGCAATGGTCAAGTTGAGAGGCTTTACGGGTTAGTGTTGCAATGCATCATGGATGCTGTAGTTGCTGGAATGGATGTTGCTGATGTGTGAGCTATGCTCTGGTCTTATTCAAATACTCCACATAGTGTCACAGGTGTTTCACCTTATGCAGATTTGAGGGGGAGGGTGGCGTATGATTTGCTTAAGCCTTCTTGGTTAAGTGAGTTACTTAAGATCAATGGCATGTGAATTGTGACATGGAAAGGGTTTGATACAATATTAGAATGAGCCAAAGTAGAAGTAAAACCAGGTTTAATGTGATCAAAGGAACAAGGGTACAAAATCTGGTCAAAGGAGATTGGGTGTGTGCCAAAGCACGTGCATGCAAAGTGGTGAAGGGGAGATTGAAATTTGGTTTACTTTCTTTGGTAGGGAAAGTGAGTGAAGATGGCAGTGCTGTGAAATCGTCTGATGGTCTAAGGTGCAGGAAAGCAACAGGGCTGGTGGAATTGGCTTTCCCAGGCTGAACAGAGAAAAGGAGAGCGGAATGGACAAAGGTGAAGGGACTCAAAGTACCAAACAATGTGTAACTGATGCTTTGACTCAGATTGCCAAGTGCACATACAAAGTTCTAAAAAGGTTTGATAATTTTGTTATGAATTAGATGTCACGTCCACTCAGCTTTGTGAATAATTTATATATTTTTTTGTTTTCCTTTGTTCTTTTCGTGTTGAAGATACTTTATCCTATGTATACTTTCCTTTTGTACTTAATGGAAGTGGGGAGTTGTGTTATGTCTGTGTCTGCTCGCGACCCCTGTGTGCATGTTCCATGATCAGAATGTGGTGTGCGAGGGGATCAAGGATGGCTGGACAGTTGAATGCAACCTGAGGAGCGATTTGGACATGCCTTATCTCCCTCCCTTTTGAAGTTACTACATGATAAAATAAACCCTACCTTATTTGAACAGTGTCTGCCCTGGTCACTTCAACAAATATGCTCATTTCCTTGAAAATGTCATTGGCACAAACGCTAAAGAAGCTAGAATTATATGCAGCTCAGCTAACTTCAGCCCAGTAGAAGGTGCTGAAATGCAAAGCCTTTTTATCTTCACCCACATATGCTTATAGATTTGAGGATTTCTCTTGACCATGAAAAATGTTTCTACATTTAAATTGTTCCACTATTTTGCGTACCCACCCATTGCCACAATGAATTACTGTGCCATTTACATTCTCGGCTGGTTTCACTTGTCTTTCTCAGTGCCTCTCATTGGAATCTGTAACCCTCTTCCAGAGCTGTCACTCTATCCTCACTTGGAAATGGATGGCAATTTAGCTTCAAACGAAGTCTCTCAAACGTCCAAACCCAAACTAGGCACCCAGTCCCATCCAGGCTACTTCCATGCATGTAACTTTTTATCTGCCCTCCCATAATACCTCCTCCTGGGCTGCCAAAAAGGACAGAGGCAAGGAATCAGCCTCTTGTACCACTGAGGTTGCGATCAAAACACAGACCATATTATGGGGAGCTTATACTGCCTACCCCATACCCCGACAACGATCAGCCCCTTTTATGCATCGCATGCTCTAAACAGCTTCCAAATCGGTGGTGTGAGTTCCTCGCACCACTCTTCGCCTCTTACTCCATCCCATTCATTTAATTCCCACAACTTTTATCTCTGTGAAAGGCTTTCATTGAGGAAGCTACTGAAAACACAATATCGTGCCAATGTGCCTTATCACATGCTCTACCATGCAAAACCATTCTAGGGCCACTGGGGCCACTTACATTGATATTGTGAGAGGGAGTTTGTTCTACATTTTGGCCACCAAACATTAAAATTAACTGCCTCCACTACTGCCCAAATTCTTTGATAAGGTGAAAGCCTCCCAATGTTTACCAACTAATAGCCAGGTGTAATATAGGATTCTGCTATTACAAATCCTGTGTTTCATAAAATAGTTGGGTTTGCAACTACACAATTCCTATATATGAAATACACAAAAAAGTCTGAAAAGTTCTGGAAAAGTTTTTCACATTCATAACATGAGATTTGTGACCCATGCCGAACAACTTGCTATTGCATATGTCATTTGTGTATGACCACAATCAAGGTAACAAACCATTGACAAGTTGCCAACTCCTCAGAGTAGGCGGTAACTTATTCGCAAATGTGGTCTACTTTGGACCAGATGCCCCATTGCCTGCTCCCCCTGATGTTTTTATGAATAGAAATATTTTTTTAAAGCACATCCTGGTCCTTTAAGATACATGTGCTGCTTTGTAAAAAGGTATTCCTTTGGGAAATGAAACACAGGGATTTTGGTCTTCTGTCCTCAGCACGCCACAATCCTTGTGTTTAAAGGCAATTGCAGATGGTCGCAAATTATGCTATGCCTAACTAATATTCATTAGGCAAGTTATTCTGGAACCGATACAAATGGTGATTTTGCTAACCAACCTAAAGTACATAGGCTGGGTTGTAAAATCAGAATCCTTAACAAAAAGTAAGTGCACAATGTGTGATAACCTTTTGCAAATAGATAGCAGGGATCCAGGCCAGCCTACGGATTACATGTCTCAGTCATAGCTTCCTGGCTCCTGGGCCCTCTGCTCCCCTCTCTTTTGGGGCTTATACCTTTGAGGAGTTTCTCCCACCTTCGGGAGATGATACATTAGCAGTCCTAAAATCCCTGAAATTAGTTTCACCTATCGACCCCTGTCCAGCGCGGGTCCTTGGAGAAGTGTGGCTCAAATAGAGAAGTGTGGCTCAAATGATTAGAGCGGCAGACCCTGATGCAGAGGTCTGGTCCGGGACCAGGGTTCAATACCCGCCTCGGCGGGTCTTGTGCTCAATTTCCTCAGACCTGATAATTCTCGCATCGGTGCCTATTCTAATCATGGGTCCCACTCTGCAACTCTGGGCAATAGCTTGCTTAATCTCCACAACGGCCCCAACAGCGCTGGGATGCCTGGCTTCACCTTGGTGGTGCCCATGAGTGGACATTTCACAGGGAAAAGCCAGGAAGGGTTCCTAAGCGGTATACGGGCAGCGCCGAGACACTTCCGTTGGAGGTAGCTGTGCGCTTTACAAATGCTGGCTTTACATTTTTAAATTTTGGAGGGGTGGCTGAGGTGGTGAGTCAGGAGATCACTGAAATTATTAGCCTCTCCTTCGGATCGGCAACTGTCCCGGATGACTGGAAGCAGGCCAAACTCTTGCCACTGCTGAAAAAGGTTGGCCTTGATCCAGCGGTTCCAGCAAATTATCGGCCAATCTCTCTTCTACCAGCGATGGCCAAGGTCTGCGAAAAAATTGCCTTCCGTCAATTAAACACATTTGTGGAAACATCACATGCTCTCCACCCTGCCCAGGCCGGATTCCGTACAGCCCACAGCACGGAATCGGCTTTGGTTGAAATCTCAGAGGCCATCAGGGACTGTCTGGACATTGGTGGCAGAGTGGCTCTAATATTGTTGGACCTCTCTGCCGCGTTCGATACGGTACCCCATCAGCTTCTTCTCTTTCGTCTGTCAGCCATTGGCGTTACTGGTTTGGCTCTTGAGTGGTTGACTTCCTTCCTTTCCTTTCGGTCTCAGCAGGTCTGGCTACCTCCTTTTTCATCATCAGTCAAGCCTCTTTCAACGGGGGTGCCTCAGGGTTCAACTCTGAGTACGCTGTTATTTAATATATACTTGACCCCCCTGAATATTGTGGCCGAACAACTGGGCGCTAAAATAATAGCCTATGCAGACGATACACAGCTGCTGTTCACCTGGCCTGGTGCGGACTTGGACACTACTATGATCCAGACCTGTCGTTCTTCTGTTTTCAATTGGTTGGCTTCCGCTTAGTTGAAATGCAATGAAGACAAGATTGAAATCCTTCTCTATGGGCAGTTTCCACCACACTTTAGAGAATCGCTATGGCCTGCTGGCTTCGCACTCCCTAGCTCTGTTAACATACCAGCTAAAAATCTGGGGGTGTGGTTTGGGGAAGACTTAAAATTTGAGGCCCACATTAAGAAACTCACTTGTGGCTGTTTTGGCACTCTCCAGGCTCTTCGAAAAAAGTTTCCTCTTCTTCCCAAAACAGCTAGAGAAACGGTGGCTAGAGCACTTATTCTTTCGCGTCTTGACTATGCTAATGCTTTGCTGAGCGGCTCTGTAGCCTATCTGATCAATCGTCTCCAGATAATTCAAAACACGACTGCCAGGCTCCTGTTTAACATCTCCAGGCGAACTAGCATCCGGCACCATTTGTGCAGCCTGCACTGGCTTCCAGTTGCTCAACAAATTATCTTTAAGACACTCACCTTTGCTCATAGAGCCATCTACGATCAGGGCCCTCTATATCTGAGGAAACGCTTTTCCTTTTATCTTCCTAATCGGCCCTTGCGCTCCGCCACACTACATCGGCTGGCAGTTCCACGCTTTCAGCGCACCTGTTTAGGAGGCCAGTCCATTGCTGTCAAAGCTGCCACTGCTTGGAACTCTCTTCCTTTGGCCCTCCGTTCCAACCCGAATTACGCACTTTTCAAGAAAGCACTTAAGACCCATCTGTTCAAATTGACGTTCTAAGCTCTGCTCGCCTTCTTTAAATTCTGGCCTCTAGTATCTTTCACTTCGCGCCAGGATAATCCAGTAGTAATTGAGCGCGCTATAAAACTCCATATAACATAACATAACATAACAAATGGACTCTTTGTAAAAAAAAAGGAGAACAGCTAGGCTTGGCCATCAGGAACAGTTTAATTGTAATTAAACAATAAAGGCCCTGGATAGCAGCCACATCTTTGTAGTTGTGTGCTGGAATTCAATTTGCGTTAGGTACATGGCATGTTTTATACTGTACAATGGGCGCAATAAAGTGAAGATTGTCCCCCTCGGACATGAAATACTGGTGCTGTGAGTCATAAATTGTGTGTTTAGATGCTTGATCCCACTCTGATAGAAGGGGCCATGAATACCAACTAGAGGTCACATTCTGAGGTGGTCCAGGTGGTCAAGTGTGTCATGTGTGTTATCTAGGTCGATGCTCACTACTAGGCATTGTTAGGGCTTTATCTGATGCATGCAACTGAACAGCTTCTCTGGCATTGTACCCTTGGGCCCAATACACGGCCTTCTTTGAACGTTTACTTGTGTTTTTATGAGTGTTTGCATCTGACTAATTTCTTTAGGTAATACATCCTGGGGCCATATGTGATTTACAGCAGCAATCTTCCAGGTGTGATTGAGACTTGTTCTATATCTGGTGTTTCCATCACGGAAAGTGCTAGGGGTGAACAGAGGGCAGATGTGTTATGTTGATCTGATAAAGGGTCACTCTGAAACCCTAACAAGTGTTTTATTGGGAATTTGGGTAGCGTAGTCAACAGTTGTTCTGCAGTGTGCTGGACTCCTAAGAGCAGAGACCTTTCTAGAAATTGCTCCAATGCTATCAGTACAACTAGCTCTTAGTCCATAATAGCATAATACTTGGGGAGAATACTAATAAAAGATGATCTAGGCAGAACATGCATCACAGTGTAATAAGTGATTCAGCTTCTGCTCTTTACATAAGTTGAAGTGTCAGCCCATAAACTTTAATTTCTATCATGTTCTAGCCCTATAAAAGACCACCCACAGATTAAAAGGTAAAATGGCAGTCTTTATTCTGCTGCTGCCCTCAGAGCAATGGTGTAGCTCATGATATTGTGCAGGGGAATGAGTTTGAGGAGCAGTCTTCTTGTCAGTAACCATCCTGTCACAGCTCCTTCATTGACCATGCCCTGCCTCTTCAGCTGTGCTCCTATAGGCTCACAGTGGAAGCAGCATCTGGTAGAACTGCAACTTCACAACTCTTGGTTACAGACCCAAATATAATCCCCGCCCAAACAAGAGAGGGTCCCACGAAGACAGCCGCTGAGTAAGGAGTGTCTTCCACTTGCTAATGGCTCAATAACTCTTAGGGGGCTAAAGTTGACCCCTGAAACTCCCACTCCAGGATCCTCAGATGAGGTGATAAAAGAAGGCAAAGACAACAGCGGAATGCACTGCAGTGTCGCACACAACTCCTCCGGCCACAGAAAACTACTGGTTGTGATTGTAAATAATTGAACACTCATCACTTCACAGAGGTAGGTTTATCCTTAGCATCTAATTAAGGTTTTTTTTCTTCATCAGGGCACAGTCTGCTTTACATTGGTCCAATTTCAATATGTCAAAATCCATGGCCTCAACATCATATCCTACACAAACGACACCCAACGCATACTCTTGCTCACGGAAGACCCCTCCACCAGAAGAACCAACTTCCACAATGCCATGACGAGTGTCACTGACTGGATGAAGATCATGTACCCGAAGCTCAACACGGACAAGACGTAAGTGCTGGTCTTTGGGAACAATATTTCCCCATGGGCCAATACCTGGCCTCACACCAACAGACCACACCCACAACCTCAGCATCATCCTGGACAGCAAACTCACCAATCAATCAATCAATCAATACATTTGTAGAGCGCGCTACTCACCCGTGAGGGTATCAAGGCGCTGACGGGAGGGGGGGTGCAACTACTGCTCGAATAACCAGGTCTTGAGGTGTCTCCTGAAGATGAGATGGTCCTGGGTCAGTCGTAGGTGTGAGGGGAGGGAGTTCCACATCTTGGCTGCCAGGTAGGAGAATGATCTTCCTCCAGTAGTGGCTCTGCGAAACCGTGGGACGGTGGCGAGGGCGAGGCTGGTGGAGCGGAGCTGGCGGGTGGGAGTGTAGAACGAGAGGCAGTTGTTGAGGGATTCGGGCCCATGTTGTGGAGTTCTTTGTGTGCATGGGTGAGCAGCCTGAGCGTGATCCTCTTGCTGACGGGGAGCCTGTGCAGGTTTCTCAGGTGGGCAGATATGTGGTTGTGGCGGGGGATGTCAAGGATAAGTCGTGCGGAGGCGTTCTGTATGCGCTGAAGCCGTTTCTGAAGTTTGGCTGTCGTTCCTGCGTATAGGGGTTCCCGTAGTCCAGTCGGCTGGTGACGAGGGCCTGTGTGACCGTCTTTCTGTTTCGGTGGGGATCCTTCAGAAGATCTTTCGGAGCATGCACAGGGTGTTGAAGCATGAGGACGAGACTGTGTTGACCTGCTTGGTCATCGTGAGGGAGGAGTCCAGGATGAATCCCAGGTTGCGAGCGTGGTTCGTGGGTGTCGGTTCGGTGCCCAGTGACGTGGGCTACCAGGAGTCATCCCAGGCGGATGGGGATTGTCCGAGGATGAGGACCTCCGTCTTGTCCGAGTTGAGTTTTAGTCGGCTGTGCTTCATCCATTCTGCGACATCTTTCATTCCGTCCTGGAAGTTGGCTTTGGCGGTGAGAGGGTCTTTGGTGAGGGAGAGTATCAGTTGGGTGTCGTCGGCGTAGGAGATGATGTTGATGTTGTGTTTGCGTGCGATGGTGGCGAGGGGGCTCATGCAGATGTTGAAGAGGGTTGGGCTGAGTGATGAGCCCTGGGGTACGCCGCAGATGATCATGGTGGCCTCGGAGCAGAAGGAAGGCAGGTGGACTCTCTGTGTTCTGTCGGAGAGGAAGGATGTGATCCAGTCTAGAGCCTTTCCTTGGATCCCAGAGTTGAAGAGGCGGGTTGTTAGGGTGCGGTGGCAGACGGTGTCAGAGGCGGCCGAGAGGTCTAGGAGGATGAGAGTGGCTGTCTCTCCGTTGTCCATCAGGGTCCTGATGTCGTCGGTAGCTGCGATGAGGGCGGTCTCGGTGCTGTGGTTGGCTCGGAATCCAGACTGGGATGGGTCGAGCAAGTTGTTTGCTTCGAGGAATGCAGTTAGCTGTTTGTTGACGGTCTTCTCGATGACTTTGGCCAGGAAAGGGAGGAGAGAGATGGGGCGAAAGTTCTTGAGGTCTTTGTGGTCTGCTGTTGGTTTCTTCAGAAGGGCGCTGATTTCTGCGTGTTTCCAGCTTCCAGGGAAGGTGCCTGACGTGAAGGAGCTGTTAACGATATTCCGGAGGTTGGGTGCGATGATGCTGTCGGCTTTTTTTGAAGATATGATGAGGGCATGGGTCGGCAGGGGAGCCGGAGTGGATGGTGTTCATGACGCGGGTGGTGTCTTCAGTGCTGATGGACGTCCATGCGCTGAGACCGGTGGTGGGGATCGTTGGTTTGGTGGCTGGGGGCGGAGTCTGGGGTCCGAAGCTGTTGTGTATATCTGCATCTTGCGTTGAAAGAATGTGGCGAGGGTGTTGCAGAGGTCTTGCGACGGTGTGATGTCGTTGTTGCTGGCGCTGGGGTTGGAGAGCTCTTTGACTATGCTGAAGCGTTCCTTGCTGTTGTGGGAGTTGTTGTACAGCCGCTCTTTGAATGATGTACTTTTGGTGGTGTGGATCATCTGGTGGTATTCGCGGGTGGCGCTCTTGAGGGCTGTTATGTTTTCTGATGTCCGCTTGTGGCGCCAGGCTTTTTCGAGGGTGCGGCATGATTTCTGATTTATTTTGAGGGCGTCTGTGAACCATGAGGTTTTTCTGTTGCTGGTCTTGCCTGGGGGTTTCTTCAGTGGAGGGAGGTCGTCGGCGCAGTTGGTGATCCACTGTGTGAGGTTGTCTGCTGCGTCGTTGGTGTCAGCGGTGTCAGCAGGTGGGTTCTGGCTTAGCGATGTGGTCAGCTGGTCAGTGGTGACTCTGCTCCAGCATCTGCAGGGGATCTGAGGCGTGCGGTGGTGGGATGTGTTCTTCTTGAAGGTGAAGTGCATGCAGCTGTGGTCGGCCCAGTGTAGTCCGGTGGAGTGACTGAAGGCACGTGGCTGCTCACAAAGAAGATGGGGTCGGGCATGTGGCCGGAGTAGCGGGTGGGCGTGTCCACCAGTTGCTTGAGTCCGAGGTTGGCGAGGTTGTCGAGCAGGGTGGTGGTTTTGTTGTCGTTGTTTTTCTCCAGGTGGAAGTTCTGGTCCCCTAGGAGGATGTACTCTGGTGAGGCTAGGGCGTGCAGGCTGATGAAGTCGGCGAGGGTTTCGCTGAATTGTGTCCGTGGGCCCGGGGGTCTGTAGATGAGCGTTCCTCTGAGGGTGGTCTGGGGGTTGATGTGGATCTGGAAGAGTAGGTGTTCGGCGGCGGTGAGTGTGTCTTCGGCGTTGGTTGTGATGCTGATGCTGGTTTTGTGGAAGATGGCGATTCCTCCTCCAGTTTTGTTGATGCGGTCCTTCCGGGTAATTTTGTAGCCGTCCGGGATGGCTATGGCGATGTCGGGGGCCGAGGAGGCGTTCATCCAGGTTTCCGTGAGGAAGGCGACGTCTGGTGTTGTTGTATCAAGGAGTTCCCAGAGCTCGACGGCGTGTTTGTGGACGGAGCGGGTGTTGAGGAGGATGCACTTGAGGTGGTTGTTGTTGTTGTTGCTGTGTTCGGTGGGCGGGGTGCAGGTTTGGATCAGTTCATTCTACTTCAACTGCTTCCACACCCTTCGCATGCTGTGAAATATCTACAGATGGATCCCATCAACACCAGAATAATCATCACTCAAGCCCTTCTCACCAGCCAGCTGGACTCCAGAAACTTGCTCTCAGCCACGGCCGGCAGTGGGAGTACCTGCAGGGCAGTGACGTGGGGAGGGGGAGGGGCAGGGTCTGGGGTAGTAATGTATGGATATCGGAGCTTAAATAAAACGAATTTTGTTGAGTACACTGCATTCCCAAATGCGATGCAGTGCGCGCAATGAAATTTGTTTTATTTATTTTATGTTTACTTACCTGTAAAACTCCTAAATTCATACTTTACTACCTCCCACCCTGGCCCTCCCCCTCCCCATGTCACCGCCCTGCAGGTACTCCCACTGCCGGCCGCGGCTGCTTGCTCTTCTCTAGAATCTCCACCCAACTCCTTAAGAGATTCAGGATGGTACAAAACTCAGCTGCCAGAGTCATTCTCAACCTTCCCAAACCGACCCACATCACCCTCCACCTCAGAAACCTCCACTGGATCCCCGTCCAGAAGAGATGGCAATTCAAGATACTTCTATGACCAGGGACCGGCATACATTAACCACCGCCTGAACTCCACCAACCTTCCAGACACCTGAGCACTGCCTCCCTCGCCCTTGCACACATGGCCTGCATCCGCTGAAGGTACAGTGGAGGTTGTCCCTTCTCCTACCTCGCCGCCAAGTTATGGAACAACCTTCCCTTTCACCTGCGAACATCACCCTCTCTCATGGAATTCAGAAAGGGACTCAACACCTGGGTTTTCGACTGAGCCCAGTAGGATCTTAGCATTGTATACCCTCTTGGGAGAATAACCTCATTCAATAAACACTGATTGATTGATTAATTGATTGATTAATTAATTGAGAAATAGACAAAGACTAGCAGCGGTTTCCAGACGAGTCCAGACAGGAGATCAAAAGTTATTTAATAAGATAAGGGTAGCCATTGTGGTCACGTCTCTGACTCTGAAGGACTGAAGCTGAGAAAAATTACATTTAAGGGCACAGCAGGACCGGGATTTAGAGGCTCAAGATTAGGCAGTGCACCAGCAAGATAAAACACTCATCTAATGCAATCAATGTTGTCTGTAAAGAAACCTGCCACATATGTCCTGAGAGGATATTTTGGAAGGGACCGATGTCACTGAAGACTGCATGCAAGACATCCCTCAAAATCAACACAATGATATTTATTAGTATTAATAGGGACTTCGTTGTTATCAAGTGATGTTCTTCTATATCAGCTCCTAAGTTAAGGCATCCACTGTACCTCCAATCCTTTTTCCAACCCCATCTGAAATGACTGGCATAAAAAAAAAACAATCATAAGGGAAGAAATGGTGTCCTTATTTTCATCATACCGGGCAAACTTGATGCTGAAAGTAGGGCAGCCACTCAGTAAACAGATGAAAAAATGCACAATCTCTCCATATAGAAGATGGTTGTTTATCCCTAACCTTCTCTACATTTAGTTAATTTAGGAGGCAGCTAAAAGGAAAAGGAATCATATAAATGACAGAATAAAAAGGATTGGGGATGTGGAAATCGCAAATGCCCTCAAATATGAATCACTGACAAAATATTGATAACAAAAATATCGAGGTACAAAAATATTGTGACAAATATGTCAACGTCAATAATATCGACATCCGACCTATATCATGGTAAGTACAAAAATATTGAGAAAAAAATATTGATGTAAAAAATGTTGTAAAAAATATTGTTTTTTAAAAATGTTCAACAATAATGTAAAATAAAGTAAATAATGCACATAATTAAAAGAAACCTAGTTAAAAATATAAAACAAAATGTAAAAATAATAACTAACACATAAAGGGGCCGATTCCGATGCGGGAAAAACCACTCCGAATAGCCGTACGAAGCGTTTTTCCCGTACGAATCGTACCCTGCAGCCTCCCCTGTACGTACGATGAAGTACGATGAAGTACCAGGAGCAGGACTCCATACGAATCGTACAAAGACCGTACGACTCTAATCTCCGTACGATTCTCCCTCGAAACAAGCTGTACGCGACATCCGTACGGTTCGAAGCAGGTTTTCCTGACCCAGCAAGTACGATTCGTGTTGGGTACGCACAACGCTTTTTTTACAGAAGCCCAAAACGTCCGGAGAAGCAGAGTACGCCTCAAAACAGGTACAGAATGCCCTCCCCCCACCCCCGGGCACAGTGCATACACCCGATGTCTGCAGGGGTACTGTTCGTACCCCTGCGATCATGGGGTGTACGCACGGTACCCCACGATCATGGGGTGTACGCACCATACCCCATGATCGCAGGGTGTATGGTGCGTCGGATCGTACGGATCGTACGGCATGTTTATGAATCGTACGGTTCACTGTGAGGGTCCGTGTCGTACGGTTTCAGCCTTGCAATTCAGATGGTTTGCGACGATTCGGACGGATTGATGAGATACGGATCGTACTACGTGATTCGGACGGACGTGTACGAATCGTACGGAGAGGGCTCCGGATACGATTCGGACAGACGCTTTATTCCCCGATTTGGAATGGAGCCCATAATGTTAAAATAAATTAAACATATACAATATAATAAATATACTTACTTAATAATATTCATAAATAATTATTTTAATAACATATACATTTTTAAAAACATTTTATAAATTATAAATACATTTATACACATAAATAATATAAATCAAAATATAAAAATATATATAACAAATTAAAAAACTACAATATTTTTCATGTTTTTAAAATAAATGATACACAACATTAACTAAAACAATACAGAAAAATATTGGATAGCGGAGAGAAAAAAACGTACTATTCCCTCAACAAAGAGTGCAACAGTAGGGAAAGTGTTGGATAGCGTAGGGGTAAAAATTTGTATTCAAACTACTTAGAGTGCAAGAGTAGAGTAAGTGTTGGATAGCGTAGGGGTAAAAATGGAATTCCCACTCCAGAGAGTACAACAGTAGGGAAAGTGTTGGATAGCGGAGTGGTAAAAATTACTATTCTCACTCCAGAGAGTGCAACAGTAGGAAAACTGTTGGATAGTGTAGGGGTAAACATTACTATTCCCACTCCAGAGAGTGCAACAGTAGGGAAAGTGTTGGATAGAGTAGTGGTACAAATTACTATTCCAACCCCAGAGAGTGCAACAGTAGGAAAAGTGTTGGATAGCATAGGGGTAAAAATTACTATTCCCACTCCAAAGAGTGCAACAGTAGGGAAAGTGATGTATAGCGTAGGAGTAAAAATAACTATTTCCACTCCAGAGAGTGCAACAGTATGGAAAGTGTTGGATAGTGTAGGGGTTAAGAATAATATACTTATCAATTAAGTATTTGTTTTAATTAAATAATGATTTACTAATAAATTAACAATAAATTAATTATAGATACTAATAAATTAAAATTACGAATTACTTTAATAACATTAAATTGCTATATATCATAGGATGGTAGTGATGGTTTGAACAGTCGCACATCAAATTCTCTAAGTAAATCAGCGTTATCCGTTTCCAGTACTTCAATATATAGAGATTACGGTGCCATTCAAGGTAACAGAGGCATCCCACTGCCAAGGATGCCAGATCAACAGGTATAGAATACCTGTTATTAAACGTCTTAAAAATTGGTTGTACCTCGGCACTCTAAAATTTTGCTTCAACAATTTGCAATTTGGTCATTAGATTTAGCTAAATGGCCAGTACTCAAAATCCTACAACAATGATTGCTTCATCAATAGGGGAACATTATAATTGTATCCAACAAATAGAGAAGAGAACGTCAAAAGATTGAGTATTTATCTTAACCAATTTAATATTGTTTCAGTCCAATATTTTGTCATGGCAATTGTAGAAAGCTTTAAACATAGTACTCAAAGGTATCTAGAAATCAAAAAGCAGTACATGTAATATTCACATTTGCTAATTAATTGAGCACTACAAGCAAAATCAAGAGTAGCGGCCAAACTGGAGGTCCTAATCCTAGGGTCTTCCCGGTCGTGGTGGTTGAAAAACAGCCGCTGACAGCCGACATGTGTTTTGTTACATATGTGCATCTTTCTCAAGGCTGTAAACAAAGATGGATCATGAAATATAGTGCTCATAACATACTATGTACATCAGAGGATATTTTTCTCCAATATCATGTGTAGCCAATATGGGTAAATTCCATGACACTATTGCCAATACCCAGAGGACAATACTTGTCCTTTGGTTATTGGCAATATTTCATTTCACAGCATGAAATTAACAGCATGAAAGATGGGGGACTTGTTTTTCCTCATACACTTATTCTCGCTAAGGATTCTCACAGCTGTCACTCGGACAGGACACCATTTTTCTAAGAATACCAATTAGATAGATTTTATATCGGCATTGGTACATTAGTAATGCTTTATGCATTTACAGTCATAGACATCGCGTTCTTAATATAGTTCCACAAAATACAATCCCAATGCATACTCATATAAGGAATATGATATATTAGTGCTGCTCACACAATACGTGGAAGAATTTAATCTGTTTGTAGGCTGTCACTCTATCATTCATTTATTACCCCACTGAAACATGGCGTAGGATACATGTTGGACTTAAGAAAATAGTCCTTCCTCCCTCTACAGACAGGGCCTCGGCAGAAAGTAGACTTTTCCGCCTTCTATTTCCATGATTTTTATAACAATGAAACATGGCGTAGGATACATGTTGGACTTAGGAAAATAGTCCTTTCTCTCTCTCCGTTTACCAGACTGGGCCTCGACAGGAAGTAGAATTTTCCGCCTTCTACTTCCATGATTTTGATAACATAAAAAGAGGAGAAGGAGCAGAACATAGCAGTCTCTGAATACACTGCAGGATCGCCCCAAAGGTTGGACCTTACTGGTTCTTTAAAAAAGTAAATGACAAAGAACGATAGAATACCAGATTAACTAGTTATGAGACTATGAATTCTCTATTGAGAACATATTAAAAAAAATAAATACAATCTTTTTACTTCTTGCACCCTAGGGATGTATCAAAGCCCTTGGTTGCCACACTAAACATGCTTTTCATGTAAGTAATTATTTTATCTTCTGCATGATGTGCTAAATTAAGCTCATAATATTTTAGTTAAAAAGTGCTTACTTTTTTTTGCTTTTTTATTTTTTCTGTCATAGGCATACTAACGGCCGTCTCACTAAATGGTAGGATGTCTACTTTTTGAACTTGTAGATCGGACTTTCAACAAAACTATATTTGTTTTGAATACTATATCATGCACAGAATATCATTTCCATTTCTTCTCATACTGGATTTTCTAATGCATAATATAAAGTCTTACCCTTGATGCGAAGCACCCAAACCAAGTATGGGTAGCTTAATCGCCACAATTTTAAATTGTTGTAATTAACTACTTTTAATAGTCTCTTTTTTATCTGAAGTCTTTACAAAAGAATATGTTCTTTGACACTTTGGTTCCCTTCTGTATCCATTTTTTCAACAGAGGGTCTATTGCATATTATTTGAGAACCACCCACTGACAGGTTGGGGATTCTAACGGGGTGAGCTCCTCCTAATTTACGTGCCAGGTACAGATTACACTCTCAATGTTTAACTTTTAGCTCACTGTTCTAAAAAAATAGAATAAGAATAAAATAGAATATCAGATATAAACTGTGGTGAAGCTAATTTAGCTAAACTCAGGACTACATGTTGCATCGATTCATTAATTTATGGGTTACCTGTGTTTATATATTTTTTTCTTCGACTGACAGCAACCCTTATAAAGTATATCGATAATAATCAAAGATTGGATAACTGACATTCACCATTAATTCTTAAATCATTTTACTGACGTTATTTTACAGGTCTTTTGATGACGGATCTTATCTAGTTGCTTTCTACATTTTATGGTACCCCAAAATAAAAGAGGGGGAGATATAAGACATACGAATTTCAGGTACCAGTCTTGAAACTTTCCTTAGCTAACTAGAGAATAATTGTGAACTATCAAGAGTGTGATCACACTCATGTTCTTTATTCTTGTCTCTCAGATTTTACCCAATAAATCAAGTATTACATCAAGTAAAACACTCAAATGGTTCAATGTTGTATCAGCTGTTTAATATACAGAGTAAGGTACATATCATGTCTCCCGTTTGTTACTCTCATTTAGTGTAAATTCTGAATCTTTTAGCATGATCTATTTTATTTACTTATTTATTTATTTATTTTTGTGTTTTATAGAGCGCTCTGATACCCGTTAGGGTATCAGAGCGCTTTACAGAGTCAAAATGTCATACAATAGGTATGATATCAGAAGAGTATACTGTAAATTAGGGAGGGGGGTGCTGAATACAAGAGGGATGAGAGTATACAAGGATAGTCAATATTACAGTTGCTGAGGACAGGCCCCTAGTTTCTTGGTGGGGCGAGGTCGAAGGATGAAGGCAATAGTCTCTGAGATGGTTGTGAGACGGGGATTATCCAAGGAATTTACCCATGAGGAAGGATTTAGCCTCCTTTTTGAAGCGTGCCAGAGAGAGGATTCTTCTGATGACGGGTGGGAAGGAGTTCCATATTCTTGGTGCAGCCCCAGATCTATCACTTCTCTGAACACCGGCCCTTTGAATCTGGTATTTGTTCATGAATTTCAACTTTTTCTTTTCAATCACTCTCTTGGATCTATATTGCTTCACGCTGGTCACTTTCTGGGATAATTTTGGCTTTCTTGGAACCATCTTTTATATATGTTATCTTTGTATTAGAAAGGAATTGCTTAACACTTTTTCTTTTCTGGATATCACAAGAGAACATCACTGCTTGTACCTTCCTTCCTTTCGGTTCACATATTGGATACGCATGATATTGGAGAAAAATATTCTCTGATGTACGTAACAAAAAAGTATGTTATGAGCACTATATTTTAGTATTCATCTCTGTTTACAGCCTTGAGAAAGTTACACATATGTAACGAAACACGTGTCGGCTGTCATCTGCTGTTTTTCAACCACCACGACCGGGAAGGCCCTAGGATTAGGACCTCCAGTTTGGCCGCTACTCTTGATTTTGCTTGTAGTGCTCAATTAATTAGCAAACTATGTACTTAATGTGAATATTAAATGGACTGTTTTCTGATTTCTAGACACCTTTGAGTACTATGTTTAAAGCTTTCTACAATTGCCATGACAAAATATTGGACTGAAACAATATTAAATTGGATAAGATAAATACTCGATCTTTTGAGGTTCTCTTCTCTTTTTGTTGGATACAATTATAATGTTCCCCTATTGATGAAGCAATCATTGTTGTAGGATTTTGAGTACTGGCCATTTAGATAAATCTAATGACCAAATCCAAATTTTTGAAGTTAAATTTTAGAGTGCCGAGGTACAACCAATGTTTAAAACATTAAATTACTTCCCACCCTATTCGCCAAAAAACACACAACGCACTCCACTTAAAATGTAACACAATTAGTATATTTATGAATTAATTAATTAATCAAAATTATTTACCAATTAATTAACAATAAATTAATTATCAATACCTAAAAAATAAAAAATATTCATTAATGTATTATAATTAATTTACTTCCCACCCTATTCCCCTACCTGCCCACAACATGCTCCAATAAAAAATGTATACACATAATATGATTATCAATTAATCAATTAATAAAACTTAATTACCAATTAAATAAATTAATTATCAATACCAATAAATAAAAATTAATAGTTACTTAATCACAATTAAATCACTTCCCACTCTATTCCCCTATAAACCACAACACGCTACATGACTAAAATGCCAAATGTAATTAAAAATAATTAACAATTTCTAAAAATCATGAATGAATTTACTATAACTACATTTCTTACCACCCTATTTCCCTATAAACCCACAACCCGCTACAGTACTAACACACACAATTTACTTTATCAAAAATTACTAACTTCTAAACAGTTAATACATCTATTTAAAAAAAAAAGGTAACTAAACTTGTGGAACACATACATATAAAATACATACTAAAATACATAATGCTAACATAAACATCAATATTATTAACATCAATATTTTTGCTATCGATATTACTAATTTCGATATTTTAAAAAACAATATTTCTTACCTTCAGGTCTATATTCATGATGTTGATATTCTGTTCCTACGATATTTAAAACTCGATATTAACGTAGGCTGAAATAAAAAACTCAATATTTTGTCTGTACACCCTCAAAAATATAGGCCTCTGTAAATTGGTTCAACGTGGCGATCGAAGGACAGACAGGCTCATTTACTTGAGTGCATACAAACAGTAACACTAACAGATTGTTAGAGGTTTTTAGCTGTTTTTGATACATAACATTCATTCAAAATTTTAGGCCCTTATAGCACACAGTGTTGAATGCATATGAAGTGGTTGTTAATCCCTTTAATCTATTAAGTGAAATATTTCTGATCGATGGAGAAACACTAGTTATATAAAAGTTCATATTGAAACTCTGTTTTTTAATATACCATTACAACTTTCCATTTCCTCCTTAAAAACCCGAAAGAACACCAAGGGGCCTATTAGCATGGTGGGCGGACCGCCACCGCCTTACCGGTGGTGTTGATCCGCCGGTCAAAACACCCCGCTGGACAGCCATTTACCCCCGTCCACATTAGCATGGCGGGGGGTACCGCAGCGGACGGAAAGACTGTCCGCTGCTTTTCCGTCAGTAGGCAATCGTCACGATTGCCTGCTGGGCGGAAAAGGCCCATTATATGATGTGTGCTGTGGAATGCCTTTTCATGGCGGATACTCTGCCATTGCAAGGCATGCAGAGTTTAATTTGGGGATCCGTTGCGGGCCCACGGGGAGTAGGGGGTTGGGGGGCTGCACTTGGGTGGTACCCATGATACCTCCTACATTGGCATTCACAAGGTGGCATGCACCGTGCGGTGCCTGTGACATGGTGCATGCCAATGCACAACATGCATTTTCAACATTGTGGCGGGTGCTGCTTGCAGCTGCACAGCCCGCCACAATGTTGAATATGCGGGATGCGACCGCCAGGGTGGCGGTCGCATCCTAATGGGCACAGTGAGACTGCAGCACCTCTGGCGGTTGGTACCGTTTACCATTACAGTCGCGGGCAGACTATGTCCACCTGCCATCGTAATGGGCCCCCAAATGTTTATCAGCAAAGGCACTCCCCACCTGCAATTGCCATTTTTTTCCACTGATGAGAGCTGTAGATAGCTTTAAGTAAGGTACTTTAACCATCAGCCCTAAATTTAGATTCAATCTCATGGTGTTCCAATTTTTCCATTGCACATTCCTGATTTTTAAGGGCCTTTTTATTCAACTGTTAATGGGACCTCTAGATAGAAACATTGAATGTAATCTTCGAGGCATATATTTTGTAAATTAGGGTTGCTCCCTTCCCCTTTGACAATGGTAAAAAACATTTTTTAAGAGTAGACAGTGGTCCCATGAACTCTTAAAAAATGTTTGTTATATTTCTATTAATATTTTTTTGAAGGAAAACAGACTGAATTTAGAACAAAAAATAGCTTTATTTAAAAGCAATCACAGACACGGTAGTCTGCCGACCTCAGCAGGACACTGTATTGGCTGCAACTCATAGTAGGTCACAATTTGTGACCTATCTCGATACTAATCATAAGGTAGGTCGAATTGCAACCCACTAAGAATGGGTATTTTACAAACCGACCTATTAGTACATAAGCTGAATCACAAAAAAGCACGCTGTTTGCAAAAAAATGGCTGCTAATTGCGACTAATGTTTTGCGACCAGTGCTGGCTTCCAATTAAAGTGATGGATAATTACTCAGAGAAAATAACTACATTCTTGACTATTAAACCTACATTTTAACTGTGTTTCATACACCACTATACAGTAATGCTCTCAATACATGTCCTCAACTGTCATATTGGTTTAATGATAAGAGTTCCTTGAGTTACAAAGTGCTTTTTCACTCACTCCCGGTGGGATGTGTGGCAAACACTTCAATTAACTGTATCTCAAGTACGAAACACCGCAGCGAAGGTGCCAAACTATTTAACCATAGCATATATATTTAAAAAAATAACCTAGACGTGGAGTTGTATAGCTGTTCCACAATGCCACACGTACTGCAGGAGCTATATACATTCCAGTTATTGTTGTTAATTTGGAGCAGACCAGTTTATCGCGAGAATTGTATCGATTAAAACTTCGTAGTATTTCTTGGCAATTTTCCAGACCCGGCATACATTTTCAGCCGGCATGCAAACAGCATCACAGCAGAGCATCTGCACCATAATTTAGACCAAACATCTTGCAATTTCGTTGAAAAGAGCATGGTATGTCAAGTCGCCTCTTTTCATACTTGTCACTTTTGATTTCATTTTTACATGAGAAAACAAGTTAATTCTATGTTTAGTCTGAGTCATAGTCAGTCTGCAGGCAGTGGCATGTGTTGAAGATTCATTTTGGGTGAATGGGCATGTGGGTATGTGGCAGGGAGCTGTCTGAATGCCACCGTATAATCACTCAGCATATTCATATTCGCAAAGCTTCAAAGTGATATTATGAAAAGATTTCCTGTTGCAAAAGAAACATATTTTTACTTGCCCGAGTCCCTTTGAGCATTTTACATAATTTTGGCAGACGTGCTTTGATGCAGCACAGAGATGTTGACACTGTTCAAGAACATTGTGCAAATGAGAACCTCACAGCCAGGCTGTAACTCTCAGGGAGAGAGATTTGAAAACTGACAGGAACAGGAGAGCAAAATGCAATCTTTGTAAAGGCCGCTCAAGTGGAATAAAACCGCGGAAAGAAAAAAATAGTTCGCCGTCAACTTTTCATTATAATGAGGAAATGAGGCAGAATAGATAGAATGGAAAAGCTTTTTGTAAATGAACATTAGGGGAATTGCTTTAATCATTTTAGCAGCGATGCTAATTGTTTGGTAGCACATTAATTTACACCAATTGCAGGAATGCGTTGCAGTGGCGTAGACTGCAAGCTAATAGTGATGCATTTCACAGGCAGAGATCCCCTGACCCAATTTACACTAATCCGTCACTGAATCGCTATCCTAATAATGCGCTCTTGTCCTCACCTCGCTGCGGCACGGTTCACGGCCCCTCCTTTGCATTACAGCTCGTGCCCTGCGTGCCATGGAAGCGCTGGCTTTGTGCGGAAGGGGCCACTGCTATCATCCACCGCCGACAGTACACGGGCTCACTTGTCTCTAATGCTCCAGATGTGTGGCAGAATCCTAATTGCCTTAAAATGGCTTTGAGGTGATTTTGTGGCTGAACTGTAAGTGCCTTGAAGGTGAAATGCTAATGGCCTAGTATAGTTGATGTTCATATTACTTATATCACACAGGAGTTCACCTTGGCAGGAGCGTTTCCCTCCTAATATAATTATCTTTCCTTCCAGTGAAAATGAGGTTCTTTTCTCTTTACATTCCTGTAGGTAATCTGAATAACTCAAACGGCGGCTCCATTTAACCTTTGTCATCAGGCCCTTTCTTCGTTAAAGGGACCGGCACATTGAGGTGTGATAGGTACAGCACAGGAGGAAAGTCCCGGGGATGCAGGGAGTGGTTTAAGAGGCTTTATTCGGAGATTTGATGTGCAATGTTTCCTAAGGCATACAGCAACAGGAGCTTGCCCTCTCTGCTTTGTGTGGTCTATCTTACTGCCCTTCCTATTCTTCTTGAGAGGCAGTGAAGTGCCCACTGCTGTAGTGTCGCTGTCAGTATATATAAAAAAGATTGAGAGGAAATAAATAATGTCAGTCAAAGTACTTTATTTCGGTAAACAATACCATAAAAAGGACATATATACACAAAATATATATCAGAATAACATATTATCACTAATAGTACTACATTTTAAGAAATATTAAAAATCTCATATAACAATTCCTGCAGATAATAAAAAACATCAATAAAAACAGCAACATATCAGTTTACAAAAATACATTTCTAAAAGAGTCAAACACATCATTAGATGACCCTTAGCCCAAGGTACGAGCTTCCATCTTTAATATCGCACATCTCGTATACCACATAGATTGGAGAAATCTCGCTGTGGCGAACACTATCAGAGGGGGAGTATCATATTTAAGGATCCTGAAGACCTCCCTAAAGTCCCTGAAGCCCCTAGCCCTACATAGCTGCAAAATCCATTTCTCCCTTGCCCTTGCGTAGGAGGGGCAGAAGAGCAAAACGTGCAGATCTGTCTCTCTGCTGCTCGAACAACCAGGGCAAGTGCTCACCGATGGGGGGGCGTTCCGCCATTTGTGTGACACGGCCCTCAGTGGCAATGTGCCGTGTCTAAACTGGATGAAAAGTTTCTTAACCATGGGAGGCTGAATATTATCCAAGAAGGCTTCAAAAAGAGGATGATGCTTCATATTCAAAAAGGTGTCAGTTAGCCTACCCATGGAAGGATTACTTATTGTGGACTCCAATCGGTGCCCCCTTAGAGCCACGTTCAATAATTTCTTGGAGAGCAATGGGCAGGAGTCTTGGGGGGGACCACAAATCTCCCCTGCCTATGACATGGCAGAGGTGCTTGATATAGTTCAGCCAAGGTATTTTCCCCGAAGTCCCCCTCTGCAGGATGTCTCTCAGATCCTCCCTGTAGCTCGAAAGCTCGGGGGTCGCCCAAAGGTGCCTCCAATACAAGAGAGGGCGATTTGCTGCAACCTCCTGGATGGATACCAGGCCTAAGTCCAACCGCAGTGGGATCAAGGGAGAGCCCATAGGCAGGCGGAGCAAGCGTCTAATAAAACTATTTTCAGTAAGTGTCAATGAGGCGGCTGTAGTGTGGCCCCATAGCTCTACGCCATAGAGTGCTCCCCCTCTTGCCTCAGCCTTATAGATCTCAATGGGCGGGCTTAAAAGTTTAAGTGAGGTGTCGTTAAAAACCTTTAAAATACCACCCGATGATTGGGCTAGCTTTAAATTGGCCCTGGCCTTGTGAGACCCCCAGTCCATCTTATCATTGAGTGTGACCCCCAAATACTCGAAGGTGGACACTCGGTCCAACAGCGTTCCATTCATGTGTGGGCGAGGGCAGTTGGCCGATTTATAGTTGTAGACCATAAACTTGGTTTTGGAGATATTATTCTCCAAATTTCTCAGACGGCAGAAAGAACAAAGGGGCATATTATCAAGGGGGTTTATGTCCGCTTTTTTGGCTTTAAAAGCCAAGAAAGCGGAGATAAAATTATCTCCCTATTACCTAGCTGTCGCTAACACCAGTTAGCGACAGCTAGTAGGAGATAGCGACCATCTTGGGCCCCGCTTTGCCTGTCAGTGAAATTTATCACTAATGACATGCAAAGTGGGCGTGCCAAGATGTTAGCGACTGGAAACAGTCACTAACATCGCTATCTCCTATTACCAACTTTTGGAGATATTTGCGCTAAGCGCGAATATCTCCAAAAGCTAACACCTGCCCCTGAGCAGTTCTTAGCCATGTTATCCAATGGTAGGTGGATAACATGGCTAAGAGCATTAGCTCGGTAATGCATGAATATCGCTGACTTTTCAGCGATATTCATGCATTTCGGCCGATTTTTATCGCTTAGGAGATAAACCTTGATAATAGCAAGGTTCCTAAGCGATAAAAATCCCCGCAGCACGGCGATAAGAATATTGCCGCTAAGCCAACATAGCGATAATTATCGCTGGTTGTTGGTAATATGCCCCAAAATGCCTCTAGAGTGCGCTGTATACCCCCTGACGATTTTGACACCAGGAGAGGTTTGTCAGCGAACATTAGGGCAGGTATCTTTCTCCCGGCTAAACTGGAATCCAGATCTTTTGCCCTCTCTGCTTTGTGTGGTCTCTCTAACTGCCCTTCCTATTCTTCTTGAGAGGCATTGAAGTGCCCACTGCTGTAGGGTCGCTGTCTGTATATATAAAAAAGATTGAGAGGAAATAAATAATTGCATAGCCTCCCTGTGTCAAACACTGTTACATAAGCAATGACATGACTCAATATTGAAAACTACAGCATTCAAGTTATGCCACACCAAATGCTTTCTTTAATCAATCAATCAGGGTTTAAAGCGCACTCCTCACCCGTTAGGGTCTCAAGGCGCTGGGGGGTTGGGAGGGGAGTGTATGCAGCTCCGTTAGAGTCATTCGAAGAGGAAGGTCTTGAGGTCTTTCCTGAATTGGTGCAATGTTGGGCTTCACCGGAGGTTGAAGGGGGGGGGGGGTTTGAAGGTCTTGGCTGAGAGGTGGGAGAAGGGCCTTCCACCCGCTCTGTTCCTGTAGAAGCATGGGACGTTGGTGAGGGTGAGGTCGGCTGAGTGGAGGTTTCACTTGGGGGTATGGAAGGATAGGCGGTTGTTGAGGTATTGTGGTACGATGTTGTGGAGGTAGCCTTACCAATGTTTTAGTGGCATGCTTTGTCATAGGCAACCTCACCCCACCCTGATAAGATACTACTATCAGAATAGACTGACCTTCATTTTAATATCAACCAGTGTCCTAATGCCCAGATGTGTGTCATCTAAACACGACATTGAGGACATCACGCAACAGAGAACTGATACCTTATTTACCACCTACAATTCTGGTAAGGCAACTACGTAAATCAGCACACTTAATGCATGTCCTTTTAGGGTGAACAAGATTCCCTCACTGTTAGATCTGGGGGTCTCTAGTTGGCAGAGGTAGGTACCACTGTCCAAATAGGGACCCTTGCTTCTAGTCAGGGCAAGGAGATAACCTCCTGAGATAACCCCTGCTCACCCTCTAGGTAGCTTGGCACGAGCAGTCTAGGCTAATCAGAGGCAATGCGTAAAGTATTTGTACCAACACTCACAGTAACACAGTGAAAACACCACAAACTGACTCCACAACAGTTTAGAAAAATAAAGGTATTTTTAATCTAAACTACACAAGACCCAAAACGACAAAAATCCAACATACACAGTTCAAGAATATGGCTTCAAAAAGAGTTCTTAAGGTTGCGTTAAAATTCTCTACGTTGCGATAGAATTCTCTACTGATGCGTGAAAAGTTCACAGTTGCGTCACGTTTACTCACAGTACCTTTTAGTTGCAACAAAGTTCCAAAAGCAGAAGCTGGTGCGGTGGAAAACAAGCGAAGCGTTGCTGCTGAGACCCTGGGGAGGCGATGCGACAGCCCCGCTGCAGCAGCGGGCGTGTTGCGACGAATCCGTTCTGTATGGGGAGGAAGGCCACTTGTATGGATTCCGGTGCGTAGGTTCCGTAGGAAGTCTGTTCTCGCAAAGGCACGATGCGACGATCTCGTAGGGGCTGCGACGATCTCCGGGGCGACGATGCGCGGTCCAGCGGGGATCCTCTCTCTCGCAGCTCCTCGATGCGTTGATTCTGCGACGATGCTCGCAGCGACGTGATGCGGTCCGCAAGCAAGCGGTGCGGCGATCTCACCCAGCGACGATACTCGCAGCGATGTTCGATTCTCCCGCACCGGTCTGGTGCTTCCCGCAAACGAAGGATGCGACGTCTCTGGCAGCGGCGTCAGGCGCTGCGACGATCTCGACCTCCGTAGCGGCGGGAAACTTCTCGCACTGTCGGGGATGCGCTCAGCAAGCGAGCGATGCGACACTTTTCAAGTTCAAAAGTCACTCAAGCTTAATTTCAAGCTTCCCAGCACAGGTCCAACCTCCAGAGGCCCCACAACTGGATCAAGCACTCTAGGAGGGACAGAACTCTCTCAGCAGAGTTCAGGGAAGCTGGGGGTGAAGTCCTTTTGTTCCTGGGACTTCAAAACAGGGAGCCAGCTCTTCTCAGGCCCTTGGAGATTCCTTCAAGACAGGGGACACAGCTCAACAGCAAAGTCCTTCCCCTCTCCTTGGCAGCAAAGCAACAGGTCAGTCCAGCAGAGCAACAGCAGGACAATCTTCCTTCTTCAGTTTCAGCTTTCTCCTTGGCAGAGGTTCCTTCTTGATTTCCAGGATGATCTAATTTTCTGTTGTCAGGGGTCCTGTACTTCTACCCCTAAAGTCTTTGTTCTCTCTGTGCATGTGGGCCCTGAGCCCGGTCTGAACCAGTTCTGGGTGTTTCCTGAGTACTTTGTTTTGCTGGCTGCTTCTTTCCTTTCAGAGTGAGGGGCAGGGTCCTCAGCCGCCCAGCAGGAGGTGGAGCCAGCATTGTGGGGGGAAAGCCCAGCCCTGGAGCACTTTGTTGACATGATTCCTTCTCTCCTTTCACAGTGCAGGACAGAGACATCAGACGCACCACAGGGGGGTGGAACCAGCACTGTGGGGGCGGGCACAGTCCTATTCAGGCCCAGGTGCTAACTCCTCCCACCACTCAAGTTGCAAATGCAGTCATTCAGCCTAGGGCTGACTCAGCCAGCCTCCTGGGGAATTCCCCAGCCCCTGTCACTCTCAAACCAGACAGTCAATACACAAACAGGCCCAGGCACACAGAAGGGTCAGACAAGAGAACATCAACTTTCTAAAAGTGCTGTTTTCAAACACAGGATTTAAAAACAACCTTTCCTAAAAGATGTGTTATTAAATTCTGAGTTCAGGGATACTAGATACTTATGTCCTATCTTGTTCCTATGAGAAGAAATGCTGTTAACCACTGTAGCCAGCGTCCCCCATGTTAATCTACGGAGCAAGATAGCCTTACAATAGTGAAAAACGAAAATGGCTGTAATTCACTACCAGAACATGTTACCTGCACCAGTACATGCTCTACCTTTCACATACACTGCACCCTGCCCAGGGGGGTACCTTGGGCCTTCCATAGGGGTGACTGATGTGCACGAAAAGGGAAGGGTTAGGCCTGGTCAGTGGGGACACTGACCAGGAGGACATGGCAGTTCTAAACTGCACACAGGCACTGCAGTGTCAGGCCTGAGACATCATTTTAGGGCTACTCCTGTGGGTGGCACAATCAGTGCTGCAGGCCCACTAGTAGCATTTGTCATCTCCAGCCCTGGCACACCCAGTGCACTTTACTAAGGACTTCGTGGTGATACAAATATGCCAAACAGGTATATCCAATCAGAATAATACTTTCCATAGAGAGCATATGCACTTTAGCACTGATCAGCAGTGGTAAAGTGCGCAGAGTCCTATTGCCAACAGCCACGGGTCAGGAAAAATAAGGGAGGAAGAAGCAAAAAGTTTGAGGATGACCCTGCAAGGAGGGCCAGTTCCAACACTCACATTTTACACTTTCTGATTTAAAAATTAGAAACTTGGCTTCCATGTCCAAATACACTTCTCAACAACATATGAAACAGTTATAGATGGGGGGGCTGTTAGCTGTTTTATGCTCCATTAAGGAGATGGGAAATCGGGTTCTAGAATATTCCTACGTCTCTCATGAGAACGAGTTGGTCATACTTGGGTTCTTTCATTCTTTCTCCGTGCCTGCATACTGTGGTGTGTCCATAGGTTCAATCTTTGCCCAACTTATGGTTTATACTTATGGTTTATAGCTATATGAAGCCACCTTTGAAACTACTTAAGGGGTGACATCTCTATGCACTTCCATTTGGACACCTCTCAGCTTTAAAATCCGATTTCCTATTGACAAAAAAAATTTTGGTGACTCTCCCAGTCACATCAGGAGGCTGATGGCCTCTCATTCCCTAACAAGACATAAATGTTATTTCGCTCTCTGGCTTTCCTTCTTTTAGGTTCGGGCTGTGAGCGATTTCTCATTGTCTTTAGTCCTTTGTTTTTTTCTGTGTTTTAGAATATTTTACTTATTTCACATTAGTAAATAGGTTCACTCTACTACCTTTTCAAGAATGAAAAAAAAAGCTTTCGGAGAGACCTGATTTGGGTGCTGCCTGAACTGCGTTGATGGCCAAAGCACTTCTGGGGACCTGTATATGTAGTGGAACTGCCACCATTGTGAATCTCCGGTTCAGCTAAAAGATGAACTGGAGGTGCACAGATGGATTCCATTTCTGAGCCAGTAGTCACACTGCACCGACGCAGGAGATGTGCTTCAGAGTCCCCTCCATAAATTAGTGGTTCAGAAGGCACTGGCGTATGTTGCTTGGCCTCATGAGAACTCCTGCTCCATTGAACTGAGGACTGGGAACAAGGAACAAGGAACAAGGGAACCCTACTAAAGGGGAGCCTGGGTGCGTGAACTAGTGAGGGAACAATGGCTCCTGTGGGGTAATAAGGGATATTCTGATAGAGTTATGCACAATGGCAATGCACAGGGTTGGGGTGATGTCAGAAAGGAAATCGGCTACACACATCAAAGATTCAGTCAATTTGTGAAATTGTTTATACAGGAAATAAGGAGGTAAAACCATCCATATATAAGGTTTTAAGTTGAAAAATATTCTGTACAACAGCTAAACATGAGACAATAGGGTATGGTGTCCCAGTGAAAGAACAGGTGAACCTAAGCTAAAAAGTGACATTTGAGGTGACATATGTACAAAGTTTCAATTTTTTAGTGCATACCTCTATTAGAATATCCCTTATTACCCCACAGGAGCCATTGTTCCCTCACTAGTCCATTGAACTGAGGGACATATTTACAAGAAAGTGGCAAGCACAGTGTAGGAAAGTAGGATCTGCTTTTATGGTTGCCCCCACTTTTTGCCTGGTGCTGTGCTGTTTCTGACCAGTCCGACCGGGATCCTGCTAACCAGTACCCCAGTCTCTGTACTTTCTCCCCTAAATTGGTTATGGTAAGTACTTAGGTACCTCTCAGATTGGATACTGCTTCACCCTTGTAAGTCCCTAGTATACGGTACTGAGGTACCCAGGGCATGGGTACCCCAGGTGCACCCATGGGCTGAAGGATGTATTATGCCACCCATGGGGGACCACAGAAACTGTAACTATGGGCCTGCCACTGCAGCCTGTGTAAGCTGCTGCTAGCACCACATACGAAAGATATAAGTTTCCTATATCTAAGGTCACTGCACTTAAAACATATGTCACCCCTAATGCAGGCCTTTCAGTCCTGAAAGCATGGTGCTCGATTCTAAGTGTGAGGGTGCCCATGCATAAGTTGGACACCACCACAACCTTCAGAGTCTATTCTCCTGGGTTGTAAGTGCATCAGCCATTATGATACATAGAGTGGTCATGCGTCATTATACGATGACCATCTCTAAACTGGCTGTAATAAACGCTGTCATGTTTGGTATCAAACATGTTGGAATCATACCCCCACACCATAAACTGTGTGGCAGGTACGATTCCATGCACAGTAAAGCTCCTCAGGGAGGCCCTCAGTGCTCCTGGGTACCAGTCTTCTAGACTCGGACAGCACAACATGGCTGCTACGGACCAGAGACACAATTCTGCCCACCTGCTGCTGAGTCAAGCTCAAGCAGGGGAAGGCAGAACAATAGGTATCCTGTCACAGGGAGGTGTGATCACTTCCAGGCAGGGTTTAGTGTATTGGGGCCAGGTGGGAGCTCTTCTCAGTGGCTCAGTCTGGTTTAGGGGCACATTTGGTGCCCTCCTTGCATAGTCCAGTTTAAACCAGGTAAAAGAGCACTTCAACTAGGACGACTCCTACTATTCCTGAACTCATCGCACTGCTCGTCTGCTGCAAAATCCATGCCTGTGATCCATACAGGAACCTTCTAAGGCCTGTGTACGCCCAGGAGACATGAAGGAATCTCCCTTGAAGTGAAGGAGTCACTTCCCTGCATCTGCAGGCACCACAACAAAGCTGACCGGTCTGCTAATCCTGGGCTCTCACAGACTCAAAAAGGTTCAACAACAGAGGTAGTGGTTCTTCACATCCCTCGAGGCCTGCCCTGTCCTCTCACCAAGTTTGAGACCAGTATCCCTCATCGAAGCTGCAGAAACTGAACCCCATTGCTTCTAGAAGCCCCAACCTCAAGCACCTCCTGTGACCAAGATCTTTGCCCTCACCACATCACTCGCATCATAGGCCTGCATCCTTGGTGAGCTACTTGAGGTCTTCCTGCAACTCCTGTGCCTCCGTCCTATGGGTCCTCTTGAGGGTCTTCTTTGAATTCGTTGGGCTCCCCTGATTGCTCGGGCCTGCCCTGACTCTCCTGCTTGTGGTGAGTCACCTAGACCTTGCTGTTTCCAGCACTGTACCGACTTTGCTTTTCAAGTTGGTTGCAGTTGCTAAGGCCTGTTGGTGCTCCCGACAGACAGTGACCCCTCAGCTCTCAACATTCGAGGTGAGACAGCTCTAAACAGCTCCTGGTCTTCCACAGCCTTGCCTGGTCCACACAGCTGCAGCTTCAAGGACATTGTCAGCTCTCCTGCAACATCCGAAATCGGAGAACATTTGTCTTCCATGCCTCCTGGGCACTCTGAATGGCATAGACTCTGTCCCCTCTCCTTTGGGTTCCACTGGACACTTTCACCTTCTCCAGCAGAGGCATATTCCTAAAGTCCTCCATTGAGTTTGACAGCGGTTTCTGATGCCACTTCACACCTATGCAGCTGGCTTCCCTGGTGTAGGTATCCTAGGGTATCCATGGGTGGGGTGGCTCTCCAACCTTCTGTTCGCCACAGGGTTTCTTCAGGTACCACTGGGAAGGGTCCTTCTACATTAAAATTGCCTCTGTGACTTACCCATTGAAATGTATTGAGCCCGTGGTCATGTTCCCACTCTGCACACTGCATCTGTGGGGTTCCTGGTTACTTACCTCGGGTGGTTCCTTGGGTCCCCGGCACTTGTACGTATTCTGGGTATAGTCTTGACTTGAGTCATGGTTCGCATATTACTATTTTAGTATAGGTTTCGTCTCCCCCAGGTGACCACTGTGTATTCATGCTACTTACCTCTTTTTATTGAAAAGCATTGTGTGCATTGTATATATCTCCAGGTACTAGATATCTGTATGTGTTAGTGAGTATCTTATAATAAATACATATTTTTATAAATACACTGTGTGGTTCTTTTTTACTTAATCTGTACAAATAAGATTATGCTCAGGTAAAACAAGCTTGTTTAGACTCCTTCTAGACTGAGTTTGAAGGCTGCTCTCCACAGCTACCCCTTGGAGAGCTTTCTAAGGTTGTCCACCACCACTAAAATCTCCATAAGGGTTGTCTGGATTGGGGCAGAGTTCCCATTTACATAAGTGTACACCATTTACCCATCCTGCTTCTCACAGCGGATTAGCTCCAACATTGCTAACAGCGATCTCCCTCGCTTTAGAAATGCAGGGATGCACCATATTTACAATAGTACTGCACACCCTTGCGTTTCTGCCTGCACTGATGCTAAATTCAGCTGCTTAGCACCAAAGCAGACACCCTTGCACTCTAGTGCAAGTGTGCCTGCGTTGAAGGAATGATTGTTTATATGCAGGAAAAAGTTCAGTCCTTCAGATAAACAATCCAGATGGTGTTTCATAACTAAGAGGTGTGCTGCATTGTGCAGCACACATAGAAGTTGCAAATTGTCATTTGTTAAATGATTGTTTATGTGAAGGATGGGGCACCTTCCAACACAAACAATCGTTAATGGCAATTTGCTGTTTCTATGTGTGCTGCACAGCTCAGCGCACAAAGAAACAGCCAAAACGATGAGAAATAAAGCAGTTCAGCATGTTAAGACCAGGTTTTCCCTGGAACACCCACCGCAACACCCATTGCCCACCCCTTTCAAGCTAAGTCTAGTGCTTCAAGTCAAGTTAAGTGGATTAACGCTGTCTTGTAAATAAGGTGAAGCCCCTATCACCACAAGCACGTCTCAAAAAGTGACTTTCCTGTGGCGATAGGGGCTTGTAAATATGCCCCTGATTTTGAAGTCTTTCAATGGATGACCCAAAACCAATGAGATTTCTCTCCTTCAGCAGTGGTCCAGGTGAAGGTCATGCCACAATGCAATGACTGTTCACAGGTGAGAGTACCATCATGGAAGACATGCTTCACAAATGTTGGGTCTTCCTCTTCTCCATAAGATCAGCATGGCCTTCCCCTGAACCAACAGTTGGCCAGATGTCCCAGAGTGACTGGGAAAGGTAACACTGGCATTCCTACTCATTCAGGGGAATCGAAACCGAAAGCAAAATTACATTTCATTTTCCATATTGAAGTTAATTCTCGCCTGGCAGTGCTTGCATCAAGTCACGTTGAAAGGCAGGTGGCACAATGGTATAAGTACAGTCATGGGCAGTGAACTGTTTTTTTGTGCACATGATAACCTATGGCTAGGGGTATTTCAATTATGAGATGTTGATTATTTTGTGTGCCCTATTGGGCATTGAAGTGCTGAGCACATTTGTTGATGATACTGCCGAGGGGACCCGCTCGCTGTCTTGTCAGAAGCCAAGGCATGAGTTTATTTATAGATGTGCGGTGGTATATATCAATGATATATTGTTATCTATTCTGATACGAAGGAGGAACATATTAACCATGTGAGGGCAATGTTCGAAAAATACGGGAAAGTCACTGCCTTGGAAAGCTGAAGAAGATTATCTTTCATTCCTGTAGAGTGCAATTATTGGGATTTATTATCACACCCGCTGTAATTCAAATGGATCCTGAAATGGTAGAAGTGATTGAACATTGGAAGTCACTTTTGAGTGTTAACGAAATACAAAGCATCCTAGGCTTTGCTAACATTTAGTGGCGTTTAATTGATCAGTTTTTGGCCATAGTGCTCCCAATAATGAGATTAGTAAATAAGGGATCTAAAATTCAAATGAGAATAACTGAAAGTAAAATTTACTAGTGCCCCAGATCTTCAAAATCCGAACTATACATAGCCTTTTATAATGGGAGGCAAACACCTGACAAGTGGCAGTAGGAAACATTACCTGTAGTAAGTTACATTAATTACGTAATAAAAGCCATAAATATAAATCAACAAAAAAAAGAATTGTGCATCAAAGCATTGAAATAACTACTCGATAAAGACCTAGTGTAACAACAGGAATTAACAAAACTCCCCCGTGTAAAAACAAATAATAGGAGTTCTAGAGCTTAAATGCCTCACCGTGGCTTTTACAAGGTGCGTGTGGATGCTAAAGTGAGAAAGCCTAAAAAGCACCTACTTCCCCCCTCGACCCTAACTCTATTGTCAAGAGTTTAATCACAAATTAAAAAAACACCCATGAAAAAAGCTTAATCAAAACAGGCATCTATACAAACATGATACAATATCGCTAAATATACCAGCCTATTGACAACTGCTGGTAGCCAATGTGCTTCGGGGTATAAAGTGCATAGTACATAACGGGCACAGCAGCATAGGCGATGAACTTTAGAGCACCTGCCACCCAATGGGCCTAGGAAACACAAGGCCCACCTCTAGGGCTCCACCTAAACCTGTCAGGATAGAGGGTATGAGCAATATGCTTCTTGCTATACATTTGATACGCCCCCTAGCAGCCCACCTACAAGGCACCATCAGAGCACATCTGCAGCCTACCTATAGCACCTTTATAAGGTCCTCTTGAGGGTCTCCACCTAGCTTGGCAGGATTGGGGTATAAGCATCATATTTCTTGCTGCACACCTATTAGGCCCCCTAGCAGCCCAACTTCAGAGCGCCACCTATGCACACCGCAGCCTGCCATTTGCACCTTCCTAAAACAGAGGGCCTAAGGCCCTACTTAGCAGAGTCTTTAGCCTTAACCAGTCTTTTAAAAATGTCAATAAACTGCACCAGCCTAATGTTCAGCTTAATGTTTCGAGGACTTAGGGACTCCATGACAGCAGAACTGCAAGTTCTTATCCCTAGGGCTTTAAATTTGTTCTGCAGCAGGGTCCTTCGTTGCATAATTAGGCAGGTGCACAGAGGACATACACCAATGTTCCCATTGCTCAGAGGTGTGAGCGGCACCTCCTGTCCTCCCGTTGCCCCACCTCCTGCCACTTAGGCTTAAAATCTAGGGTTGGGAGCACCCACAGTCTCATTCAACATTAGTTTTCTCTTAAAATTTCCACAGTAGGCAACCTCGAAAAAGGACTGATACGTTTGATCCTCATACGAGTTTAACACCAGGGGCCTCATTTATGAAAAGTGACGCATCGCTGCGTCACTTTTCACTGCGCCCTCCTTGCGACACCAATGATGCGTCATATTTACAGTATGATGCATCATGGCGTAAGGAGTTACAGATACGTCAGTATTTCTGACGTATCTGTATGGCGCAAAAGTGACGCACTGCTGGAGTGTGTCACAAAAGTGACGCAACTCCAACAATGTGTCCTTTCACATGGGGCACGCCCCATGTGAAAGGGCCTGCATCAGTCTTACGCCTGCTGTGAGGCAGGCGTAAGAAATTGAAACATTAGTGTCCTAGAAGTGGCGCAGTGAAATCTTATAGATTTCACTGCGTCACTTCCATGACCCTTTCTTGCGTCAAAACGCCCCCACTTGCATACATTACACCTGGCGCAGGTATAATGTGGCGCAGGGGGTTACAAAGTGACGCATCTACCTAGGTGCGTCACTTTGTAAATATGGCGCAACAAGGCGCATTTTTTACGCCACTGGTGCGTCACAAAAAGTGACGCACCAGCGGCGTAAAAGTGACGCACAGCCTCATAAATGAGGTCCCAGGTATCCATGTGCTTGCTTAGTAACTGTTATTTTGTCTTCCTACCGACTTTTTACCCTGATGCTTTTCATAATTTTCTTGAAGACTTGCTCACTTGTGTCTAGCTGCCATAATTCACGGAGGACGAGGGTCTCGATGCAAACCTGTAAATACCTTTAGAACCCACCTTTCCCTCAATGCAAGTTGATTTTTGGCCAAATATAATGCACTAGCGAATCTTAGTAGCATTCCTCATTTTATGTCAGCATTTTACAAAGGCCCCAACCTTGGCTAGCAATTGCCTTATCAGTGAAAATTGAAGTCTAACTTGCGCAAGAGAGGAAGACCTTGGCAGTTGGAAAATTCACTTGTTGGTTCTTCTATTGGTGATCGGTTGAGAAGTCATTTGATGTGCTTGGGAATGCATCAGTTTAGTGTGATAATATTTGTTTATTTATCTCTAACTGGCTTTCATCTGAATACACTGCTAGGGGGTTGATTAATCTTTGCAACCCTACTTGGGTGTTACTAAGAAGAAGCAGGTCATCTGCATAGAGGATATTGGATGGAGACAGACCACCCAGGCTTGGACCTGGGGCACCAACACACCCAGGGCGATGCGGCGAGCGCAAGGTAAGTGGTTTCATTTATTTACTTTCACCTTTCCCGTTGTATGTCATACTCTACTACCCCACACCCCACACCACCTCACAGCCCCAGAGCATTAACTGTGTGAGCCACCACTGACTTCTACGGGGGCAGTCTATTTATTTATAAAAACGTGTTCCCACAGTTCCTATTTTCACTCATTTGCTTATTAAAATTTACATTTTGCATTGTTTCTGGGTAGGTTGAAGGCTACTTAAGATGCATGCCTGCACGGACGCACTGCCCCTCACAGGTTTCTACCTTATAAATTACTTTTTACTAACATTGCTTTTGCTGCCGAACAATTCATTTTGCTGTTGAAATATTGCACAGTATTATTATAGCATGTGTGCACTGTTCTTATTATGTACTTAGACAATAGAGCACTGGTTTCTTTTTTTAAATTGCAAAACTTGCATTGACATAATCTACATTTACTAGGTCCTGGCTCCCGAATGAATCCTGCACTAATTGTACTGCTCAAATAATCAGTGCTCACCATCTTAGAGTGGTTGGTGGTCTAGATGTCCCAATTCCTACATTGCTTCTGGATAGCCTGAAGGCTACTCAAGAAGCTTTCCTGTGTGGACGCACCACCAGCGAGTCGAAAGCATGCCAAAGGCAAGCCCGTCTGCAACCGTCCATGCCTAGATGCAGCCAGCCGCCAGGAATGTTGCCTCTTTTATGATAAGTATTTAATATGTCTCCTCTATCTTAGACAAGTGCCAACCTCACTGATAAAAGGAGAGCAAGCCCTCTTTTTATGGGTAGTCTATCTTTGGATAACGAAGGTCCTCATCAATGCAGTTTCTGCAACTTTGCATGTCTTCCTTTATCTTCTCAAGGCAAGTGCAGTCTTTTGTATAATAATGCTACCAGGCAAGGACATTCTAGCAAAGATAGTAGTGAGCAGTCTGAAACTCTTAGGTACTTTATTTAAATGCCCGCTCCATCTCCAAACATGATTCTGAACTCTGCGACCTTTTGGACTGAGACAAACCAGAAATATGTTTCAATTACAGAAACCAGGTCTATCCTGCAGCCCCACCTCCCTGTATTGCTATTGCATTACCCACCGATTTCAGTTTAATTAGACTGGACAGACAAACAAAAACTAGAGAGGGTGTTGCCATCGCCTCCCAGAACCTAATAAAAATTACGCTTTTAGAATCATCCTCTGCAAATTGGATGGCGATGGTCATCTTCAAATCTGAAACAACAAGAGCCTTCTCCCCTCCTCCGTTAAAGGATTACGGAGATATTAACACATCCTTAAATGACTTTGAGGGAGCATTGGTGCAGACCTTAGACATCATCGCCCCCCTCAAACTTAGCAAATTGAAAACAGAGTCTTGCGTAGCCCTGGTATTCTGAATCCCTAGAAAGGTAAAACACAGGCTACAGAAAATTCAAACGAAAGTGTAGGACCTCAAAATCCTCTAAGGATTTACTCATCTTTAAATTGCGCTAGGAAAGTATCATAAAAACATCAAAGTGGCAAGAAAGACCCATATAGTAGACAGGACCAATAATGCTGAAAACTCAATGAAAGAACTCAAAAAGATCCTGACTGAATTCTCACCCCTGGTATATGTACCTCCACTATTTCAGCATCTCAGGCTCTCTTTGATGATATCGCAGACTACTTTGAACAAAAAATCGTGAACATTTTTCAATCCTTTCCAATAAATGAGCAACTGGTAGGGCAATTTCCATCTAAATCCTTGCCATTTTCCTTTCAGCCTGACAAAAGGAAGGGTTCCCTTAAGGCGCTGCTTAATACAGGTTTAAAATAATGGACCTTATGACGAAACAATGACATACACCAAGACTGTAAATAACGTTAACATTTCATTTATTATGACAACATTAAAATTAACACAATATAAGGATTACTAGACTGAATCCCTTAAGCTAAAATAAAAGGACAATAAAGCTAAGACAATACAAATATTTGCGACCTGCACAATTACAAGCAGACAGAACAGTTACAACATAACATTGTTGAATACAGTATTGTATATTCTTGCTCCGATCTGCTAACACCAATATTAAGTCGCTACCACTTCAGCATATCAATTATGGTGTTGGAGACTTGAATTATACATTTTAGTTGCGTCGACGCGTTTCGGTGATGTCTCTTTATTATGACCACCTTTATCAAGACAAGTATTTTATCTGCGAAGGCCAAGGGGTGTATTCATTCGCCCCTGGAGTGATATGGTGATTCACTTGTTACTAATTGTTTCCATTTCTTTATCTACACGTGGGCATCGAGGTTACTTTTACTGGTAGTAGTGTGTTCTATTCTGGTAGTGTATGACTTTTGTACTCCTCACTTAACAACAGCAGGACCCAAATTTAACTCGGTTGTTTCATAGACCTTTTAAATAAATCCACAATTAGGCCAAAATTATCTGAACTGTGGAAAAAGGACACAGAAAAGGAAAAGCCGAGTGATAGTATCTCATATTACCAGCATCTTGCAAATTATGATGCAGTGGATGGTTACTGTGAAGAGATTCACAGGTGATTTCTTGAGAGAGACTTACTGGGGCAGTGCGTTTTTCCACTAAACCCTGGGTTCTCTATCTTGGCTGAGATACACTAGAGACTACCTGTAGGTGATTAGAAAAATAAACATACAAAGAATGCAGCTCGTAATACAGAGGTCTGCTCTCTATGGGGGTCCGGGTCCTTTCAGCTACTCTTGAATCCTTTAATCCTGTCACTCCTGAACAAGTGCTGGTCCTGCTTAACCGGATCAAATCTGTGTCACTACAGGATCCTGCTCATCCATACATAATGGCTACTCTGGCCCAAATGGAAAGCAGCCCCGGACAGACCAATTTTCAAGAAACCTACGGTAGATCCCAAGGAGTTGGTTAATTACTGATGTATGGGCCAGATGTACGACCCTGAATTGCATGCGCAAACGGGCTTGTGACCCATTTGCGCATGCAAAATTACCCAGGGCGTTTAAGGAAAACGGGCTGATTTAAAAAATTTAAAAAAACGCTTTATTTAAAAGCAGTTTCAGACAAGGTGGTCTGCTGAACCCAGCAGGCCACCATACTTGGAAGGACTGTCATTCCCAATGGGCTTGCATTAATATTAAAGAGCCTCGCAACTAGCGACCCCATTGGGAATCGCAAACAGTGTTAAACACACTGTTGTACATGGCAAATTGCAAATGAGTCCCAATCTGTGAAGCAAAATGTTTGCTGGTCTTACATCTGGCCGTATATCACTGTTCCCCCTTCTTGGAAAAATCATAGAGACCCTAGTCAACCAACAACTTGCATCTTTCTTGGAAACCCATTTCCTGCTGGACAACTCCCAGTCAGGTTTCCAGACATCTCATATCACAGAAAAAGCCATGGTAGCAGATACTGATATAATCAGACTCGCCTTGGACCAAGAGAACTCAGCCAAGCAAGTTCTTTTGGATATATCTGCACCATTTGACACCATCTCTCATGTAGATCATGTGGCTTTTCTGCCATTACATATACAGATGGCACATGACACACACCTTGTCATCACTATGGAGCCCAACCCTGAGACTACTAACCACAAACTCAGGGACTACATGATAAAGATTGCTTTCTGGATGTCATCACATTTTCTCAAGCTGAATTCCAATAAAACAGAAATCATGCTCTTTGTGAAGGCACTTGTTGTCTGGTCAAACAATTGGTGGCCGACTAAATCATGGCCAATTCCATTCTCAAAAAAAGTGTACAGATGGAGAATCTGCACTCCAATTTGGGCTCCTTGGCTAAGGTGTTGGAGAACATTTACACTCATATATGTCAGACTTTTCCAGCACCATCTTCCCCTTTCTGTGGTCCAACAACATCTGGGCTGACTACATCTGCCACAGAAATGGAAGCCCTTCCACAGCAGGAAACAACTGCATCTACCTCAGGACCTGCAACTGTGATCAACCAGCTACTCACAGGAGCACAATTTATCCAGACTGCTAGGAGAGAATGGCAAGACTACCACCACCAAGAGGTACAGAAACGAATTTCTTCCAGGGTGTGACTACCATTCAATCTGTGGACTATTTTTTGGGCATATTTTTCTTTCTGGTGCCAGTTGTATTTTGGTGATTGGGCTTTTGGCCTTTCAATATTGGTTTCATTCACCATGACTGATGTTTCTATTTTTTGTTTGCTTTTTAGTTTACATCCTGTTTTTGGGTATTTTGTTTTGTTTAACTCGTTGGCTGCGCCGCCCGTTACTTCCGCAAAACGGGTGGAGCCGCGTCGGCCATTGGCCGACGGCAGCATCAGCGAGGCAGTGCTGCCGTCGGCCAATGGCCGACGGCAGCATGGATAGGGTTAATAGAAGTAAGAATAACAAAGTCAGAGGCTGGTGTTGTAGTCAATGTCTGTATTTTTCCTTCCATCATACATATTAAAATGCGAACAATCAAATGATAATTTTTTATGAAGGCATTGGAAGTAGGTAACGTTTCACACACATTTTTACCATGATGCTGCCGTCGACCAAAGGCCGACGGCAGCATGGATAGGGTTAATAGAAGTAAGAATAACAAAGTCAGAGGCTGGTGTTGTAGTCAATTTCTGTATTTTTCCTTCCATCATACATATTAAAATGTGAACAATCAAATTATCATTTTTTATGAAGGCATTGGAAGTAGGTAATGTTTCACACACATTTTTACCATGACAACAAAATACAAAGACTAGTAGTTTATTAACCCCTTCCATGCTTGTGACGGAACCGTTCCGTCATCAGTCACGGCTGAGCTGTGCTGATGACGGAACGGTTCCGTCACGACCGCGCCCTGTTCTGGAATGTCCAGCACAGGGGCGGAATCGGCGCCGCACTGAAGCGGTTAAATTTGAAAAAATTGTGTCTGTCTATTTTTTCCTAAACATAACAAACCATACATAACACAAATACTCACTGCCATTTTTATATTTCCAGCTCTACAGCTTGCAACCATGGAAGGGGATATCATCAAAACAATCAGATTCAATAGTCAAAATATTATTGAATCATGTCATCAGCTGGAGCCAGATATTCTGCTTCACAAAAGGAAATGCAAACAATTTATTTATTTTTATTTATTTATTTAAATTTGTATGTTAGCACACAGCTACCCACAAGGGTTTCCCGTCGCTATATGAAAAAGCAGAGGTTAGAGGGACCTATTGGCTGAAAAATAATGTTTTGAGAGATCTACGGAATAGGAGAAGGTTAGATTGCATGCGGAGAGGCAATGGCAGGGCATTCCATATGGTGGGGCCCAGGTAGGCAAATGAGCGTCCTCCCATTCGAGCAAGTCTAACTTTAGGAATTTGGAATTTCTCTTGGTTGGAAGACTGGAGGGTGCGGGAAGGGACATAGGGACTTGCTAGATGTTGTAACGGGGAGACTTCTCATTCTTAATACGAAACATGTAGGTCAGAGCTTTGAACTTGACCCGTTTCTCCATTGCAAGCCAGTGGAGGTCTACCAGCAGCCCGGACGTCGGGGCAGATTTTTGTGCCCGGCAGAGCAGTCTAGCAGCCAAGTTTTGTACTCGTTGCAATTTGCGTGTTACCTCTTTGTTAGCTTCCAGGCAAAGAATATTCCCGTAATCCAGCCTAGATGTTACAAGGGTTTGGATTAAGGTACGCTGGGCGTCGAGTGGGAGCATCCACACAATCTTCCTCAACCATTTTAGGATGGTAAAGTAAGAGGCCTCAATCTTGGTGGCTTGTTGCCGCATAAAGAGGGTGTCATCGATAATGAAGCCGAGGTTGCGTACTTGGGTAGAGGGTTGAGGAAATGTTCCCATTTCTTGCGGCCAGTGTTGAGGGCCCCAGAGACCTCCATTTTTGCCCAGAATCAAGACCTCAGTTTTATCGCCATTGAGTTTTAAGAAATTGGCGTTCATCTAGGCCAGCACTCTGCTGAGGCCTGATCTGAGTGCAGACGGCTCAGAGGTTTTCCTGGCTGAGAGAAAAGACGATCTGGGTGTCGTCAGCATATGAAAAAAGCTACAGCCAAGATTCTTCGACCAGATCTGCCAAGGGTCTAACATAAATGTTGAACAACATGGGGCTGAGAATAGAATCCTGGGGGACCCCGTACGCTGAAGAATGAGGTTTGGATTTCGAGGTGGAAGAGAAGACCTGAAAGGTGAGGTCAGAAAGAAAGGAACTAAGCCAGTTCAGAGCCGCCCCAGTGACACCAGAAGATTGGAGGGCCTTTAAGAGTAGGGTATGAGAGACCGTATCAAAGGTCGCGCTCAGGTCAAGCAAATTCAAAGCCATAGTTTTGCCCGCATCAATGTTGTGTCGAAGCATTTCTGTAACCCCTAGGAGGGTAGACTCAGTGGAGTGGCCACTCCTAAAGCCAGACTGGGAAGAATGCAGCAGTCCATTGGTTTCAATAAACTTCGATAAATGCCCATTAATATGTCTCTCGAGGATCTTTGAGAGAGCGGGCAGAAGTGAAATTGGGCGGAAATTAGACGGGAGTGCAGGGTCAGAGTCCGTTTTCTTTAATAATGGAACCACCATTGCATGTTTCCAGTCAGGGGGAACAGTGGAAGTCGTTAGGGATGTGTTGAGAAGTTCAAGGATGTGATTAAGTGTGGGTGGTTTGATTTGCTGTAAAACTGCATTGGGCAATAAGTCATAGGGGGAACCTGATTTAATATGACTGAGGTGTTGGGTGAATGTTACAATGTCCAAGAGTGGCCAGGTGTCAAGAGTGAACATGTGCGATTGAGCAGTGAGGATAGCGGGCACTGAGGCCAGGTAGTCGACGGCATCATTAGGTGGGGGAGAAGAAGAGAAGCAGGTGCTAGCCAAATTGGAGTAGATAGTTTCCACCTTATTAAGGAAATATTGGGCAAGATTCTCACCTCGAGTCGTATTTAGACCGGGACGAGGTTGCGTTGTGGCAGAGCCAGAAAGATCTTTGACCTTATTAAATAAAGTTTTACGGCAGTTTTTGGCCTGGATAATGGATGTGGAGACGTAAGTGCCACATGCCGTCCTACAATTAGAATGGTAAGCCCGTTTGTTAGCGAGATAGGCAGTTTTAGCGTCAGGTGCATAGGTCTTTCGCCATCGACGCTCAGAGTTTTTACATTTGTTTTTACCTTTGTTTAGGTCTTCGGAGAACCAGGGAGCGGGGGGGCGATGACTGTTGAACTTCCTAACTGAGGTTGGAATGCAAGTATCGAGAGCCAGTTGAATTCAATCTTGGAATGCTACCTGGTCCAACGCCACATTGTTTTGGAAAGTAGGAGCATTATTAGACAAGAATAGATTAAACTTGGTGAGGTCAAGATTTTTCCAATTCCTGGAATGTAAAGCAGTGCTATGATTATTCAGCTGTACGAGGCAAGGGACTTCAAGACTGAAGCCCACTAAGAAGTGGTCAGACCAGCACAGCGGAATGGCTGCTGGGCAATGAAGGGAAGGAAGATTTGAAAGAATGGGGTCAAGGAAGTGGCCTGCTTTGTGTGTGGGCTCGCTATTATGAAGTAAAATATTCATAGCCGCTAAGTCAGAGACAAACAATAACACCAGTAGTCAGAAATCCTGGCAGTACTTAATTTGATGGTGACAAGATCATTTCAATACACTGTAGCAGTATCTGGAGGAATGTCACAACCTACCTCAAATGGTATGCTACAAAACGTTAGTTCTACAATGATGAAAAAAATCAACAGTTTCGCACATTTAACACAAAATAAGCATTTTGCCAATTTGAAGGGAGATTTGTATGCTTTGGATCAAGTCCCACATGTGGTTAGAGAAAATCAAGCACCACATTTTGGCTTGGTGCCAATATTCAACAGAAAACAAGTCTAATGCAATTTTACAAAGTACCATTCAATTAATGTGCAAGTTCTCTCAGTACAAGATATGTGCACCCAAAATCTGTGTATGTCTTTTACAGAATCAGCCCATGTTCCTTTCGTACTTTGCAACAGCAGCACATAACTGTAAATGTCACAGTTTTTAAATGTCCAAATGAAGATGACAAGGTAAAAGGTCCAAAAACAATGAAAAACAAGAAGGTTAGTTAAATTACAATATAAAATAGACATCTTGCAAATGAATATATTTGAGAACACATTTTCTAAGTGCACTCAAACATGAAGAATGTAAATGACACAGTTGTCAAAACTTTAATCAGCAAACATCACTTACTTGGCCTTTCAAACAAATGTCCAGCACAGAGATTTATCTCCATTACATTAAAAGTTGGTTTAACATTTCATAAAATAAAATGCAATGATATACTTATGCTCATGTGAAGACGGTTTCAATGAGAACTTGACGTACGCCAATTTCTTCCTTTTCAGCACAATCATCTTCATTTGGCATTTCAGCATCATCACCAGGTGGCTCTTGATGGTCTTCTTTATCTGCAATGCATGGGATGTTCCGTTGCAGGAAAATGTTGTTTAACATGCAGCATGCCATGGTGATTTTGCACACCTTATTGGGTGAGTAGAGGAGGGCTCCACCAGTTGTGTCCAGAAATCGAAATCTTTCATTTATGAGCCCAAAAGCCCACTCCACTGGCCTATGTGTTCATCCATGGGCTTCACTGAAGCAGACTTCCCCTGGCATTGTTGGATTCCTCAACGGTGCTAACAACCACGGTTGGTTAGGATAAGCAGAGTGTCTTATATGGGATGAAAAAAAGGAGTAGCAAAAAATTATAACATAATTTTAGATCATTAGATTTTACAATAACCAAGCAATACAATATCAGATAGTACACAAGTCAGCCCATCTCAGGTCGAAGTAGTGGCATTTGCAGGGGTATGCTACTGTTCCGTAGTACCAAGGAATCATGGGTTGATGCAGGAATCGAACACAAACACGTGTGATGTACAAATTTGGTAAGCAGCAAAATTCAACATTGATTGAATGGAATTTTTTTCGATTGTGGTACTCTTGTTCTCTGGAGTGTGGTGGCACAAAAGTAATATGTGTGCCATCAATTGCTCCAACCACATGTGGTAGGCAGCCCAAGGTGTAAAAATCCCCCATGACATTGGCAAAATCCTTGTTTGTAGAAAACTGAATGAAGATGTTGATGTTTCTCATCATTGAAGAAAGAACTTCTTATCACACACTACCGAAACGTTGTTGTGACATTCCACCAGATCCTGCCACAGTGCATTGGAATGATTCTGTGGCCACCAAATGGGGTGCTGCCATTATTTTTCCTATTGGTGGTATTGATGTGGGATTCATATTGTGAGGCAGAAGATCTGACTGCAGCTGATGACATATATAAAAAACTATTTGCCTATTCACTCAGATTTTTTAGATAACATCCCATTCTTCCATGGTGGAATGGTCTGGAAAGAGTTGGAACACTTGAGGCTGTCATCTCCGCACACTCACTGCGTTCATATGTCTGCCCTGAAAAAAAAAATTGTTCTGAATGTCAACATAGTTTCAATGTAACTACATTTTACATTTAGTTTTCAATACATATACAGTTTCATACATAAATAGACAGAGCCTAATTCTGTTTAGTATAATGTTTTTAAACACTCACATTTATTACATGTGTAAATTATCATTTTTGTAAATGTGTAAATAATACATTGGCCATTTATTATTTCCACATTCGTATTTTTTTAATTTATTTTATTTAAAAAGACCGTCAATGGCGGTAGAAACACCACTACTCGAATCTTGCTTCAAACCAGATTAAGGCACTACATCATACTTTTTAATAAAAATAAAATATGAAGTACATTAGCATTTTCAACCTGTAAACAAAGTAGCCACCATTTTGAATGGTGGTGACACACTTAACAGTCACAAACACATTATTCCACAATGTAAAATGTCAGCTGCCTGATCTTACCATCAGGACATTTGAAATTAGTCGAATGCTGCGTAGCTGCCAACCTTGCGGGTATAAAACTTCATGATGGCCCCAGCCTTAGGCTAACATGGGTGAAAGCAATATAGGGCAGCCAATGGATGTGACCGTCACAGTTGAAGTATACTGACAAGGATCAATTGTGACAGTAATGTGATCAGGATGTTTACATCGGACTCTTTACAAATGCAGTGCATTATGGGATAAGTAGTGTGTTGAATGTGATAGTAATTTGCATAGCAGTATAGGGGGCTCAGTTGAGCGGGAAAACGGTGAATAACTGACCAATTGGGAGGAACAAGGGAGGGAGAATGTAGTGAAATAGGGGAGGGAGAACGGGAGAAAACAATCATTGGTAGAACGGGAGATGAGGCCGGAAGCTTTTTAACCTTTGAGACAGGTACGAAAAAGTGTTTGCTGGTAATTGCCTTTGAAGAACTAATATGAGAAATTGGTTTCTGCAGCAGGCCATTGTGAATGTAAGATACGTGAAGACGGGATTAGTGCACAGATACGCTCTGAAAAAGAAGGGGGTGATGGTGAGAAGTGAGACCTAGTAGTAACGTGTATAACAGTACAATAGAAGTGGGTGGTTTGTGAATGCCGTAGGGGTTGTAAGTAATTGGAAAGAATGTATGAGTGCAGAGGTATGACATTTAAGAAAGGGTGAGATTTCGAGTATGCTTGAAGGTCGAGAGGAATTTTGAGCACTTTTGTTGTGGATGATGATGGCGAATGGGGAGAGGGAGGTATTGTATATAAGAAAAACGAAATGAGGGAGGTCAGATGTGCGTACGGATAACAGATCAAAAGAGCTGTAAATGGGTTGCATGTGTTCAAGGGTTATATTAAGTTAGTTAAGGCTTCGCTGTGTGAAAAGAGGGAAGAGTGGTGATAGAGAAGGATAAATAGAGAGGGTGAGGAATTATAGTAGTGAATGAGAGTGTTATGTTGTGTAATTCATGTAATATCACTTTAACAATGTTCATTCCATATTCTACTCTTAGAGTTCTTACCAATGTAATTCTAATGTATTCAGTTACTACTGACTGCTAACCTGTCTGGCTGTGTACCTGCTCTATCTTGTATTAAACTCGGATTTAACCTAATTGAAGAGTCATTCATCAATGTAACAGAGAGATGAATGTTAATTGGGAGTAAGAAGGGAGAGATGTTTGTTTTAATGAATGGGAAGGAGGACAAAGAAATAATTGGCTCAGAGATGATTCAGGTGGAGTATGGTGAGTCACCATTTGTAATGCAGGTTGGAGGGGTTAGTGTGGGGGCACATGTGTAAGATGTATTGCAACAATGTACTTTTATAAAACACTATCTGGAAATGTAAAGTTACGATTTAAACAGTAATGGTTTTTATTTTCATGTCATTTATAGTGACCCCGGATGAAGGGCACCGGTTGCCCGAAAAGCGTTGGGCTTTTAATAAAACACTGTCTTGGACGAATTTGCGTTTATCGTATTCTTGGAAGAGGTCCGGAGGGCCCAGCTTGAGTATAAGAAACTTGAAAATTAGCATACCACTCCGTGTGTGGATAATTGAAAAGAATTGCATTAGAGAAAATGGTAAAAAATGTGGATAAATGGAGTACTAAGTGTAACCTGGAGTTAAACATTGCCAGAGAGGCGCCATAGCTGTGCGATTGATAGGGGCAAAGATGAGGCCCCAGTTCATGTCGTATTGTCTACCCAGGTGCCAATTGGGCATGGCACACGATCAATCTGCACGCACTCTGAAATAAAATGGACAAGTTTGGATGAACTAAAGCAAATATGTTGTGCATCCTATCCCCTATGTTGAATTCTTAAATAATACATTGGCCATTTATTATTTCCACATTCATATTTTTGTATTTATTTTATTTAAAAATACTGTCAATGGCGGTATAAACACCACTACTCGAATCTTGCTTCAAAATAGATTAAGGCACTACATCATACTTTTTAATAAAAATAAAATATGAAGTACATTAGCATTTTCAACCTGTAAACAAAGTAGCCACCATTTTGAATGGTGGTGACACACTTAACAGTCACAAACACACTATTCCACAATGTAAAATGGCAGCTGCCTGATCTTACCATCAGGACATATGAAATTAGTCGACTGCTGCGTAGCTACCAACCTTGCGGGTGTAAAACGTCATGATGGCCCCAGTCATAGGCTAACATGGGTGAAAGCAATATAGGGCAGCCAATGGATGTGGCCGTCACAGTTGAAGTATAAAACATTTTTAAAAAAAAGTTCACTTACCTCCAAGCACGGCAACCAACAAGACCTCCTCAACATTTGCTGCTGTTTCCGACCTCTGGGAGTCATTATGCCAGGAAGAGCATGTGAAAGCACACCAGCCTTTTTGCTAGACGAGGTGGAGTTGCTGGCAACTAAGGTTCTGTCCATGTACAGCCAGCTCTTTAGCTCACCAAAGGAACAGGTACATGTTTTTAATTGATTTGCAAATCTATCTAACTGTTTTCTTTTAATACACAGGCTAGAATGTCCCTTTTAGTTTGTGAGTGAAGTGTAGTGATGGAAGTGAAGTGTCATTTATGTTTTACATTACATAAAACAATTATAGTGTGAACTTTTCAGCACATATTATTATAGAACACTACAAAAATAGTAGGTGTTGTGTGTTTGGAGCCCTACATTTTTGGTGCATATTTTGAGATTTATCTATGTATATGTCTGATATTCATGTGAAATGTAGAAATTTCACATCATGTAAAAATAGAAAACATATTTTATCTTATTTACTACTGTACATAGATATCATTTTTTGCATGCCAAATGGAAATTATGTTTACTATGTGTTTTATCCCACATATCACTCAGCATAGATTAGATTCAGAGTAGCTCAAGACCTTGAGTTATGTTTCAAATGGGTACAAGGATATATTTTCATTTCAAAGTTAAGGGAAGGCTATGTTCCTGTGACACCATGATCATCAGACTGCAGATAGCAGGGCCTGACAATGAGCAATGCTCAGTGGGCCAGCCTGTGACTGAGTCACAGAGGTGAACAACTGAAGCACTGAGGTATTGGACTCTTAGAAAGAATCCTTGCCAACTCAAAATTGGAATTGTGAATAAAATGATGCTTCTGAATGCTTTTTTATGGGATAAGAATGAAATGGTGAGTTATTATTTACACATACAGTTGATGAGAAGTAAGAAGCTTGTGATTAATGTAGTGACATTCTGTTACTTCAATAAGCCCAACAAGTCACAAAACACTTCTTTTTTCATTAATTTCTTGTATCCATACAGGTCAATGTGCATCAGAAAAAGGAGATATAGAGAGCCTTCGACAAGAAGGTGCAGACCCAAGGGATCAACAATCAGTGCAGAATACACTGTGATAAGCGGTGGGAGGACCTACGACACTGGACCAAGAAGCCATCAGAAGTCCAGGTGGGGAAGTCTTCCCAAAGTGGGAAGCGTGTGGGCCATGCCCTGGCACCCCCCATGGCTTGAACACTTGCGGTAGCCTATCCAGACCTTGATAGGCATTTGAAAGCCCAACAGTTAGCATCAAGGAGTTACATTCTAGTGTGAGTTCTACATGCTAAATAACTAATGCTTCAACAACTAATTTTGCTATCAACATTCAGGTAGACACATGCCCAATTCATAAGAAGAGTTCTTGAAGGTCTACGTTTTGCACAAGGTGTATGATCTGTTTTATAGGAATTTGTGGAGAAGGATTCCACCTGATTTCGGTTGGCTACCATAGGACTGGTTTGAGCAGACACATGCATGCCTAAACAAAAAATGTATATGAGTTTGTTTTATCTTACAAGAGTTTATTTTATGTTACAAGGGACAGTTGTATCAGAGAGGCCACAAGTCTTTATTTTGTAAAGTGTGACGCTCCTTCACTATTGTGAATTATGTAAGGTTAGCCTTGTGACATAGCATGCAATGCACTTATGATACAGTGGATGTTCCAACAGGGATGTATGACATTACAACGCATGCTTTTACCACGCATGCTTTTACATCGCAAGTTTTACAACGCATGCCTTTACAACGCATAGTGATTTGGGGCGCTGGATAGTGAATTATTTAATTTACTATTCCAACTCCAGTCCCCGTGGATAGTAGGGAAGGTGTTGGATAGTAAATTAAATATATTCCCTATCCTAGAGCGCCCCCCAGCGCAATGTGTTTAAATGGTTTGCGTTGTAAAAGTTGCGATGTAAAAGCTTTGTGTGGTAAAAGTTGCGTTGTAAGTGATGTTTCCCTTCCAACAGTCATATTGGTATGTTAATTTTATACTGAAACAAGAGTGAGTAACTGAGCCAAAATATCTAGTAACATTAGAGTTAATGGCTTCATTTTAGATTCAACACATCTCCCATATGTGTTTTTGATGACAAAATACTATTTCATTCATGTTACAAGTGACAGAATTGCATGATGTCTTACTCCTTCACAATATGCATATACACTAATCTGTTTTTAGGAAAATATTTGTGAGAGGCATACCATTTTTTAAACAGCACAGACCGGAATATGTAGACATCGGTAACACATACCCCAAGCCATTTTTCAATTTATTTTGTTCTGTCCAGATGATAAATCAATGATGGAGAAAAATCAGACGCTTAAATGGACTGTTGCAGATGGAAAACCAGGCCCAGATCATGTTTTATTATGCTAATCTAGGAATGTATGAGGGTGTAATATGTTGTATATTGTGAATTACATTTTAATATTTGATGTATAATTTATATATGAATCAGTGTATGCAATATTTACTGTGATGTACCAAGTTTTATCTAAAGTGAAAGCCAGCATATTTTGGTAAATAATTTCATAATAGTAAAACAAAGTTCAAATGACTAGGGATATTTAGGAATCAGAATCAGAATAAACTTTATTCGATTTCAAAGCATGTTAAAATCATAAAAGTCACAGTTTAAACATTCATTATTGTTAAAAATTCATTCGACAGATTCACCTAAGCAGATGGTATTTTTTTAAACATTTTCATCATATCATTGTTATTATCGATCATTCTAAAAATGGTATACACATTATTACACAGTTATGCTCTTTCTTTTCTTTATTATACTTTTCAGGAATCCCGTCATGATGGACACACAGTATACGTTTTCCAGTGGTTGCAATTATAAAAATAGCGGATGTCACTGCCTCCAACCGCCCTGTTTTTAAAATGGCTGAAACCATCTCCTTCTTTCGTTACAATACAATTTACAAAAAAGAATCAGATGTATGGGAGATTGATTTGATAAATTATCACATGGACAATAACATAGATTTCTGGACCAATCATTAAGAACTGGAAAGCTGACCAATCGATGGAAGCAGTCAAGCCTAAACCTAGTAAGAACATATCTGTCAAACCCTCCTAAACACCAGACCAGGTCTGGCTGTATGAGGTAGGTTACTAAAGTTAGTTGGTGCTGAACCACCATACGTTTGTTCATTTCCTGTGCAGCTCTTAGGGACACTAAGTGTGTCATACATAATAGTTTAAAATTTTTTCTAGAAATGGAATTCATAGTTTCAGGTAAGGTATAACAATCATTATCGTCAATATCTGATAAAAAGTTTCTGATATAATTCAACCACTTTACCCTGGAGACATGTTCCAATTTCATTATATCCCCTATAATTTCTCTATTCAAACCTTTACTGGTAGATGTCCACACTCGGTACCATAATAAAAGAGGTTGCATGCTAATCAAGTCCGAAATATATGGGATCCCCAATTCACTGCGGCAATTATAAACCGGGGTACTCTGTGGAACCGCTAAAATAAATCTTAAAAATATATTTTCAATTACTTGAATTGTTGAGACGTCCTGAAAACCCCAAATTCCAGATTCAAATGTTGCAATGCTAATGCACTTTGCTTGATAAATTTTCATGAGAATCTCTGGGGGCCTTGTACCTAACTTTTTTGCAAACTTTATCACACCCATAACTGATTTTCTGAAGAGAAGGCATCAACTCTTAATTACCGCTCCCCAGGAACAATTGCGGTCAAATACGACTCATAAATAGGTGTACGTATTGGTAGAATCTATCCTATCTTTCCCTGCCAATAAACTACTATATTTACTTTTCCCCTTTCCGCATGACATTACAAAAGTTTTTTTTACATTTAGTTTAAGTCCTTGGCTGTCCATAAAACTGATGTACGTGGCAAGGGCTCGCTGTAAGCCGATTTGTGTTCTGGCCATAAGCATCGCATCATCCGCGTAAAGTAGGGAGACTTTTGGGTTGTTCAGCATATTTTGTTAAATAATTTCATAATAGTAAAACAAAGTTCAAAAGACTAGAGATATTTAGGAATCAAATGTGAAAATGGTTTTGCTCTGTATTGAAGTGGATTGGAAATGTATCAAGGCCTATGTATTTACGTATGGAGTAAAAGTAATTTGTCAATCAACCATCCAATATTTTTCCTAATGTCTTCCATAGCATAAGTATCTACAGGGTGTGAGATACACTGATAAGCTACTTCTAGTCAGAATCCAAATAATTTTGTATACTTTTGAAATATACTTTAGTAACATGAAGTAAGTGTTACCATTGTGAAATCCCCAAACAAAGGAAACAGGCTTTCTGTTTATACAATTATTGGTACAACATTGCATTATTTGTTGACACACATTGATTCATATTTTAATTTTTGGGAATGGAAATAAGGCAGATTTGTGGGCCTTCTCAACACACTGTACAGAGGTGTTAAACTTTTCCTGGAGAGAAACACAAATGGATAAGAGACAAGATCATACGTGAGATAGGAGCTATCATGGGGAATTACAAAACTGTGAGCAAATAATTTCAGAAAATGTTGCATAAATGCATGAGCTGATGCTAATGTAGAACCAAAGTTTGAGAGCCTTGAAATATGGAAACTCTTTTGTGATCAAAGTTCACGATCAGTTCCGTTTACACAGATTCATTAAAACTATTGTATATGGCATTTCAGCATCATCAGGAACAGGCGGAGGAGACATTGGCCACGTAGCAGAAAAGCAGCTGGCCACTGTTATTTGGGTGCTGAGACCACAAACACTGAGGGACCCAGTGACACAGAGAGTAAGGGGAGTGTAATGGAGGCCGCCAGGTCCACAACAAGGCCGCCAGGTCCACAACATCATCTTCAGAGGCCTCCAAAAATGAGCACTCCCTAGTGGTGGTGGACCCAACAGGAACTCTATCAACTGTATCCCAGTCTGCCACCAAGAAAACCATCTGCACCCTCCCTCTTGCTACCTCCCAGTTTGCCAAATGAAGCATCTCTGTAGGCCAGACTACACTCCTGAATGTCATTCAGGGGCTTAGTTGCCACATGAAACAGATGGTAGCTTACCTGGAAGGCATTCATAGTGTATGTCCGGCCTGCAGAGCACATTTACAGGCCTAGCATCCTCTTTCACTGTTGCAGGAATTTTGCTCAGGAACAGAACTATGCTTGAGACCTTGGAACATCAGTATGAAGATCCTGTAGCCTACTTGTAGTGAAAATGTGAAACCTTCTCCTGATTGATCTCAGAATGCAGCCCTCAGAAGTGCTGTTCTGTAGTAATTTGAAAACCATGTTCTTCAGGTAATCCATAGTCATTTAATGTCTATGGCTGACTTGTGGTATACTTCTGTCTGATAGTACAGTGATTTGGCACCCCAGAACACAGCACTCCCAACCCTTCCAGGATTGTGGTAGCAGGTCACCCCCTTTTGCTCTCTCTTACTCATACTTGTCCACAATAAATAGAAAGGAGACACAAGGAAAGTTTATAATGTTTATTTCGGCTATTGTGCTTTAAAATGCAATTGTTGTGCTACAACTAGCAAACAAATGCAGGTCCGTAATGCAGGGGTAGATTTTCTATTTGGGCTCTATGACCGCACACCCACTGAAAATATTTCCTTCACATTCCTGTACAATGTAAATAGATCGATTTAAGTAAATATATAATCGTATCTCTAAACAAATTGATGTATTTAAGTCTGGGCTGTCTGTTCCAGGCTGCCTGCCTCGTCTCGCTCTGATGCAGAAGAAGGAAATCAGGCTGTAAGCAACTTTCTGAACTGTGATGCGTGATGCAGGGCTTACTATTCTAAAGCCATTCATAATGAATCATTGCCATTGTAGTCTAGTTAAGTATCAACTATAGGTCAGTGACGCTGTTCCTGTTTGCTTGTGAAGTTGATCAAAATATCTGCGTCAATGGCAAAGAGAGAGATATGTGCTACAGTAGACAGTTATTTGCTATATGACATTAAAACTCTCCCTATCTTCATGCCCTTAACAACAATAAAGCCAGAAACATTGATTGGTTTATGAAAAATGAGTGTTAAAACCTTTGACGCAATGCATGTCAGCGATTTAGATCCTCTCTTATTTCAAGTTTTACCTAATCTTGCCTTCCTCAAGAGTTAGCTATTTAATCATATTGTGCTTCTTTCTGTCGTTTTTATTTCTGTGCATAGTTTGAGCTGTGCAGGTGTTTATGAAATTCTTTGATTGAGCTCCCTGACACTGACTCTGAAGCAAAAGCAAAGTGCCTGTCAGTGAGTTGGCCTCTCCCCAGAGCACACAAAACAATGATCGTGCATTCCAGTTGCAAGTGCAATATTTTGAAATGTGTGTGAAGAGGGTGTACAGTTGGCAAGATATTTGCAGGGCTAAAGCAAAAATAAATAAATTGCTTAAATGTGAGTGAGTGCAGTGTATGTTTGGAAGTGAGGAAGATGCAAGGATGTGCATTCGGGGAAGAGTGAAAAGAAGATGCTGAAGAGGAAAGAGAGGTGGTTGGAGATGTGCAGCAGGATAAGATGTGCAGAGAAAAAGGACAAATATTTGTAAAATAAAGCTCACATGACTAAAGGCGAAACTCCTTTCACAGGCCTCAATACTATTGAAATTTCAGATTTGAAACATTTTGAAGGTTAATTATTTGTAACAAATCCAAAATACCAGTTGGGTAGCACACTATGAGAATCACAGACATTTGTTTTACATGTTCCCTTTTAGATAGTGCCCACATTTTTCATCCCACTTTAAGACCTATTTTCACAGATTTCTATATGACTGTTTACAATCAGCAGTGGTGGGTCCTTCTCAAAGTCTGATTACACACTTGTACAATTTGCACATTATAATAACTGCTTAGCATATTAATGCAGTAAAATATAGGGCAGCTTTTTAATGTGTTTAATATTTCAAAAATGTATGTTCCCACTGCTTTATAAGCCTTGCTTTATTTCTAAATGAATTTGTTTTAAAATGCACCATACGGAAATCTTTTTTTTTCATTTTTGTTTCTCTGTAGGAGAATCCAATCTAGACCCCATGTTTGCCAATTAAGCTTGCCAGCACCCCTCACTACATAAAAGGCATACCAAACCTTCATTTCACCTGTATTAGAAATTATTAGTTCCTCACCAGGATCCAGAGAGAAGAACTAATAGGTTCTAATACAGGTGGCGAACCTTGACGCAAGGGTGAAAATAGGCGCCTCCTCCCTCTGGGATCTATATCACCAAAAATTCTCCTGATTAAAGTACAGAATGGTCACGGTAATTAACTGAAAGTCATATCCCTGTGTGCACCTTAGCGTGTGCGCATTTTTCTATGTGAGCTCAGGGTTTACTCTGAGCCACGGGTCTTGAAGAAAGACATTTTAATTTACACTTGTGGCTGAAACATGTAGACCACCTCACATAAAAAAACTCACTTTTGCACATTAATCAGAGAAACATGCAAGACCAGTGGCTCACTCACATCCATCAAAATGTTTAATTTTAAATCTTACCCCAGAAACTATATATTAAAGGATCAGGTATCCTGCAGGTAGTATTAACTTTTCACTATCAGAGAATCCATTTTGCGCAAAAAACTAAAAATACCAGCTCCGGTGTAATCAGGCGTCGAAGCACACCTAGTAGGCACTCGCCCTTCGTGGTGGGAACCCGATCATGAAGCATGCCACCAACTAGGTTGGTGGGTGAGGGTTCTTCTAACAACCCAAATGGCTCCCCCATCAAGGAGACCTAAAATTAAATTAAAAAAAATTGTGATAATGCATTAATTCAATTGAACCTTGAATTTGGGTTTTCTCGAACGAAGCTCTGTGCTAGTTCTCTTTGTTTATATATATCTCCAGAGGAGACAAACGAGCTCTCTAGTTTCCTCCTCTTTCTCTTCATTTGTTTTTTGGAGGAATTAAGTAAACCAGTGTAACAACCATTGTACCATTCTGCACCATAATATTAAGCTGTTTGTTTCACAGATATGAATTTACTTTGAAAAAATGACAAGTCAAGAGGTGTTTGGCAAAACAGGAACAAGCTGATTTAATTAAACCCAGCGGCTGGGAGAGCATCGGCAGAGTCGCGATCGTAGACAGTCTCAAAATACAGACGTTTTAGCCGATCATATATACAGTTTGTGAGGTAAAATACACCAAATTCACATTCGAGAGAGCATGTGGGTCCAGGCCTGGTCATAAATCATGAATACAACCATCTGATAGAGTACACAGGTGGTCCCGACCTTGGAAACAGCTAGTGTGGGTCAGTGTGCATGCATCCAGATGTCCGGCATGGGGAACTCGTAATCACTACGTGTGATAAGCATGCTGTGTTCTGACTAGCAGAGTTTTCCTGACTACGGGTGGTATCTAACTTTGTGGTAATTTGGGAATGTAAGCCATTGTCCAAATGTGTTTACAAGGGGCCAATTTTCTCTGACCTGTTTCTAGTGTAACTGCCTAGCTGTGGGATCGATCAGGGTTTTTCCTGGTTGCACGTTTGTCTTTGGGGTGAGGGTAACCCCACCTGTTATCTATCAATCGGTAGCCATGCGTTTGGGTTGCAAGGCCTGTCTGACCATGTATCTCTGACTCAGGACTGATGAGGAAGTCATCTTGGGAGAATTTGTAAGCACCAATACAAGTTCATTATGGTGTGTACATAGAACATGGCGGTCATCGATATCACATACACCAACATTCTCATTATTAAGCATATAGTTGTCATAGCATATATAGTCACTTCTTTTACTGGTATTGACATTGTGGTATGTTCATAGTTTATGGTGTACATCGATAGTGCATTTTTGGTACTGCTGCAGTTGTGCATACATACATAATGGTGTACTTTGATATTACAACAGAAGAGGCTCCCTCTTGACCTATAATTACTTATATCATGGGAGTTACCTCTCCAACATAGGGCATACACCAACAGTGTCTACACAAAATATAAATTTTTCCTCATTTTATTTCATTTTGCAGTACAAAAATCTTTTTTTCCTTTTTTAAATATCATATTTTGCAAATACAACAATTATAAAAATATATACACATTCTGCACAGAGGCTTCAGGAAGAACACTTTGCAACACAGTAAAGTTATGAATATATATCCTTAATTTTACGAATTCATGTGAAACACAAAATCAATTAAATGTGCACAACCAGGTAAAGAACCACACATACAACACACGCATACTTTCTAAACATCCATCTCATCACAAAAATAACAAAAAGGTTTTCCTATAGCATTGAATCTGTAGTCCAATTAGTGACCAAAGTCATTTAGATGTAAAGCAAGAAGAAGGGTCGACGCGTTTCGGTGGCAAAGCCGCAGTAGGAACCACCTTCATCAGGACCAATCAGATACAATAAGATATAGGATCTCTAAACCTGGAGTGCAGATCTTTCTAAGAAATATGCAAGCTTACGGAGATGCTCCCACTGGATTTCAATATTTAAGCATGATCTGGAAGTTTGTCAAAATCTGCGGAATCAGATTTGTATTTTCTTTTTTTTAAAAGGATGGATAAAGCAGCTGCATGCTGTAGAATGTACAGGAGAGCAGGACGCAACAGAGAGCGACTTTTTGCAGTCTAGCCTTGGCTTATTCTTCTTTAAAGGTGTGGAGGGGACACCACATTTTTGAATATTTTTTAGTTGCCGTACAGATGTCACCTAATCACGATAGTGCGATGTCTCTTAAAATTGCAGATGCGTTTGCACGGTGCAGATGTTCTAGTCCCCTTCACAAGCCGCCTCTGCCATCGTATGGGGCGAACTGCGGACGATGGCAGAGGCGGCTTGTGAAGAAGAATAAGCCAAGGCTAGAGACTGCAAAAAGTCGCTCTCTGTTGCGTCCTGCTCTCCTGTACATTCTACAGCATGCAGCTGCTTTATCCAACCTTTTAAAAAAAAAAATACAAATCTGATTCCGCGGATTTTGACAAACTTCCAGATCGTGCTAAAATATTGAAATCCAGTGGGAGCATCTTCGTAAGCTCGCATGTTTCTTAGAAAGATCTGCACTCCAGGTTTAGAGATCCTATATCTTATTGTATCTGATTGGTCCTGATGAAGGTGGTTCCTACTGCGGCTTTGCCACCGAAACGCGTCAACCCTTCTTCTTGCTTTACATCTAAATGACTTTGGTCACTAATTGGACTACAGATTCAATGCTATAGGAAAACCTTTTTGTTATTTTTGTGATGAGATGGATGTTTAGAAAGTATGCGTGTGTTGTATGTGTGGTTCTTTACCTGGTTGTGCACATTTAATTGATTTTGTGTTTCACATGAATTCGTAAAATTAAGGATATATATTCATAACTTTACTGTGTTGCAAAGTGTTCTTCCTGAAGCCTCTGTGCAGAATGTGTATATATTTTTATAATTGTTGTATTTGCAAAATATGATATTTAAAAAAAAGGAAAAAAAGATTTTTGTACTGCAAAATGAAATAAAATGAGTAAAAATTTATATTTTGTGTAGACAGTGTTGGTGTATGCCCTATGTTGGAGAGGTAACTCCCATGATATAAGTAATTATAGGTCAAGAGGGAGCCTCTTCTGTTGTCTTGATATTTGCTCTCCCCTCTACTCCCTGACCTGAAAGTAACTTCCAGAGGGGGTCCCCCTTTTTGTACTATTTAGTACTTTGATATTACATTCACCAATATTAACATGTTCCTCAGCATAATTTGTCAAATGTCGCCAATTATCAAATCAAGCAATGGAAGGAATATGTAGGGCATTCATTCCTTTATTTTCTGCCAGCCCCGGACTCATAGTCTGCTGGACGGTGTCATTAATGGAAATCATTTGTGTTGGGATTAAACATGCTCAAAGTAAGGTTTCTTTCCCCTAAACTTGCCCTGTATTTCAAATAATCATATCATTTAAGGACTAACTGGGTGACAAACAAGGATGTATATATTTGCTTTGTCTGTGTAAGCGTATTTGTTTTGGGTGAAATAGTACAATGTAGAATCTGAAGTGTCATATCCTTGTGGGGGAGTCAGACAATGTACCCATTGTGTAAAATTAAAAAGTGTACATTGGACACTTGCCTTGTGAAGGAAATGGTGGCAGTGATGGTGATAACAGAACATATCAGCGTAATTAGCAAAATTAAAGTACTGGTCATATGATTCGAAAACTGTGTAATAATCCAGATCTAAGAGCATAGAATTTATAGTTTCAACATCCCAATTATCCAAATCTTACCCAGGTACTATTACATCCACCATAGATTGGTTAAACACATATGGTATCTGCAGGGTCTCTGTAGGGCCCAATTTGTCAAATGGAACTTTATCCCAAACAATTCGATCAGATACTGGAACTGTTGAAATGCTCATGAGGGACAAGTCTCTTTTCAGTTTATGGGAAGAAGAATTGGCAGCCAAAACCCTGAACCCAGTTCCATGACAGAGTGTTCTGGGAGGTAGTGGCCATTAATCAATAGAAATAAAACAGCTACAAATACAATCCACATGAAAAGAAAGACAAAGGAAAGTGCAATCCAAACATATATCCAAGGTGGGAATAGATAAGTGTACTTTTCAACCACGAAAAAAAGACACAGATCCTTTAAAACAGAAGAACTGTCTGAGGAAAAATCATCTTGATCAATATAATACCCAGAAGCATTTATTTTAAAAATAGAAGTTACGGTTCTATAGCAGGACTTGAAAACTCCAAAAGCGGTGGATCCACAGATGGTGAATCAGTATAAACTATGTCAGCTGCAGAAGACACAGAAGTAAGAACAGTAGTCACTTCAGTTATGTTTCTGTTTACAGCTCAGTCTACCCCCAGCCAAGGATGAACAATTTTGATGGTGCTTCATAGCTACAGAGGAACATCTTGTGCAATAGTAGAGAAGTGTGGCTCAATGGTTAGAGCGGCAGACCCTGATGCAGTAGTCTGACCGGGACCAGGGTTCAATTCCAGCCTCGGCGGGTCTCTTGCTCAATTTCCTTGGACCTGATAATTCTTGCCTCGGTGCCTAATCTAATCATGAGTCCCACTCTGCACCTCTGGGCAATAGCTTGCTTAATCTCTACAACGGCCCCAACAACGCTGAGGATGCCTGACTTCACCTTGGGGGTGCCCAGGAGTGGGCTCCTCACAGGGAAAGGCCAGGAAGGGTTCCTCGGCGGTATTCGTACAAGCGCCGAGATGCCTACGGGTAGTCGTGTGCTATACAAGTGCGTAATCATTTCATTTCATTTCAATAGCAAGTATACCTTATGGCCTACTTTTTATAATCAGCCTCATGGTGTAGTTAGACATATTTAATGGGGACAAAGCGCCTGTCTTTAGAACTTGGCAGCATCACAGTTGTTGTGCTTTGGACACCAACAATGGGCACCTGTGCTTGGTATGATAGCCCAAATTCCTTTTTACTTGTCAAATTTTTGGGGAATCCAGCCAGAAAGTTCAGGTTTCACATCCATACATGAAGAGGGAGATGTCTTCAATTGTTCAGTTGATGTCATCACAGAACTTGTGTAGAACCTGTAAGACAGCCCAGACATTATCTAAGTCAAAGGTTGTGAAAGACCCCACAATGTCTGGACCATCAGGTCTGGAAGATACATCTTGATGCCAAAAAGTACTTAATATGGGGTCCCCCATCCAGAGAACATTTAGAGAGTTATTTAGAGCTAGTTGAACTCAATATTGGTGAAGGATACAACTACAACCAGTGTCTAATACTCTAGCCAAACCCAGAGGAGCCTAGAGCAAGAATTGACTGCAACCAAAATAAATTGGAACACAGTGTCAAAATAAATGCATCCGAAAGGCCTGTTGGAGATCAACAGGTGTGTCTGTGGTGGAAAAGCCACTGTGAAAGCCTTGATTTGTTGACAAATGTCACAATACAGGACATATATCTTTGCCTGATGATATAAGCCATGCCATCAATAACATTGATGTAGCAGCGAGATTGTGGCTGCCACTCCAGCATGTGACAAAGCAACACCTTTGTGAGCTGCTATCGCTAAAGCAAATCTGCAGTCTTGTTTGGTAATCAAACGATCACCAGCTTTTGGAATTGTCACGAAAGGGATGTTGTGTTCATTTAGGTGCTAAGAATGTTTAGAAGGAAAGCCATTAGGTAAAGGGGTGCATTTTTATTTGCATTAATGGAAGCCTAAATGTTATTATCTATTTTCGTTTTAGAGTAATTGCTGCAACTGTAGCTGTGGCGACTGCAGATTCAGCTGCTTCATCAGCAAAGGAATACCCTAAAGAAGAGGGCATCGTTTAAACATGCTCATACTGTAGAAGCTCTTTCAAAGAAGGGTCAAAGACAAAATCTACATCAACATCTGTTAAGGATGTTGCCCATGGCTAGAATGGAGGGCCTTAGTGTTTGGAATGCCAGCTTTTGTAACAGCCTCTGGGCCCGGCACTGGAGTAAGGTCACTAATGCTTTTCCCTTGTACAAGTGATACTTCTTTGAGGATGACCAACTGCATTAAAGTCAGCATTTTTTCATTGGAAGCAAAAGCATTTCCGCATTGGAATATAAATCAGATTTATATGCAGATTTATATTGCACATGGCAAAATATGAATGACCAGGTTTGTGGTATAGACGCATGTCTGCAAGTGGCATGTTTCAAGCAAGTCAGATTGCAGCGATCCGAGTGTATCTGTGTGTACTGATGTCCAGCATGTTGTAGAAAAATGGGGGTGTATTCATTCATAAAGTAGTTTATTACATCCTGCATATTCAAGGGTGTACATCATAACCAATACTTTGAGCATGTTTGGAGGTTCCATTGTGCATACCGCTCTAAATAATGAGGGGCAAGGCTCTTATAATTTAGAAGGTAGTGTTGCATTTCTGAACTTTTTTCATAGTTAGTGAGATTGAAGTTAATAATCACATTACATTTGATAGAGTTAGTAATAATATTTTTTTTAAAGTTAAAGTTGAAAAGTGCATTGTGTTGCAGTACATTGAATTTGTGCTTTTGTTTTGTGAATTCGCAACAGGTTTGCCAATCCACCCAAAAATGAAAAGGTGTATGGTAAAAAAAAAGAAAATTGACTATTGGATTAGAGGGTGGCTCTAAAAAGAACCCTTGTTTTCATTGTGACTTTGTTGGAACTACATGTAAGTCCGGATGAACATCGCACGGTTGTTGAGAAATACTCTGTTTCCTTCATCTATGAAGTGAACTTCATGAGTTCTGTAGATGTCATCCATATCAAAACGTAGATTGTTGTTATAGATGGAGCCCATCCTATGGTTTCTGAGGTAAGCAGAAACAGCTTTATTGACATTCTTCCTAGCTTTCTCAAACTGTGGACAGAATTGATTTGACCACTTCCTAGTCTGTCTTTGGCATATATTAAAGTATACAAAGACAATTTGAGACAAAAGCAACATCAATTGTGCAAAGGTATCCTTAATTAGAATTTCCAGACCTACCCCACTCAATGTGCCTAGGTCATTGCCACCAAAGTGCACAATTTTGAGGTCAGGGTAAAAAATGTCCTCATTCTCCTTTTTTTGATCTTACCAATCTCTTCGATAGCAATGATTACGGAATTCTGTTGGTTTGGGTGCTGGTGCTGGTCTTTCCAATCTTCCCTTTTAGTGATAGGTCATCGGTTTGACCCACCATGAGTTCCATACAGATTCTGTCCTGGAACATCAATAGCCTGCGCACTAGACCAAGCAAGAGACAAGATCATGCAATATCTCAGTGACTTCCCTGCGCAGGTCATTGTTCTCCAGAAAACACATTTACTTAATGAAGAGACGGTCACTCTCTTTAAAAATAAAAGATGAGTTGGTTTGTACGTCTGCACCAGTCAGTCAGCAAATATCAGAGGGGTTCTAATTCTATTTAAGAATTCAGCCAGGGCTAGTTGACCCAGGTGGCAGATGGGTCATTGTGAAAGTTATTATAATGGGGATCCTGTTTACCTTGGTTGGCTATTATGGACCTAACCAAGATAACCCCTCCTTTCTCAAGACCATTTTTCCCATTTGCTGGACTTTCAAGAACCAATAGTCCTAGCTGGGGATTTCAACATTGTCTTGAATTCCTTATTAGACAAGACACCAAACAATAGAGCTTTGGTCCCTTCTAAATCTCTGGATTTTCTATTAGCGGCAATGAAGCTATTCGCCTTCTCGGATATATGGAGGGAAAGATCAGGTCAGCAGTTAGGTGTCTCGTACAGGAATTATAAATATCGGCAACAATCCAGAATAGACTATGTGTTGGTGAGTCATTCGCTAAAAGGAAGAGTAAAAAAATGTCTTACTTGGCATCCCATATTTCAGACCATTCAGGTATTCTTCTGGGCTTAGAGTGTCCACTACCTAGTCCCACTAGGGCATGGTCCTTTGATCTTGCCTTACTTTTGGAGGAAGAGGAGATCTCTTTCCTATCCCAGGAAACTGAATGGTTTCTGAGGGCAAATTCCAGATCGGCTTCAACATCAGTCGTAAGGGATTGGAGAAGTGTGGCTCAATGGTTAAAGCGGCAGACCCTGATGCAGAGGTCTGGCCCGGGACCAGGGTTCAATTCCTGCCTTGGCTGGTCTCGGCGGATCTTGGGCTCATAATTCCTCGGACCTGATTTCTCGCCTCTGTGCCTACTCTAAGCATGGGTCCCACGCTGCAACTCTGGGCAATAGCTTGCTTAGTCTCCACAACGGCCCCCTACAGTGCTAGGGATGCCTGGTTGCACCCTGGGGATGCCCAGGAGTGGACATTTCACGGGGAAAAACCAGGAAGGGTTCCCTAGCGGTATGAGTACAGCACCAGGACACTCAGGAGAATCAGTGCGCTTTACAAGTACGTCTACATTTACATCTACATTTAAAAACTTTCTTGCAAGGTCAAATCACCAGCAGGTCTAGCTACAGAAATAAAAAATATAAAGAAGAGATCTCATCTATTGAAGCTAAGTTGAAGGATGTGGATGCCGATTTAATCTGCCAAGCTCCCTCCGAAAATCAGCAAGAATGCCAATCCAAGTATGACATTCTGAAGGGTCAGTTGGAGAACATCTTACACAATAGGCTCACTCGAAGATGGAAGGCAAGTAAAATCGCCCATTTCGAGTATGCAGAAGGGGCAGGTAAGCTTCTCGCATGGAAGACTTAATCAGACCGGGTTAGGAATCACATCAAAGAAATTATTAGTGGGAATGCTACCCTTTCTTCAGATGAGGAAATTTGTGATGCTTTCCAGACCTTCTTTCAAGACATCTATTGTGAAGATAAAAGGGTGGACAGTTCCAATGTCCAGAGCTGGCTGGGAGGCATCTCTCTTCTCTCCCTGAATTCTGATCAGCAAAGACACTTGGACAAGGTATTTACACATGCTGAGGTTAGGGAAGCCATTTCACGCTGTAAGAATGGGAAAGCTGCGGGCCCTGATGGGCTCCCAGAAGATCTACAGACTAATGAGTGATAAGATTGTCCCCACCCTTACATTGCTTATTAATCAGATATTACAGGAGGGCCTAAAGCTCCCAGCTTCGTGGAATGAGGCCACTATAATTCTGATTTTGAATCCATCAAGCTGTGGTTCATACAGGCCCATATCACTTTAGAATGCTGACTATAAAATCTTCACCTCAATATTGGCAGCCAGACTGGGACTTGTGGTGGGAGATATTCTTCATCCGGATCAGAAGGGCTTTGTCAGGGGTCGGCAGCTATCAGATCTCACCTATGACTCTATAGGCACGATTGATTTGGCTTCCACGTACTCTCTTCCATTAGCAGCCATGACCTTAGATGCCACTAAGGCCTTCAAAAGGGTGAATTGGATCTACCTGTCGGAAGTCTTGAGAAAATTTAACCTAGGGGAAATGTTCTGTTGAACAGTTCATTTGATCTATCAGAATCCAACAGCCACATTTTTTGTTAATGGTAACATCACTGATCCCTTTAAGATCTCAAGAGGGACCAGACAAGGTTGCCTACTCTCCTCTCTCCTCTTTGACCTATATATCGAGCCATTTGATGAACGGCTCAGGGACAACCCAAATATCCAATCTTTTAAGTATGGGGGAGTGGAAGAGGAAGGTCGCCCTGTATGCTGATGATATTTTAGTTCTTTCGGCTAATTTACATACAGCTTTTCCAGCCGTGGTCAGCCTGGCACAGGAGTTTGACCTGGTCTCAGGCTATGAGATCAACGCCTCAAAGACAGCAATTCTGGCCTGGAATCTTGGAGGGACTCAGCAACAGCACCAGATCAGCTCTAAAATGAGATACTTGAGCATTAATGTCCTTCAAGATATTACTAAGATTGCCAAGACAAGCCTAGCTATGGTGGCTAAGGAGTGCTAGAGGCTAATGAAATCTTGGGCCCTACTCCCATTATCCATTCTAGGAAGGGTCAATCTGGTTAAGATGTCAATAATCCCTAAAATCACCTTTCTCTTTAATTGTATTGCTCTTCACTTTCAAAAATCTTTTATTGACAAGCTACAGCAGGATATTAACTCATTTGTCTGGGCATATAAATCACCTGGGATAGCATGGAAAAAGCTAGGGCAGAGGAGAGAGAAAGGAGGCCTTGCTCTACCGGATCTCCAGTTCTATGCCTGGGCTTTCCAACTTACACACTCATGTATGCTCTTGAAAATGCCTGTTAACACTGGTGCGGGGGTATATTCCTAGCCATGCTTAGAGGCTCCAACTTACCGGAGGAGGGATTTCTGTTAAAATTTGGGGACCCAAAGTTTTTTAAAAAGGTCAAGCTGAAGGTTCTCCAGGGCTTTGCCAAAACTTGGGCCAAACTGAGGGGTTCGGCTGCACTTGGTTACTTTTCTAGCCTGGCTCCCCTCTGGGACTCTCCGGGTGCTCGGAAGTGTTTGATGGATAGGCTGGCAGTACCCTTGAGAGAGGCTGGGTTGGCAGTCTTGGAGGGACCTGGTCTCCGATGGTATTCTTGTGTCATGGGAACAACTTAAAGACAAAGTCGGAATAGGCATCTCTAGGTTTAAATATCTTTAGTTGAAAAGCTGGGCCCAAGCACATGCACAATTAAATTGCAAGATCCCCATAGTGAGCGGCAGCTTCCTAGAACATCAGCTCGTGGCCAAGTCCCCTGGGAGGAAGGAAGTCTTTTTTTGGTATCAAGCCATAATCGAAGCTGTGGACGGCGAGTTCAAACTAGCCGAGGAACTGTGGGGAGGCTCCTTACCTGCACAATACTGCGATTATTTATGGCAGAATTCTTGTAAGATTTTATATGACGTAGTAAAACCAGCATGGCTAAAAAGGAAGTTTAAGTTTAAGTTTAAATCACTTATAGAGCGCACGTACACCTTACGGTTTCATGGCGCTATGGTACACTGAGCCTCAATTAGCGGGGGGAAGGACCGGAAACAGATGAAAATTATAGGGGAAAGGCTTGTGAAAAAAGAAAAGTTTTAAGAGCTTTTCGAAACTGAGAATATTCAGTGAGAGACCTAAGGTAAAGCGGAAGTGAATTCCAAAAGCTAGGGGCAATGGTGGAGAATTTGGAGCCTCCCCATTTTTTACGGCGAAATCGGGGGACAATCAACAGATGTTGGGAAGAAGATCTCAATTCCCTCACAGGTCTATACGCTTTAATTTCAGAGGATATGAAGGAGGGAGCGGATCCTGACTGGGCCTGGAAGGTAATGCAACCCATTTTGAACAGTGAGCGCTCACGAATAGGGAGCCAGTGAAGGGATTTTAGAAGCGGGGTGACGTGATGTGACTTGGACAATTTATAGACTAGGCGAGCGGCCTGGTTCTGCACCAGCTGCAGCCGTCGAACATTATAGGCTGGCATACCACAATATAAGGCGTTGCCATAATCTAATCTGGAGACAACCATAGCCAATACAATGAGTTTTAGAGCGGGGAAAGAGAAAAAGCGAGATACCTTACGGATAGTACGGAGGGAGAGGAAAGAAGAGGACACCACGGAACTCACCTGGGAGTGCAGAGTGAGTTGATCATTAATCTTGCAGCCAAGCGCTTTGACAGAAGGAGACAGGGAGGGAGGGGTACCTAAGGAGGGGGGCCAAAAGAGAGATGACCAGGGACTGGAACAACCACCTGTCAAAACCAGTTCGGTTTTATCCGGGTTTAGTTTCAGGTGGTTGTGGCTCATCCAGTCCTGGGTAAATGTCATAATAGTGTGAAAATTAGAAATAGAGTCAGGGGATGAGGAGAGGTTGAAAATAAGCTGGAGGTCATCCGCATAATTAAATACGGAGACCTCCATTTGTTGGAGGGCAAAGATAAGAGGGGCAATGTAAAGATTGAAAAGTAATGGGGAAAGGGAGGAACCCTGGGGGACCCCGCAAGGCACTTTACAGGTCTCAGCCGAGAAGTCGCCCAGCCGAACTGCTTGGGTGCGGTCCCTTAGGAAGGAGGACAACCATACCAGGGCTACCCCGCCGACCCCAGCCGCCCTGACACGGGAAAGTAAGATGGAATGATCCACCGTGTCGAAGGCGGCGGACAGGTCGAGGAGGACCTGGGCCTGGGGAAGGTTGGTGTCCATGCCTTCTCTAAGGTTGTCAAGGACGGATAGTGCCACCGACTCGGTGGAATGAGCGGGGCGGAATCCGGCTTGACGAGGGGCCAAAACCTGGTTATCTTCCACGAAGAGCTCGGGTCACATGCCGTTCAAGTACCTTCCCTAAAAAGGGAAGTAAGGAGATGGGACGAAAGTTGACAGGAGCAGAGGGGTCAGCACCAGGTTTTTTTAAAATAGGAAGAATAATGGCTGCTTTTAATAATGGAGGAACAATACCTTGAGATAAGGAACAGTTAAGAAAGGAAAGTGGGGGTAACCTACAAGTTGTGAAGATAAGTTTAAGGATGTGAGCGGGGCAGGGGTCTAGCGGGGAACCTGATTTGACCAAGGAAAGTAAAGAAAGAAAAGATTCTTCCGTTAAGGGAGGAAATGAGTCAAAGCGGGCCTGTACAGGAGGGCTAGGGGGACAACAATAGGAAGAAGAAGGGGGGGAAATATTGGTTTTGATTTTAACAATTTTGTCCAGAAAGTAGGAATTCAAAGAGTCACAAAGAGACTGTGAGGGAGGGGGGTTTAAGAGTGGTTCTATCAGCATAAGCGAGATTGTGGACTATGGAAAAGATTTCTTTGGACTGATTCTCAGCTGCTAAGATTTTAGAAGAGAAATAATCTGTTTTAGTAGATAAAATGGTTTTCTTATACTGCGACAGGAAGGAGGTGTACTGAGTTTTAAGGTTGGGGCAGTAATGACGTCTCCAGGCTCGTTCGGCGTGGCGAACTGAGAGTTTCAGCATCTTAAGTTCCTCACTGAACCAGCGATTGGAGTCATTAGGCCGTTTGGAGGAGACTCGTCGGAAAGGTGCGATCGAGTCACAGCCTGACTGAAGCCATGTATTAATGGCATCAGCTTGGATTGAGAGCGGTAATCCTAATAGGTCTGGGCAGAGGGGGAGGAGTGTGGAAGCCACTAAGGATGCATCAACCCGGCCCCAAGAGCGTGCCCAGATATTTTTGGGAAGGGGGGGCTTAGAAATTGGGTTAAGAGGTAAAGAAAAAGAAATCAGACAATGATCAGACCAGGAGCAGGGGGAGATAGAGAGGGACACTATAGGACAGTTAAGAGACCAGATCTGGTCAAGAGTGTGACCCAGATTATGAGTGGGAGAGTGCACATAGGAGTTAAAATTAAGAGAAAGGAGAGTATCAGAGAATTCTTTAGAATAAGAGCATTCTGCAGGGTCCGAGGGCCAAAAGTTGAAGTCCCCTAGCACCATAACGGAAGAGTTGTTTACCGCTAGGGTGGCCACCAACTCTTGGAACCCGGGAAGAAAGGTTTGGGAAAATTGAGGGGGACGGTACATAAGTAAGCAAGTGAGAGGAACTTTTAGAGAGAGAGAGCGGACGACTAAAAAGTCCGAAGTGCCAATAGGGGGGAAAGTGAGAGGCTGAAAAAGAAGTTCTTTTCGAGCGATCAGAGCAACGCCCCCACCCACTTTGTCCGCGGGTCGGTCTGCTCGAAGCGCGTAATAGGTGGCACGGAGAGCCGCTAATAGAGAAGGAAGAGAGCTATCACGAAACCAGGTCTCTGTAAGAAATAAGAGATCAGGTTTGTGTAGGTCTAAAAGAACAGAAAGCTCATGGTAGTGTTTAACAGCAGAACGCGTGTTTAGATAATAGATAGATAGAGAGGCGGGAGTGGGTGAAGTGGGGTGCTGGGGACAGGAGACAGGGGAGTGCAAAGGGAGGAAAGACGGGGAGGGAAGAAAGGTGGGGTGTGTAGGGACTGTGAGTCCCAGGTTGTCAATATGAGAGATCACCGAATCATTAATCCGCCAAGGGCCTTGAAGACTGTACAGTTGGGCAGACGAGTAGTGTCTTAGTGGGGCAGGGGGGGTGGCCCTTGGTCCGGTCGGTCGCGGACGGGCGCAGACGGGCTTGCCTTAGGCGCGCCTTTGGCGCGCCCGCTGCGCCCGTCCGCTGCGCTTCCGGAAAAGACACATACTTTATACCATTGACACGGGGGTAGGGATGGGGCGTGGCCTAGGCAAGTGGGCGTGTCCCGCCGATGGCGGGGAATGGCGGCAAGAAGGTTCAGACACCTCGCCCGCTGCAGCGATAAATCCGCTGTGCGGGGGCGTCAGTGCCTCGAACAAGATGAAAAGCCCAGGGGGTGAGTGATAACAGTTTTAAAAGTACACAATATACAATTTTTAAAAATAACGCAAAAAGCGCTGCTCCCGGCTGTGCCTCAGGAGGAATCAGGTATGGTGGCCGGCGCTAGTGATCAGCACTTAAGAAGGAGCCTGGTGGAGGGGGCGTGGCCTAGGCAAGTGGGCGTGTCCCGCCGATGGCGGGGAATGGCGGCAAGAAGGTTCAGACACCTCGCTCGCTGCAGCGATAAATCCGCTGTGCGGGGGCATCAGTGCCTCGAACAAGATGAAAAGCCCAGGGGGGGAGTGATAACAGTTTTAAAAGCACACAATATGCAATTTTTAAAAATAACGCAAAAAGCGCTGCTCCCGGCTGTGCCTCAGGAGGAATCAGGTATGGTGGCCGGCGCTAGTGATCAGCGCTTAAGAAGGAGCCTGGTGGAGGGGGCGTGGCCTAGGCAAGTGGGCGTGTCCCGCCGATGGCGGGGAATGGCGGCAAGAAGGTTCAGACACCTCGCCCGCTGCAGCGATAAATCCGCTGTGCGGGGGCGTCAGTGCCTCGAACAAGATGAAAAGCCCAGGGGGTGAGTGATAACAGTTTTAAAAGCACACAATATACAATTTTTAAAAATAACGCAAAAAGCGCTGCTCCCGGCTGTGCCTCAGGAGGAATCAGGTATGGTGGCCGGCGCTAGTGATCAGCGCTTAAGGAGGAGCCTGGTGGAGGGGGCGTGGCCTAGGCAAATTGGCGTGTCTCGCCGATGGCGGGGAATGGCGGCAAGAAGGTTCAGACACCTCGCCCGCTGCAGCGATAAATCCGCTGTGCGGGGGCGTCAGTGCCTCGAACAAGATGAAAAGCCCAGGGGGTGAGTGATAACAGTTTTAAAAGCACACAATATACAATTTTTAAAAATAACGCAAAAAGCGCTGCTCCCGGCTGTGCCTCAGGAGGAATCAGGTATGGTGGCCGGCGCTAGTGATCAGCGCTTAAGAAGGAGCCTGGTGGAGGGGGCGTGGCCTAGGCAAGTGGGCGTGTCCCGCCGATGGCGGGGAATGGCGGCAAGAAGGTTCAGACACCTCGCCCGCTGCAGCGATAAATCCGCTGTGCGCTGGCGTCAGTGCCTCGAACAAGATGAAAAGCCCAGGGGGTGAGTGATAACAGTTTTAAAAGCACACAATATACAATTTTTAAAAATAACGCAAAAAGCGCTGCTCCCGGCTGTGCCTCAGGAGGAATCAGGTATGGTGGCCGGCGCTAGTGATCAGCGCTTAAGAAGGAGCCTGGTGGAGGGGGCGTGGCCTAGGCAAGTGGACGTGTCCCGCCGATGGCGGGGAATGGCGGCAAGAAGGTTCAGACACCTCGCCCGCTGCAGCGATAAATCCGCTGTGCGGGGGCGTCAGTGCCTCGAACAAGATGAAAAGCCCAGGGGGTGAGTCATAACAGTTTTAAAAGCACACAATATACAATTTTTAAAAATAACGCAAAAAGCGCTGCTCCCGGCTGTGCCTCAGGAGGAATCAGGTATGGTGGCCGGCGCTAGTGATCAGCGCTTAAGAAGGAGCCTGGTGGAGGGGGCGTGGCCTAGGCAAGTGGGCGTGTCCCGCTGATGGCGGGGAATGGCGGCAAGAAGGTTCAGACACCTCGCCCGCTGCAGCGATAAATCCGCTGTGCGGGGGCGTCAGTGCCTCGAACAAGATGAAAAGCCCAGGGGGTGAGTGATAACAGTTTTAAAAGCACACAATATACAATTTTTAAAAATAACGCAAAAAGCGCTGCTCCTGGCTGTGCCTCAGGAGGAATCAGGTATGGTGGCCGGCACTAGTGATCAGAGCTTAAGAAGGAGCCTGGTGGAGGGGGCGTGGCCTAGGCAAGTGGGCGTGTCCCGCCGATGGCGGGGAATGGCGGGAAGAAGGTTCAGACACCTCGCCCGCTGCAGCGATAAATCCGCTGTGCGGGCGCGTCAGTGCCTCGAACAAGATGAAAAGCCCAGGGGGTGAGTGATAACAGTTTTAAAAGCACACAATATACAATTTTTAAAAATAACGCAAAAAGCGCTGCTCCCGGCTGTGCCTCAGGAGGAATCAGGAACCACCTGTTTACTATTCATAGGGCCTATTTCTCCCCACTAAAACTTTCTAAAATTACCAAAGGCCCACCGGTGAGCTGCAAGACATGTGGGTTGGCCTCAGCTTCTGACATCCATATGTTTAAAGAATGTCCTGCCTTGCTTCCTTTTGGGATAGTGTCAGAAATCTTTTAGCAAATACCTTGGGGTGTCCTATCCGCATTGACTTACCTTTAATTATCTTTGGCTTTCTAGATAAAGTTATGGGCCCTGCTAGATCGCTTCTTTTCTATGCCATCCTCCTAGCTAGGAGACAAATCTGCAAAAGATGAATAGAATCCACTCCCCCCTCCTTTTTAGACTGGCAGACTTCAGTCTTGACGGCCTCCAAGCTAGACCTGGCTATATTAGGCAGTAAGAAGAAGAAAGCATTCTGGAACTTGCTGCAACTCAGATGCAAGTATGGGTGAATTTTGCGGATCCGCGGTCTGTGAATTCGTGCAAATGGCAAAAAAATCCGCGAATTTGCGGATTATCCCCGCGAACTCGCAGATGTTTTTGCCATTTGCATTAATGTGATGTCGTCTACCCAAAGTGTGTGTGTGGCGGGGCCAAACGGGCGGGGCTTCCATGCCTCTTGTTTATAAAGGGTCAGAGACCGATCAGAGCAGCAGATGAGAAGGAATCAGCCTCCTGGTCACAGGAAGCACATGGGGATTGCGCTCGAGAAACTCGTGGATGCCAAGACCTCCATCAAGGATTACATATAATTGTAGGCGGTTGATATGGGGGAGGAAGCACACCTGCCTAGTCTCGACCATGCTCACTAGTTGTTTGGGCTGATTATAATGTGTTACTAAATTTGAGCTTCAACTCGGGCACAGGAGCGTCGTGCCAGAAAGAGTCCTGCCTGCATATTTATCCACGAAGATGCCACCGTGTTGTGCCATACCTCTACTCAACTGGAGTACTTTCTACAGTCTAATCAGTAAGTGCTACCTCGTTGGGTAAATGTATAGTGCTTTTGCTACACAATGGCTGCGTGAAGGGCCAGAAGAGTTGTCTCCAGTGACCACGTGTGTCTGTAATTTTGCCAGAGGTCCCTCGAGTGAGCTGCCCATCATTGTGAGGAAAGGGCGAGAAGACGTTGCATACCCTAGTGTGTGTGGGGCCAAACGGGCAGGGCTTCCATGTGAGTTCACATGCCTCTTGTTTAAAGGGTCTGATCAGAGCAGCAGATGAGAAGGAAGCAGCCTCCTGGTCACAGGAAGTACACGGGATTGCGCTCGAGAAACTCGTGGATGCAAAGACCTCCATCAAGGATTACATCTAATTGTAGGCGGTAGATATGGGGAGGAAGCACACCTGCCTAGTCTCAACCAGGCTCAATAGTTGTTTGGGCTGATTATAATGCGTGACTGAATTTGAGCTTCAACTCAGGCACCTGCTTTATGTATATCTGTAAGTGCTTCCTGTTGAGGTTTAATTTTTGTGACTATGCTAGAATGAGTCCTGCCTGCATATTTATCCACAAAGATGCCACCCTCTACTGAAAAAAAAAATTACAAATCCGCTCGCGGGCGGGTTTTTGGCAATTTCGCGCGATTCGCGGACCGCGAAATTGCCAAAAATCCGCGAGCGGAACGGATTTTGCGCCCACGCTTACTCAGATGGAGCTCAGAGTTGATTGATTGAATTTTATTTTTGTTTTGTTCTGAGTCCTATGATTAAGCTGCCTTAATACTCTCCGGGCTAAGTCAGTTACTCCCAGTCTCCCCTGGCAGTTCTACGACAAGTGTCATGTAGCTCTTGGAGCTTGGCAGAAGAGTTATCTCAGCTGGTTCTTCAATAGCAACCAAGTAAGTTCTGGTACCTGTAGGCGGGTCTCCACGTTCAATTGCCTACGTCTCTCAGCTCCCTGAGTGTGGGTATCGACATCTTGAGTCCGAATTGAAGTGAGGTTGATGAAAAAATCATGAGGTCAGGGGTTGGAAATGCAAAAAGGTTTTAATCAAAGGCATGAATTGGTGCCACTTTAATTCTCTCTGTGCAATCCATTTTATATCCACAATTTGCAAACCTAGGTCTTTGTCAATACCTCTGAGTTCAGCATACTTTTTGCACCAGAAAACATAGCTGTGCCCTACAATTCACCTTGTAAGTATCTTGAAGGAATGTCTGGAATGAATGAAAATATGTCTGTAGCTCAGATAGTCAGTTGGTAGAATGAGAGGTATTTCAAATGGTGGAGAAGATGCTGTTTTAGAAAAAGCTGATAAGTGATTGTTTGATCATTAACATTGTGCACTCAAAAATAGGTTGAATGTTATGTTCCTGAAGAAGCATGTTTCTTAATGGTTATTAAAAAATGTTTGAAAGGTACAGTAGATAGGATAAGGTAATATTTTGAAAAAGTCAACCATACCTGCTATTTGCATTTGAAAGCTATTTTGCTGAACTGAAAATTTGGTGAACCTGTGACCTGCCAGTACAGGTGAATGTTGCAGAAAGTGTTACTATGGAAACTGAGATTAAGCAGAATGGGTGAAGGGTTGAAAGTTAACTGTGGATTTAAAATGTGAAATGGTAACCTATATATAAGTGATATGTTACTAAATTTAGTTTTTCTATGTCAATATTATGTGTAGAAGTAGTCTGTTGTTTAAAAAAAACTAGTATTATTAGAAAGAGGTTTTTCAACTCGCATATGGATTCGCGGCTCCATTGCGACGCTACACTATGGCACGCAGTGCAGTCATGACTCTATAAAAGAACCAATATGGGCGCTTTTAGAAGACAGTTAGAAAGGGTTAATATGTCTAAACAATAGAAATGTGTTTCACAATTTGAAATGACTTAGAAAGCAATTTGATGTGTTACTTGCATTTTTGTTTCATGCGCAGAAAGAAAGGGAAAGTTTGCCATTACTGGTGTTACCTTTTTGAGAGTGGTGTATTACATTTAATGTGTGCAAAAGAAAATATTTTATGAGTTTCTGATATTTCATGTTCTGCAATACTATTTAAAAGGTGAGTTACACATTTTTAAGTTGTGTTATATATTATGTAGTAGTGCTTCACTCTTTGTAGTGGTTCTTTTAGATTTGAACATCTTGATTTTCAAAGGTTTGAAATTATTTGAGAAGTATGATGTTTGAAATGTGTTACAAAATGTACAGATGTGTATTGTACTTTGTTTCATTGTGCTGAAATGATTAAAATAGTTTGTGCATAGTAATATGTATACATTGGTAGATGGATTAGTGATTATGTTAGTTTGTATGAGTCTGTGGAAAGGTACAGTTGAAGTATGCCGCATAATTTTAGGTGTCTCTTTCAACTTGGAAGTGCAGTCTGTCACGTTTTAAGGTCTGCATGGATTTGTGAGTGAGGTATGTGTTTACTTGCACATGATTTCGCATACGTGTTATGCATCTGAAGATGCTAGATGTATAAAACACAGGTATACGTCTATTTGTATGTTTCTTTTATATATGATGCCACTAGGAAAAGGTGCAGACATATGCATGTCTGCTTTCTAGAATAGGATGAGACTTACAAGAGACACATGCAAAGGGTTACTGCTTTATTTTTGGCTAGGCCCAACACCTTAAGTAGTTGCGGAATGGTAAACATGCTGCTCAAAAGTGAGGTTTAAGACATGTTGGTAGAAGGACTCCTGAGGGAATGATCGCAGAGTGGGTAGCACTATACCTATGGCAATTGCCAAAGTGAATCAAGCGTTTTTTCAGTCCAAAATGTATATATACACAAAATACACTAAGAATATTCTTTTCAAATTTATATTAAACATGTATTATAAAATACATGAACATAAATTACAAACATAGGTTATCTGTGGATGCCATTTCCACCTCTATTAACACAATGTTCAAAAACAATTCAAAATAAACAGTGGTCTTTGCAGACATAAATTCTGAAGTGTGCAGATCTATGAAAAAACGCATGGGTATCCAATATGTTGGATAAAATGGCCTCACACACCCTTGCAGGTGTCATGCTTCATCATCGGCAATGCTCCTCGTTGGGTCGGCGGTGCAATACCCAACGGGCAACACCTCAAAGGGGGCTCTTTCACATGTTTCTCGCTGTTTGTCCACTGACTAGCGATGCTTCAGGACCAAAATGTTTGTGGTTAAAAAGACTAGCTACAGAGTGCCTTTACCTTGCTATAGAATCCTTATTCCATTAAGTGTAAAGGGTCAAAAAATACCTGTGTTGTGCTGTATTTGCCTATCTTTGTGAAGGTGAGCTGCAACAACAGCACCCGGCAGGTAGAGCTACGGGTTCGACCTCGTAATTTTCAGGTTGCAAAATCCCGTGCCTCCTCGGGTGGACCTACCCCTCGCTGCCGGGTCCGGTCCTTTACAAAGATAGGCAAATGTAGATAGTCTTTTTAACCACAAACATTTTGTTCATTTTTGGTCCTGAAGAATCGCTAGTCAGTGGATAAACAAGGAGAAACATGTCGACCTATTGATTCATTCACTAGTCTAGTCTCGCATCAGGGTTCATTATTTCCCTCCGAGCCTATTCTATATCTCCTTTTAACTTGGAGTGAGGGACTGCTAGAATAAACTTGATTTTGGTACCCTTTGCCCCAATTTTAACTTCCACTACGTCTACATAGCACTGGCCCCATACTCACACTTCACCTATACGGCAGTTGGATAAAAGATCTCCGCCAAAGAGCCCCTCTTTGAGGTGTTGCCTGTTGGGTATTGCACCGCCGACCCAACGAGGAGCATTGCCGATGATGAAGCATGACACCTGCAAGGGTGTGTAAGGCCATTATATCCAACATATTGGATACCCACGCGTTTTCGCAACACACGGGTGTCACCAACACCACTACCCCCCCATTAGGAACAGCCTGGTACCTCTTCTAGTTTCTAAAATAGACACGTGATGGTGTTCTGATCAATATGTGTCTTAAACATGTCTTGAAAATAATGTGATACATGCCAAACTAACATGCTGGTGCTAAAATATTCTGAGTAGAAAAAACTTGATGTAGTGATTCCATCATGTCCAGTGGTAAATGTGTACATTTCCGTGATTTCAAACAAGGAAACCAACCAGATATGGTCATAGATAGAAGTTAGTGTGTGAGAGCGGTATAACCAATGCTCACAGTGGTCAATATGTGGGCAATCAGTGTAAAGCAACCGAAATTTGTGCTTAAATCTTAAATAGTGACAAGATGTACCAGTGTTCACGTCACCGAAAGAATACAAATCGTATGTAAGTACCTGCCGCAAATAGTATCGAAACTGTCCGAGTGGTGGAATACTGAAAAAAATCTAAAATGTAAATGACTCCGTGTTACTAAATCCCTAAAAAGAGTTAATAACATGCTCATAATGGAACTGGTCTTATGCTTACCCAAGTGAGACTGGAGTATCTCATGGATAATGAAAAGAATATTCGCCTGTGAACGTAAATACAAAGATAGGCATTCTGAATAAAACAGTATGCATGTGTGCAATACGGGAAAAGAAATGACATGAGGACCAATTCTTACCTGTCATAACAACTGGTATTGCGACTATCGTTATGGACGCCAGTGCCTAGAAAGGAAATAATACAAAGTATTATTCCTGTGGTCCTATAGAGATCCAAAAGCTGTTACCGAAAAAAAGAAGCGAGGGTTAGCTGCTTACCCAAAAGGACGCCACGAAACGTCTAGATACCCAAACAATTCGGCTGGTCCGGACAGGAATGGAGAAACTCGAAAGCCGCGCCAGTAGACGCGATAGAAATAGGACTAGTCAAAGGAACGGACTTTACAGCTGTCCCTGTACTACTGTAGAAATAAAAAGTGGAATGATGTCCTTACCTCCGTGTGTGAACTGCTAATGTGGAATCCTCTAAGTAAAGAGTGGGGTGAAAATTCAATATAAACTGAAAATAAATATTATATACAGGACGTAAACCCTGAAATGTGAGGACCAATGAAAAGCACAAAGCAATATAAAAAAACGGAAAACGATGTAACAAATCGATATATGCAGTGCCAAGTGTGCTAAAATGAACATGTGCCTTGAGACCAAGATGTAAATAATCAAGATGTGAATATTGTGCCCGTAACAACGTGCTCCTCATACCTGGAGAAAAAGTGTGCAGCTTGGTGTTAAATGCTTGAGTATATAATCATCCTATCAACAAGCTTGAAAACACATAATGTGTCTAGAAACCAATACATGTACATGTACGAGCAAGCCCGCGGATGCCGCAGCTCAGGTAAAGCATTTTTATTTACTTTATATTTATATTTAAGCTTGTATACCAATTGTTAATAGGACGGGTGGGAGGCGGGGGCTGCTCAACTCCACTCCACCGTGGAGTGTGCAGTTTTGCCTACTCCGCCTACTTCACGGAGGGCAGAGTAGGCAAAACTCCGCACACTCTGTGGGCGCAGTGGAGATCTCCGCCCATGGTTAATTCTTATACGTGTTATGCATCTGAAGATACTAGACATATAAAACACAGGTACACATCTATTTGTATGTTTCTTTTATATATGATGCCACTAGGAAAAGGTGCAGACACATGCAGGTGTGCTTTCTAGAATAGGATGAGTCTTACAAGGGACAAATGCAAAGGGTTACGGCTTTATTTTTAGCTAGGCCCAACACCATACGTAGTTGCAGAATGGTGAACGTGCTGCTCCAAAGTGAGGTTTAAGACATGTTGGTAGAGGGTTTACTGATTAGGCTACTTTGTATGAATTTGTGGAAAGGTATACTTGAAATACGCCACTTAATTTTAGGTATCTTCTTAAATGGGAACTGCATTCTGTGAAGTTTTAAGGTCTGCATGGTCTTGTGACTGAGATATGTCTGTTCTTCCAATGCATTCTCAAACTTGTTATGCATCTGAAGATGCTAGATGTATAAAACAGAGGTATACGTCTATTTGCATGTTTCCTTTATATATGATGCCATTTTCAAAAGGTACAGACATGTGCATGCATGCTTTGAGAAACATAGTGAGACTTGTAGGAGTGACATGGGAAGGGTTGCTGTTTTAAATTTGGCTAGACCCAAGATTCTGAGCAGTTGTTGAAAACTGAAGCTGCAAAAGAAAAATGAGGTTTAAGACATGTTAACAAAACGATTAAAGATTAGGCTGCTTGCTATGAGTCTGTAGAAAGGTACACTTGAAGTATGCCGCCTAAATTTCAGCGTCTCCTTGAAATGGAAAGTGCAGACTGTCAAGTTTAAGGGACTTAATAGTCTTGTGAATGACAAATGTGTCTGCTTCTATTTATATTGGCTGATCTGTTATTCATCTAAAGATGGTAGTTTGAAAACCTGGTCGGGTTTGCTACTGTTAATTGCTGCTAATTGTGGGATTAGCAGTCCAAACTCTGTAGTTTTTCCCTCTCATTGCTGATGACTTTAAGTTTTCTCTCCAAATTTCTCCTTTGCTCTGTGCTAAGACCTGTATGTTAAAACAGTGCACCCCCAGCCACCATTTTGTGTTCACAAGCCAGTGAAACCAGCCCCCCCCAGCAACAGGGATATTCTACATCAGAGGTTGCTTCTGTGGGCTGTTTAAACTGTGTCTACTAGGGATTGTGCACTTTGGTTTTTAGCCAGTTGAGGGAGTAAAGTTGTATTCAAACAGTATTGTTAGATTTCAAGTTAGTGAGGCCTTTACCTTTAGAAGTCCAAAGTGTGGATTGAGCCTGTCTGTCTCCTAGGAGATTCTGAACAGGAAAAGTAGCTTCCAACCTCCCTGGCCACCAACCCTTGTCTGAGGTGGCTGGGACCTTATATGGTCTGATATTGTTTGGTTCATGTGTACATTGATTGGTGGTTGTATCTGATGTTTCTATTGGATTAGGGTTAGTGTCCTCATTGGTTGGGTATTTGAGTGTCCTGATTGGTTTCTGGGTCTGTGATTCAATCAATGTAGGGTTGGGACTAGGGCTAAGGTTAGGATTTCTATTGGAGGTAGGGACTAGGATTTCCTGTGTTATTGGTTGTTGGGACTAGGGCTAGGGTTAGACTTTTAATTGGAAGTAGCGATTAGGGCTTCTTGTGTAATTGGTTGCTGGACTGGTTGTGGGACTAAAAGTAGGGTTAGGCTTTCTATTGGAAGTAGGGCCAAGGGCTTCCTGTGCCACTGGTTGCTTGGACTTGGGGTGGACTACTGGTAGGGCTAGGGCCTCTATTGTACGTAGAGATTAGGGTTTTTGAACTGATTGGGTGCTTGGACTAGGGCTAAGATTGGCTGTAAGGTCCTGGTCTCCTATTGGTTCTAGAATTTTAGGGCTAGTGTTGTGATTGGATAGTGTTAGGGCTAGGGTTCCCATTGGCTGACGGGATCACCTGATTACTAGGGCTATAAAAGGCCAGGTTTAGGGTCTCTCAGCCCGGGGGTTGAGGCTAAGGGCGGAGAGGACAAGAGCAGTTGCCTGTTTGACCCTGTTAAGGGCGGAGAGGACAAGGGCAGTTGCCTGTTTGAGCCTGTTCGAGACTGGTCAGGACCAGGGCCAGAAATGCTGCCCAATATACATACCTCCATTATGCATCTATATACTTTCAATGTACTTATGGATCTATATATTAATCACTTTCTTCTAATTTAGCATTTCCAATGCACTTCCCTATTTCTTAGCCTATACTTCGCTCAATATATCCTCTACATCCACTCTCTCAATTAACCCCAAACCCCATACCACTACTATGATCCCCAAAATAACCCTTTCTAGACTCTCTCCTACTCTACCCCTCCTTGCATCATCTTACATCTCTTTTACTGTACCGATCCCCCAAATTAAATCTTTCTAAACTCTTCCCTCTTTTCTACCCCTCTCCAACCCTTCTCAATTCAAACAACTGACTAACATATCCACCACTAAAATTACTTTCATGTTTCACCATACTAATTCAACACTAATCCTGATGAGTTCTAAAATAGTGTGCTACTTGCGCTTCAAAACCCCATCAGGGGTAGCAAGCGCTATATAAATACAAATCTCTTTCCCTTCACTATCCCACCACCTACCCTTCTCTACCCAAATAACTGAATAACATATCCATTACTCAAATGACTTTATATTTTACTATACAAATTTTCAACACTAATCCGGTATGAGTTCCGGAGTGGTGTGCTACTCCCCACAAAAGCTCTTCAACATCCATCAGGGGTAACAAGTGCTATATGAATGCCAACCTTTCTTCCCCTTTTATCCCTCCACTATCTTTCTCACTCCAAATAACTGACTAATATCAACCACTGAAAGTACTTTCATATTTCACCATATTAATTCACCACTAATCTTTTATGGGCTTCCTGAACACCTCATCAGTGGTAACAAGCGCTATATAAATACAAACCTTTTTTTCTCCTCCTCTATACTTCTGCTATCATTCCAAATCCAAATAACTGACTAACCTATCCACCACTTAAAATGTACTTGCATGTTTCACTATACTAATTCAACACTAATCCTCTATGGGTCCCGGAGTAGCGTGCTACCCGCTGAAAAAGCGCTTTGACGCCTCGTCAGGGGTAGTAAGCGCTATATAAATGCAATTACAATACAAAAAATACAATCTTCTGAATTAAGGTATTGTGGGGCCTCCCACATAGCTTGCACAATACCAAGATGCCATGTTTTATGAGCAGAAAGAAATACATACACTTTTGTATTCAAATTTAGACAGCATGCTTTCTAAAGCACACATACTCAACTATATCAGTTATAAGTCTCACCATATTTCTCAAAGCATACATACATCAGTCTGTGTGTTTTGGATCCCTGTGTTTTACAGTGTATGGTCACTAAATTTGTGTAAAAAAAGTCTATGTATGCCTTTTAGCTCGTAAAACATGGCACATGAGTATTGAACAGGCTACTTGAGAGGCTCCATAATACCAGAGGCTGTGTGACCGAATGATAGAGCAGAACTGAGAGATTTGTCCACCGGTAGCCTAACCAACCAGGTTTTCAAGCTACCATTTTCAGATGAATTATACATGAGACAATAGATGTAGAAATAGACCCATACTTCTTTCAAAAGAGAACGTGGAGTTATAAATTTGACAAACTACATTTCTCATTTTAAGCAGACACGTAAACGTATACAGCCTACTTCAAGGGTACCTTTCCACAAACTCATACCAAGTAGCCTAATTTTTAATTCTTTTGTCAACATGTCTTAATCTCACTTTTCTATTGAAGCTTCAGTTTTTACCAACTGCTGAGAATATTGGGACTAGGTAAATTTAAAACAGCAATCTCAACCATGTGATTGTTTAAAGGTGTGTGGTCTTGTGCCAGATTTGCTATTGTGTAAAGTACAGTAGTCCAAATATTTACTTATTATAGAGACATTTGGAATGTAATTGAAAGTATTTGTTTATTTATTGTCATCAATATTAGTACATAATTATTTTAAAGGTATAAAAATATTTATTAAACTATTGAAACTTACCTTGGTTTTTCAAACATTTACATGTATTGGTAAACACAATTGAAAATTGCAAAAAAAGATCAAAGAGAAGACAAGGAAAAAACTATTATTTAAAGAAAATAGAAAAAGGAAATTAGGCAAACTCCAAAATGGTACACTGAAGAAAAAGAGTTCTGATAAGAGAACTAAAAAGTTTGTTAAAAGAATTTTACAGAATGTTGAGCAATTTGAAAATGTTAAAAAGAAAAGTTCAACAACAAATCAGAAGGAATGGAAAAAAGGAGATGATAAAAGAAAGTCATGTTATGGGAAAATAATGCTTGTTGAAAAAAGGCTAAAAGAACATAAAGACATAAGGAGAAGAATGTATAGAAGTAGAGTACTACAAAATGTATTGAAAGATTGTAAAATATATAAAAGAAGATCAGCAGCTTATAAGAAAAAGCAACAGATTGAAAGTTTAGTGGATAAAGCTTTTGAAATAAAAAGAACATTATTTATTTTAGTATTGAAAAGAATGGAAACATTGAATAAAACAATGCTGTTTATGAAGCAGAAAAGAAAAAGAAAAAGACTGGTTAATAGAAGTAACTTTTGTAAAACTTTCACTGGTGACTGGCAGCACATTTCTAGTACAGAGCCTTTCTTTAATGAAGAAAGCTATTTTAAACAGAACACATTAGTTCATGCAGTTGACACTAGTGACCGATGCTATGAGATGAAAGATGATTGTCCCATTGCAAAAGAAAAAATGGTTCCTAGGAATGTGGAAGAAGTAATAGCTGAAGAAATTCAAGGGAGGTGTACAGAAGCTCCGGTATATAAGTGGGATTGTAGTAGTATTTGCAGTATTCGACAGGAATCTTTTGAAATATTACGAATTTGTTTACTAGAAAATGCCAAAAAAAAAGTCTTAAACAGAAGATTAAGATGTTACAAGGACTAGAGCCTTGTAAAGTAAGAAAATATACTAACTTTCAGGGTCATTCCATGGCTTGTCTTTTAAGAAGAGCGTCAAAGTACTTTTCATAATTTAAGAATGTTAGCTGTACACCACTCAGAAATGCAAAAGTTAGTACGGAGACTCTACTATGAAAAAAGTCCTGCATTATGTGTCAGTGAAATTAACATAGCTCTTTTTAACGGTGCAGTATCAGATATACAAAAAGTTTGTGATGATATACAGTTTTGTTTTTTTGGTTCAAAAGAGGAATGCAGAGAAAGTGAGAGCTTGATAAGTGTGGGTGTTAAAGAACAGGTTGTAGATTTTAGTATTGATGAGGTTGCAGAAGAAATTACAAAGTTTAAGACAGTTTCATCTGAAAAACCAAACTATGGGGTCCATTAGGATGGCGGACGGACTTTGTCCGTCCACCATCCTGTCGTGGCACGGGACCATCCGCCATAAGGGCGTAGGTCCCGTGCGCCGAATTAGGATGCACACGCCACAGTGGTGGGTGCATCGCGCATTTTTAACATTGCAGTGGTGATTTTTCTCCAGCTTCTGCGGGGGATATGCTGCGGGTGGTAGTGGGATGTAGTCTTCTTGAAGGTGAAGTGGATGCAGCTGTGGTCGGTCTAGTGGAGGCCGGTGGTGTGGCTGTAGGTGACGTGGTTGCTGGCGGAGAAGATCAGGTCAAGCGTGTGTCCGGCATAGTGGGTGGGGGTGGTCACCAGTTGTTTGAGTCCGGGATTGGCTAGGTTGTCGAGCAGGGTGGTGGTGTTGTTATCGTTGAAGTTCTCCAGGTGGAAGTTCAGGTCCCCTAAGAGGATGTAGTCTGCGGAGGCGAGGGCGTGCGGGCTGATGAAGTCGGCGATGGCTTAGCTGAATTGTGTACGTGGGCCCGGGGGTCTGTAGATGAGGGTTCCTCTGAGGGTGGTCTTTGGGTCGGTGTGGCTCTGGAAGTGTAGGTGTTTGGCGGTGGTGAGGGTTACCTCGGTGTTGGTTGAGACGCTGATGGTGTTCCTGTGGATGATGGCGATTCCTCCTCCGGTTTTGTTGGTGCGGTCTTTCCGGGTGATCTTGTAGCCTTCAGGGATGGCTATGGCAATGTCGGGGACTGAGGAGGCGTTCATCCAGGTCTCTGTGAGGAAGGCGGTGTCCGGAACTGTAGTGTCGAGGAGGTCTCAGAGTTCAACGGAGTGCTTGTGGACAGAGCAGGTGTTGAGCAGGATGCACTTGAGGTGGTTGTTGTTGCCTGGTGCTGAGGGTGGGGTGAAGGTCCGGAGGCAGGTGAAGTTGCATTCTCGGCAGGAGAATGGTCCGTGGGTGCACTTCAGGGTGGCTCGGTAGCAGGTGGATGATCGGCCGGTGTTGAGGGCGTGGAGGGTGGCGGTGTCTTATCTCAGTCGGGTTTCTTGGCTCCGGCGGGGGCCAGGGGTTCTTGCGCTGGGGGGCGGTCCAGGCGTGGACGGGCGCAGACGGGCTTGCCTTAGGCGTGCCGAAGGAAACACGGGGCGGCGGGAGGGGGAGCGGTACAGAACAATGTGGCAAAAAACAAGAAATGGGCACAGAAGGCAAACAAAAACACAGTGGCAACTACTGAGGGGCACAGAAGGCAGAAAAAAACAGTGGCAAACACAGGCAGCAGATAACGGAGACAGGGGAAAACTAAAGGGCAAACCTACGAAGAAGGACAAGTACAGACAGTAACAGTAACAGATAAAAACAAACAAAAAAGATAAACGACAGTGAAGACACACAAAATACTTACAGGCCCACCACAGGGCCACCAGGGATGAGGAGCAGGCAGGAGCCTGCGGGTGGAGGAGGGCCTCGAACTCGCAGCAGCAGCGAGGCTCGGGGACACAGCGCCAGCAGGGTTTGCTAACGCGGTGGGGGAGCGGCCCGCACTGAACCAGGGACTTATTTTGGACAAAGCAGTATAAAGCCAGAGTTGCTCCTCATATACACATGTTATTATGGATCAAGAATGCTCCAAAACAGTATATTATCTGTGCCATTCCAAGAGAAGGAGGGAGAAAAAGCTTGAGACACCAAGTTTTACAGTTTCAAATTCATAGATGTCGACGAAAATACAAGTGTAAAGGGAAATTAAATAAAAAATGTCATTTTAGATTCCCACTTCCAATAATTTCTAAAGGAAGAGTAAATAGTTTTATGTCAGCAGTAAGGCATTCAATAACTCGGAAATCTCTGAAAAATATAAACAACTTAAAAAGAACTGAAGATTCAAAGTATGTTAATGACTACAATCCAGTGATTTTGAAAATGTGGAATGCAAACATGGATATTCAATATGTTGCAGATAATTCAATTGCTGTTGCTCGCTATGTTACATCATATATAACCAAATCTGAAAAGACAGAGAAGAAAGCAAAGTGGGAAGAACTTTCACAAGAAAAGAGTCTTAGCAAGAAATTGTACAGCTTCAGCTTGAAAATGCTTTCCTATCGAGAGATTGGATCCTATGAATGTTCAGATCACTTGAGCCCTGCCAGTTTATATCCAAAGTCGAGAGGAATCATTTGGGTAAGTCTAGGTCTTGCCGCCACACAAAATAGAGTATAGAAAACATTACAAGAAATCGAATGCTTAGTGGTCTATTAGGATGGCAGATGGATGGCCGATGCCGGGCCGGCGGTGGTAACCGCCGGGCCGGCGGGGAACATCCGCCCATGATCGCAACCCGGAAAACCGCCGGTACCATTCGCATGGTGGTGACGACCGCGGCGGTGAGATTTTCTACAACTGCACTTTTCCACCAGTATCAGTCCGCACTCCTGCCCAGCGGGCGGAACTGGACACTACAATGGTGCTGGTGCTTGGCCAGGCTCAGCCGGCTTGATTATGATGCCGGCGGCAGGCAGCCTTTCCGCGGTGGTAGAACTGCCATGAAAAGGCATGCAGAGAAGGTCTCCTAGGACCCATTGCGGGTCCCCAATGTCTTTGGGGGTGTGGGTGCACTGGGGTACCCATGGTACCCCCTACATGTCCCTGTACCAGGTGGCAGGCACTGTGTTGTGCCTGCCACGCACTGCAGTGATGTGCATGACATGCTCCTTTTCACATTGCGTCGGTGCTGCTGGTAGCAGCAACCGCCGTAATGTTAATGCCTGTGATGGTACCACCGTGGTTGGATTTCAACTGCGGAGCATGCTAATTGGACCGGCGGTTATGCCGCTGTCCTTGCGGGTGGCCTTTTCCAGCTGATCACACACAAGGGGTATATAGAGTGCACAACTACAACAAAGGAAAATTCTCCAATTTGGAAAAACGGCCCTCACTCACATACCGAAGTATGTGACATGCTTCATCATAGGGCCTGCTACAAACGCCCTGGTGTAGCCACATCCAGGGCGGAGCATTAAGGAAGGGGAAAAATAATAAATTCCACGTTACAAGACGTACAGCACAATCAGTCAATACGTACAACAAATAACATACATGAGTGATAGAACGTGCAAGTGAACACCTCGTGGATCTGCTGTTAGTGCGACGAAAGAAGTGTAGTAAGGATGTGTTTAAAACTGATTAAGGGTGCCAGTAGAAAGAATTACTTTATTAAACCTAATTTTGATACCCTTAACAGGATTAAAAAGAATGAAAGAGGATGGGAAAATGTCTTATTGAGAAAATGAGGTTCCTCAAGACTTCCCTCCTACCACTGCTAAAGTCAACATGTTTCGACCGGTTCAGTTGTGCCCCGAGAGGTCACTTCGGTCTTCCTCAGGACTGTCGCAGTCAAATCCACTTATTTCCCATGCCGTATTTCGGTCACTGGGTTTCCCGAATGGAGTAGATCTCGTAAATCCATACAGGCTCGGATTGTACCATTAAGAGATTCTATCTTGAGATGACAATGTTAAAGAAAGATGATACGGAGAAATGGATCAACAGGTGGTCTGTAGATTTGGATATAAATAGGGATATTTTCTCAGATTCATTAGAGATGGGAAGAAAATTGTTGTGTTCATCATCATTACAGGCTCAACACTATAAGACCCTATTCCATCTCTATTATACGCCTGGGAAAATTGCTCAATGGGGGGGCTCTACGGGAACCACCTGCTTCAGATGTGGTAGTCCGCGGGCGGACCTATTACATATCTTTTCACTCTGTCCACACTTAAATAGTATAAAACGAGATATTGAGCAATTTTTACAGAATGTATTAGCAACTACAATAGAACTAAATCCAGCTGTAATGTTATTAGGAGTCAACCCTGAGACACACGTGGGTAATGAAAAGTTTCTATTTGTAGCATTGGCTATTCTCAGACTAGTAGTTGCCTCGGCTTGGTTGGATCCTAACCCTCCTACATATCATCAATGGTTGGGGAAGATACTATCTGTTCAAAAGCTAGAATCAGCTATATATGCGAGGAGGGGGAGGAATGGCAAGAAACTTGGTCTACAAATATGGGAGCCTCTCGTCCGTTGGAAACAAGGTCCCGATTACTGATTACTGTTTTACTAGGGGGGGGCAGGGAAATCGAGAATGAAGTATATAGAAGTCTGTGTATATTTGGTATATATGATCTGTCTTGGAAGAATTATGTATGATTTGATATTATTTTTGACTTTAATGCTTTGTATAATTCCCATTTCTATACATGATTTTGCGCTGTAATGAATGTTATTGTGCCCTGTCCACATCTCAGGGGGGGGGGAAAAGGGGAAAAATTTCAATAAAAACATTAAAAAAAAAAAAAAATATTTGACCAGGTATCTACACAAAACTACAGAATCACATTTATTTTGTGTTGTAACTGCTCCAACTAGATTAGCCACACACAACATTAAAGGAATTACTTTTATCGATTACTTATGCTACCAGTTGAACATGATAATAAATTGGAATATCATGTAGCTATCTGGAGAAGCTTGTTATGAAGTCTCAAGAGTACTGAAGAAAATGAAACTTTTAATGATTGATGAGGTGAGCATGGTCTCAAACTTAATGCTTGCCTTTGTACATTTAAGAATGCAACACATTTTTAATACAAATTATGATGTTCTGTTTGAAGGAAAACATTTGTGTTCGGAGATCTACTACAACTTACTTCTATAAAAGGACAACCTGTTTTTAAAACACTTGTCTATGAAGAAATTAGGAAATCTTTGGGAAGTATTGGAAATGTGAGTATTTGGTTACATTTTGCACATAATGAGCTTGTTAAAAATATGCGGCAAGCAAGTGATAAAGATTACGGAAATATTCTTCAAGTCATAAGAATCAGTGTTTTGACGAAACATGGTAAACAAGCTTTAGAAAGTCAGCTACTAAGGTACTTGTTTACAACTGGAAACACAGCGACTGAAGTAATGTACAATAAGCTTGAAAAAAAGAAGTCTATAGTTTGCCTAATGCCTACACTGCAAGAGTGTTCTACATTTAATCAAGAACTTTTGAAACTGGAAAAACAACAAATAGAGGAAATTGAAGCTGTTGTTAAAATTGAACACCAGGGAGTGACTATTCTTCTTACAGAGAAACTACAGACTAAATTGCATTCTTTTAAAAAGTCTGTATCTAAAATGGCAGGCTTAGAAAAGACTTTACATTTAAGTATAAACTGTCAGGTAATCTTACGGCGTAATTTGAATGTAGAAGGTTTAGTAAACGGAGCAATGGAAAAAGTTGTTGATTTTTTAAAATTTCAGACCAGAGATGGAATTGAATGTTTTATTATAAAATACAGTCAGATTATAGAGGTAAGACAGATCTGGTGTTGTGTTGTACCTTTTTTGCTTGTAAAATATTTCTATGCTCACAGAACACAGTTACCCCTGTCTTTAGCATATGCAGTACATGTTCAAAAATCTCAAGGCTGAAGTATAGACAGTGCTTTTGTAAAAGTTGGAATTACAAGATTCATAGGGCTAATTGCAGACGTTGCAGTGTCTCAAGTAAGAAAATTGTTTGGTTTGTACTTGATGATTTGATTTTGATGAAAAAAAGTTAGCGTTGATACAAATTGGGAGTATAATCGTTTAAGAAGACTTTATACACCTGAATTAGGTGAATAGCCCATATATGAGAAACATGTAGTGTGTCAAAAACTGAAATATGTCAAAGATGGAATTGAGGTTCAAAAAAAGAAAACAAATGAAAAGAAATGTGAAGGCATTAAGAAAAAGAACATTAAAACTGCTGATGACATTGAAGGATACCAGTTGGAAAATAGTTCAGGTATCAACTGTTATGCTAATGTGATTCTAAATGTTCTGTTTCATCTATAAGATCTTCATCGTGAAATCATGGGAAATCTGTTCTGCACTACATACTGTATTTCAACAGTTGGTAACTGACAGAACTAAAATACATCTGGCATTCTGCATCTTGTGGATATATATGTACTGGTACATTGACATTACTTTTTTGTTTTTGTTTTATATATCACAACCTAGACCCGAGACATCAGGTATCAGAGTGCTTTACATGAGCACCAGTTTCATTACAGAAGGACACATTAATTTTTGTTAGGCACTGGGAGATTAAGTGATTTGCCCAGAATCACAGGATGTTTAGCATTGTTCGAGACTCAAACCTGGTTCCCCAGCTCCGAGGCCGACCTCTCTAGCACTAAGGTTACTTCCTCTCCACATTTACTCTCAATATACAACAAAATGCACAAGAATTTCTAATGCTTATGCTTGGAGTATTAGAACATAAATGAATACATATAGATAACTTTTTTGGACTAAGTTACAGATGGGATCATAAACGTAAAGAGTGTTCATTTACTTCTACCACTAAAATACAAACAGAACGATTCATAAACTGGACAATACCAAACTGCAAATCAGAAACTTTTAACAAATTGATAAAAACAGCTAATCAGGACATGAGATGTTCACATTGTAGATCAGAGATGTTGTCTACATTACACATTGGAAGATTTGGAAAATATCTAGTTTTAATGCTATACATTGTAGAGCAAATGAAAGAACATTGCAAACTAAAATGTAAAATGTTAAAGGAAGTCAAATATCTAATTCAGTAAAACCTTTTAGAGAAGAGGCTATTATTTTCCATGATGGACATACTACAATATCTGGACACTATACTGTGTATTTAAAGTGTAATAAAGGATTAACACATTGCAATGATGCCCACTTCGAATTCAAACCTAGATTTCCTTATGAATTACCAAATTCATATTTGTTATTTTTTAAACCAAAGTTTTGAGTACATCATTCGGGCTATCGGGAAGATGTGAACAGAAAGTAGACTGGACAGGAAACTATTAGTATTCATAATTAGTGTTTGGAATACTATTTGCGCTAATTGATATTGCATTTGGAAAATTGTGTTTAAAAGGAAATACTTTATATTTTTGTTGTCTATATTGTATCTGATGTAAATGAGAGTCTACATTTTGGTAAATGTATTTGAAATAAATAATAGAGTTAATGTAGATGATGGAAGTTATTAAGAAAGTTTAGATAGGAAAACACATAGCTACACATATTGATGATGATGCTCTTTGCTGATTTGTTTTTTTCTACAATCAATTTGATTGTTTTTCCCTGCTGTTCAATGATGATACATCACTGTGTATGGTGAAGTTAAGTGGAATCTGATAACAGCAAAATAGGGAATCTGAAAATGTTATGTAATTCTACATTTATAGAGTTGTGAAAAATATAATATTATCATTTCTGTAATATATTATCATTGAATAACGTTTTTTCTTTTTCTTCTTTATAGTAGGTACTGTTGAAGTGTCAAAAGAGTTTTAATGTTGTTTAGGAGAATACTATTCTAAAATAGTTGTACTGAGTAATGTATCTACATTTCTTAAAAGGTAAAAATACGTAATATAATGTGCATGATAAAGAGGAAAAATGTTTCAAGTTTAACTATTTGTTATTTGTTTCTAGTATACATAATGTCGAACCTTTACACTATTTGAAAACTATCATCATGTTGCTGATGTAATCAGCCAGTCATCCTTTCATGCAAACACTATCTGTGCTCTCAAAAACAAAATGCCAACTGCACTCAAGAAAATAGTATAGCACAACGTATGTCCTTGTGGACACCAGAACAAATGCAATAGCAGCTGCTAGAGAAAATGGCAATGTCTTTAGAGTGAATCTTTGTTTAATACTCTTAATGGCCAGCCGACACGTGTTTCGTCGCAAAGGAAAGTAATTTCCGCGACTCCTCGGGGCTAACGTAAACTTTGGGCCCTCTGTAAGGTCGCTGAGCCGGTGATAATTCCGACATGGCTGGGCTCTTCACCTTGCAGGCATTCACTTTTTTCTCCCCAGGTGGAATGGAGAAAAAAGCCCAAATAACACTCTCCTTTCTTTTCTTTATTGGTTCTTCCAGCTCCTCTTCATCAACAAATACATCTGGGGTGAATTTGCAGATGCCATTTCTAGGGTTGAATAAAAACACCAAAAAAATAAATGGAGAGAGAGAAAACACAAGAGGTGTTTCTTCTAAAGATGATCCTAGAAGAATGAAAACATTGGGTGGGGTCCTCCTTTTTTTGAGGTCACATGGGTTTTGTGTACCGGACGCGTCTTCAGTGCGCTCTGGACGCGATTCTGAAAAATATATTTATTCCAGTTGCAAATATAGTAGATTTAAAAATTTGAAAGTAAATCTGTTGGTATAATATACATTGTAAAATTATATATAAATTTTTTTTAGAACAAAATAATTTGCACTGGAGTCGCAAACCTATTGCGTACCTGGAAATATGTGCGAGCAGGCACGCAGGAGCATCACAGATTCTGCAACTTCATTATAAGAACTCATATATTCAAAATATTTATATTAATATCACTTTCAATAAAACACATAAGATTGATTTAAAAATATATGTAGTGTATAACATGTATTTACATCTTTAAAAATGTAGGACTCGCGCACCCATTGTGCACCGTATGCGCATCCAACGTGAAGAAAGAAATATGGCGGCACAATGCTTGGATTTGCGCACCTACCATGACCGGTAGGCGATCCGCATGCGATTCTCACAGTTTAAAAGAAAAGAAATATATATATATATTACCTACTGGCGGTCGCCAGTAGGTAGTTATAGTTAGGATCGTTTTCCATAGGAAATCTGCAACATTCTATTGGGAATAACTTTGGCGCCGAATGAGGGATCTGCCTGTAATTTTCCTTAACTTTGCCTCGCTGCACTCCGCTCATTCCCCGAAAGTTTCGGCGGGATCCGTCAAGCGGGGGCCGAGATAAAAGGGGGGTCCCAAAACGTGTTTTCCCCATGTTAATTTCCATAGGGCGGTTGGACTCACTTTTAGCCCGAACGGCTGAATGGATTTCCACCAAACTTGGCAAAATTGTAGGGACTGGTACCCCGATGTGCCTTTGCTATGTCTCAAGATATATGCTCCAGTGGTTTTTACGAAAATTAACTTTGAAAAAATATATATTGGGCTACATTGGGCTATATATATGTTAGAGCCCAAATGTAGCCCAATGTAGCCCAATGTAGCCCAATGTAGCCCAAAGATGGCCACCAGAGACAAAAAAAAACAAATGTAGCCCAAATATCAGCCAGATGTAGCCCAACTATAGGCCAATGACAAAATGTCCCAGAGTGTTCTAAAGAACAACTAGTGCGCTAACAGTCTTACTTATGACAAAAGTATGGCACACCTGAAGTCATCTTGATTGGAATAAAGTGTTAACACTTAAAACATTTAATTTGCAAAGGAACAAAATGAGGGGGTTCATTTTGCCATAGAAATTATGATTAGTGCTGAAGAAAGAAAAATTAGGGCTCATTTTGAGTGACTTCTCAAATCCTCTTATATTTCATTAAAAAAAATTCTGATATGCAGTCTCCCAAGATGGCCACCAGAGACAAAAGAGCCCAAATGTAGCCCAAATATCAGCCAGATGTAGCCCAACTATAGCCCAATGACAGAATGTCCCGGAGTGTTCTAAAGAACAACTAGAACGCTAACAGTCTTACTTATGACAAAAGTATGGCACACCTGAAGTCATCTCGATTGGAATAAAGTGGTAACACTTAATACATTTAATTTGAAAATGAACAAAATGAGGGGTTTCATTTTGCCATAGATATTTTACATATATATATATATATATTCACTGAAAAAACCATAGGTTATAGACCATATATAGTTAGGAATTAGCATTTAAAAAACCTTATTTTACTCACACAAAACCATTGAAATTTCATATATAGTTAGTTGTACTAACTATATATCGCGCACCCGCAATCCACTGCTGATCATGTCACATATTACATCATTCATGACATGGTCAGTGACATCACTGATGACATCACTGATGACATCTCAAATGACATCACTGATGACATCACTGATGACATCTCAAATGACATCACTGATGACATCACTGATGACATCATCCAGTGACTGTGTGTTTCTGTAAAGTTTAAATATGTTTTACATATTGAAGAATGAGTAGATGTAGAAGTGTCTGGATGAAGGATTTAGTAGGTGCGTGACTGACTGTATGAGTGAGTGATTAAATGTGTCTCACTGAATGCATGGGTTAGTGACTAAACTGTCTTAATTTGTGCATCATTATGTCTGTTGTTCTGTAAACTGCTGCATGTGTTGATCAGTAGCTATATGAGTAACTATATGGGTTATTGATTGGTTGCCCAAGCATTTGTATGGGAGACTGAGTGTGTGTGTGGGTGGCTGGGAGGTGTATGACTCTGTGCATATATGTGTGAGCAGTTGATTCACTAGATGTATGGGTTCAAAAGTGCATTTGGAAACAGCTGTATGGGCGGTTGACTGTGTGCATGAGTGTATTGGTGAGTGAATGGATATCTCAGTGCTACATGTCAAAGTAAGTACATATGTAAAATACAGTACATGTGAGAGTTGACATATATAAATAACTGTGCATAGGAGCCAGTGAATGTGTGAGTGGCTGTATGCATCATTGTGAACTTGTATCCAGGATTGTATAAGAGAGTAAATATGTTTTAGTATATGTTTGAATATGTAAGGTGTGTATAACTGTATAGTTGAGAAAATGGAGGTGTGATTGATTCTTTGCATGACTGACTAGGTGTCTGAGTAACTCCATGGATGAGTGACAGTCTGTGAGTGTATGTTTACACTGAGTGTATCTAAGGTTATATTAGAGTCTGAAGAGGTTCATTGTATTATCACATGAATGATGTCATCAGTGATGTGATCAGTAATGTCAAATGAGATGTCATCAGTGATGTCATCAGTGATGTCATTTGAGATGTCATCAGTGATGTCATCAGTGATGTCATTTGAGATGTCATCAGTGATGTCATCAGTGATGTCATTTGAGATGTCATCAGTGATGTCATCACTGATGTCACTGACCATGTCATGAATGATGTAATATGTGACATGATCAGCAGTGGATTGCGGGTGCGCGATATATAGTTAGTACAACTAACTATATATGGAATTTCAATGGTTTTGTGTGAGTAAAATAAGGTTTTTTAAATGCTAATTCCTAACTATATATGGTCTATAACCTATGGTTTTTTCAGTGAATTTTCAAGGTTTTGTAAATGCTAATTCCTAACTATATATGGTCTATAACCTATGGTTTTTTCAGTGAATTTCATTGGTTTTTTAAAAGCTAATATCTATAGCTGTAAAATGTATTCTTCTTTAAATCCAAAAATATATTTTATATGTTTATTAATAATTTTTTTTGTTTATATTTTTTTTGTTTCGCTCCCGGTTCGCGAACCGGGAAGCTTTCCGTTAGCTCAATTTGATGCCGCGACCCGGTCCGCGAACCGGTAAACGTTCCGTTAGCGCAACTGCCGCTTTAGAAATCAACATCGTGACGCGTCGCGGAAGCGCGACGTATCACGTTGTCGCGTAATGCGTCTTATGACGCGCTGCGTTAGCGCACCCGGAAGTGCTCCGGTACGCGAACCGAGGAGCGACCCGGAAGCGATCCGGGGCGCGTTCCGCAGCGCGTAACATAAGCGTGAGAGGTCATGTGACTTGTTAATAAAACTTTTCATTGGTTCATTTAACTTTTGGTTTCATAATCATGTAAGGCTAGGTCAGGTGACCTAAAAATAACACTTTTCATTGGTTTAGAACTATTGTTTTTCCCAAATGATGAAAACCCCTCCTTCTTTCCTCACTCTGACTTTCATCATTGTGAGAGGAAGACCTTTATTCATAGTAGAGCAATGGCTTCAGTAGTTGCTTCAGCTGGTGCACCCCCACCACCACCTCCACCTCCTCATGGGAAGAGAGGACCACCTCCCCAGGTCATCACCAACACAGAGGAGGAAGAGGAAGAAATAGAGGAAGAGGAGAGAGAAGGACCACAGTTCTTGGAAGAGGTGCCCCGGGTTTCCCATAGGAAAGCCAGTTTCATTTGGCAGTTTTTTTCAATCCCTCCAGGGCAGAAAAAAGTAAATGCGAGGTATGTCACCTGCCTCATTTGCAAAGAGAAATTATCAAGAGGGACTGATAAAAAGTATAGCTATGGGAACTATACCATGCATAGGCACATGAACAGGTGGCATCCACTCAATTACAGCCGGGCGGAAATACGTGACATGGAACAAAACCCAATAGCAACTCCTGTGGCCAGGTCAACATCGTTAATATCATTGACAGCAGCAGAGGCACGGGAAACCGTGCCAAACATCCAGGAGAATTTTGGGCATATGAAATATACTTGTCTGCACTGCGGTGCATTGATATCATGTGGTAACATGAGTATTAATTCCATCAACCTAGCTTATAACAATCATAATTGCCCTAACCGCCCCAGACAGTAATTTTTTTTTTGCTCCTGTTGAGCCCTTTTCAATGCCTGTTTTTTGTTGTTTCCCCCCCCAAAAAAACCCAAAAAAATATAAAATTGTTCAAAAAATACAAAAAAAACAAAAAATGTTTAAAAAATAAAAAAAAATATAAAACAACAAAAACATAAAAAAAAGTTCTTTTCAGAACTACCTCCCCTTTCAAAAAAAATTGCTAGAATGTTTAGCACTCTGGCAAGCTCTATTTCTTTTAGTTCGCTTCCCAGTTCGCGAACCGGGAGCGAACCGGGAGCGAACCAAAAAATAAAAAAAATAAAAAAAAGGAAGAGTAAGTATAAGGAAAGTAAACAGAGAGTGATGTTAAAAGAAAGACAGCTATAGGGAGTAAACCAGAGATACTGTTTAATAGATCTATTTACCGAAGAAAAGACGGAAGAGGGTATAATTGTGGAAAACAAAATAGATAAGGAAGTGAAAGAAAAAAAAGAGAGTAGAACAATAACAAAGAAGAGTTTCTTGGAGAATGTGAGTGAATGTTCGAAATAAGATTAAAACATGGGGAATAACAGAGAGAAAAAATAGAAAACAGAAAACAAAAAATAACAGAAAAAGATTAATTAAAACAGCAAAGAAATGTAAATAACATAGAGCCATATCATCAACATAGGCAATAAAAGTTTTGCAGCTTTTACCGGCAGAAATATGTCACCAAAGCCGCTTTTGCGGCAGAAAACTGCCGCTAAAACCACTTTTGCACCAGTTTTCTGCCAATAAAAACAGCAATAATTTTATTGGCTGTGTTCATAATATGCCCCTTAGTGTGCTTCAACTACACAGAGAAAGCATTATGAACAAGTAGTGAAAAAGTGATCAGTCAAAGACACTAAGAGTAATAGAGACAGAGTGAGTGAACAAGAGTGAGGAACTATGAGAAGAGAGGGACTGAGAAAAAGAGTGGAAGGAGTTGAGTAAGTAGGTAATAGAGAAAGGAATGAGGAAAGTAGCAAAGGCAGGAAACTGAGGGTTAAAGAAATGAAGCTGTGGAACTAATAGTAGGTGAATGTGATAGAAATGTAACGAAAAGAATACAAAACATTTACCTTATAATTGTCGTTAAATTATTCACTTTTTGTTTTTATACTTTCAATCTGTGAAAGAGAGAACAAACATTTGAAAAATATTAAAACATGTATTTAAAAATTACAAAAGACAAGGGAAAAGATTGAAGGACAAACAGTTTTTCAACAACTTTGACACTGACAGAAGCTTCTGCTTCTCCAGGCCCCCTACACAGTCCTAAATATATACATTTTAAACTAACAGTATCTTGATGCAGATGAAGTGAGGCCTATCTTAAAACATGGTGCATCTTTTGCACTGCTGTTGTCTCAGAAAAGTGTCGCAAGACACTAACATTTTAAATGATTGCTTCAGGATGCCAATAAGATGTGTCCTATCCAGAGGTTTGTTTGAGGTGAGACCTACTCAGGGTTCCAAATGAAATTTCGAGTTGTTTGAAGAGAACAGAGGACATAATACATGTGAAGGCCTACCAATGAAGTAAGTCATGTCCACTTCACTCTTGAACAAAGGCCAGACCTCTTCTGTGTCCGTGGACAGACCTAAACTTCATCTGCACAATGTCATTCATAAACCTAGGAAACACAGGTGATGTAATTGAAAAATGTGGAGTTTCTTTTCCTCATTTCACAATCACATCACCTGTGTTGCCTTTGCTTAGGTATCTCATAGTGCAGATGTAGTCCAGCATATTAAACAGTACCTAGAAGTGCAGCACTGCATGCAACAACTTTGACAGTTATAAAAGCTTTTGCTTCTGCATGCCCCCTACACAATGCTAATTATATACATTTTAAACTGATGGTATCTTGCTGGAGATGAACTGAAACCTATCTTGCAACATGGTGCATCTTTTACACAAAAGTGACCCACAATGGAGCAAAAGAGGCGCACGGCCACCATAAATCTGACCCTAACATTTTAAATGATTGTTTCAAGATGCCAATAAGGTGTAACCTATCCACAGATTTGTTTCAGGTAAGTCCTACCCAGGGTTGCAGATGGAATTTAGGTTTGGAGAAGATAATACATGTGGAGGCCTACCAACGAAGTGAGTAATGTCCACTGCACTCTTGAACAAATGTCAGACCTCCTCTGTCTCCAGGAACAGGCCTAAACCTCATCTACACAATGTGGTGTGTAATGTTAGGAAACACAGGTAATATAATTGAAAAACATGCAAATTTTTTTGCTCATTCCACAATCATATGACCTGTGTTTCCTTTGCTTAGGTATCTCATTGTGGAAATGTAGTCTATCATATGAAAGACTACGTAGAATATGAGCACTGTATGCAAGAACTTTGACACTTACAGAAGCCTCTCCTTCTCCATGCCTCCTACACAGTTCTAAATGTACATCATAAATGGAAACAGTACAGAATTAATTATACATGTTAAATGGTTTATTTTTGCTGTTCTCAGAATGTATCAAATGTCACTAAAAACAGTGACTTGAAGGTATTCATCATATAACAGCGGGGAAAAAAAAACACAATCAAAATGATTGTGTTTAAAAAACCCATACAACATAACAAATCAGAATTCAGAACTCCTTAAAGTTAACTTACTTTCCATGACGTCAAAGGATGTCCTATGAACAGCTTACACTCTGTTGTGCTGTTATTACTTTCAGCCCGCCACTTTCTGAAAGAAAACCTCCATTGTTTTGAAAAACATGTTACATACAATAAATGACTTCTTGCTCTCTACCACAAGTTTCCACAAGGCCAAATCTTGTCAGAGCCATTTATAACTCTTGGATTTCTTGTAAGCCAATCCCGTCATTTGGCATTTCCGCAACTTTCAGAATTAAAATGTTGAAGATCATTTTCACAATCCTGGACTAGTAATATCTTCCCCTTCTTCCTCAGTCATGTTCTACATTTCCTATGACACTGATACTGCTTACTATGAAGCAGACTTACACTACCTCTATGACTACTACAATTATTTAATTCTCTACATCACTTTTAATCACAAAGCAATGTAAAACAGTAGACAGCATTGCAGACTTACATTCCCTCTACTCTATGTTTTGATTGGCTGCTTCAATTAGCTTATAAAAAGAAATAGTTTTTCTGAACTCATTCAAAGTGCACTTATTTCTCCATGACGTCCAGTCTTATGGTTAGAAGTTATGTCTCTGAACTACACTTATCCTCAAGGCCAAATCATGTAGGAGCCATTAGAACTTCTTGAAATTCCTCAGAGCACATCCCGAGATTCTTTCCCTAAAATTTTGGTTTTAAAAACACCAGGTAAGAGTTTTTAAGGTCATACGGCAATTTTTTTTGGAAAATTAAAACAGAATCATTGCAGAATGACCAGCCATTTCTAGACTTTAAATAAGCTGTGTAATGTCCTGATGTTGTTGAAGGACCGTCATGATATATAATTGCTGCAGTTACAAAAGTCCTTCCTGATATTGACAACTGCGAAGCCACAACATTTTTAATTAAAGTTGTCAATTTTGTTCCATCAGGCCTACATCGTTGGAACATTAAAATGACATACTGGCCATATGTTCGTATAAATAATGTGGACATCATTTCAGACTTACATTGGCTACACTCCAAGTTCTGATCAGCTGCTTTTACTAGTTTATAAAAGGAGACTGATTTACTGTCTGGCAAAGTTAAATATATAAATCTTTCTGAGTCTACACTAGTAGTACTTGATACCCTACATTTCTCGCAGTCATGCTGCCATTGATAAGAAAGCCCAAACAGCTGATCTACATCTACACCTTCAGCATGCAATACATCAAGCATATACATTAAAAACTCCTGACAATCTTGCTGAATATTTTGAGAGAATTGTGTTTGGCCTGAACATCTGTCTAACAGATTTCGAATTTCAGACACACTTTCTATGTTTGTTCTATCAGTGCTACATTTTTCTAAGACAGAATTTAACAAACTGCAAAATCTTTGATCAGAATTGACCACAATCTCTTCTTTTACATTTTCTAGAGAAAACAAAACATTAACCACTACATTAGCATAGCAGTTGACACCAGAACTGTTTTCAAATTGAAAACCAACAACATCTTCAACAGAATCCTTTTTGTTTCTGCTTATAATTTTAGGTTCATCGACTTTTCGTCTTTTTGCTACAACCTCCCCAGTATTGGTCACATTTCTTCGTTTCCGGCCTACCACATGTTTCTCAAACAAAGGATATTGAGGCAAATGTGGCGCATACTCTCTTCTTAACCTATTGTATTCCTTAACACAATCTAGATCTGCACAAATGCTTGTGACATCACACTCAATCAAGTACAATCCCGATAAAGTTCTAACTCGTGACAATGCCACATATGCCATACCCTCCTTGAACACAGAACTGCCAATATTCACCAATGCACTGTCTACACTTAAACCTTGCGATTTATGGATTGCACCGCATATGCCAAGCAAACAGGAAACTGCTTACGGCGAACATATAAGTCTTTTACAAGCAAAAATCTAGCAGAACAACGACCAATTAGCTGTACTTCCTCAATGCCATCAAATTTAATTTTAAAAAATTCAAATCCATCTCTATTTCTGTATTTTACAAAATCAACAACATTACCCATTGATCCATTTACCAGACCTCTTTCAACATGTAAATTCCTTCTTAAAATTATACGGCAGTTCAAGCACACATTCAGAGTCTTTTCAAAACCTGCAGTTTTAGATATACTCTTCTCTAATGAATCCAATTTTGTTTTCAGATTCTCAGACAAAATAATTGTTGATCCCATATGCTCTACTCTGTCAATAGCTTCCAGTTTCACAATCTCTTGCTTTTCTAAATGCAACATTTTGTTGTTGAATTTGGCACATTCTGCAAGAGTTGGCATCAAACATATTCCAGATTTCTTCTCAGTAATTTTCTGAAAAATATTCTCAGGCACAACATCTTGTTCTGGATATAAATTTGACAGTAATCGTGCATGTAAAGCTTCTTTCCCATGCTCGGTCACTTTTCCAATTCTAACATCTTGTAGAATAGTCTTGTAAACTTCATCCTTCGCCTGACGCATATTTTCATGCAGTTCAGCATAATTGAAGTTTAACCATATATTGACGTTGCCAATGCTGCCTAGGCACTTCCTGGTATCTTCATGCGTGAGCATTTTGAACACAGGTTGCCCTTTCACTGGTGTCAGCTGCAGAAGATCTCCGAAAACAATGATGTGTTTGCCACCAAATAACACATCATACTCTGTTTTGAGAACTTCTTGCATTCTCAAATGCACAAAGGCAAGCATGACATTGGAAACCATGCTTACTTCGTCAATGATAAGAAGTTTCATTTTCCTCAAGATTCTTGAAACTTCAAAACAAGCATCTCCAGATAGCTTGTGATATTGTAATTTGTTGTCATGCTCCACTGGCAGCATCAGTAAACGATGTAAAGTAATCCCTTTAATGTTATGTGCTGCCAGTCCAGTTGGAGCGGTGACAACACAAGACAGCGATGACTCTGTCCTTTCCTGCAAATAACATGAAATTGCTTTAATAAGGAAACTTTTTCCAGTTCCCGCTTCTCCACTCACGTACAGTCGGACAGGCTTCAACGACGTACATGAGCACTCTTTCTTGTCATGACTTAATCCATGATCAATTTGCATGGTAACTTCGTCATATATTTTCCTCTGCTCAACGTTGAGTTGTCTTTCCAACTCTTCTAAGTTAACCGCATCCTCCTGAGCATGTGCCATGGCTCTTTCCACTTCATTCATAGCAGTGGCAGCTTCATTTTCGATAACAGGTCCTCCTAGTGGATCCTGACTCAATGAAGCAGAACTCTGACTGTCCTGAGAACTGTCTCTGGCAATCTCTGCTGCAATCATTGCTTCCTGCTCAATTTCTGCATTCAACATTTCTACATATTTGGGAAAAGCAGGACATTCTATGGTCTCCTTGGCGGCATTGAAAGAGTCTTCGTAACAGAGAAAATCTCCAAGCAGTTCCTCTTCTGCACGCCAAGGCTTGAAAAGTTGCAAAAGTGCTAAATAGAAAAACTCCTTTTTTTCAGGAGATTCGCCACTCAATTTTCAATGGTTTACCAAGTGGCATTTTCTTTGCTTGACCAGACATCCCTCACTTCCTATTACAGCATACACTCCTTTCTCAGTATCTTCTTTGATGTTCCTCTTGAATATGTAATTTTGAAGAAACTCATACAGACAAACATTCTCGAGGTGAATGCTTCGATTTGGATAATATGTATCCAACATGTTGGTCTTCAAAATGTCGGTACTGTTTGGCTCCTTTTCCGCCAAATACTCAATTTCCCGCACAGGTTTGAGAACTCGATTACGCGTTGCAGCAAGACCAAGACTCGCCCAAACGATACTCCTGGACTTGGCATAGAGACTAGCTGAAGACAACCGGTCAGAACATTCGTACGCTCCAATTTCTCGATGCGACAACATCTTCAGACTGAAACTGTACAACTTCTTGCTGAGGCTCTTTTCATGGGAAATGTCCTCCCACATATCCTTCAATTCTGTCTTCTCTTTTTTGGTGATGTAAGACGTCACATACCGAGCCACAGCCATACAGTTATCAGCCACAAACTGTATATCCATGTTAGCATTCCACATGGACAAAATCACCGGGTTGTAGTCGTTGATGTACTTGGACTCTTCGTTCCTCTTCAAATTGTATGTGTTTTTAGGTGATTTCTTCATCACATTATGTCGCAGCGAAGACATCAAACTGTTTACTCTTCCTTTAGAAATCACCGGTCGTGGAAAGCCGAAACGACATTTGGTGTAGAACTTGTCCTTGTTTCGGAATTTACGACGACAGTACTTTCCACATCAATGGCTTTGGAAACGCAGATTTTTTTCTCTTAGGCTTTTCTTCTCCTTTGCGTTTGAAACAGCACACATAGAATACTGTTGTATAAAACTCATCACTGAGTCTTCTGGATCCGTTCCAAATTTAGGTGCATCCTTGATCCACAGCAACATATGTATATGAGGAGCACCTCTTGCTTGGTACTCCTTTCTCCAGAAGAAATCCAACACCTCTCCAAGAGGTGGATTCTTCTTATTCATGATGAAAGACATCATAGCTTCAAATCTATGATTGAAGTACCTACATACATTGACTGGATCCAAAGAGCACAGTTCTCCGGGTGTCTTGAATTCGATGTTTTCTACGTTAGCATTTGCCTCTCGTAGAAATTCAAGTAAGTCTTCCCAGCCATACTCGGCACAGCTCAGAGTGAGGAACCATGTGGGAGTTCCTAAGTTCCTCAGCATACATTTTAAATCACCATGACGACGGTACCAGTACTCATTAGTACCACGCTGACACGCCATGAGATTAATCAGGTGACAATCCAAAATACTGTCTTGGACATTGACTTTATCCATAAAGTCACTTGCCGAGATGTTTTGCATGTGTATACCACTTTTCAAGATGTGGTTCACTGCATATGACAGTCCAGACAGATCGCTTTCAAACAGGAGATGAAACAAATAAGGAATGCATTGTCGAAACCTAGCATCTCCTGCATACAATCGCAAAGTCCGGTATTCAGAAGCAGGAATTTGATGAGGTCGCTCATCATATCTTCCTCCCTGACCTGTTGGAAAAAGCTGTGGGAAACACCGAGCTTCCAAACTTTCCTCCCAAACACTAATGGGACTCCCTTTGGCTTGTTTCATTTGAAACAACTCAATAGCATTCCCCATGACTTCCTTGGAATGCAAAGGATGAACACTATAATGTTCATATATTTCTTCACTAGTAGAGGGTTCTACTTTCTCAATTTGACCAGCACACAAATCGCTATCCTCTTCCTCACTTACTTCCTCTTCTGCAACATATACATTCTTATAGTATTTATTATTTTTTTTCAAATACAATGTTGCCTTTTTAACTTTCCTAACATCCACTAAATCTTGCCATATTTTCTTATTCTTTGTTGGAACCCCATTAACTAAGATAACCAGAGGTTCCTCTTCCACTTTTTCTACTCCAATTGTGTTAATGTTTTTCTTCAAATCTAGAGGCAAATAAACAACTCTTCCCTTTAATCCTCTCTGTAAATCTGATGGAGGCAATTTCCCTGTCTTTGGCTCCATTCTTACAATAGCCTGAAAGGGATGGATACTTTGAATCAAAATAGATTCATAAGTATTTAAATCCTTCAATTCAGAAGGAATCTCAACCAATTCCAGATTATTATGAACTGCTCTAGCAGGCATCTGGTTTTGATTTAATTTGCAACAACAATAAGTACACACACGTTGATCCAATCCCAAATCAAAACAATTTTCTACCATCAAGTATGTTGCGAAATCCTTCCATTCACTATTATTTTCCCTTTCACTTTTTGCATATAAATCCACTAACTTAGTCTGATTCTTATAATAAGTGCGTCGACAACACACACAAGTGAAATTTGGCCTCTCACTTGATTTGACCTGAAACGTCGCAATTTCCCTCTGGAAATTATCTGTACTGGAAACCTGTTCACTATCTTCCACATTACCCGCTTCTTCTTGGTCAATTTCAACATTCTCCTCTTTACTTCCAAAGTAACAAAACTCAATTTCTTCACATATATTCTTCACATCTATTTCAGAACCATGCAAAAGAGCAGCGCATAATTGTTTAAGCATAATTGCTGGACTCTTAGCATAATACAACATTCTAACTAATTTCCTCACTTTATTATGATGCACTGCTAGCATCCTGAAATGATGAAAAACACTCTGGCATACTCTCCTGGAAAGACAAGCCAGTGAATGACCATGCAAACCTGTCACTTCTCTCACTCTGCAAGGATCTAATTCTTGCAACAACCTCATTTTCTGCTTCAAACTTTTCTTATTAAATGACCGTACAAAATCACAAAGCAAATTGATGGAATCCTGTCGCACACTGCAAATATTACTACACTTCCAGGTGTACACAGGACCCTTAGCACGTCTTCCTAAAACCTCATTACCTAACACCTCTTCTGCCTCTGTTGTCACAAGTTTTTCTTTTTCAACTGGACAACCATCTTTCACTTCATAAGCACGACCACTGGTGTCAACTGCATGCACCAAATCATTATCCTGGAAATAACTCTCCTCATTAAAAAATGCCTCACAGCTTGAACTATGCATCCATTCTCCAGAAAAAACGTCACAAAAATTACTACGATTAACTATTCTCTTCCATCTACTATTTCTTTTGAAATCATAAATTGCCTTGTTTAGCTTCCTAATTCTATTGATTATCAAAATAAATAACTTACGTTTAATTTCAAATGCCTGATCAATAACTTTCTCAACTTTTTTTTTTCTCTTATAAAAAACCACTTTCTGTTGACCTTTCTTAATATTTTTTAACAAATTGCCAATTATCCTGTTGCGGAACATTCGTTTACGAATGTCCCTAAACTGTTGTTTCCTTCTACTATCATGCACAGAGTTATCTCTTGCTCTAGCAGTAACATTTTTCATTGGCCTTTCCTTTCCGTTTGAATTGCTTCTCTTTTTCTGGACTGAAACATTTTCTGTAGTAATATTTTTTTTACTACAGATATTTCTTATGAATGTTTTTGTACTCTTACCCGGTGCTTTCTTGGTGACTTGACAAATCTTTTTGTTAGAGGACTGCTGCTTTTTTTCATTAACCTGCTGTCTTTGACGTTTTGCAGCCTTTCTCACTCTTTCTTTGGTTGGCATGCTGAAATCTTGAAATGATCTGCAGTTGAATCTGTGATAAAATATAATAAAAAATGTTATTAACCACTATTACCCAACAGTAAATCAATAACAGTAATCAAAAACTTAAAACACTACTTGACATTTTTACATAGAAGATTTTTTAGTGCTTGGCAAATTTAGAATACAGAAATAGCAGAAAAGAAGTGGAATTTATATTCATGTTACCTGTGCTATTTTATACGTGAATCTGATCTAATTTTATGAGCATATTTTAATATTTTATTGAAGACACTACACATAACCTGTTTTTGAAGGTGTCTTTATTTTTAAATTAAACGGTTTACATTTTTACTTTTTATTTATTATACATTTTTAAAATAAATGTTTATAGTTCCATAGGCTCAAGCACGTCAGCTTCCCATCCTATGTCATATAATTCGGACAAATCTGCATCCTCATCACGTTCTTCTTCATCCTCAGGATTTAAATAATCCAAGGGATCAACATCCACTGATGTTTCAATTACGAGTTCAATGATGAGGTCAAAATCAACTGATTGCTGATTGTCGCTCATGTTGATGTTGTCTTTATCTTTAAAGAAAGATAACAACAATGAGATGTTGCAGAGTAAGAGACAAATCTCAGAGATTATAATAGTAAAATTGTTTAACAAGAGTAACATTTTGCAGCTATTATATAGCCATGTCCAACGATGCTGAGCAGGTAAAGCCTATGTCTAATTTTTCAGTGAACAGGACTCATCTCTTCTTAACCTTGGATAAGCCTCACCGACTCTGTGTCCCCTGCACATACTTAAATGTAAAGGGGCAGATTTATGTTAAATGGCACATCCCCAGGCATGCACCAGTTAACGTGCACCGCTGCTCTGCCACTCATGGTGTGCCGCATTTACAATCAGATAGGAGAAAGCTACGTCAAAACCCTGCGCCTGCTTGAAGCAGGCATAGGTCTTGACGCAACATTGTGGAGATGGGGCACCCCTGAGCCTTGCTGGAGCTGCATCACACTTGCGATACAACTCCAGCAATGCGCCACCTTTACGGCACAGATGCGTCACGCATCTGTGCCATTTTTGCCCCATGCTGCGCCGCATTGTAAATGCAGCACACCATGGGTGGCGGAACAGCAGCGCAGGATGACTGGCACATCCCTGGTGATGCGCCAATCATCATAAATCTATCCCTAAGCTTCTTATCTTGTTAGAGATGAACCGCCATATGTATCATCAAACTATTTTGCATTTCCTAAATAGCGAATTTTAAGGGAAAAATAGCAATTCTTTACCATTCCTAATTTGCGATGAGCAAATTGCTAATTGCAAATTACCCATTCATTTCCATGGGCCAGGAGGCCCATAGGAATGAAGGTGCAATTTGTGATTAGCAATTAGCTCATCGCAAATTAGGAATTTTTCCAAAGGTGCAGGGGTGTCTCAAGAACACCCTGCTGCACCCCTGAAAAAGAAATTTGGGGGCATATGGCGCACATACATGCCCTAAGGGCATGTATGGGCGTCATATGGCACCTTTTGTTTTTTGGAAAAAAAGCTTTTTGAAAAGAATTCGCAAATTACCACCAACTAGAAGTTGGTGGTAGTTTGCAAATCCTTAATGGCATTTTTTGCATATTTTTTGTTTGATACATTGCATTTAAGGAATCGCAAAATTTGCAAATCCTTCAGTACAATCGCAAAATAAGGAATAGCAAATTTTGCTATTCCTTATTTTGCATCAAACTTGTTTGATACATACCATTTGTCTAATTAGCATTCGCAAAGGCCGAAATTCGCAGAATTTTGACCTTTGCGAATGCTAATTAGCTTGATACATATGGCCCCAAGTGAGGCCTGTCTTGCAACATGGTGCATCTTTTGCATCACTGCTGCATCGGTTTCATGTGGCACGGTTTTTTTACACCATGACACATCTGCCTAAATGCATCAATTTGTAATTTTGTCGCCTCATAGCAAATCTTTTGCACCGCCGCTGCATCAGAAAAGTGACGCACAGTGGCGCAAAAGAGGCATACACCTATCATAAATCTGTCCCTAGCATTTTAAATGATTAATTCAGGATGACGATAAGGTGTGGCCTATCCAGAGGTTTGTTTAAGGTGAGGCCTACTCAGGATTGCAGATTAAAGTTACGCTTGATGAAGAATACAGAGGAGATAATACATGTAAAGGCCTACCAATGAAGTAAGTAATGTCCACTTTATTGCGCCAGTCATCATAAATGTATCCCTAAGCTTCTTATCTTGTTACAGATGAACCGCCATATGTATCATCAAACTATTTTACATTTCCTAAATAGCGAATTTTAAGGAATAAATAGCGATTCTTTACCATTCCTAATTTGCAATGAGCAAATTGCTAATTGCAAATTACCCATTCATTTCCATGGGCCAGGAGGCCCATAGGAATGAAGGTGCAATTTACGATTAGCAATTAGCTCATCGCAAATTAGGAATTTTTCTAAAGGGTGCAGGGGTGTCTCAAGAACACCCTGCTGCAGCCCCTGAAAAAGAAATTTGGGGGCATATGGCGCACATACATGCCCTAAGGGCATGTATGGGCGTAATATGGCACCTTTTGTTTTTTGGAAAAAAAGCTTTTTGAAAAGAATTCGCAAATTACCACCAACTAGAAGTTGGTGGTAATTTGCAAATCCTTAATGGCATTTTTTGCATATTTTTTGTTTGATACATTGCATTTAAGGAATCGCAAAATTTGCAAATCCTTCAGTGCAATCGCAAAATAAGGAATAGCAAATTTTGCTATTCCTTATTTTGCATCAAACTTGTTTGATACATACCATTTGTCTAATTAGCATTCGCAAAGGCTGAAATTCACAGAATTTTGGCCTTTGCGAATGCTAATTAGCTTGATACATATGGCCCCAAGTGAGGCCTGTCTTGCAACATGGTGCATCTTTTGCATCACTGCTGCATCGGTTTCATGTGGCACGTTTTTTTTACACCATGACACATCTGCCTAAATGCATCAATTTGTAATTTTGTCGCATCATAGCAAATCTTTTGCACCGCCGCTGCATCAGAAAAGTGACGCACAGTGGCGCAAAAGAGGCATACACCTATCATAAATCTGTCCCTAGCATTTTAAATGATTAATTCAGGATGACGATAAGGTGTGGCCTATCCAGAGGTTTGTTTAAGGTGAGGCCTACTCAGGATTGCAGATCAAAGTTACACTTGATGAACAATACAGAGGAGATAATACATGTAAAGGCCTACCAATGAAGTAAGTTATGTCCACTTCATTGTGCCAGTCATCATAAATCTATCCCTATGCTTCTTATCTTGTTAGAGATGAACCGCCATATGTATCATCAAACTATTTTGCATTTCCAAAATAGCGAATTTTAAGGAATAAATAGCGATTCTTTACCATTCCTAATTTGCGATGAGCAAATTGCTAATTGCAAATTACCCATTCATTTCCATGGGCCAGGAGGCCCATAGGAATGAAGGTGCAATTTGCGATTAGCAATTAGCTCATCGCAAATTAGGAATTTTTCCAAAGGTGCAGGGGTGTCTCAAGAACACCCTGCTGCACCCCTGAAAAAGAAATTTGGGGGCATATGGCACACATAAATTTTAACAACATTCCTTTACCTCAAAAACGATTTTCAAGTCATAATTTGAAAACACTGCCCACGGGGAAATGACTTAAAATGTCCTTAAGACACATGAAAGTGTTTTTTTAAAGCCTTTGCAAGTTTTTGGGTCACTTTTAACATGGCTATGTAACTCAAACAGTCAAAATCTAAATTTACCATGCACAGGTGGGACCATATTTACAAGGAATGTGCCCCACGGGGAAAGGTCTTTTAATGTAATATGGGAAAAATGACATCAGAGACACTGAAATGCCTTATAAAGAAGCATACACCATTATATCCTTGTCATAAATTTACAAACCATTCCTTTTCCCCAAAAACGATTTTCAAATCATAATTTGAAAACACTGCACATAGGGAAATGACTTAACATGTCCTTAAGACACATGAAAGCGTTTTTTGATTGCCTTTCCAGCATGGTTGGGTCACTTTTAACATGGCTATGTAACACAAACATTCAAAATCTAAATTTGCCATGCACAGGTGGGAGCATATTTACAAGGAATGTGCCCCACGGGGAAAGGTCTTTTAATTTAATATGGGAAAAATGACATCAGAGACACTGAAATGCCTTATAAAGAAGCATACACCATTATGTCCTTGTCATAAATTTAAAAACCATTCCTTTTCCCCAAAAATGATTTTCAAATCATAATTTCAAAACACTGCACATGGAGAAATTACTTAAAATGTCCTTAAGACACATAAAAGCGTTTTTTGATTGCCTTTGCAGCATGTTTGTGTCACTTTTAACATGGCTATGTAACGCAAACATTCAAAATCTAAATTTGCCATGCACAGGTGGGAGCATATTTACAAGCAATTTGCTCCACAGAGAAAGGTCTTACATTAAAATGGGAAAAATAACATCAGAGACACTCAATTGCCTTATAATGAAGCATACACCATTATGTCCTTGTCATAAATATTATAACCATTCATTTTCCTCAAAAACGATTTTCAAGTCATAATTTGAAAAGACTCCCCAGCTCCTATGCACAATAACACCCTGTCAGTACTAATACTTCACATTTTCTCCAATTACAATTTCTCAAAGAAACAAAATCTATTTGTAAAACACTTGAGACAAAGCAACATTTGAAGAACACAACTTTCTTCATAATTTTCTCCTTAAAGCACACTATTCTCTATCTAAATTAAAGAAATCTTTTCTCACCATAGCAAATACTTTGAGTTTCACAACAGTCTCAGAAACACACCAATTTGTCTTCAGCAGAGCAAAAGGTATGCACTCCAGAGTCTGCAGCTATCAAAAGCACAGAAATGCTGTAATTCTTCACACATATCTCTCATGTCACCCAATCAAAACTCTTCCCTCACTTTTTTTCAAATGAAAACCCTTCCCCCCTCTGCCCTTTCTGCCTTTTTTGCATGGCAACCACGTCTTGGAAGACCTCTGGTGTTTGCAAGTTCACACAACAATGTTGCAATTGAACTCTGAACTCTCAGTGCACCTCATATCCAGTGCATTCTTTCATTTAATGATTTTTTCTTGACCACTCAAAATACATCTTTCAAACAACTCATCCATGCACCCTAACTTTCTGTTTTCAGCAATCAAAATCCACCAATCACTGTTACTGCTTCATTAACACAGAAACTCCACAGTTTTTTTCATTTTAAACTCTTATTTTTTCAACTGCCATTTCATTGCCACACTTCATCTGACTGCAGGAGAACCTTCTCTCACCATGTTGTCTGTCTGGATTGTTGGACATAGTTACATCTATTGGGCTCAGAGGTATGCTGAGAACAGGAATTTACCTAACCTCAATTTACAAGATGTGGAAATTAAGTGGTTTGGCCACAGAGGATTAAAATGTCACCAATTGATACCATTGGTGAAAACCTTTATGCATTTGCCAAAACCTGACCTGTTAATTGTGCACTGTGGAGGTAATGATTTGGGCACTTTGACTGGGGTAGGTCTGGAAATGCTTTTAAAGGACACCTTTGAGCAATTGATGGCACTTTTTCCTCAGACTGCCTTGGTATATTCAAATATATGCCAAAGACAGAAATGGAGGTGGTCAAACCAATTTTGTCCACAAATTGAGAAGTCGAGGAAGCATGTAAACAAATCTGTTTCAGCTTACATGAGAGACCATGGAATGGGCTCCCTGTACAACAATAACTTGCGTTACTACATGCAAGATATCTACAGAGGAGATGGAGTTCACTTCTCAGATGAGGGCAACAGAATTTTCATTCTGAATTTAAGACTGTGCATTGGTACCTACTTATAAGTACCTAAATGTACCATAAACCCCAAAGCTCTTCTCAGAGCTACCCTACATCTGATCACTCACAATTATTATTTTACTCTAACATTTTTCACTAATTTTCAACAAAGTACGCTCCCTGGGGCGCTACCCGGTACGCGAACCGGGAGCTAACCTCGCTAAATATTTTAAAAAATTGTTTTTTTTCGCACATATGGGCCTCCTCAGCCACCCTCAGAAAACCTAGGGGGTCAAGATAAGTCTACCGTGCCCCCTTCTACCCATTCTGAACATTATTTGCCCTCCATCTTGTATCTTAATTCGACCGAAACACAAAATGGTGGACTCCCGTAACGCTTAAGGTTCGCGAACCGGGGCGCTCGCCAGTTCGCGTACCGGGTCGCTCCCTGGGAAGCGCACCATCAAAAAAGGTGGGAAAGTAGTTTACAGAAAAGCGACTGGAGACAATTTCACCAAATATAGATTAGCTCATACTACATACCAATGCCTACCATTTTCACAAATTTGATTGAAATTCCATTTAACCATTTAGCCTGTAGACCTCTCTAAATACCCTGAGGTAAATTACTTCACAAAACACATCTGAAGTGTTGGAATTGACAACCAATTAAAATGTTACTTTCATTTTCTACTTTTTTTACCTGACATTTGATTGGCTATGTACCTGAATATATATAAAGGAAGAGAGAGAAACACAGCCATTTTGACTACTACTTCCTGAACTACATTGCAAGATCATTTTCACTCACAACTTAAACTTGTTTTTAGAAGGTGAGATATTATTTTATAAATTTGAAAACATTTTCAGATAGTTATATACTATCCCTCTGTAAGAGTTAGACATTGAGAAAGGCTTCTTTATTATAATTATGGATTGATTTAGGTTTCTGTGGTATAATTATGAATTTACTTAGGCTTCTTCACAGGCACTTTTTAATAGTACTACTTCACGCCTGAAACCATACAGTGCCCATAGATTACTTCTCTGTTATAAACTCACAAGTACCTGTCTGAACTTAAACCCAACAGTGCCCTATCTCTACTGATATATTTATTTTTTATGCAAATTACAGCAATAAAATGGAAGGTGAGCAGAATGTTTCCTTCGAAATTGTTCTGGAGAACAACACAGAAAAAGATATTGAGGACAATGATGACTCAGATTTCATGGATGAATCACGGGACCATGAATTAGTTCAATGTGTAGAATCTGTGGATCATTTACTTCATTATGATGACGGTCAAATGTGGGAACTTATGTTCACTCAACAAGAGGACATATCGGACAGTCAAATGCTAGACGTTCTATTAAATTTTGAAAAACAATCCGAAAAATAAAATTGTATGTAATATTAAAAAATTGTTTGAGTCTTTAATCATTTTTATATGCAATTCATAAACTAGTTAAATGTTAGAAATGTTATTAAATTTTGAAACACAATCACAATAATAAATAATTGCTTAAAAAATAAAAAAATTAAAAAATAATCAACAAAACCAACAATCAATTAACATACAGTATTTGAAAAGTCTATCATTCTTTTTTGCCAGGTCGCCAGTAGGTATATATAGTTAGGATTTTTTCCCTATGGGATTTTTGAAAATTCTATGTCTAATAACTTTGGCGTTTGAGGACGGAATTGGCTGAAATTTTCAGGAAAATGGAACATTTTGTTTCTGAGCAGCCCCTAAAAATTTGGGGGGGTTTCGTCAAGGGGGGCCGAGAAAAAAGGGGGGTCCCTAAACGCGTTTTTCCCATGCAATTTTCCATAGGGCGGTTGGACTCACTTTTAGCTCGAACGGCTGAATGGATTTCCACGAAACTTGGCAAAATTGTAGGGACTGGTAGCCCGATGTGCCTTTGCTAGGTCTCAATATATGTGCTCCAGTGGATTTTGAGAAATTAACGTTCAAAAAAATATATATATCTGTAAGCGCGCTCCGGGCAGCGCCCCGGTTCGCGTACCTGACGCGTAATGGAACTTCGCGAAGCGAAGTTGATTGGCTCTCCGGTGTCTGTCAACATTCTAAACAGTCCGGAGCGGCCGTCATCTTGTCTCTCGGTAGGATCGAGAGACAAGAGGAGGCCAAAACAAAGGGGTTAATGACCATAAGGGGGCATAGCAGATCCTCCCTGACCCCCTAGGTTTGATGTGGAGGCTTTAAAAGGGCCCCGCGGGGGAAAAAAATAAATAAAAAAAAAAAAACATTTTTTTTGCGTGGGGAGTGCCCCGTACGCGCACCGGGAAGCGTTCTGGGGAGCGTACTATAAGGAAAAAAGAATGATAGACTTTTTAAATATTGTATGTTTATTGATTGTTCATTTTGTTAGGTTTTTTTTGCTTTTTTTATTAAATATAAATTTATTTTTGTGATTCTTTTTCCAAATTTAACAGAACATTTAACAACACATTGTTGGAAATGTCCTCATTTTCAATCAGCGAATCTACTGCATCTACACATTGAACTAATTCATGGTCCCGTGATTCATCCATGAAATCTGAGTCATCATTGTCCTCAATATCTTTTTCTGTGTTGTTCTCCAGAACAATTTTGAAGGAAATATTCTGCTCTCCTTCCATTTTCTTGCTGTAATTTGCATAAAAAATAAATATATCAGTAGAGATAGGGCACTGTTGGGTTTAAGTTCAGACAGGTACTTGTGAGTTTATAACAGAGAAGTAATCTATGGGCACTGTATGGTTTCAGGCGTGAAGTAGTACTATTAAAAAGTGCCTGTGAAGAAGCCTAAGTAAATTCATAATTATACCACAGAAACCTAAATCAATCCATAATTATAATAAACAAGCATTTCTCAATGTCTAACTCTTACAGAGGGACAGTACATAACTATCTAAACATGTTTTCCCAAATTAATTTAAAGTGCATGACATAGTTCTCCTTTCAAATTTACAAAATAACATCTTACCTTTTCAAAACAAGTTTAAGTTGTCAGTGAAAATGCTCTTGCAATGTACTTCAGGAAGTAGTAGTCAAAATGGCTGTGTTTCTCTCTCTTTCTTTATATATATTCAGGTACATAACCAATCAAATGTCAGGTAAAAAAAGTAGAAAATGAAAGTAACATTTTAATTGGTTGTCAATTCCAACAATTCAGATGTGTTTTGTGAAGTAATTTACCTCAGGGTATTTAGAGAGGTCTACAGGCTAAATGGCTAAATGGAATTCCAACCAAATTTGTGAAAATGGTAGGGATTGGTATGTAGTATTAGCTAATCTATATTTGGTGAAAGTGTCTCCAGTGGTTTTTCTGTATATTACTTTCCCACCTTTTTTGAGCGAGCGCTTCCCGGTGCGCGCCCCGGTACGCGAACCGGCAGCGTTACGGGAGTCCTCCATTTTGTGTTTCGGTAGAATTGAGATACAAGATGGAGGGCAAATAATGTTGAGAATGGGTAGAAGGGGGCACGGTAGACGTATCCTGACCCCCTAGGTTTTCTGAGGGTGGCTGAGGAGGCACATATGTGCGAAAAAAAAAAAAAATTCAAATTTTCGCACGGTTAGCGTCCGATGCGCGTACCGGGTGGCGCTCCGGGGAGCGTACTTTGGTGAAAATTAGTGCAAAAAGTTAGAGTAAAATAATAATTGTGAGTGATCAGATGTAGGGTAGCTCTGAAAAGAGCTTTTGGGTCCTTTGGCTGATTTAGGTACCTACAAGTAGGTACCAATGCACAGTCTTAAATTCAGGATGAAAATTCTGTTCCCTTCATCTGAGAAGTGAACTCCATCTGCTCTGTAGATATCTTGCATGTAGTAACGCAAGTTATTGTTGTAGATGGAGCCCATTCCATGGTCTCTCATGTAAGCTGAAACAGACTTATTTACATGCTTCCTCGATTTCTCAATTTGTGGACAAAATTGGTTGGACCACCTCCATTTCTGTCTTTGGCATATATTTGAATATACCAAGGCAGTTTGAGGAAAAAATGCCATCAATTGGTCAAAGGTGTCTTTTAAAAGCATTTCCAGACCTACCCCAGTCAAAGTGCCCAAGTCATTTCCTCCACAGTGCACAATTAACAGGTCAGGTTTTGGCAAATGCAAAAAGGTTTTCACCAATGGTATCAATTGGTGACATCTTAATCCTCTGTGGCCAATCCACTTGATTTCCACATTTTGTAAATTGAGGTTGTGTAAATTTCTGTTATCAGCATACCTTTGAGCCCAGTGGATGTAACTATGTCCAATAATCCAGACAGAAAACATGGTGAGAGGAGGTTCTGCTGCAGTCAGATGAAGTGTGGGAATGAAATGGCAGTTGGAACAGTAGGAGTATGTAATGAAAAAAACTGTGGAGTTTCTGTAGTAATTAATCAGTAGCAGTGATTGGTGGATTTTGATTGCTGATAAACAGAAAGTTAGGGTGCATGGATGAGTTCTTTGAAAGATGTAATTTGAATGGTCAAGAAAAAATCATTTTATGAAAGATTGCACTGGATACGCAGGTGTACTGAGAGTTCAGAGTTCAATTGAAACATTGTTGTGTGAACTTGCAAACATGAGAGGTCTTTCAGGAGGTGGTTGCTATGGAAAAAAGGCAGAAAGGGCAGAAGGGGGAAGGGTGTTGATTTGAAAAAAGTGAGGGAAGAGTTTTGATTGGGTGACATGAGAGATATGTGTGATGAATTACAGCATTTCTGTGCCATTGTTGGTTGCAGCCTCTGGAGTGCATACCTTTTGCTCTGCTGAAGACAAATTGGTGTGTGTCTGAGACTGTTTTGAAACTCAAAAAGTATTTGCTAAGGTGAGAAAAGATTCATTTAATTTAGATAGAGAATAGTATGCTTTAGGGAGAAAATTATGAAGAAAGTTGTGTATTTAAAATGTTGCTTTGTTTCATAGGTTGCTTGGGGCATATTTACAAGGCCTTTGAGTCCCTTTGATGTTATTTTTCCCATTTTAATTTAAGACATTTCCCCGTGGTGCATGGTCCTTGTAAATACGCCCCCATGTGTGCTTGGCAAATTTAGATTTTGTTTCTTTGAGTTACATAGCCATGTTAAAAGTGATGCAAAAATGGTGCAAGGGCCTTCAAAATACGCTTTCATGTGTGTTAGGGCATTTTAAGTCACTTCCCCATGAATGTAGTTGAATAACTGCTTTACTTGATGTGTTTAAAAACGTTTATTGAAGTCATTTAAGTTTCTTGATATGTACTGCTAGAGTTTCAAAGGCTGCTTGGGGCATATTTACAAGGCCTTTGAGTCCCTTTGATGTTATTTTCCCCATTTTAATTTAAGTCGTTTCCCCGTGGTGCAAGGTCCTTGTAAATACGCCCCCATGTGTGCTTGGCAAATTTAGATTTTGTTTCTTTGAGTTACATAGTCATGTTAAAAGTGATGGAAAAATGGTGCAAGGGCCTTCAAAATACGCTTTCATGTGTGTTAGGGCATTTTAAGTCACTTCCCCTTGAATGTAGTTGAATAACTGCTTTACTTGATGTGTTTAAAAACGTTTATTGAAGTCATTTAAGTTTCTTGATATGTACTGCTAGAGTTTCATAGGCTGCTTGGGGCATATTTAAAAGGCTTTTGAGTCCCTTTGATGTTATTTTCCCCATTTTAATTTAAGTCATTTCCCCGTGGTGCAAGGTCCTTGTAAATACTCCCCCATGTGTGCTTGGCAAATTTAAGTACTGATAGGGTGTGCTTCTACATAGGACCTGTGTTGTGTTTTCAAATAATGACCAGGACATCGTTTTTTTTTTAAAACAAACGCTTTTCACATTTATGAGAAGGTCATATTGGTGTCTGCTTCTTTAAATAAATATTGAACTGAGAAATATTAAACTGAGGCTTCTGTAAGTGTCAAAGGAGGTGAGTAATGTACATTGCTCTGTTGCATACAGTCCTTATCCTCTGCGTACTTTTGGATATGCTAGACTAAATCTGCTCAATGAGATAACTAAGCTGAGGAAACACAGGTGATGTGATTGTGAATTGATACAAAAGGGGATGATGGACGGAGCGTTTGTATAAATCAAACACTCACCCCCAGTCAACTGATCTGGGTTTAATCCATCACCATTCTTTAGTTCACTCAGCCACCCCAGTTCAGACATGGCTATATGCAAATCAGTCTGACCCTGTGCCTTATGGGAACAGTCCAGCCCGAACTGCCAAGCCATGTCTTCCCTGGACCGGAAACAAGCATCCTGGGACCGGTTTCGGATTCATAATCCTCATTAGCCAGGCTATCTTGAATCCAGTGGCCAAGTGAGCGGTCTGGGAAAGACATGGCTTGGTAGTTCGGACTGGACTGTTCCCATGAGGCACAGGGTCAGAGCTGATTTGCATATAGCCAGTGTCTAACCCAGGGTGGTGTGGAGTGCAAAAAAACGATGGATTTAGGCCCAGATCCTTGTACTGGGGTGAATGTATGACATTGTTCTACATTCTGTCCATCAACTGTGTTTTTTGCAATTTTCACCCCGAGTGGGCTGGGTATGCTCAGACGTGAGTCCCAGGCTCTCCACACCACTGGAGTCAAGCTATCCAGGCTGATGAAGGCTGATAGCCAGAAACCGGTCCTTGGATGCTTGATTCCTGTCTGAGAAAGACATGGCTTGGTAGTTCGGACTGGACTGTTCCCATGAGGCACAGGGTCAGAGCGGATTTGCATATAGCCAGTGTCTAACCCAGGGTGGTGTGGAGTGCAAAAAAACTATGGATTTAGGCCCAGATCCTTGTACTGGGGTGAATGTATGACATTGCTCTACATTCTGTCCATCAACTGTGTTTTTTGCAATTTTCACCCCGAGTGGGCTGGGTATGCTCAGACGTGAGTCCCAGGCTCTCCACACCACTGGAGTCAAGCTATCCAGGCTGATGAAGGCTGATAGCCAGAAACCGGTCCTTGGATGCTTGATTCCGGTCTGGGAAAGACATGGCTTGGTAGTTCGGACTGGACTGTTCCCATGAGGCACAGGGTCAGAGCTGATTTGCATATAGCCAGTGTCTAACCCAGGGTGGTGTGGAGTGCAAAAAAACGATGGATTTAGGCCCAGATCCTTGTACTGGGGTGAATGTATGACATTGTTCTACATTCTGTCCATCAACTGTGTTTTTTGCAATTTTCACCCCGAGTGGGCTGGGTATGCTCAGACGTGAGTCCCAGGCTCTCCACACCACTGGAGTCAAGCTATCCAGGCTGATGAAGGCTGATAGCCAGAAACCGGTCCTTGGATGCTTGATTCCGGTCTGGGAAAGACATGGCTTGGTAGTTCGGACTGGACTGTTCCCATGAGGCACAGGGTCAGAGCTGATTTGCATATAGCCAGTGTCTAACCCAGGGTGGTGTGGAGTGCAAAAAAACGATGGATTTAGGCCCAGATCCTTGTACTGGGGTGAATGTATGACATTGTTCTACATTCTGTCCATCAACTGTGTTTTTTGCAATTTTCACCCCGAGTGGGCTGGGTATGCTCAGACGTGAGTCCCAGGCTCTCCACACCACTGGAGTCAAGCTATCCAGGCTGATGAAGGCTGATAGCCAGAAACCGGTCCTTGGATGCTTGATTCCGGTCTGGGAAAGACATGGCTTGGTAGTTCGGACTGGACTGTTCCCATGAGGCACAGGGTCAGAGCTGATTTGCATATAGCCAGTGTCTAACCCAGGGTGGTGTGGAGTGCAAAAAAACGATGGATTTAGGCCCAGATCCTTGTACTGGGGTGAATGTATGACATTGTTCTACATTCTGTCCATCAACTGTGTTTTTTGCAATTTTCACCCCGAGTGGGCTGGGTATGCTCAGACGTGAGTCCCAGGCTCTCCACACCACTGGAGTCAAGCTATCCAGGCTGATGAAGGCTGATAGCCAGAAACCGGTCCTTGGATGCTTGATTCCGGTCTGGGAAAGACATGGCTTGGTAGTTCGGACTGGACTGTTCCCATGAGGCACAGGGTCAGAGCTGATTTGCATATAGCCAGTGTCTAACCCAGGGTGGTGTGGAGTGCAAAAAAACGATGGATTTAGGCCCAGATCCTTGTACTGGGGTGAATGTATGACATTGTTCTACATTCTGTCCATCAACTGTGTTTTTTGCAATTTTCACCCCGAGTGGGCTGGGTATGCTCAGACGTGAGTCCCAGGCTCTCCACACCACTGGAGTCAAGCTATCCAGGCTGATGAAGGCTGATAGCCAGAAACCGGTCCTTGGATGCTTGATTCCGGTCTGGGAAAGACATGGCTTGGTAGTTCGGACTGGACTGTTCCCATGAGGCACAGGGTCAGAGCTGATTTGCATATAGCCAGTGTCTAACCCAGGGTGGTGTGGAGTGCAAAAAAACGATGGATTTAGGCCCAGATCCTTGTACTGGGGTGAATGTATGACATTGTTCTACATTCTGTCCATCAACTGTGTTTTTTGCAATTTTCACCCCGAGTGGGCTGGGTATGCTCAGACGTGAGTCCCAGGCTCTCCACACCACTGGAGTCAAGCTATCCAGGCTGATGAAGGCTGATAGCCAGAAACCGGTCCTTGGATGCTTGATTCCGGTCTGGGAAAGACATGGCTTGGTAGTTCGGACTGGACTGTTCCCATGAGGCACAGGGTCAGAGCTGATTTGCATATAGCCAGTGTCTAACCCAGGGTGGTGTGGAGTGCAAAAAAACTATGGATTTAGGCCCAGATCCTTGTACTGGGGTGAATGTATGACATTGTTCTACATTCTGTCCATCAACTGTGTTTTTTGCAATTTTCACCCCGAGTGGGCTGGGTATGCTCAGACGTGAGTCCCAGGCTCTCCACACCACTGGAGTCAAGCTATCCAGGCTAATGAAGGCTGATAGCCAGAAACCGGTCCTTGGATGCTTGATTCCGGTCTGGGAAAGACATGGCTTGGTAGTTCGGACTGGACTGTTCCCATGAGGCACAGGGTCAGAGCTGATTTGCATATAGCCAGTGTCTAACCCAGGGTGGTGTGGAGTGCAAAAAAACGATGGATTTAGGCCCAGATCCTTGTACTGGGGTGAATGTATGACATTGTTCTACATTCTGTCCATCAACTGTGTTTTTTGCAATTTTCACCCCGAGTGGGCTGGGTATGCTCAGACGTGAGTCCCAGGCTCTCCACACCACTGGAGTCAAGCTATCCAGGCTGATGAAGGCTGATAGCCAGAAACCGGTCCTTGGATGCTTGATTCCGGTCTGGGAAAGAGATGGCTTGGTAGTTCGGACTGGACTGTTCCCATGAGGCACAGGGTCAGAGCTGATTTGCATATAGCCAGTGTCTAACCCAGGGTGGTGTGGGGTGCAAAAAAACGATGGATTTAGGCCCAGATCCTTGTACTGGGGTGAATGTATGACATTGTTCTACATTCTGTCCATCAACTGTGTTTTTTTGCAATTTTCACCCCGAGTGGGCTGGGTATGCTCAGACGTGAGTCCCAGGCTCTCCACACCACTGGAGTCAAGCTATCCAGGCTGATGAAGGCTGATAGCCAGAAACCGGTCCTTGGATGCTTGATTCCGGTCTGGGAAAGACATGGCTTGGTAGTTCGGACTGGACTGTTCCCATGAGGCACAGGGTCAGAGCTGATTTGCATATAGCCAGTGTCTAACCCAGGGTGGTGTGGAGTGCAAAAAAACGATGGATTTAGGCCCAGATCCTTGTACTGGGGTGAATGTATGACATTGTTCTACATTGTGTCCATTAACTGTGTTTTTTGCAGTTTTCACCCCGAGTGGGCTGGGTATGCTCAGACGTGAGTCCCAGGCTCTCCACACTACTGGAGTCAAGCTATCCAGGCTGATGAAGGCTGATAGCCAGAAACCGGTCCTTGGATGCTTGATTCCGGTCTGGGAAAGACATGGCTTGGTAGTTCGGACTAGACTGTTCCCATGAGGCACAGGGTCAGAGCTGATTTGCATATAGCCAGTGTCTAACCCAGGGTGGTGTGGAGTGCAAAAAAACGATGGATTTAGGCCAAGATCCTTGTACTGGGGTGAATGTATGACATTGTTCTAGATTCTGTCCATCAACTGTGGTTTTTGTGATTGTGAATTAAGCATAAATATTTGCACTTTTTTCAATTACATCACCTGTGTTTCCTAACATTACGAATCACATTGTTCAGATGAGGTTTAGGCCTGTCCAGGAGATAGAGGAGGTCTGACCTTTGTTCAAGAGTGCAGTGGACATGACTCACTTCATTGGTAGGCCTGCACATGTATTATCTCCTCTGTACTCTTCAACAAGCCTAAATTTCATCTGCAACCCTGAGTAGGCCTCACCTCAAACAAACCTCTGGATAGGCCACACCTTATCGTCATCCTGAATCAATCATTTAAAATGTTAGGGGCAGATTTATGATGGCCGTGCGCCTCTTTTGTGCCGCTGTTGCGTCACTTTTGTGATGCAGCAGTGATGCAAAAGATGCACCATGTTGCAAGACAGGCCTCACTTCATCTCCAACAAGATACCGTCAGTTTAAACTGTGAACATTTAGGACTGTGTAGGGGGCATGGAGAAGCTGAATCTTCTGTAAATGTCAAAATTGTTGCATACAGTGCTCAACTTCTGCGTAGTCTTTGATATGTTAGTTTCCATCTGCACAATGAGATACCCATGCAAAGGAAACACAGGTGATGTGATTGTGAAATGAGGAAAAGAAATTCCACATTTTTCAATTACATCACCTGTGTTTCCTAACATTATGAATCACATTGTGCAGTTGAGGTTTAGGCCTGTCCAGGGACACAGAAGAGGTCTGGCCTTTGTTCAAGAGTGAAGTGGACATGACTCACTTCATTGGTAGGCCTGCACATGTATTATCTCCTCTGTACTCTTCAACAAGCCTAAATTTCATCTGCAACCCTGAGTAGGCCTCACCTCAAACAAACCTCTGGATAGTCCACACCTTATCGTCATCCTGAATCAATCATTTAAAATGTTAGGGGCAGATTTATGATGGCCGTGCGCCTCTTTTGCGCTGCTGTTGCGTCACTTTTGTGATGAAGCAGTGATGCAAAAGATGCACCATGTTGCAAGATAGGCCTCACTTCATCACCAACAAGATACCGTCAGTTTAAACTGTAAACATTTAGGCCTGTGTAGGCGGCATGGAGAAGCTGAATCTTCTGTAAATGTCAAAATTATTGCATACAGTGCTCAACTTCTGCGTACTCTTTGATATGCTAGACTCCATCTGCACAATGAGATACCTAAGCAAAGGAAACACAGGTGATGTGATTGTGAAATGAGGAAAAGAAATTCCACATTTTTCAATTACATCACCTGTGTTTCCTAACATTACGAATCACATTGTGCAGATGAGTTTTAGGCCTGTCCACGGACACAGAAGAGGTCTGACCTTTGTTCAAGAGTGCAGTGGACATGATTCACTTCATTGGTAGGCCTGCACATGTATTATCTCCTCTGTACTCTTGAACAAGCCTAAATTTCATCTGCAACCCTGAGTAGGCCTCACCTCAAACAAACCTCTGGATAGGCCACACCTTATCGTCATCCTGAATCAATCATTTACAATGTTAGGGACAGATTTATGATAGCCGTGTGCCTCTTTTGCGCCGCTGTGCGTCACTTTTGTGACGCAGCGGCGGTGCAAAAGATTTGCTATGTTGCGACATATTTACAACTTGATGCATCTAGGCAGATGTGTCATGCTGTAAAGTCCTGTGCCACATGAAACCTGCGTCAGATTTCATGTGAGCGTTTTGTTGTAGGGTGGGCAGTCATTTGCATGAAAGCCCTGTAAAACTAACACAGTAAAAGTAAGAAGATTTCACTGAGTCACATTTATGGCATTGCTGAATCAAATCCTTACGCCTGTTTGAAACAGGCATAAGGAGTGATGCACCATGCAATGTGTGGCTTGCCCCTGTGCATTGCAGTAGATATGTCGCGCTTACGACGTAAGTAAGTAAGTAAGTAATCTTTATTTGGCATAGTTACTTAAAACCATTGCAATGTAAAATGGATTAAGAACAATGAAGATAAAACTGCAGTTTTAAAAGAATTAGTAGTTAGAATGTTCACATTTGATAAAATTTTAAAAGAAATATTTGGACTTCGTATTTGTAAGGTGTTGCTCAGTGTTCTCATGAACCCATGAAGTCGGTGAAACAGTCAGCAGAGTGATGTCAAATCAGTTGAACTGGGACAGTTATGGGTTAATTTTTTTGGCATCTTCTTTTCAACTGCCCTCAGAAATTTTACAAAGCTGCAATTCAAGCCAGGGTCATTAGGATGAAAGCAAGCAAGGACCGCCGTCCTTCTTGTACGGATCCCTTGTCGATTAAAGTGGTGCTTTAACCAGCGTTTCCGTTCGTCCCGTAGTTTTTCACAAGAGCATATCAAATGCAGCATGTCCTCTTGTGCCAAGCCGCATAGCCGACATAGGGGGTCAGCTTTGATTTTGAGCCAGCGTGGGAGATTTTGAGTACAAGGTAGCAGGCCCAACCTGTGCCTTAAAAAGCACATCTTGACACTTTTGGAGTATCCCTCGGCCAGGTAGCACTGTTGTGCTTTGGTTGTGTACGAATTGAGGGTTAGCCAGCCATGTGTTCTTTTCGATAAGACTTCTTTGTCTTGCAACCATGATTGTAATTTGACTGATTTTTTAACCAATTTTTTAAATGTTGTGTGGTTTGTTGGGGTGTCCCAGAGCTGTTCTAGACCTGTATTCGTCAGGCTGCCCATGAGGTACTTAGCTGCTGCTGATGAAGGATGCTGTTCTAACTCCTTCCACAGGTGTTCGTTCAGAGTTCCTTGTTTTGATTTCCTCACTTTGTCCCAGGCTATCATATAGGCTCCCTGCCTTGCCAGGAGCTGTTGGTCGATGCCGAATTCGAGCCTGATTTGAGCGGGTGAGGTTTGCCTAGGTAGGCTGAAAATGATTCTATATGCAGCTATTATAGTATTGTCAAGGGTCTTGGCATCCCTTCCTCTGAGTGCCTCACTCCCGTAAGTAATTGTTGGGAGAAGTTTAGAACAAATTACTTGAGTCAAGGGTAGGAGAGAGGGGCCGGAAATTTTGTGATTTAGCGACTTCAATTAAATCGCCAGCGAAAGTCCTCTCCCTCGTATACTTGTTCTCTGGACCGAGAACTGCCCACCGTTGTCGATCTTCACTCCTAGGTATTTGTATGTTGAGGTGTCTTCAATTCTTGTCGTATTCCAATGCCATGATGTTGGTTTCCTTTTTTTCTTGCTAATGGTCATTGTTTGGGTTTTCTCCAGGTTTATTGTAAGATCGTTCTTACTTGAATACTTTTGTGTTGCATCCAAAAGATGTTGAAGTCCTACCTTAGTGTGGCTTATTAGGACGATGTCATCTGCGTATAGTAGGCAAGGTAGCTGGAGCCCTCCTAGTTTAGGGGCGTGGGAGTTACAACCATTTAGAATTGGGACAAGGTCGCCTAGGAACAGGTTGAAAAGTGTGGGGGCCAGGACACAGCCTTGCTTTAGGCCCCTATTGGTCTGTATGGGCCTTGACAAGGTGGACCCGTCCCCTATTTTTATCTGTACCCAGGTCTCTGTGTGCAGGTTAATGAGCAAATCCAACAGGGGTCTCGAGATCCCCCAGTCATTCAGTTTAGACCACAAAAGCTTCCGGTTTATGTTATCAAAAGCGGCCTTGTAGTCGATGAAGCAGAAATGAATGGGCATTTTGTTAGATTCTGCTTTGTCTATGAGCATGCCCATGCTCAAGATGTTCGTCATCGTGCCTACTGACTTAATAAATCCTGTCTGGTTGACTGGAATTAAAGATCTCTCTGTTGCCCAGGTCGTCAGCTCTTCGAGTAGGATACCTGCAAAGTATTTTGCCTCGTTATCAATTAACGCCACCAGTCGATAGTTAAGTGGGGAAGCCTTATCTCCTGCCTTGTAAATTGGGGAGATGATAGAGCCCCTCCAGGATCTTGGTATGGTGTTGAATTGTCTTATTTCCAAAAAGAGGGGTTCCAGGGCTGCTGCCCAGCCTGGCACATCTTGTTTATAAAGAATAGGAGGTATGCCATTTGGCCCTGGCGCTCCCTCCTTTCTTCCTTTTTTGATTTGCCGTTGGATGGAGCTTTGTAAGTTCGACAATTTCTTGATATCATTTGGAGTATAGCATTCTGTGGGCCTTGTGTCGTTAGTTGTTGTATGATTTTTATAAATGGCAGGCTCGTGGTACTGGTTATTTCCTTCAGACTGGCTGAAATGGGTGCAGAGAAAGCTTGCCCAGATGTCCTCTGAGATGTTTGATGAGACCCCGTGGTGCGCAGGTCTTATGAGTGCATTTATTGATTTCCAAAACCTTGCTCCATCATTCCGTTTGATATCGGAGTGAAGTCTCGCCCATAAATTGTCCTCAGCTGATTTGTTTGCTTCCCATTTTAGTTTTTTTAGTGTTGATTTTAGTTTTCGTAAATGATCTTGCTTTACGATGTCCATGGGTTTCCGTTGGAGTTCCCTCATTGTACAGTAAATTGAAGTCTTTGTGGCTGAGGCTTGGATCTTGTAGCATACATAGACATAGTACTTGTAAAGTGTTCCCATTTCGTAATTTCACTATGCCCGGAGCGGCTCTCAAAGTGCTGTTTTGCCCTTTCCACTAACGTTCCATCTGTTGCTGATGAATATTTGATTTTTTTAAAGTTGATGGTTTGGATTGACTCTTTTGGCACTTTTGATCGCTCAAAGTTGGGCTTTATGGTCTTGATGATAATTTCTTGGGGGCAGTGATCGCTATCCCCACTGCAGCCGATCCGGTATGATTTTAAAAACTGAAAAAAGGGTAATGATATAAAAGTATAGTCTAGAATGCTACTTGTTTTTGTTGTGTGAAAGGTTGCGGCTGGAGGATTATCTCCAGAGGTCCTGCCATTGAGGGCCCTGATGTTAAAGTATTCCAGATCTTCTAGTGTCCTGTTGCCTAGTTTAGGTTTTTTGGATATCTGTGAGATTGCTTGTGTTGGGATTTCCCAAATTGCATTTTGGATTAGTTGTATGTCATCCTGCGTCGCACCCATGAGGTTAAGGTTGAAGTCCCCAGTAAGAACAACATTTGGTGTAGGTCTTTCCCTTATATGTGTCTCCATGAAGCTACAAAGGTCTTTAGCTGCTTTCCCTTTCCTTCTTGGGTTAATGTAGGCATTTATTAGAAGGAAGTCGGTTTCAGTGATGCCTTGTTTGAGTTGTGGCAAGCAGATATTTACAGCCAGGGCGGCTGTGGAGGATGGCCCGTCTTCTTTTGCCGCCAGTACACTTGTAACCAATATATAGGTTACTAGGCCGCCTTTGGAATGCCCATATTTTGCCGTCCTGTTTGCAGCTGAGTAAAAACGTAAGTAACCATGGATGTTGGGCGGGTCTGCGAGCCATGTCTCTTGGAGTGCCACAATGTCAAATTTTCTGATGTAATTCATGAAATCTGAGTCAGTTATTTTGGAAGCCAGGCCATTGATGTTCCATGAGCATATTTTTAGTGAATCGTGTACATCTTCCTTTGGCTTCTGGACGATTTGTCATTCGTTATTGTTTAGAGTTCTAGCTATCCATCCTGAGTCAAACATTCCAGGTATTTGTGTGTTCATCTGCCGTTACTCCGGTGCTATTGGTGCATACATCAGATTTATTGCTCCCTGGTCCTACCGCTCCTCTGAGGACCGAGTTTTTTTGGGTTTTCGTGATAGGTGGAGCTACCGCACTTTCCACCGGGACAAGAATGTCTGGGTACCCTGTCTTGACATAAGGTTTTATTGTGATCCCCCAACTTTTAAAGATATCAGCTTCAGCAATTAATTTTTGTGAAATTTCCAGGGTTCTCCAAGTTGCTTTTGTTTTTTCTTTGCCTGTATCCTCATCGGCTACAAATTCGATGGATACCAGGTCGGAGCTTTTTAATTCTGTCAAGGATGGAATATGGGATAGCAGCCTTAAGATGTTACCTCTGTTGAGAGTGTCATGTCTTCCTTGCGACAAGTAGTCCGGGTTGAACCAGACGGTGCCTGTTGGGTTTTTTTGTTCTTCCCCTATTGCACTCTCTGTTGTTGATTGACTAGATCCCATAACCTCTACTCATCGTGTTGAAGTTGTTTCCGGTTGGCTAGAGATGGGTGCAGTAACTCTTAGCCGTCGGCCAAGTATATGTTCATTTGGTACATAGGGTTCAGCGTGTGGTCGTTCGTCTGACCGTCGCTTAACCTCTACTAGTCGTGCTACAGTGGTTTTAACGTCGTTTGTACTACTTGTGGTTATTCTTAGTTCTTGGCCAGAGGTGTGATTGTTCCTTAATGGTGACCCGGCTAGATCGGGGTTTTCGCAAGGTCTAGAGATGTTGCACGTGAGGCCCGGTGTCCCCATGATAGCTGAGTTTGCTTCTCTCCTTGCAGACAATGCACCTTCCATAGTCATTGCTAGGTAGCTTTCTGGCAGCCGTTTACCTATCACTGCGATGGCCGGTCCTTGGTTGGTCCCAGACTTTGTTCCCCTATTGGGTCCATGATTTTTTGTTTGCTGGTGGTCCAAACTGGACTGCATGCTGGTTTTTTGCGCTTGTTTCCCGCAGGAGGCAGGGGTTATATTGCTGGTTTCATCGAGTTGGAGGCTTGAATTTCGTTTTCCTCTCCCGGGCTCTTTTTGTGTGCGGATGTTGTGTGGTTCCAGGATTGTTTTTATTTTGCTGTTGCGCTCCAGCCCTTTGATGACTGTTGCCTTGGTCGAGGTCTCAGGTGTGCCGATGACTTCATCGGATTCTGATAAATACGTGGCACCCTCGGGATGTGCTGTGCTTTGTTCCATGTTCGGAGTGTTCCCAAAGAGTTGTAAAAAACCATTACGTTGAGAATCGATTTTCTGTTTCCTGCCTTTGCGTTTTTTTGCTCGTCTTTGTTTGGCATTCATTTTTGGGTTTGTTATTTCTTCCTCCGCAATGTCAGGGAATTGCGGTTCTGTATTTCCTGTTTCGCTGACCACCGGGGTTGGTGGTTTTGTGGATACAGGGGCCCTTAAGTTAGGATTAATTTGTCCGTCGCTCCCCAGCACCTCTTTTGTCATTGAATGGTTAGTCTCAGACACGAGGGGACTGGTACAGGAGTTACTTTGCCTGCACTTAGATGTTCTTCTAAGTTCTGTGCACAAGTCGCTCATTATTGTTGGTAGTGTCGACAATTTGTCGATTATTGGACCGCATCCACATTCTTCTTTATAAGACCCAGATTCTTGGTTCGTCAATGGCAATTTATTCTGAAGAAACGTATTGAGCTTGCCCAGCTTACCATCAATGGCCACCACAAATACAGCCAATGTGTCAAGTAGCGACAGTTGGGTGTCCATTTTATCCGATTGGTAGTTGAGGGCTTCTACCAGGAGTTGTATTGTTTTGAGCAGACTACTCCCGCGATTTCCTGATCTGTTTGCTTCGAGTTTTTGTCCTGATTATCCGCGGACAAGGGGCTTTTTTGGCCCACCACTGGAGCCCCCACGACCATCACTGGGTGATCCTCTGAGACATCATTTATGATGATCGGTAAGGACGTATTCATACTTGTTTCACTGCTGCTTTTGTCTTGGGTATATGCTGCTAGGAGGTCCTCCCACTCCTCCTTACCCAAGTATGAGGGTATTTCTATCACGTCTAGGGGCGAGGTTGGTGGACTATGTAAGTGTGCAGTATCCTTCCCTGGCCTCATCGTACTGTTGTGATCAGTTGTACGTTCAGAATGTGTTAGAGTTTGATTCCCAAGAGTTGAGGCATTCTCTTCCCAGCACTCCTTTACGTCTTTCCCGCTTGCCCCATTGTGGTTGTTGGGGTCTTTTTTTGGTGCTTGGATTTCCGACGTACAGTTCGTAGTGCGATGTGGAGGTTTGTCGGCTTCGCTGCCCTTACCAGATGTTGACCTCTCACACAGTTTGTTGCTAGCAGTTTTGCCGCGGGCTGTAAGACTTTTGGGTGACATGTGTGTAGGCTGGCTATTTTTATTGTCGTTCGCCCTGTGCACTTGGATAAGGTTAGGTTCTAAAACGATTTTCGTGCCGGGCGTTGTCCCTTTGGTTGTAACAGCCATTGTGAGTTTGTTTTTGTCGCCCTGAGGGGTTGATGTCACTTGTAGTGGGTCTCTGGCTGTAGAAATAGGGCTACTCTTGCTGTTGCTGTTACTGTTGTCATTGGTTGCTGAACCTGTGTTGTGCACAGACACTGTCTGACAAGTCTGGGAAGGTTCAATGGGTTCCTGTAGACCTGAAGGTTCATTGATGTTGGAGAGTAGTGTATCCCCCACGTTTTTTAGGAAGTGAAATTTTGTAAAAATTTTTGGTTGGAGCATTGCAAGGTTAGATTTTGATTTGCTGCTCTTCTCTGTATTTGCAGGTTGTTCACTGCTCGCGCTGATGGAGTCAAATTTATCGGTTGCTATGTCGATTAGTGAACCTTCACACTGAGTTAGTTGCCTTGATTTACTTGTTTGGTCTTCTCTTGCCCCCTCGGCTGCTTTCGGTGATCTTTTGCGTTTGTTTGACCGATTGTTTGACCCTCCTTTGCTAGTGGGGCATCCACGAACGCGCCCTGATCTCATGTCGCCTTTCCCTGTACCCTGCTCAAACTCCGCGCCCCTGCTCCTAAGCTTGCTCCCAGGCCTGCCTCCCAAGCCCGTCTACCCCCCACAAGAAGGGCAGCTGCAGTCGGGGAGGGAGCGGGGCGATGTCGAGGAGTAGGGTGTTACCCAAAGCACGGTAGATGCAGGTTTTTGGCTGGGCAGGGTCGGGGACCGGGCAGGCTCTGCGCCGCAACCTCCTCTTTGGGCGGTTCTGCAGTTCTATAGTTCTACAGGTTTTAGTCGTCCTCTTGTACTTCAGTGCTCCAGCCCTGGCCAGTGCTGACTCAACCCCCCCGTCAGGCTCCTGCTGATGTTGAAATCCCCTAAGGGGGGGGGGTGTCTTGCCAACGTGGTGCACAATGCTGGACTGTGGAGTGCGTTGCTAAATGAGGGGCGGGCGGGGGGCAGCTATAACTGTGACTGTCAACCCCTTGGCACCCTTGCCGGTTTCACTCACCGTTGCGATGCTTGCTAAGGGTGTTTTGTTTGCCGCTTCACTGCTCACTGCTCACTGCTTCACTGCTTCCCGGATCCACGCGAGCCCTGAGCCCAGGCGGGCCCCCGAGGCAGCGTTTTTACTTCAAATTTACTATGTCCTTTGCTGGCGTTTAACCGGCGGGTAGCTCCCCAGCTCCTCGTAGTTTATGCTCTGCAGCTCTACTGCTCCCGATGCGGCCGCTCACTGCTGCTGCTGCTGCTGCTCACTACTGCCGGCTAGCGAGTGGGTTAAAAATGATGCCTTTAGCTTGAATGTAGGCCACTGCCTTTCTAGCGCGCCAGCCTTGATCAGTTGATGGCCTCTTGTTGCTTCGCTGCGCCTTATTTCTGTGTTAATTAATTGTAGGTATCCTAGTTGGCAACCAAATTATGATGGGGCAGGCTTTATAGATCAGAGCTGGGCTGGGCTAAGCTTGTCATGAGCCCGCTTGGCCCCCTCCGCTTAGGCCGTACTTCAATCACCAGCCTTAATCCTGCAATTAAGGACTCCTTTTCTCGCTGTCCCCCTGTGCCCCAGGCCCGTTTTTTCTCCACCTTCTGGTGCCTTGACCCCCCCTCTCGCTCTTCTAGCTGCTGGTGGGTGCTTAGAAGCCCCCTACCTGATGGATTGCTGTCTAGTTGGCAATCTTTAGGCAGTCTTTAGGGCGGGGTTTGTTACTCTATTGTTACGATGCAGGGATGCAGGGCAGCGGGAGGTACTCCTCGTGTTCATCTGCCTGCCACGTCTCTGGCCTCAAGCCGTGTCACCGCAGTTCTCGAGCAGTGCAGCGCTGGTCGGTAAAAGTCTGAAAACTAAAGTCAGGCCAGTCCTCCCCCCGTAGCCTCACTCACCGATACTGCAGGCTGCAGGCTGGGGGAGGCGGCTCGTTGGACCGGAGCTTCTTCCAGTACGTTGGAGCGCTGGGGCTCTGAGGCGCTGCAGGACTCCCGATGCTCGGCACTCCTGCTTTCTTTGGCTGTGTGTGCTACGAGTTGCAAGGAGGAGCAGTCTTCAACCACGAGCCGGCAGATTTGCCGGTTTGCCGGTCCCGGGGTTTGTTACGGCGCTCCACTCCTGCGCTCCACACCGCTTGACCCCTCCCGCTCAGGTCTGCTCAGCTCAGCTCAGCGCTGCACTGCGGCACCACACGCAGCTGCTCTCCGCGACGCTCCCAGAACTCGCTCTACTCTGCTCACTAGCGCCACCAAAGACAAGCTTCAACGCGCTTACGACGTGATTCCTGCAATGCGCCGTTTTTGTGGAACAGATGCGTGACGCATCTGTGCTGTTTTTGCTCAATGGTGCTCTTCATTGTAAATGCGGCACATCATGGGTGGCAGAGCAGTGGCGCACGTTAACTGGTGCATCCCTGGGGATGCGCCAGTTAACATAAATCTGCTCCTTTAAATTTAAGTATTAGCAGGGGACACAGTGTTGGTGAGGCTTATCCAAGGTTAAGAAGAGATGAGTCCTGTTCACTGAAAAATTGGACATAGGCCTCACCTCCTCAGCATCGCTGGACATGGTTAAATAATATCTGCAAAATGTTACTCTTGTTAAACAATTTTACAATTATAGTCTCTGAGATTTGTCTCTTACTCTGCAACATCTCATGGTTGTTCTCTTTCTTTAAAGATAACGACACATCAAGCATGAGTGATAATGAGCAATCTGTTGATCTCGATATTATCATTGAAATTGTGATTGAAACATCAGTGGAAGTAGATCCCTTGGATGATTTAAATCCTGAGGATGATGAAGAACATGATGAGGATGCCGATTCGTCAGAATTGTATGATATAGGGTGGGAAGCTGACCTGCTCAAGCCTATGGAACTATAAATAGTTATTTTTAAAAGTTACTGGAAATGAAAAGTAACCATGTTGACCGTTTAATTTAAAATTAAACACATCTTCAAAAACAGCTTGTGTGAAGTGTCTTTAATAAAATATGGAAATATGCTGATAAAAATTAGTTCAGATTCACATACAAAAGAGCAAAGGTCAAATGTAGAAGCATTCTATTTCTTTGCTACTATTTGTGAGTACTAAATTTGCCAATGCACTAAAAATTATTGTATGTAAAATTGACAAGAAGTGTGTTAATTTTTTGACGACTGTTATTGATTTACTGTTTGGTAATAGTGGTTAATAACATTTTTTATTATATTTTACCACAGATTCAACTGCAGATCATTTCAAAACTACAGTATGCCATCGAAGCAAAGAAGCCAAAAGGCTACAAAACGTCAAAGACAGCAGCTTACTACATGCTTGCAGCAGTCCTCTACAATAAAAACTCGTCAAGTCACCAAGAAACCTCCGGGTAAGACAACAAAATCATTCATAAGAAACATTTGCAGGAAAAAAAATATCAGTACAGAACATGTTTTAGTCCAGAAAAAGAGAGCCAATTTAAACGGAAAGGAAAGGCCAATCAAAAATGTTACTGCTAGAGCAGGAGATAACTCTGTGCATGGTAGTAGTAGGAAAAATCAGTTTAGGGACATTCGTAGACGAATGTTTCGCAACAGGATAATTGGCAATTTGTGAAAAAATGTTAAGAAACGTCAACAAAAAGTGGCTTTTTATAAGAGAAAGAGAAACATTGAGAAAATTATTGATCAGGCATTCGAAATTAAGCGAAAGTTATTTATTTTGATAATCAATAGAATTAGGAAACTAAACAAGGTAATTTATGATTTCAAAACAAATAGTAGATGGAAGAGAACAGTTAATCGTAGTAATTTTTGTGACGTTTTTTCAGGAGAATGGATGCATAGTTCAAGTTGTGAGGCATTTTTTAATGAGGAGAGTTATTTCCAGGATAATGATTTGGTGCATGCAGTTGACACCAGTGGTCGAGCATATGAGGTGAAAGATGGTTGTCCGGTTGAAAAAGAAAAACTTGTGTCAACAGAGGCAGAAGAGGTGTTAGGTAATGAGGTTTTAGGAAGACGTCCTAAGGGACCAGTGTACACCTGGAAGTGTAGTAGTATTTGCAGTGTGCGACAGGATTCCATCAATTTGCTTTGTGATTTTGTACGGACATTTAATAAGAAAACTTTAAAACAGAAAATGAAGTTGTGGCAAGAATTAGATCCTTGCAGAGTGAGAGAAGTGACAGGTTTGCATGGTCATTCACTGGCTTGTCTTTCCAGAAGAGTATGCCAGAGTGTTTTTCATCATTTCAGGATGCTAGCAGTGCATCATAATAAAGTGAGGAAATTAGTTAGAATGTTGTATTATGCTAAGAGTCCAGCAATTATGCTTAAACAATTATGCACTGCTCTTTTGCATGGTTCTGAAGTAGATGTGAAGAATATTTGTGAAGAAATTGAGTTTTGTTACTTTGCAAGTAAAGAGAAGAATGTTGAAATTGACCCAGAAGAAGAAGGTAATGTGGAAGAGAGTGTACAGGTTTCCAGTACAGATAATTTTCAGAAGGAAATTGCCACGTTTCAGGTGAAATCAAGTGAGAGGCCTAATTTCACTTGTGTGTGTTGTCGACGCACTTATTATAAGAATCAGACTAAGTTAGTGGATTTATATGCAAAAAGTGAAAGGGAAAATAATAGTGAATGAAGGATTTCGCAACATACTTGATGGTAGAAAATTGTTTTGATTTGGGATCGGATCAACGTGTGTGTACTTATTGTTGTAACAAATTAAATCAAAACCAGATGCCTGCTAGAGCGGTTCATAATAATCTGGAATTGGTTGAGATTCCTTCTGAATTGAAGGATTTAAATACTTATGAATCTATTTTGATTCAAAGTGTCCATCCCTTTCAGGCTATTGTACGAATGGAGCCAAAGACAGGGAAATTGCCTCCATCAGATTTACAGAGAGGATTAAAGGGAAGAGTTGTTTATTTGCCTCTAGATTTGAAGAAAAACATTAATACAATTGGAGTAGAGAAAGTGGAAGAGGAACCTCTGGTTATCTTAGTTAATGGGGTTCCGACAAAGAGTAAGAAAATCTGGCAAGATTTAGTGGATGTTAGGAAAGTCAAAAAGGCAACATTGTATTTGAAGAAAAACAATAAGTACTACAAGAATCTATATGTTGCAGAAGAGGAAGTAAGTGAAGAAGAGGATAGCGATTTGTGTGCTGGTCAAATTGAGAAAGTAGAAGCCTCTAAAAATGAAGAAATATATGAACATTATAGTGTTCATCCTTTGCATTCCAAGGAAGTCATGGGGAATGCTATTGAGTTGTTTCAAATGAAACAAGCCAAAGGAAGTCCCATTAGTGTTTGGGAGGAAAGTTTGGAAGCTCGGTGTTTCCCACAGCTATTTCCAACAGGTCAAGGAGGAAGATATGATGAGCGACCTGATCAAATTCCTGCTTCTGAATACCGGACTTTACGATTGTATGCAGAAGATCCTAGGTTTCATCAATGCATTCCCTATTTGTTTCATTTACTGTTTGAAAGCGATCTGTCTGGACTGTCATATGCAGTGAACCACATCTTGAAAAGTGGTGTACAGATGCAAAATATCTCGGCAAGGGACTTTATGGATAAAGTCAATGGGCAAGACAGTATTTTGGATTCTCACCTGATTAATCTCATGGCGTGTCAGCGTGGTACTAATGAGTACTGGTACCGTCGTCATGGTGATTTAAAATGTATGCTGAGGAACTTAGGAACTCCCACATGGTTCCTCACTCTCAGCTGTGCCGAGTATGGCTGGGAAGACTTACTTGAATTTCTACGAGAGGCAAATGGAAACATTGAAAATATCGAATTCAAGACACCCGGAGAACTGTGCTCTTTGGATCCAGTGAATGTATGCAGGTACTTCAATCATAGATTTGAAGCTATGATGTCTTTCATCATGAACAAGAAAAATCCACCTCTTGGAGAGGTGTTGGATTTCTTCTGGAGAAAGGAGTACCAAGCAAGAGGTGCTCCTCATATACATATGCTGCTGTGGATCAAAGATGCACCCAAATTTGGAACAGATCCGGATGACTTAGTGATGAGTTTCATAGAACAGTATTCTACATGTGCTGTTCCAAAGGCAAAGGAAGACAAAAGCCTAAGAGAACAAGTTTTACGCTTCCAAAGCCATCGTTGTGGAAAGTACTGTCGTCGTAAATTCAGAAACAAGGACAAGTTCTACACAAAATGTCGTTTCGCCTTTCCACGACCGGTGATTTCTAAAGGAAGAGTGAACAGTTTGATGTCTTCGCTGCGACATAATGTGATGAAGAAATCACCCAAAAATATCTACAATTTGAAAAGGAACGAAGAGTCCAAGTACATCAACGACTACAACCCAGTGATTTTGTCCATGTGGAATGCTAACATGGATATGTTATGTTATGTTATGTTATTAAATTTTTATAGCGCACAGCTGCCCCAGCAAAGGGGCGTCCTGGCGCTTTGACAGACACTATAACATAACACGCAGTAAAAGAAAGAAATTAACCAGACACAGGAAACAGAAAAGTTTTAATCGCCTGCCTAAAGGCGTACAGGTCTTCAAGAGCACGGACGTATACCGGGAGAGAATTCCATAGGCCTGCCGCTAGCACCCTAAAGGAACGGCCGCCCATTCTGCTCAGCTTAAAGCGTGGACAAACAGCCAGATGAAGCCCCTCCGATCTCAAGGATCTCGCAGGCACATAGGGCGTGATATACAGTTTGTGGCTGATAACTGTATGGCTGTGGCTCGGGATGTGACATCTTACATCACCACAAAAGAAAAGACAGAATTGAAGGATATGTGGGAGGACATTTCCCATGAAAAGAGCCTCAGTAAGAAGTTGTACAGTTTCAGTCTGAAGATGTTGTCGCATCGAGAAATCGGAGCTTACGAATGTTCTGACCGGTTGTCTTCAGCAAGTCTCTATGCCAAATCCAGGAGTATCATTTGGGCGAGTCTTGGTCTTGCTGCAACGCGTAATCGAGTTCTGAAACCTGTACGGGAAATTGAGTATTTGGCGGAAAAGGAGCCAAACAGTACAGATATTTTGAAGACCAACATGTTGGATACATATTATCCAAATAGAAGCAGTCACCTCGAGAATGTTTGTCTGTATGAGGTTCTACAAAATTACATATTCAAGAGGAACATCAAAGAAGATATTGATAAAGGAGTGTATGCTGTAATTGGAAGTGAGGGATGTCTGGTCAAGCAAAGAAAATGCCACTTGGTAAACCATCGGAAATTGGGTGGCGAATCTCCTGAAAGAAAAGAGTTTTGCTATTTAGCACTTTTGCAACTTTTCAAGCCTTGGTGTGCAGAAGAGGAACTGCTTGGAGATTTCGTCTGTTATGAAGATTCTTTCAATGCCGCCAAGGAGACCATAGAATGTCCTGTTTCTCCCAAATATCTAGAAATTTTGATTTCGGAAATCGAGCAGGAAGCAACGATTGCAGCCGAGATTGCTAGAGACAGTTCTCAGGACAGTCAGAGTTCTGTTTCATTGAGTCAGGATCCACTAGGAGGACCAGTTATCGAAAATGAAGCTGCCACTGCCATGATTGAAGTGGAAAGAGCCATGGCACATGCTCAGGAGGATGCGGTTAACTTAGAAGACTTGGAAAGACAACTCAACGTTGAGCAGAGGAAAATATATGACGAACTTACCAAACAAATAGATCATGGATTAAGTCATGAGAAGAAAGAGTGCTCATGTACGTCGTTGAAGCCTGTCCGACTGTACGTGAGTGGAGAAGAGGGAACTGGCAAAAGTTTCCTCATTAAAGCAATTTCATGTTATTTGCAGAAAAGGACTGAGTCATCGCTGTCTTGTGTTGTCACCGCTCCAACTGGACTGGCAGCACATAACATTAAAGGTATTACTTTGCATCGTCTACTGATGCTGCCAGTGGAGCATGATAACAAATTACAATACCACAAGTTAGCTGGAGATGCTTGTTGTGAAGTTTCAAGAGTCTTGAGGAAAATGAAACTTCTTATCATTGACGAAGTAAGCATGGTTTCCAATGTCATGCTTGCCTTTGTGCATTTGAGAATGCAAGAAGTTCTCAAAACAGAGTATGATGTGTTATTTGGTGGCAAACACATCATTGTTTTCGGTGATCTTCTGCAGCTGACACCAGTGAAAGGACAACCTGTGTTCAAAATGCTCACGCATGAAGATACCAGGAAGTGCCTAGGGAGCATTGGCAACGTTAATATATGGTTAAACTTCAATTATGCTGAACTGCGTGAAAATATGCGTCAAGCGAAGGATGAAGATTATAAGAATATTCTACAAGATGTTGGAATCGGAAAAGTGACCGAGCATGGGAAAGAAGCTTTACATGCACGATTACTATCAAATTTGTATCCAGAAGAAGACGTTGTGCCTGAGAATATTTTTCGGAAAATTACTGAGAAGAAATCTGGAATATGTTTGATGCCAACTCTTGCAGAATGTGCCATCTTCAACAACAAAATGTTGAATTTAGAAAACCAAGAGATTGTGAAACTGGAAGCTATTGACAGAATAGAGCATATGGGAGCAACAATTATTTTGTCTGAGAATTTGAAATCAAAATTGGATTCATTAGAGAAGACTATATCTAAAACTGCTGGTTTTGAAAAGACTCTGAATGTGTGCTTAAATTGCCGTATAATTTTAAGAAGGAATTTACATGTTGAAAGAGGTCTGGTAAATGGATCAATGGGTAATGTTGTTGATTTTGAGAAATACAGAAATAGAGATGGAATTGAATTTTTAAAAATTACATTTGATGGCATTGAGGAAGTACAGCTAATTGGTCGTTGCTCTGCTAGGTTTTTGCTTGTAAAAGACTTATATGTTCGCCGTAAACAGTTTCCTGTTTGCTTGGCATATGCGGTGACAATCCATAAATCGCAAGGTTTAAGTGTAGACAGTGCATTGGTGAAAATTGGCAGTTCTGTGTTCAAGGAAGGTATGGCATATGTGGCATTGTCACGAGTCAGAACTTTATCAGGATTGTACTTGATTGAGTGTGATGTCACAAACATTTGTGCGGATCTAGATTGTGTTAAGGAATACAATAGGTTAAGAAGAGAGTATGCGCCACATTTGCCTCAATATCCTTTGTTTGAGAAACGTGTGGTAGGCCGGAAACGAAGAAATGTGACCAATAGTAGGGAGGTTGTAGCAAAAAGACGAAAAGTCGATGAACCCAAAATCATAAGCAGAAAAAAATGGATTCTGTTGAAGATGTTGGTTGTTTTCAATTTGAAAATAGTTCTGGTGTCAACTGCTATGCGAATGTTGTGGTTAATGTTGTCTTTTCTCTAGAAACTTTAAAAGAAGAGATTGTGCTCAATTTGGATCAAAGATTTTGCAGTTTGTTGAATTCTGTGTTAGAGAAATGTAGCACTGATAGAACAAAAATAGAAAGTGTGTCTGAAATTCGAAATCTGTTAGACAAATGTTCAGGTCAAACGCAATTCTCTCAAAATATTCAGCAAGATTGTCAGGAGTTTTTAATGTATATGCTTGATGTATTGCAAGATGAAGGTGTAGATGTAGATCACCTGTTTGGCCTTTCTTATCAATGGCAGCATGACTGCGAGAACTGTAGGGTATCAAGTACTACTAGTGTAGACTCAGAAAGATTTATATATTTAACTTTGCCAGACAGTAAATCAGTGTCCTTTAATAAGCTAGTAAAAGCAGCCGATCACAACATGGAGTGTAGCCAATGTAAGTCTGAAATGTTGTCCACATTATTTATACGAACATATGGCCAGTATGTCATTTTAATGTTCCAACGATGTAGGCCTGATGGAACAAAATTGACAAATTTAATTAAAAATGTTGTGGGTTCGCAGTTGTCAATATCAGGAAGGACTTTTGTAACTGCAGCAATTATATATCATGACGGTCCTTCAACAACATCAGGACATTACACAGCTTATTTGAAGTCTAGGAACGGCTGGTCATTCTGCAATGATTCTGTTTTAACTTTAAAAAAAAATTGCCTTTTGACCTTAAAAATTCTTACCTGGTGTTTTTACAACCAAAATTTTAGGGAAAGAATCTCGGGATTTGCTCTGAGGAATTTCAAGAGGTTCTAATGGCTCCTACACTTTTTTGCCTTGAGGATAAGTGTAGTACAGAGTCAAAAGTTATTTTTGAGTTTTAAGTAGTTCCTGAAAAAAAGAAGGTTTTCTTACAGAAAGTGGTGGGCACGGATTAGTTAAAGGACAACAGAGTATTTCCCAAAGCAAACGGTGTTCTTACCATAACACTTGACGTCATGGAAAAATAACTGCACTTTGAATGAGTTCAGAAAAACAGTTTCTTTTAATAAGCTAATTCAAGCAGCCAATCAAAACATGGAGTAGAGGTAATGTAAGTCTGCAATGGTGTACACATTTTTTGAACAAACGTTTGGTTATAATGTCATTTAAAAATTCCAACTATATAAACCTGATGAAAATAAGTTTTCAACTTTAATTACAAATGTTGTGGCTACACAGTCGTTGATTTTAGGAAGAACATTTCTAACTGCAGCTATTATATGACATGATGGTCCTTTGACAACATCCACTTATTACACATCGTATTCAAAATGTAAAAAAAGCTGATGTTCCGGAAATAATTCACATTTCACTATGAAACAATGTTGCCTTTTTATTTAAAAATATTCTTACTTTCTGTTTTCAGAAGAAAGAATTTAGGGTAGGTAACTGGCCTATAATGATTCTAGGAGTTGATATAATTTTATGTACTGTTTTAAATTGCTTTGTGATTAAAAGTGATGTAGAGAATTAAATAATTGTAGTAGTCATAGAGGTAGTGTAAGTCTGCTTCATAGTAAGCAGTATCTGTGTCATAGGAAATGTGGAACATGAGTGAGCAAGAAGGGTGAGATATTACTAGTACAGGATTGTGAAAGTGATCTTGAACGTTTTCTTTCTGAAAGTTGCGGAAAAAGAAAATGACGGGATTTGCTTAGAAGAATTCCAAGAGTTATAAATGGCTCTTACACGATTTGGCCTTGAGGAGAAGTGCGGTAGAGAGCGAGAAGTCATTTATTGTATGTAACATATTTGTCAAAACGATGGAGCATTTCTTTCAGAAAGTGGCGGGCTGAAAATAATAACAGCACAACGGAGTATAAGCTGTTCATAGGACATCCTTCGACGTCATGGAAAGTAAGTTACTTTTGAGGAGTTCTGATTTCTGATTGGTTATGTTATATGTTTTTTTTTAAACACAATCATTTTGATTGTGTTTTTTTCCCCGCTGTTATATGATGAATACCTTCAAGTCACTGTTTTTAGTGAAATTTGATATATTCTGAGAACAGCAAAAATAAACCATTTAACATGTATAATTAATTCTGTACTTTTTGTATTTATGATATACATTTAGAACTGTGCAGGAGGCATGGAGAAACTGAGGTTTCTGTAAGTGTCAAGGGAGGTGAGTAATGTACATTGCTCTGTTGCATACAGTCCTCACCTTCTGCGTACTCTTGGATATGCTAGACTACATCTGTACAATGAGATACCTAAGCTGAGGAAATACAGGTGATGTGATTGTTAAATGAGCAAAAATATTTGCATGTTTTTCAATTATATCACCTGTGTTTCCTAACATTACGAATTGTGATGTATTCCTATAGGTTCTGTATCGATTCCCCTATTCCCGGCCCTGTTCTGGTTAATACTTAACTAGCAGCCGACCCATGGTGCAAAAAACCGTTATCTGATTAAGCCACACCACGGCACAGAAACGTGTTATCTGATTAGGTAATAACGCATGCCATCTAATTAGACAAGCACTATTCCTCCAGCCCCTGATAAGGCATACGGAGTTCTCAAAACAAATCAAACCTATGACAACCTGGGAAAATCCCTGCGGCCATTGTTTTGATTTCACCGAGAACTTCAGCAAAAGAATGTGCGAACAAGCCCGTTCGTATGACATCCTTATTGACGTATCCATGTCCATCCTTACGTCAATCTCGACACCTTACAGGTATAAATATTACCGACATTGCCTTAAGCAAACACACGCGGTGGTGACGAGATCGGAGCAGCGAGACGCGCTGAGGAGCCCAGCAGAGAGCGAAGCCCACACGCGCTGCCCCGCCTTCCTGACGCGCTGAGAACGAGACGCTGTTTTTCTCCTGCCGAGAAATCCAGCTCCGGCGCTTCCAAGCAGCCCTCGCAGGCAGCTGGAATATCAAGACCAGAGACGAGAGATACCAGCCCTCAACCATTCTAGATCTCAGGTACAGAACTGAACAACCCCTTGCAGAGAATTCTTGAGTCAGTCACTTGGCAAAACAAACTTAACTTAAACTGCTACTTATCTACTCCCGCCCACGTATTAGGCTTAGGTCAGGTACACTGGGGTGGGCGTGGTTAGAAGCACCAGTTGAGTACGATTAGTCAAATGTATATATGTATGTATCTATTTTATCAATTTTAACTATCATATGGCTTAGAAACCATATCAATGCTTCTGCAGTATTATTTTATACTTCTGCTTTTATTGTATGCACTTTACTTAACCATAAGTATCGCAATAATATCGATTCATTTCTCTTGTACGAGAAAAGAGACTGATCAATAAATAACATCTTTTATTGAACACGCCAGTCTCTTCCTTTTCTCTACAAACTGGTGAAACTAAGAATGCACGTACTGACTGAGTAAAATAAGTTGTCTTTTGTTTTCACACGACTCTAGAGATACACTCTTGATTGGGGGAGAGCAAAGTTGTCATGTTCTATGGTTGTCAGAAACTAAATCCCTTCTTGTCTATCCAGGGAAGTTAAACTCCTCCTTGTCTATTCGAGAAAGTTTCTAGTGAACTCTGAGCTAGCTGGCAAAACCAAAAACTTTAAGTCTAATATCGTCAGTAGAAGACCTAGTTAACCTCTGCCCTAGATCTATACTATTGAAGATATTATTCCAATGCGCAGAGCCTATTGGGATAATAGGAACTACACTACAGAATCACATTGTGCAGATGAGGTTTAGGCCTGTCCAGGGAGACAGAGGAGGTCTGGCCTTTGTTCAAGAGTGCAGTAGACATGACTCACTTCGTTGGTAGGCCTGCACATGTATTATCTCCTCTGTACTCTTCAACAAGCCTAAATTTAATCTGTAACTCTGAGTAGGCCTCACCCCAAACAAATCTCTGGATAGGCCACACCTTATCGGCATCCTGAAACAATCATTTAAAATGTTAGGGGCAGTTTTATGATGGCCGTGCGCCTCTTTTGCGCCGCCGTTGCGTCACTTTTGTGACACAGCAGCAGTGCAAAAGATGCACCATGTTGCAAGATAGGCCTCACTTCATCTGCAACAAGATACCGTCAGTTTAAAATGTATATATTTAGGACTGTGTAGGGGGCATGGAGAAGCAGAGGCTTCTGTAAGTGTCAAAGTTGTTGCATACAGTGCTCACCTTCTGCGTAGTCTTTCATATGCTAGACTACATCTGCACAATGAGATACCTAAGCAAAGGAAACACAGGTGATGTGATTGTGGAATGAGCAAAAAAGAACGTTTTTCAATTACATTACCTGTGTTTCCTAACATTATGAATCACATTGTGTAGATGCCTCACTCAGTCTGTATCTGACACTCTTTCCTTCACTTCCTCTGTCTCCTCTCTCCCTTACTCTCTTTTCCTTATTCACCCGTTCCTTATATAGTTTACCTTACTCACTTTCTTTTAGTAGCTTACACAACTTCAATTTAGTTTTCTCTTCTATCCTTCTTTTTTGTCACTGAAAGTATCTTCTTTTTTTTCTCTTAGTAATTTACTCTATTTCAATTTCTTTTTGTGTCTGACTGTCTATCACCGTTTCTTTCTCTTTTTTTCTGCATGTTTATCTCTAACTTTATTTCTTTGTAAAATTGGAAGATTGTCAATCTTTTCCCTTGTCTTTTCTAATTTTTAAATACATGTTTTAATATTTTTCAAATTTTTGTTCTTTCTTTCACAGATTGAAAGTATAAAAATAACAAGTGACTAAGTTAACGACAATTATAAGGTAAATGTTTTGTACTCTTTTCGTTACATTTCTATCACATTTAACTTCTATTAGTTCCACTGCTTCATTTCTTTAACCCTCAGTTTCCTGCCTTTGCTATTTCCCTCATTCCTTTCTCTATTACTTACTTACTGTAATCCTTCCACTCCTTTTCTCAGTCCCTCTGTTCTCATAGTTCCTCACTCCTGTTCTATTACTCTCACTGTCTCTGACTGATCACTCTTTCACTACTTGTTCATTATGCTTTCTCCCTGTAGTTCAAGCACACTAAGGGGCATATTATCAACACAGGCAATAAAATTATCGCTGCTTTTATTGGCAGAAAACTGCCGCAAAAGCGGCTTTAGCGGCAGTTTTCTGCCGATAAAAGCAGCGAAAATTTTATCGCCTGTGTTGATAATATGCCCCTATGTTATTTACATTTCTTTGCTGTTTCAATCATTCCTTTTCTCTCACTTCTTCTTTTCTGCTTTCTGTTTTTTCTCTCTGTTATTCCACATGTTTTAACCTTAGTCACTATCATACATCTTGTTTTATTCCTATTTACTTTTGCTCACTGTTTTCTTAACACTTTCCCTCAGGATTGTTCTTTTAGTCCGGTTCTGTCCCCACCTCTCATTCCACATCCTTTACTATTTTTCTTCTTATTTTGAACATTCACTCACATTCTCTAAGAAACTCTTGTTTATTATTCTTCTACTCTCCTTTTTTTCTTTCACTTCCTTATCTATTTTGTTTTTCACAATTATACCCTCTTCCATCTTTTCTTCGGTAAATAGATCTATTAAACAGTATCTCTCTGTTACTCCCTCTAGCTGTCTTTCTTTTAACATTACTCTCTGTTTCCTTCCCTTATACTAACTCTTCTTTTTTTTTTAAAACTTTTTTTGGTTCGCTTCCGGTTCGCGTATCGGTGCGCGTACCGGGAAGCGCACCAATGAGAAAAATGAAGTCAAGAGTGCTAAAAATTTTAGTAATTTTTTTTAAATGGGAGGTAGTTCTGAAAAGAACTTTTTTTAAAATGTTTTTGTTGTTTTATATATTTTTTTTATTTTTCTGAAATTTTTTTGTTTTTTTTGTATTTTTTGAACAATTTTATGTTTTTGTTGGTTTTTTTTGGGGGGAAACAACGAAAAACAGCCATTATAAAGGGCTCAACAAAAAACTGGGAATTAACAGTGGCTCGAGAGGAGCAAAAAAAAAAAAAAAAAACTACTGCTTTCTTCTCTTGCTGCAGTTGTGGTTGTTGATGGAAGCATTAATAAGGTGAATGCTTAGTTCCCCGTAGCAGAGGGTCTTTCCGCAAAAAATGCAGACCACTTTTATTACACCAATTTTTTTTTGTATATTTGGTACTGTTTCGCGCCCTTCTGGTGCTGCAAATGAAGATTCACCTGAGGAGGTGCTGGCCTGATGGTCTCTTTTTTCTGAGCCAGATCCCGTACCTCAACTTGTGCCAGATTGTTAGGGTGCCACCTCTGAATGTGGCGGATCATTGTGTAGTTCCCAAATGAATATTTTTTATTTGGGTTGCCCCTGGACATGACCTCGTTGCAAATTAAGCATGTCACCTTCGGGGCATTCACTTTTTTTTGCCCAGCAGGGATGGAAAAATACTGCCATATATAATGAACTTTGACATGGCTTTGTCTTGGTTCTTCAGGCAAGTATGTTATGGTTTGTTGGTCCTCATCATCTTCTTCCTCCTCTTCTTCAACTCCTGGAAGGATCTTGGGTGGTGGACCTTCCTTTCTGGGTGGTGGTGGTGGTGGTGGGGGTGCACTAGCTGCAGATACTACTGAAGCCATGTCTCACAAATAGCTCTTGCTTTCTCAAAGAAAAAAGTAAGAATGAGGAAAAAAGGAGGGGGCTTTCATCATTTGTAAAAAAAAAAGTTGAGAACCAATGAAAAGTGTTATTTTCAGGTCACATGTCCCGACGCGCTTACGCTACGTGCACAGGAGCGCTTACGTTGCGCGCTCCGGGTCGCGCCACGGAGCGCTTCCGGGTACGTTTACGGAGCATGCCGAAGAAACGCATCAAGCGGTTACGCGATGCGTCACGTTTACGCGGCGCATCACGCGACTACGTGAAACGTCATGATGTTGTTTTCGTTCGCGGGTAAAGCGCTCACGGGACGCTCACCCGTACGTTCACCGGTACGTGCCCCGGGAGCGCCCCAGGGCGCGTACCGGGGCAAATAATTAAAAAAAAATTTTACACATTTTTAAATTTCTAATAAAAAGTATTACTTTCATACATATAGATATTTGCTATTAAAACACCTATGAAATTCACTGAAAAAACCATAGGTTATTGACCACATATAGTTAGGAATTAGCATTTACAAAACCTTGAAAATTCACTGAAAAAACCATAGGTTATAGACCATATATAATGGTCTAATGTTTGCATCATTATGTCTGTTGTTCTGTAAACTGCTGCATGTATTGATCAGTAGCTATATGAGTAACTATATGGGTTATTGATTGGTTGCCCAAGTATTTGTATGGGAGACTGAGTGTGTGTGTGGGTGGTTGGGAGGTGTATGACTCTGTGCATAGATGTGTGAGCAGTTGATTCACTAGATGTATGGGTTCAAAAGTGCATGTGGGAACAGCTGTATGGGCGGTTGACTGTGTGCATGAGTGTATTGGTGAGTGAATGGATATCTCAGTGCTACATGTCAAAGTAAGAACATATGTAAAATACAGTATATGTGAGAGTTGACATATATAAATGACTGTGCATAAGAGCCAGTGAATGTGTGAGTGGCTGTATGGATCATTCTGAAATTGTATCAGGGATTGTATAAGAGAGTAAATATGTGTTAGTATCTGTTTGAATAAGTAAGGTGTGTATAACTGTATAGTTGAGGAAATGGAGGTGTGATTGATTCTTTGCATGACTGACTAGGTGTGTGAGTAACTCCATGGATGAGTGACACTCTGAGAGTGTCTGTTTACACTGAGTGTATATAAGGTTATATTAGAGTCTGAAGAAGTTCATCGTATTATCACATGAATGATGTCATCAGTGATGTGATCAGTCATATCAAATGAGATGGCATCAGTGATGTCATCAGTGATGTCATTTGAGATGTCATCAGTGATGTCATCAGTGATGTCACTGACCATGTCATGAATGATGTAATATGTGACATGATCAGCAGTGGATTGCGGGTGCGCGATATATAGTTAGTACAACTAACTATATATGCGAATTTCAATGGTTTTGTGTGAGTAAAATAAGGTTTTGTAAATGCTAATTCCTAACTATATATGGTCTATAACCTATGGTTTTTTCAGTGAATTTTCAAGGTTTTGTAAATGCTAATTCCTAACTATATATGGTCTATAACCTATGGTTGTTTCAGTGAAAATATATATATATATATATTCACTGAAAAAACCATAGGTTTCACACCAGTTATAGTTAGGAATTAGCATTTAAAAAACCTATTAAATTCACTGAAAAAAACATAGGTTTCACACCAGTTATAGTTAGGTGGAAATTTTACTCGCATAAAACCATTGAAATTCCCACGTTATAGTTAGTTGGACTCACTATAACTTGCGCGTGCCATGCACTGCTGATGACGTCACATATTACATCACTCATGACATGGTCAGTGACATCACTCATGACATCACTGATGACATCTCAAATGACATCACTGATGACATCATCCAGTGAATGTGTATCTTTCTGAAAAATAAATATTTTTTATATATGTATATCTAAAGGTTGATGGAAGAATAAATGGGTAAATAAATGTCTAAATGGATTTTTTTTGTGTAAAATTGATTGGTTAACTGACTTAATAAATGTATCTTAGTGAATACATATATTAGCGAGTAATGTTTAAATATTTAAATATCTGTATCTGTGTCTCACTTTGTGTATAAGTGGCTGCATGGGTTGGTGAGTAGCTACATGAGTGTGTATATGGGTTATTAGTTGTTTTTTTGAGTATCAGTATCAGTGTCTGTATGGTTTGGTGGGGGATATTACTTAGAGCACAGATGCATGAATGAGTGACTCACTATTTGTATGTATTTTGAAGACAGCATGTGTGCAAGACTGTATGGGTGGATGATTGTGTGTATGGGTGGGTTAGTGAGTATGTGTTTTTATAATTGATTGTTTAACCCCTTCCATGCTCGTGACGGAACCGTTCCGTCACGAGCCACGGGTGGGCTGTGCTGGTGACGGAACGGTTCCGTCACGGCCCTGCCACGGCGCCTGCGCGGCGCGAATTCCGCACCTGCGCTGACGTTCTGAAGAACGGGCGGGGCCGTGACGGAACCATTCCGTCACAAGCACAGCTCACCCGCGAGCCGTGACGGAGCGGTTCCGTCACAAGCACGGAACCGCAGCGCGGCCGCCCCACCCCCTTAGCGCTGCGGCAGAATAGCCGCCGCAGCGAAGGGGTTAAGAGAGTAAATATGTTTCCGTTTCTGTATAAGTATGTGTAGTGGTGTGTATATAGCAGTATAATCAAGTAAATGTTTTTTTGATAGTTTATTTGCATGTGTGAAGTTGTGTGTGAGTAACTATATGGATGAGTATTAGTGTGTAACAGGATGTATAGGTGTATGAGTACATATGATGAGTAAGTACATGCATGAGTGACTATATAGAACTGTTGGTGAATGAGTGGATGTGTATGTAGATGTTGGAATTACCTAATAAGTTGTTGTAATTGGTATTGGTTTCTCCTTTTTTAAGAAAATGTTAGTTTCTATTTTTGAATGTGTGTGTCAAAGGTTATTTTATGCTGATAGGAGGTCTGCCACTTTGTCACAAGGATGTTGTCATCAGTGATGTCATTTGAGATATCATCAGTGATGTCATGAGTGATGTCACTAACCATGTCATGAGTGATGTAATATGTGACGTCATCAGCAGTGCATTGCACGCGCAAGTTATAGTGAGTCCAACTGACTATAACGTGGGAATTTCAATGGTTTTATGCGAGTAAAATTTCCACCTAACTATAACTGGTGTGAAACCTATGGTTTTTTCAGTGAATATATATATACATGTACATATATATATATATATATATATATATGACAGGAACTCCCTCCGTAAAGAAAGCAGAGGCCAGAGGGGAATTCTTCAGAGATGCCTTTATTGCCTCGAAACAAAAATCAGTGGCGGCGAATGCATTTCGGCTTTGAAATGTGCCTTCCTCAGCGCCCTGCACCGATTGAAGACCTTCATTCACAAAGAATATTACTGCTTCTCTTTTAATGTCATAGAGATTCACACGCTCCTCCCCAAGGCTCACCTGTTGTTCGTAGCGATATAATGTCATACTTCAACTCCCAGGATGCAACATGATCATGCATCTGGGTCGGTGGTGTGGGGAGGTGTTTTGCATGGAAAAACACGGTGATATGTATGCAGGTTGTGACGCAAAGTCCCCAGAGTTGCACCAAGGTTCAAAAGGCGCCTCCTCAACTCCCCTCGAACTGCTACAGCCCTTCAGCCCAGATGAGTAAGCGGGGGCAATCATGTAACAACATAATGCCGTACCGGAGGTAAAATACCTCTTGAACACTGTAATCAGCCCAGGAGTTGTGGCGGACACCGGTCCTTCTGATTCCTCAGATTGTGAAACAGTCGTAAAGCATGCCAGTGAATTCCGGGTCACTTGTGTAGCAGGGCCATCTGTGCTGTGCCTCTGGCTGGTGCATGAAATATGACAGGAACTCCCTCCGTAAAGAAAGCAGAGGCCTAAGGGGAATTCTTCAGAGATGTCTTTATTGCCTTGAAATAAAAATCAGTGGCGGCGAATGCATTTCGGCTTTGAAATGTGCCTTCCTCAGCACCCTGCACCGATTGAAGACCTTCATTCACAAAGAATAGTCCTGCTTCTCTTTTAATGTCATAGAGATTCACACGCTCCTCCCCAAGCAGTTAATGCTCACCTGTTGTTCGTAGCAATATAATGTCATACTTCAACTCCCAGAATGCAACATGATCATGCATCTGGGTCGGTGGTGTATATATATATATATATATATATATATATAAAACAAAATTAGTAAATATATATTAAAAAAGGGTGAAATGTTGCGGGCACAGGATGACTTTTCAACAAGGCCTCTTGCTGTACCTCTGTTGGTTCTTTCTGCATATCTCTTGCTTCTTTCTGCACCTTTCTTCCTCTTTCTGCACATGTCCTACCTCTGTAGGTATAGTTAGAAATTAGAATTTAAAAAACCTTAGAAATTCACTGAAAAAACCATAGGTTTCAGGGACGTTATAGTTAGAAATTATTATTTAAAAAAACCTTTGAAATTCACTGAAAAAACCATAGGTTTCAGAGACGTTATAGTTAGAAATTAGCATTTAAAAAACCTTAGAAATTCACTGAAAAAAACACAGGATTCAAGGACATTATAGTTAGTTGGACTTTTCACTTGCACCAAACCAGAGAAATTTGTCCGTTATAGTTAGGTGAGCTAACTATAACTCACGCCCCTACAATGCACATCTGATGACGTCATAAATTACATCATTCATGACATGTTCAGTGAAGTCACTGATGACATCTAAAATGACATCACTGATGACATCATCCAGTGAGTATGTGTGTCTGTAAAGTTTAAATTTGTTTTATAGATATATTTAGTTGGTGCATGACCGACTGTATAAGTGAGTGATTTAACTTGTCTTGTTGAATGCATGGGTTTGTGACTAAACTGTGTGAATGTCTGTGTCAGTCTGCCAGTTGATATGTAAGCGGCTGCATGGGTTGATGAGTAGCTACATGAGTGTCTATATGGGTTATCAGTATCTGTATTGGTGCCTGAATGTTTGTGTGGGTGGGAGGGGGCTCTGTGTCTCTGTGCCTAGATGTAGGAGTGGGTGATTCACTGGGTGTATGGGTTCAAGTGTACATCTGTGAAGGGCTGTATGGGTGGGTGAGTGTGTGTATGGGTGTGTTGGTGAGTGAGTAACTACATATTTGAAAGGCAGTATATGTGAGTGTTGAGGTATATAAATGACTTTATGTGAGAGTGAGTGATTGTGAGAGTGGCTGTATGGATGAGTGTGTGCATGTGTCAGGGATTGTAGAAGAGAGCAAGTATGAATAAGTGAGGTGGTATGTGTACAACTGTATAGGTGAGTAAATGGGAGTGTGATTGATTCTGTGCGTGACTGACTGGGTGTGTGAGTAACTCTAAGGATGAGTGGTGGTGTGTGAGTGTCTGTATAGGTGTATGAGTACAAATGATAGTGCTGTATTGATGAGTGACTTCATGTATGAGTGACTGCATGGGTAAATGAGTGGATGTGTGTATAGACCTAGGAATCAGTGAGTGGGTATATAGTAACTGGTATTAGTGTGTCTATGGTTTTGAAAATGGTAGTCTGTATTTTATAGTGGGTGTATCAAAGTTTATATTAGGGTGTGAGGAGGTGCATCAGATTATCACATGGATGATGTCATCAGTGATGTTATTGAGATGTTATCAGTGTAATCTTTATTGTCTTCCTTGTACTTGGGTTTTTTAACATTAAGTAACATGCCCATCTCAATGTACATTGTTGGGGGTTGTTGGATGCAGGGCATGACGTAGTGCTGTCCCAACTAAGCTTATTCCTCCTGGTGCCCCTCCTCCTTGCCATCCATTGTCGAAAGCCATGCACCTGCTACCTCATTACAGCCCTACTTGGCTGTTGTTTTGCCACGTCCCTTCCTGTCTGCCCTTATGCTACGGGTGTCCCTCCTATCTGTCCAGCATGGTCAGCTTGCTGCCTTTGCGTCTCTCCTCTGCTCTCTGTTGTTGATGTGCATGAACCTGTCCCCTCCTTATTGCTTTCCATCGTCTGTTTTGCTGCACTGCCATACTGCTTACACCTTGTGCTGCATTCGCTGACGCCTGCCCTGTAAGGTCATTTTTGTGTCCCGACCCATCGCCCTCCTACCCCCACTTATATATCTACCCTAGTCCTCCTGTCCTCTGTAATCCATTATACCATACTTGCCAACATTCTGAACTTGGCAAGAGGGAGATTTACAAAACAAAAACTGGGATTTTCCTCATTGATTTACATTAAAAAGCGGAGATTTTAGTCAGGAGACAGGTAAAAAAAAAATCCAGGTAGCCTTAAAAACATTGGGAATCTCCTATCCTGAGTCGGGTCTGTTGGCATATATGGTTGTACTGTCACTACATCTTCTTTCTGCCCACAATGGTCGGTTTTATTACCACAGCCTCTCTTCCCTCTCCTGCATTGTTTGTTTGTTGTCTCTACCCCCCTCCCCTGCCCTCAATGGTCCGATGTGCTAGCACTGCCTCTCCCAACTGCCCAGCTTGGTCAACTTGTTTCCTCTGAACCCTCCTCCCTGCACTCATCTATCTGAGTCCATGCCCCTGACATCTGCCTCCCCACAGTATTTTAACCAAACTAGATTGCTAACATTCTATATTTATTGCAAAAGTGTGGCATGCCTGATGACATATTGAGGTAATCAAAACTGTAATACCTAAAGCATTTCCTTTAGCAATTAGAAATGAGAGGGTCTTATTCCCATAACCATAGAAATTAAGGTGAGTGCTATAACAAAACTGAAATGAGGACATCTTTTCTGAGTTTTTAAATAGCGACAAAGCACTTTAAATTATTTGCTATCTTTTTGTTTTCTAATCCAGTTGATCACTTGATTATATGTTACACTTAGGGGAAAGGATGTGGCGTTATGGCAAGAACTGCAGACAGTTCGAGTTCCGGCATCAACCTGTGATTTTGGGCAAATCACTTAATCTCCCCATGCCTAAAACCAAAATAAATATGTCTTTGTGCTGAAGAGGAATGGGAGGCATGCTGTAGATTAACGGGTCAATATGCCTCTAATGGTAATCTTAGGTTAATTTATTACAAGTATCTGCACCAAATGTATTATACGCCGCTGCAACTTCACAAGTATGGGCTTCGGGACTCGTCCTGTTGATTTTTGTCATCTAGCCTGGAGTTGTCCAAGAGTGTCAACCTTCTGGGTGGAGGTTACAGCAGCATTGGGAGAAATGGTTGGCGAAGCAATACCTTGTACCATGATTATATGTCTCCTGGGTAATGTGTTGATGTTAAAATCTGCTACTCAAAAGTTGGTTGCTATGGGACTAATGTTGGCATGGCGCAGGGTCTCTAGTCACTGGGACGATAGACCTGCACCTCAGATGGCGCAATGGCTAAAAGATATGGCCTAAAGCCGGGACAAACTGCTCTGTTATGAGGAGGAACTACCACCGGCTTCTCGACCGCGTGACATTTGGGGTCCCTTTACTAGCCATGTATTGGCTCATTCCTCAGATGATTGATGATATTCAAGCTTGCACTATTCCATGCCACAGCTGTGTGATTTGTAATTTCACTATATGCTTTTAAGACGTCGTTGATTGTACTATTACTAATGTGCATTACGAATACGTATTCTGTACTGTGTATCGTTGACTGAACTCTGGATTGTATTGTTCGTAAATGGAAACATTTTATAAATAAAAAAAATAAAAAATTAAAATGTCTTTGTGTTATGTTTTTTGGTGTCCTGTCCCTTTGGTGAGTAGGACCCCTCTCTCTTATTTTTGAATTGTGCATGGCCCTTTGGACTGGAGAGCTTTGGGCGTAGTCCTATTTACACTGTTTATCTCGACATTTCGTGTCCCTAAAAGTCCCAGCTTGTTTTCAGCGAATGGACCAATTTAAAACCTTTGGTTTTAGCGAAGATCAGTACAATAGAATAGTTAATACCAAAAAGGGCAACAAATTACAGTAATTGCCATCAAAGGAGAAAAATGGGGTACCTTGCTAATCCTTAAGAAAAAATTGATAAGAACTGAGGCCCATGCAGAGTTTTTAATCGAATACGTAAAATCCGGGGTCACACCTATCAGGTTACAGATACGTAACGAACCAGGGTTGTTTATTGAAAAAAAAGTTCTTCGAAATGTGGACTCAAATACCAAATCATTGCAGCCGGGATTGGATGCTCCTCATAATAGAAACTGCCCAAGAAATAATCATCATAGAGAGGGAGGCAATAGAAAAACTAGAACTGGAACTAAAAAAAAAAACAGGCCTTGAGGATGCTAAACTTAAGTTGGAAGAAATTAATAAGGATGTAGATGGATACAGAGATTATTTAACTAATAAGAAAACAAACAAACGTAAGAAGGACATCAATAGATTTAGTCAAGAACTCGCCTACCTGTACCTTAAAGACAACTATTAAGAACAAAAAAATGGTCAGGGCTGGGCCAAAAACGCCTATAGTCAACCTAGATATACACGGGGTGGCAGGAAGCAAATAACGTTCTCTGAAACATCAGGATCTAGCAGTGAAGATGAATATGCATATAGAGAAGAGAATAGTAGAGGGCCTAACGGACAACAGGGTTTTTTTTTAGAACAAAGGAACAGAGGGGGAGATACAATGGGAATCAGATGGGGGCTCAACAAGCACACAACCAACCACCACAGGAATATATGCAAACCAGGAGCCAAAGATATTGGAGGTTGATAAGATACCCATTTTTAACCTATCAAGTAGGTCTCTTAGCAAAAGTGAAACTGAAGTTTTAGGTAGGGGTTTTAGTTTTGTTTCCCCAGTGAAAGTAAATAGATTCCAATTAGAAAGGGACTTACGATCATTTTTTAGAAAGATCAGATTAAAGAGATGCTTTGAGACTAGACCAATGCGAGAGTCATATAACATTACTGGTTTTAAACCTAAGTCTACATTCACGCCCTCCATAGCCCAAGTGGGTAGGAATATAGAGATTGATATTCAGAATATTCTAAAAAAAGAAGTCTGCTATGCACATAATTTAGATAGTGCCCAACGAATACCCATCAGCACCCTTAAGGAGGATTGTTCAATAACGATCAAACCTGCTGATAAGGGCGGAGGGGTAGTTTTATTCGATACTTAGGACTATGAAAATAGAATGTTTCAGCTTTCAAATGTTCAAGCACACTATGCGAAGGTGCATGAGAGGGTGCTGTCAGTGTTAGCTAAAAAGTGTAGAGACCTTTTGGAGGAAGCCAAAGAAAGAGAATGGATCTGCGAGGAGGAATTCAGATTCCTCCACAATAGTAATCCTAAAATTCTCGCTATATATGGCCTGCCTAAGGTTCACAAGGATCACCTTGACCCTCCAATGTGACGACTGTCAGCTGCTTGGGCTCATTGTTAGAACCATTGAGCAAATACATTGACTTTTTCCTGAAACCTCTATTGAGTCAATCAAAATAGTATGTAAGGGACTCTACTCACATTATTAGCATGGTGGAAAACAAACCTTCCGGCAAAGATACCCACTGTCTAGTAACTCTAGACATTGAGGCCTTATACACTAACATCCCGCAGCAATCCACTCTGGACGTAAAAGAGGAAATTCTTGAGAATACAGAGATGCAGGGAGTCAACAAAGAGTTTATTATAGAATGTACAGATATGGTGTTAAAAAACAACATTTTTCTGTTTAAGGATCAGTTATTTCGCCAAAAGAAAGGGAGCAGCATGGGCGCTACATGCGCCCCAAGTCTAGCATGTTTGTACATAGGGGAGTTCGAGAAACATCATATTTATAATGAACTCACACCTTTCTATGAGAATATTGGCGAATGGCATCGCTTTATTGATGATGTTTTCTTTATATGGAGCGGCCCCTTAGAATTACTAGAGGAATTCCTTAGCTGGCTGAATTTAGGGGATGACAACCTCAGATTCACGGCCCATTACAGTAAGGACAGTGTTGACTATTTGGATATTACCATCAGATCCGAGGGTGGAAGATTGGAAGTGAAACTTTACACCAAACTGATGGATAAATACACATTACTCCACTACTCCAGTTTCCACCCCAGATCTCAGAGGGACAATATACCATTTAGTCAATTTCTCCACCTTAGGAGAAATTGTGAGTTAGAGAATTTCTATAAACACTCTGAGGTATTGAAAACTAAGCTAAGAGATAGGGAATACCCTAGGAACGTGATATCCCATTCATTCGAAGGAGCACAATTCTACAACAGGGAAGTGATGTTTGAGGGACCTAAGAACAATAGAAATAGGACTAAAGTAGTGTTTGTTAGCCATTTTTATGAGATCAGCAACAAAATAAAAAATGTGATAAATAGGCACTGGAATATACTAAAGGATGAGGAAAATATGAAACTAGAGGAACCATTGTTTGCATATAAAAGAAATGCGCACCCATGCAACCAATTGGTTCACACATATAGGGAAGACCCAGTTTACAAACAGAGAACTATTGACAATTCTACATTGAAAGGCAATACCAATTGTGACAACTGTTCCTTGTGCCCTCAATGTATAGTGGCAAAGGAATCGAAGCACAATGGTAGAATGATTGTTGCGCATATTTTAAACAATTGCCGCAGCAAAATTGATTTATTTATCTTCTAAATGCCCCGGTGGATATGCATATGTGGGGAAGACTGGTCGAGAGCTCAGGATATGACTTTTAGAGCATAGCTCTGCCATTAAAACTAAGAAATGTAATGCACCACTGGTAGTACATTTTCTAGAAAAGAGACATAAAGAAACCGATTTTGAATGGTATATTTTAGAAAAGGTGATTATGAATAGAAGACGTGGCAAAATGGAGGAGAAAAGGAAAGCTAGAGAACAGTGGTACATTTCTATCCTTAATTCCATAAGGCAAGGATTAAATTCTCAAGAAGAATGGGAGAAACTTATAAAAATTAACTGCAAAGGAAGGGAGTAACAGTAATGAATAAACAAGCATCTGTTTAGAAATAGGCCTGCCCTCTCCATAGTTTTACAGGAACCATATTTAAAATATTACTATGGCGCCTTAACATTAATGGACATTGAGAACTTAGAATAGTTAAAAGAAGAATAGGGTCTTGTAACATTAATGGACATTTACAACCTAGTCTCTTTTTGTATAGAAGACAGAATGTTGTATACCATAATATCTCATAATGCTCATGTGTGTTGTTGTTATGAAAGAATGGGCTGCAGAAGGAATGACTGTAACACATAATAATATGCCCTTTTGAAAAATAGATTCAAACTTAATGGATTTTTCTTGAAACTTAACCACTTAGTAAAATTCCGAGTAGTTTTGATTTAGAATCTACTTAAGATGGCGGCCATTATTACAGCCTGTAGTCCATTTCCTAGCTCTATGATTTTGATTTAAGGGAAGGGAAGACGACACCGGTCCTGACATGGAAAGATGAGCAGCGGAATGTAGGCCTGGAACATATAACAGTGTGCCTCCTCTAATATAGAATCAAACTCTATGGTTTTTCTGGAAACTTAATATCTCAGTAAAATTATGTGTAGTATTGACTTTTAGCTCATTCCAAGATGGCGGCCACCCCTAAATTCCGCAGTCTGCTTTATATTTCAATATAGATCCTGATTTGAGGAAAGAGAAGATGGGTACATTTATAAGCAGGGTTGCCCACTCACCGACATTTACCGAAAAATATTTTGGGAAGTTGGAGCACGCCAGCAGACTCTTTAAGTCCTGGTAAGTGACCTTGTAGGCTAGATAGTGGTTTTAATCTTTGGGTGACCCTAGAACGGGGAGTGCTTGAGCGTTTGAAGAACTGTAGAATCTACTTCCTTGTCGTTATTTCAGAATTTATATCACTCATTATGCTTGAACTCCTTTGTCTTTAGAGTTCAATATATAAGTTGCTATCTGCGAGGGGGGCCCCTCTGCCAAAATAGATATCGTGTTGTCATGGTACAAGCAGGGATTATCTATATGGGCAATTTGACTATGAAACCCTTTTTTTTACATATACACGGCAGAGTGTTACAACACTCACCGACAAACCTATCTTGGATTAGAGTTAGTCAGCTTTTCTTGACCCGCAGCGATAGATGAGGGCAGTTAAGCATTAACGAGTCCTTTTTTCATATAGGCATTTTGATCAGGAATATCACACGCTTGGATGAGCGGTGCCAAAGTTCATGAGGAGCATATATTAAATAAGAAATGTATCGCCATGGCTCCAGTGGTAATTTGTTGCTGAATTTATTAAAGGTAGAGTGCCCAGTCTACTATTTAGTGACAGATCTCCCATTGCATCGTGACGTACTATTTATCGGGTGGCTAAAATCCTTGAGTTATACATAAGAATGTGCTAAACTGTGGATGCTGAATGAGTCGGTTTGTTGTGTATTGATATGTGAATCACCATACGTGGAATCAAAATTGTAAAATAAATGTGTTTAATGTATCTTAAGAATTCATTTTTCTGTACGGCTTAAGTTTCAACATTGGTTAAACGATAAAGGATGATATGCACTGTACTATATGGGTATGGATAAGGATGAAATTCTTATGTAATTTGTGTATTATGTATTGTCATTTTAGATTGTGTATATTAATCCTGAAGAAGGTGGTGGATCACACTATACCACGGAAATACATTGCTTTGTGTTGATTGAGCACCCAAGTACTACCGTGTTCCATTAGGGAAGAATCAAATGCGATAATGTGATGGACCAGAGTTATTAGTTCTTAAGTATATAGACTTGGTGTGTTCATTTGATCTATCAAGTTTCTGATGTCTCTTACATTTGTCATATTCTCCTAGATTGTTTTTAAGATATGTTATTAACCAATGTGATTATTTGAAGTTTATTGATGATGTATATGTTTTTTAAATTGGTTTTTAAAAAAAATCTTTTGTATACTTTGAATCCTATGAGGATCATAGATAATAAAAAATAGACTACATTCTTTATATTATCTTCTTGGTTTCTATTGGGTGTTGGTGATCTGAATAGTGCATGTATGATAATAATGTGTATGCATGATAGAAGTGTGTACCTGTATGCTTAAAAAGGAGCCCAAAGGGATCTTGTCTTTGACAGAAGTGTCTATCTGTGTGTTCTGTAGCAGATGTTCATGTAAAGCACTCCAATGCCTTTGGGTGAAGTCTGCACCATATAAAAGAAAAAAAGGAATTGTTTTGAACAATGCTTTCCTTGGTCTATACTTGGGTTAGATTTGGGGGATATTTGTGCTACATTTGGGCTCTTTTTTCTCTGGTGGCCATCATGGAAGACTTATTTATTATGAAGCTCCCCAATTTCCACATTTACTGCAGTTTCCTCAGTAGAGAATGTTTTCAGTTGACTTTCTTCAGCACTAACCATAATGTCTATGACAAAATGAACCCCCTCATGTTGTTCCTTTCCAAATTAAAAGTTTTACCAGTTTGATTCAATCAAGAGGACTTCAGCTGTGCTAGACTTTTGTCATAAATAAGACTGTAAGAGCTCTAGTTGTTCTTTAGAACAATCTAGGAAGATGCAGAAACACACAAGGGAATCAACTGGCAGGCAGCTCCTTTTATAATTAAATATTTTGCTGAGTATGCCAGACTACATTCTCATAGGGCAAAGAAGGATACTGTGAATTTACAGAAAATATGCTCTCATGTTAGCTTCTGGAGCACCTTCCATAAACTCTATGGGAAAATCAAGAGAAAACAGTTTTCTCCCAGGTTAAAATCACATTAGAACACACCGTAATGGCTACAATTATCATGGCACCATCAACAAAATTTATATTGCAACTAAAATCTGTTATCATCTTTATACAATCCACTTTTTGTGACCCTCAAAATCTTTCATTCACTACAATGCATTTCAATGGGGTGCTATCATGTATATTGGCCCCAAGATGGTAGTCAGAACTTCCTGGTTGAAGTGCTGACAGCCAATCCGATCTCACCATGAGATATGTGCTTAGACCCCTCACAGATATGCAAATTTCTTTTTCCTTTAATAACTCAAAAACTACTGCACGGATTTACACAAAATCACTAAAAGGGCTCGCTCTGGACCTACAGTTGCTTTTCAGCCAAATCTGGTATAATTTCAGCTAACAGTTTGGGCTGTAGAGAGGCCTAAAATTGCCATGGGAATTAACATGGAAGCACACTTTTTTAGACTCCCCCTCCTTTTCTTGGGCCCCATTCGACGAATCACCCAGAAACATTTGACATAGCAGCACACTTTATTTGGAACATTTAGTGAAGATTCGTAAAACGACACCAAAGTGATAGGCAAGTCAATAAACACATTTCCAATGGAAACTAGATCCTTAATATAACTACCTATTGGTGAGCACCAGCAGGTAATACAGGGAGCGAGAGAGAGAGAGAGAGAGAGAGAGAGAGAGAGAGAGAGAGAGAGAGAGAGAGAGAGAGAGCGAGAGAGAGAGAGGGGGGATGGATGGATAGATGGATAGATAGATAGATAGATAGATAGATAGATAGATAGATAGATAGATAGATAGATAGATAGATAGATAGATAGATAGATAGATAGATAGATAGATAGATAGATAGATAGATAGATAGATAGATAGATAGATAGATAGATAGATAGATAGATAGATAGATATCATGCCCTGCTTTCAGACAGTTAATAGTCTGTTGAGTTTGTAATAAAAGAATCAAGGCACGTGTGAGGGTATAAACAGAAAAGAGATGGAGAGGGATTTCTGACAGGTTAAATGTTTTCTGCCAGGCACATAGAGGGTGCCAATACCTGAAATCGTCATCCCAGTGCTGACTTCCTCTGCAGTCTTTAGAATTGCACTAGCATTCCAGTAACAGGAGGTTTGCATTAGCTGAAGTTGCTAAAAAAAGTACGGTGATAACTTTATTGATCCCTTTGCTCGTGTGTGCTGTTCTGCTTCAGTTGCTAAATCCTACATGCTGAGCCCTTTTGATTTACACGGTGATAGCAAGTACTTTACTGTACCTTCTCAGTGTGTTAGGGGAAATTGGAACATATTAACTGCAGGGTTTTACTTATTTCTGATCAGTACAACGGGGCTCCTCTAACTAGTGCGTTTCCATGTGAATTAGACATGGGATCTCTTTCCTGTGAAGTTTTTATTGTTTTGCTTTGAAGTTTCAAACTACAAATTAATTGCAGCAATTCTGATATCCTGCAACAATCAATATTGGTAGATATATGTTTACATGGTAAAAGAAAAAGGTCACTTCTGCAAAACATTGAAATGTTTACTTTGTGTACTAAGATTCTAAAATTATTACTGAATAGCATGGTCTATCCAGGAGACATTTTTTTTGCATCCATCCATGCTGTTTTGCTTTTTTTGCTCAAATCAATCTTTTATGAATGTTAAGTAATTGGGGTATTCCACAGTGATTAATGACATGTGTATGTGCCCATTTTTCGCACCCTTGGGGCACTTTAGTATCAAAGAAGTGGCCGCAAACACTTGTAAGCTTCATTCTTTTATAGTTATAGTGCAGATTTGCATGTAGCTCCAGTGCTATCTTCCAAGGGGTTTCCCTCATTTGCTAGCAGAAATGGTGCCATGCAAATGAGGGAAACACTTTGTCTCGGTGCCCACTCACTATTATGGATGCTGGAGTGGAGGCAAACAAGCCCTCCGGAGGTGCAATAACAGCACTCCACAAAGAGGGGGTGCATAGTGTGTCCACTGTGGGCAGCCCTGTGGAGGAGGGGGAAGGATTTCATAGACCCCCAGATACCAAGCCTGAAGGGGAGATCTTTCTCTCTTTTGTGAAAGTGTGGGAAGCTGTGTGGCTTGTAAGCAGCCGCCCCATCCTTCTCTGTATGCACTGGCCCAGGACAGACGCAAGCTCACAGTCACCCTGGGGGCAGCTCATTCTTGATAAGAGTGTGCACTATACTGGTCTTCACCAGGTTCACTTTTTGAAAGGTGTGCCATGTGTAAACTGGCACAGTGCATACTATGTATAATGAGGGCCCGCAGCAAGCATACTCCCTCCATTTTATTCAGTTCTACAAGTACCTCCAACTCTGACATTCTATTGCTTTCCTGACCACACTGCAATCTCAAAGTTTAGTCTGTTGAAAGCTCCTCATGGGCAACCTGGGGAAAGGGGAAGTGTCCCAAATCTACCGATCTTTGATAAACAATTCCCGTCCACCCTAGGCTCCATCAGGACACACTGGGGGCCTTTGCTTGGTCCTCTGGAGGAGGAGGATTGGAGGGATGCATTGATGGACCCAGGGTACTAGCCATCTTGACCATGCTTCATCTAATTCAAATCTACTATCTCCTTTGTGAGTACCTCACCCCTGTTCAATTGCACAAAGTGGGCTTCCTCCTGGTCCCAAAATGCCCTTGCTGTGAGGCTGAACCCACAGACTTCTATCACATGGTGTGGGCCAGTGCCCCCTTTATTACATACTAGGCTTTAATTGTATCTGAATTGAGTGAGACACTGGGCTGGATGATCCCCCTTAGTCCTCTTGCCCTTCTCCTAGGGGTGATGGAGGGGATAGGTGGCTACCGATCTGATAAACTTGTTCTTAGGGACGGCCAATATGGTGGCCATAAGAGACATTGCAGCTGCCTCGAAGGACTCAGCATATCCATCTATTGCAAGGTGGTATAAAGGAGTGGACTGGTGCGCCATCCATGAAAAATCAGTGTACAAGTCAAGGGCTGTCCGTCCAAACACATAGGGGACAAATAGTTGTGCTTGGTGATCTGATGATACACGGGCGGGGGGTGGAGGTCCTGGAGGTGCAATATTGGCCCAATCTAAATACATACCTCATGTAGAAAGAACTTTGATAATGCAATTAATTGTCTCATATGTCACAGTGATGCACTGTTTTATGTTGTCACTTACAAAACAAATACAATTGTTTATCCCCAAAAAAATAATGAGGGCCCATGTGCTAAGTAGTCTGATGTGAATTCATTCTTAGTAACTCTACCGGAGTAAATTTCTGAATCTCAGGATGTTAGAAAATGTCGGTCTTCCAAGGATGTGGGGGGGGCAGGGTTATGGCGCAACAATGGGCACATCCCAAGAAGTGACTTCATGGGAAGGTGGGGTTACTAGAGGCGAAATGACTAGAAGTAACATAACAAGACATGACATTTCTTATGTGGCAAACGGTGATATACCAAAGTGCCCAACGTTCCTAATTCATGTGGTGATCAGGGATGTAAGAAAAAGCACAATGGTAGCGCCTTTAAAACCCACTTTTCTACATTTTTCAATGTTTGATTACAAATCTCTTATATCTTTCCTCTTCAAATGATATGCTGTATTCTTTGATACCATTTTTGATCTAAATGGTTATTTCGGTCAACTTTTATAACTTACTTATTTAATCGATTTAGCAAAAATGACTGCTCCGTTTTTTACATATATCGCAAACTTGACCCGAAGGTATCTGAGTGCATCCCATGAGCCCCAGTTGCGTTCTAGTTGGACACAATAATTTTGTTAACTCAGGGAGATTAAGTGATTTGCAATGAATCGCAGGATGTTGAACGTACCTGCCAAGACCTGAACTGGTTCCACAGCATCGACCGCTTTAACCGTAGGTGAAGTAGGTGGTAAATGCAAATGTTTTGTGAACGCATTTTGCTTACAACACATTCACACATACCACTGCAATTTGGTATTTGGGAGGGATGCCCTAAACATGCCCCTTCCTAATACCAAATCACAAATCCAATATGTACATTAAAAAAATGCTTTTTTTGGCCGCAAACGGGGCGACTCTGCAAATTTGGCCTTTCCAACCTCTGAAAAGCTTTGTACATCTGGCCAAAGGTGTTTGAAGGTGAAAATGAACTATCATTGGTGTAGGACACCATGTAAAACCCCACTCTGGAACAACAGCAGCAAGGAGAGCTAAATAGATGTTAAAAAGGCACAGGCCAAGGGTAGAGACCTGTGGAACACAACAGATGACCTCACGAATGCCTGATGTAAAAGGAGAGAAAAAGACTGCTTGCTTACAGTTGGAGAGGAAGGATTTAATTTATTTCCACATGGTGTCAGCAATTCCTGATTTGGCCAGTCTTTGCAGGAGTATGGAATGTGACACAGTGTCGAAGGCAGCCAACCAGTTTAACCAAATTACAAATGTATTGCTACCCAAGTCAAAGTGAATTGTGATGAACTCAGTTACCTCTAGAAGTGCTGTCTCTGTGTTAAATCCAGATCTGAACCCGGATTGTTAAGGATGTAGCACATTATTGGCCTCAATACATTTTGTAGCCTGCTGATTACCTGCAGATTTCAGCCCATCTTCTCCCCAGCAGGACAAAGTGAGATTGGTCTGTAGCTAGCAGGGCAAGAAGTGTCCATGTTGGGTTTTTTAGGAGTGGAAGGACCAGAACCTCCTTCCAACAAGTAGGCACTGAGCCAGATTCAAGGGAGAGGTTGAAGAAAGTATTAATCTCACTGAGTCCTTTAAGGAAATTGTTCCAAAAGAGAACATTGGGCTGTAAGACATGTGGGTGGTTGGTCCAGGGGTAACCAGCCCAGTGTCAGTGGCATTAGAACATTTCGAATAGATATTAAAGGCCTTATAGTGAAAAAAACCTGATCAGTTGTCAACAAACTCCTGTGAGGCAGTTACAGATTGTTTTTGAACTGGAGATTTGATTAAGGCGCTGGCAATTTAAAAATATGTTGCAGGTGTGTTTTCTGCTTCATTGATTTGTTTGTCGAATAGTGAAGCTTTGGCTTTTTTTAATATTTTTCCTAAATTGTATAAGAAGTTATATTGCCATTTCCTCTCAAGAGCTTTCCACCTTTGTTTTTCAGCTTAAGAGTGGCAGAAAACCAGGGCACCAAAGAAGAGGTCCTTCTGTATTTGCTCATTCTCAGAGTTAATAAGTCATCAAGAGTAGCCTTGAGATTCAAGACAAAGGACAATACTGCCAACTCAATGTCAGTGTGATAGGTATCAATATGTGAGAGCATACCATGTTTAAGTTGGCATCATCAATAGTAGTCCACAGATGATAGAATGATAGCTTCATTAGTTGAGGGGCCTGGGAAGTGGATAGCACTGGATGGAAGGGGACTAGAAAGTGATCAGTCCAAGCTAGAGGGGCTGAAGAGCCAACCACGAGATACGGGAAATTTTAGAAGATGACATTGAGCATGTGCCTCCCCATTGTGAGTGTGAATCTTGACTTTCAGCGCAAGGTTAAACTCAGACAATGCTTCCATAAGCTGTTCTACAGCTTTACAGTTATTGTCATCAACGTTTAGGTTGCAACAATCACCCAAAATCATTAAATTGTCCTGGTGAAGACAAAGAGGCATGATTGTTGTGGATAGTAGATCAGCAAACTTAGAGTCTGGGGGAGGGGCACGATAGATGAGGACACCCAAGCAAGAGTAGGTATCTGAAATGTTGATAGTAAAAGAAAGAGCCTCTACACTTTGTGGTAAATCCAGGGGCAGGGGCTAACTAGTGCAGAGGAACATAGACCAGTGAATAATGGCTATTCCTGCCCCCCCACCTTTTCTGTGCTGTCTAAATTAGAGAGAGTATTCTTTGTGAACTAAGGCGAGGTCAGGCCTAAACTAGGAGTGATCCAGATTTCTGAAAGAAAGACAATGTCCCAACAATAATCTTGAAAGATGCTCCAGCTCTTGATTCTATATTTAGGGAGGGTCTTACGTTGACTAAATACACTTTTAAAGTGCTGTTTTTGAGCTTCCTGGGGTTGAGATTTAGTGAAAGGTCAGAGTGTGAGTCTTTATTGCTTTTGGGGGTAGGAGATGGGTCGACAGAAAAGGAAAGCCCACAAGAGGGACAAAAAAGAGGGCTGCCTGCTTCAAAGGTACAGGTGTGGAATGTAAACGTGGGCGGTCACAAGCCTTGGAGAACTTTTTTGCTAAAAGAAATACGTCTTACCAAATCAGGAGATGAACTGGCAGCATGGCTGGTGCTGGACCAGACTTGGGTGCAGACGGACTTGCGGGAGTGCACCTTTGGTGCCCCGAGAGGCACCTCTGTGCTTGTGTGGAAGAAGTTTGAACAATGGCCCTGCCTCCTTCAACAAGTAGAGCGGGTAGAAGCAGAAAATTGAGGTCTGACATTCTAATTTAGTTTACCATTGAATTATCTGCTCGCAAAGATACAATGTAGCACAGCCACCCGCGTAAAGTGAATTAGTATGGAATATATTATACATTATACACAACAAGGAAATGCAAGATAGGGCATTTTTTAAAGAAAATTAAAAACTCAATTACCCAGAGTTAAGAGTTTTTAAAAAAAACATTAAAATTTGAGCAGTGTAAGTTATTAAAAACAGTTTTAAGATGACTGCATAAGATCGCCACTGTGTCAGCACTTGGGTGGTCCTTTTATGGAAGAAGATCAAAGAGTGGTGCTGCCCCCTTCAACAACTAGAGTGGGTAGAAGCGGAAAATGGAACTCTAACAGACTCCATTAGTCTGCCATGATGGGATCTGCTTGCAAGGATACAATGTAACATAGCCCCCCTCCCAAAATAAAGTGCAGAATATTATTGGCTACACAAAGCGTTTTTTTTTAACAATCCAACAAGTCAATTTCCCAAAGTTAAAAATAAAGCAGTAAAATTTGAGCAGTGTAAGAGAATAAAACTGATTTTAAGATGAGCGCTTATGATTACCTGCACGTCTGCCCCTGGGTGGTCATTTTATAGAAGGTCGAACAATGGCCCTTCCCCCTTCAACACCTAGAGCGGGCAGAACTGCAGAACAGAGCTCTGACAAACTCAGCAGTGCAAGTGATTGAAAACTATTTAAAGATGAGCACTTGCAATCACCGCTGTTACACCATTCCCCCCACTTTTTTCCATATCATATATAAATTGGTTTACCCATGACTTACGTAGTTAACTTGCCTACAAGTCCTAGCGAATTCTGTAGCAAATGCGCACAGGTTCTGGTTGTTAAATTCGACTTGTGGCTGCAGCACAGTGTGTCATCCACAGAGTGGGCCTTGAAAACATGGCTTAAGGCCTACCATGTGAAACCTGACAGCAGCAGCCTAAAACCTGCTGGCTAGCCTGTCAAAATAACCTTTCTTTACAGGAGAAAAATCCTGCTGTTAAATATTAAAAAATCATCCCAAAGTACACCTTGCTGCCCACAAGATAGTGTGGGTGATATTTAAAAGCATTACATGTGCAATCTTAATTTTAGCACTGTCTTCCAGTGACTATCCCCCATAAACTATTTTACTGGCAGAGCTATAGCTGAAACCTAGAAACTGATTGTAAACTTATATCTGCATCTTTCACATGACAGAAAACAGTTGGAAAAGCCATTCAAAGACAATTTTCAGCTTAAAGAAACAATGTCATGGTAAACATGTAGATGTTTTAATAACTATTTAGGGAAAGTAGCTTTTAGAAAGCTACCTTCTACTTTTCTGAGCCTTCACTACACTAATTATTATTAACCAACTGACAACTGGTTTGCTAGTGTGTGGCCTTAATGATGTGTGAAAACTACTTTAAGAGCATAGATAATTGTCTACCTGTGTGGAAGTCTTTTTCTTCCCCTTGCAGAAAGAGACCATTTAGTCTGGACCAGGAATATTTGTTAACTTTTAAAGGGGCCTGCCCTTTCACAAGAAAATATAAAGTGAATCCTGGGGAAGACAACCATTTAATCCACCTGCCAGGCTGTCTCAGAGACCAAAGAACTACTTCTAGGCAAACACAAAAAGGGGTCTATTCAAATCCTTCGAAAACCTCTGGAGGAGTAGACAGGCTTGCCACAAGGACAGTGGTGGCTGATGACATTTAGAAGTGGTGGGCCGTAACAGTTAGGTATGACTTTTATGTACGCGAGCGACCCTAGCAAGCTTAATGGACAATGCGAGGTCAAAGGTAAGTCCATGGTAGGGCCTCCTCCCAATTAAAAAAAATGGACAAATGGTGCATTGTAAAGCAAATGAATGTGATAAAGCAGACTTATAAAGCAGTGGGAACGCATATTCTTGAAATATTAAACATGTTAAAAACTGCCCCATATCTTACTACATTAATATGTTAAATGTTCACTGTAATGACCTATGACCCTGCTCGCATGCAGGTCGCTCCCCACGCTGCTGCACGGCTCTGCCTGCATTGATTTTGCCTAATCTTGTATTTTTCCCCTGTGCCTAACTTGCTTTCTTGCCCAGACTTGCTTTTCTTCTCCTGTGCCTGTACTTGCTTTCTTGCCCAGACTAGTTTTTATTCCCCTGTGCCTTACTTGCTTTCTTGCCCAGACTTGTTTTTATTCCTTTGTGCCTGTACTTGTTTTCTTGCCTAAACTTGTTTTTCCTTCCTGTGCCCAGTTCTCCCGCGGCCCCTGCCCATTTTCCAGCAGATGCGTCCCTGCGGCCCGCCCACCTGCAATCCCATTTGCCGCCCCCCTCCCGCCTCCCAGCTGCTCCTCCCTCCCACATCCCCTCATATGGAAGCCACTAGCAGCCGCGCTCAGCGGGCGCACCGCTGGCGCACCTAAGGCAAGCCCGACTGTGCCCGTCCGTGCCAGGACCGCACCCAGCGCCAGGACCCCTGGACACCACGAACACCCGACACCACTACAATGCCAGAACCCTCCACGCACTCAACACCGGACGATCACACACCTGCTTCCTGGCCGCCCGAAGCGCACCCACAGAGCTTTCACCTGCTGGAACTGCAGCTTCACAAGCATCCGCCCCACCATGCTGCCGACCAGGAAAGAACCCAACCACCTCAGATGCATCCTTCTCAACACCCGCTCCGCCCGAAAACATGCCGTTGAACTCTGGGACCTACTCGACTCAACCTCCCCAGACGTCGCCTTCCTGACGGAGACCTGGCTGAACGCCGCCTCGGCACCCAACATAGCCATAGCCATCCCGGAAGGCTGCAAGATCACCCGCAAGGACCGCACCAACAGAGCGGGAGGAGGAATCGCCATCGTCCACAGGAACACTCTCAGAGTCTCGACCAACACTGACGACACTCTCAGCACCGCCGAACACCTGCACTTCCAGATCCACACCGACCCCAACACCACCCTCAGAGGAACCCTCATCTACAGACCGCCCGGACCCCGACCACAGTTCAGTGACTCCATCGCCGACTTCGTCAGCACACACGCCCTCACCTCCACAGACTACAGCCTCCTCGGGGACCTGAACTTCCACCTCGAGAACAATAACGACACCAACTCCACCACCCTGATCGACAACCTAGCCAACCTTGGACTCAGACAACTCATCACAACACCCACACACTCCGCCGGTCACACGCTTGACCCCATCTTCTCCGCAAACCCCCATGTCTCCTTCAACCATACCCCCGAACTCCACTGGACCAATCACCGCTGCATCTTCACCTTCAATAAACCCACCACGCACCACCGCACCCAACAGATGCCTCTCCGCTGCTGGAGCAAAGTCACCGAAGACCAGCTAACCACCACCCTCGCCCATAGCCCACCTGCCAACCATACCGACCCCGACACCGCCGCCTGCAACCTCAGACAGTGGATCAACGACTGCGCCAACACCCTCGCCCTGATCAAGAAACCCTCCAACAATCATACCAACAGGAAAGCCAGCTGGTTCAATGAAGACGTCCAGACCTCCAAGCAAACCTGCCGAAAGCTGGAGAAGATCTGGCTCCGTGAACGAACACCGGACAGCCACGCCACCCACAAGAATGCCACCCGCAGACACCATCATCTCATCAGATTGGCCAAAAGGGCCTCTTTCAAAGACTGCCTAGACAACAACGCGCACAACAGCAAAGAGCTCTTCAAAATCGTGAAGGAACTCTCCAACCCTAGCTCCAACACCAACGACCCTCGCAAGACCTGTGCGACTCGCTGGCCACCTTCTACCACCGCAAGTTCACAGACATCCACGACAGTTTCAACGCCACGACCGCCCCGACAACCACTGAGACCTCTGCCCCCATGACCACCATCCGCACCAACCGCCTGCTCTACTGGACCAACATCAACGACGCCTTACTCAAGAAACGTAAGGCAGACCCCAAGGACCTCAAGAACTTCTGGCCCATCTCCCTGCTCCCGTTCCCGGCAAAGGTCATCGAGGAGACCGTCAATGAACAACTGACCCGCTACCTCGAGGAGAACAACCTCCTGGACCCTTCCCAGTCCGGGTTCCGCAGCAACCACAGCACCGAGACTGCCCTCATCGCCGCCACCGATGACATCAAGTCCCTGCTGGACAACAGAGAAACGGCGGCCCTCATCCTCCTGGACCTGTCAGCCGCCTTCGACACAGTCTGTCACCACACACTGCGAACATGCCTCCACAATGCTGGGATCCAAGAGAAGGCCCTGGACTGGACCACCTCCTTCCTCTCCGGCAGAACACAGAGCATCCGCCTTCCCCCCTTCTGCTCCGAAGCCACCGAGATCATCTGCGGCATACCCCAGGGTTCATCCCTCAGCCCAACCCTGTTTAACATCTACATGGCACCGCTCGCCCACGTCGCCCGTCGACACAACCTCAACATCCTCTCCTACGCCGATGACACCCAGCTGGTACTCTCCCTCACCAAGGACCCCCACACCGCCAAAACCAACCTTCACTAAGGAATGAAGGCCGTTGCTGGATGGATGAGGAACAGCCGACTGAAGCTGAAGTTGGACAAGACGGAGGTCCTCGTCCTCGGATCCAACCCTTCGGCCTGAGATGACTCCTGGTGGCCGACCGCACTGGGAACCGCTCCAACACCCACCGACCACGCACGTAACCTAGGGGTCATCCTCGACTCCACCCTCTCCATGACTAAACAGGTCAACGCCATCTCCTCCTCCTGCTTCAACACCCTCTGCATGCTCCGTAGTATCTACAAGTGGATCCCCACTGAAACGAGAAGAACAGTCACCCAGGCCCTTGTCAGCAGGAGGTTGGACTATGGAAACGCCCTCTACGCAGGAGCTTCGGCCAAACTCCTGAGACGGCTCCAACGCATCCAGAACGCCTCTACACGCCTGATCCTCGACATCTCTCGCCGCAGCCACATCACACCCCACCTGAGAGACCTGCACTGGCTCCCGGTCAACAAGAGGATAACCTTCAAGCTCCTCACCCACGCACACAAGGCACTCCACAACACCGGACCAATGTACCTCAACAGACGACTCAGTTTCAACACCCCAACCTGCCAGCTTCGCCCCGCCGACCTCGCCCTTGCTACAGTCCCCCGCTTCCGAAGAGCAACCTCAGGTGGCAGATCGTTCTCCCACCTCGCCGCCAAGACCTGGAACACCTTCCCCATCCACCTACGGCAGACCCAAGACCTGCTGACCTTCAGAAAACTCCTCAAGACCTGGCTTTTTGAGCAGTAGCAGCATTCCTCACCCCAGCGCCTTGAGACCCTCACGGGTGAGTAGTGCGCTTTACAAATGATATGATTGATTGAATGATTAATGTGGAAATTGTACAGCGCGACAACTTCAGGATTTTAAAGTGTGTTCTTGCCTTACCCATTGTCCTGCATTGCATGGGGCGTCAACTCTGGAGTTGGATGAAAAAAGTGAGGGCTCTCTAAAAGGGAACATGTGAAATGCATTTCTGTGATTCCCATAATGTGCCACCTGCTCAGTATTTTGGTTTATTTCTGAGATGTCATTGCATCCAGATATATAACACAACAACTGACATACACCTAAAACCGGACAATACAATTGGCTTTGCAAACGGTTGTAACTGTTTAAGATAAATGAGTAACAACGATAGTCACTTGTCATGTAAGGCGCACACTTCTTCCCTCAGCTATGTGTCAATATACAAAAGGTGCAAAGAGCAAATGCTATTTTTGAAACAACGACTGGCAGATATAATATTCTTAACAACATTCTGCGACCAAAAAAGGTAGGATTTTTCAAGTTTCAATAACACACTTAAGTATATTGTTTTGCCAGAAAATGTTGCATGACCTTTGGCTTGAATTTATTATGGCAGAGCTCCTAGTCTGAAGAAAAGAATTTCATTTTCACCAAGTCACCACAGCTGTGCGAAGATCAGGGGGTCAATACATTTCAACACGATATAACAAGCAGTGGAAAGGCCTTGTTCCTGCTGTTCCAACACATTCTGAGCTCAGGATGCCTTCACAATAGCATACTGCATGTCATGTCCGAGAATATCCATCAACCTGCATATCTTTACTAGTTTCTGCTTCCAGCAGTGCTGTGTAAGAAGAATTACACATGCTGCATCAGAGGCCTGTCAGGCAGCAAGCATAGGGTCTAGGGCCTTATGGGTAAGCACATGGTATTAACTGAAAGAAATGGTGAATTCAAAACTTGAGAGCAACATATAATGAAAGAAAACGAGGACTTCATGTTCCAGAATGCACTGGACTGACATGATTTGCTGATAGAGAGATATTTGGGAACACCAAGCCTTATGGATAGAACTTCTATTGCTATTCAGCTCATACGGTTACAATACATGTCAAATCATCACAATGCCGACCTGCCAACTTCCCTGTCATGCTTGTGACAACTCCATTGTTTCCACCAATAAACTAAAGTCAAGCAGGGACTTATAGTTTCATCTTCCGCTTTGCAGGTATGCTTAGTGACCAGGACTAGCTTGAGGTCAGCCTCATGGAATGTGCCCGCTTGAGAACTATGAATTAAGTAAGGGCTGCATAGTTGGTCGTGTATTGTCTTTTGCAGATTTACGGCCAGCTTTGCTACCTTTTTGTTTTAATTAATCTCTCATTGCTGATCTATAAAAGTGAGTAGAGTTTTAGATTTTGATGATGATTTTAACTGCCACTTGTCCTTTTCATACTGCAAGCTGGCTTGAGTTTTCAATAAAGAAATTTAGTAGCCGATTATCGGGATTAAAGGTTGTGTGATGTAATTTCCTGTGTTTTTAGAGCAAGAACAGGGTGTGAAATCACGTCCCCTATCAATGTAATGTGTGTCTTGAAAATACTCCACTTAATAAACTGAGAGCAGGCGTAATGAAGATAGAAGTCTGCCACTCACTTGGTTGCTCCAACATTGTTAGCGCCTTACAGAACAATACGAAATTGTGCGAAATGGTTTTAGAGATAAATAACAAAGCCAGCGCGCTTTGTATCTGGGTCAGTTGTAAACCATAAAGAATGGATTAACAAACGTAGTAAGTTTTTAGCTTTATACTATTTTCTTACAATCCCAGACAGCCTTAGCAGCGCCGAGGAAATGCGATTCACAGCCTACGACCCCCGCCCACCCTCCCATCGGTAAACACCTGGCCTTTCATAGATGTTGGATCCGACAATGTGAGCTTAATGTATTTAAGCAGAACCGAGCAACACTGACTGAGGCACCAGCAAGGCACTTTTAAAAAAGTTAAAAATGAGCAGGCGTACTCACCTTCCAGTCCGGTCACGGCCTTCACTGTTCACCAACTCGGCCGAGCTGCAGCCCCACCACCCCCAACCACTCTTGAGCCAATCTGTATTTTTATTCTTCCAGATATGTGAAAACTTCGGTAAAATTTGGGTTTAATGAATTGTATATTTTGTTTTTTGTTAACAAGTATGAATTTTAACTATTTATGAGGTAGGAATATTGTGTCTGCTCGTACTTTGTCCGATTCCGTTTGCATTTTGTTTTGTATTGTTTAAAAGACCATGGTCTAAATAAACAAGCTTCTCTCTCTCTCTCTCAATCCTTGCGCTGCTCCACTGCAATAAACAGCAGGAGAGCAACACAAGAATTGGCTCGGTCGCAGGCTGCCAATGCTCCTCTCGAGACTTGGGGGCCGGCTAAGGAGGTAATCCATCCCAGGCTCCTATCATTGCAGGCAGGTGAGGCATCTAGTGCACATGTCGGGACTGGGCAGAGCAAAGCACCGTCCACCCGACATTCGCAATTGCCTCCAAAGGGGTCCCAGCATCGTCACACTCACTCAGCATCCACCATTCAAGCCCCACCCCATCACCCACTTCTGACTCCGCCCACCCGGACCTGACTCTACATTACAAAACTGCTAAATTCACCGGAGTCATGCCGCACACTGCTGTGGCTAATAAAAGGAAATGTAATTGTTTAATAAGGGGCTGCGGCAGAGGGGCAAAGCCCCCCACGCCCTCATAAAAACGCTGCTGCACAAGGAAGTAAGGAATTACCCATCTTGGGCTTTAGAAGTAAGGTGCACTCTGTGATTGTTCGCTGTAGGGTAGACAGGAGTCACTGAAAAAGTGTGTGGGATTGTCCCCCGAAAATTCCCAAAAGTTAGGAAGGAATTGAGTCACTCCTGCCCACTAGTTGGTGCCAACCATAAATATGGCACCCAAAGCCACCTGCCTCAGACCAATTGCTGGACCTGAAGATGATCAGCAGAGGACTTGACCCTGCTTGTTATAACCTGAGATCAGTTTTAAAAGGCTGGAACAGCTCCCTCTTGTAAGCAGGACAAACAAGTTGGTATAGCCCACCAACTTGTCCTGATAAGAAAAGCCAGGTTCCTTTCAGAGACTGTGTACAAAGGTAAAATTCTTGCCTGGGTAAAGGGACCAAAAGTGTACATAGGATGCAACAACAGCCTGGGCACGAAATTTGACATATCTCGCGCAGAGTTTTTCTGGTAAAATTCAAGTGTGTAGATCCCAGACTACAGAGAGCATACACATCATTGGTGCTTACTTCTTTTGCCGCTATTTTCACGTAAAACTGTTGTGAGAAAGTCATACTTTTTACCTGATCACCGCCATTTTTTGATTGATCGATGGTTACTGACTCTAATTGTGCTCTGGGCCCAGATAACGATACCCAGTGCCAGCCCTCTGTTTAAAAGGTGTATGGTAATTAGGAGTAATTACAATTGGAATGACAACATACCTGTAAGCCCCTAGTACTTGCTATAATTGGTAGCCTCCTACCCCGCGGCCCCACAAGAGGAACTCCCAGGTTTAAACAATTGTGCCACAAACCCCAAACTCGGCAAGGAAACATCACAAACGAAAGAAGACATCTGGAAATCTCTTTTGCATACAATGCAAATGTCCGTAACTGCAAACCAATATCAATCGGACAAGATGGATCGCCAACTGTCTGTTCTCAACTCGCTTTCAATCTTTGTGGCCAATGTTGAAGGCAAGTTAGCAGAACTCAATAGTTTGGTCAGAAGGGCACAAGCAAAGACAAAACTCGTACAATCTAACTGCTCATATATAACAATCCTACATAAATTGGCCACACTTCCAATGGCAATGGGTAATCTCCTCTCAGACATCAGGCAGGCTACAAAAAATAATTCACCACAGGGATCGGAGCAGTCAAGAAACAAAGCTTGGGCATCACAGAGTGCATGCTCCTGGGCATCAAGTCTGGCGACCCCAAAGCTGACTCAAGAAGCACATCAGGTGGGGGAAGCCGCTCATTCAACAAAGCAAGGACCAAACAGCAGCTTGAGTAAAGGAAGATGCCAAGTGTTATCATCTACTAACACAACGCCACTGGGAGAAACCCCACAAAACAAAGAATCACTGGAACACCTCAGGGCTTTGAAACCGGGGAGAAAGCAGAGAAGGAAGGGCCATAACCAAAAGATAAAATCCCCGCAATATTCCGAGGCAAGAACAACAGTACGGGGATATGACATCGGAACCAACAAGAGATATAACATCACAGAATTGTAGTGAAATAGACACGGATCATGATCTAAAGGAAAATTTAAACAAAGAGGAGAGGCAAAAGACCAAATATAACACTACTTGAAATGGAAAAACGGCCTCTAGCGCCACTCATAAAAATGAAGTAGGACACCTTTAGAGGAGCAATGAAAATGATATGGTCTATGACCCCAGAGGAAACTCAAACTAGGAAGAGATTGAAAAAGAAAAACATAGCACTCAAAACCGTAAATGTGTTTCTAGAAATGAAGAAGGTCAACTACAAGAGGCCACAATAACATCAGCAATTATCACCGGTCAAGAGTCAACACAGGCAGAGGAAAAAAGCGCTCAGGGTCACGAAGTTTCAAACTAGGGAAACCACGGCTTAGTGGACGCTGTCACTTTTACTCAGGACAGACCTACACTCAAGATGGGGCATGTAGACAGCCCCACAATTGTGTTCTTCCCGGAGTATAAATCAAAGGGCTCAACAGATACCCTTAATAGGGGTAATATACTACGATTACTGAAATCCACAATCAGCCTAAAAAATATATCCACCAGCAACTTGGAGTCAGTTGAGTTCATAGAATCATCAGATTGTTCGGGGGTTGAAGCAACAAAAACTGTTTGGTCAACAGCAGAAGTGGCTTGGAGAATACTTAATGAAGAAGCCAAGTTCAACACCTGGGGTTTAAAGCTTCAACCATTCTCAAAACCAAGATACCCCGACCTCCTGGCACCTGACAGCCAACAAAGGAAAGAGGAAGACCAGGCCAAATCAAACCCACGATTACTGTCGGTACCGCGTGGGGCTCGAAGAAATACCTCTAACATCCCAGATCACAGAGAGCAACGCAATAAGAGATCAATCGTCACGAAAAGTCCAGACCACCAAGACTGGAGCTGGCTCTCCAGGACTATAAATGTCAACAGAAAATCAATGACAAAATGACGAGAATTCTTGTAACACTCTTAAACTGTGCTCTTGGAACATCAATGGCCTAAGTGATAAGCTGTACAAAAGGGGGTGGTGATGGACGGAGCATCTGAATCAATCAAACACTCACACCCAGTCAAAAGATCTGGGTTTAATCCATCACCGTTCTTTAGCCCACTCTGCCACCCCAGTTCAGACATGGCTATATGCAAATCAGTCTGACCCTGTGCCTCATGGGACCAGTCCAGCCCGAACTGCCAAGCCATGTCTTCCCTGGACCGGAAACAAGCTTCCGAGGACCGGTTTCTGGCATTCCAGCCTTCTTCAGCCCCGCTTGCTTGAATCCAGTGGCAAAGTGAGCAAGGGACTCACGTCTGAGCATACCCTGCCACACTTATGGCGCCCAAAAGCGGTACAAAAGGGGGTGGTGATGGACGGAGAATCTGAATCAATCAAACACTCACACCCAGTCAAAAGATCTGGGTTTAATCCATCACCGTTCTTTAGCCCACTCTGCCACCCCAGTTCAGACATGGCTATATGCAAATCAGTCTGACCCTGTGCCTCATGGGAACAGTCCAGCCCGAACTGCCAAGCCATGTCTTCCCTGGACCGGAAACAAGCTTCCGAGGACTGGTTTCTGGCATTCCAGCCTTCTTCAGCCCGGCTTGCTTGAATCCAGTGGCAAAGTGAGCAAGGGACTCAAAGGATTTAGGCCCAGATCTCTGTACTGGGGTGAATGTATGACATTGTTCTGCATTCTGTCCATCACCTGTTGTTTTTGCTTATGTCACCCCGAGTGGGACGGGTATGCTCAGACGTGAGTCCCGTGCTCTCCATGCCACTGGAATCAAGCTATCCAGGCTGATGAGGGCTGAAAGCCCGAAACTGGTCCTTGGATGCTTGTTTCCAGTCCAGGGAGGACTTGGCTTGGCTGTTCGGGCTGGACTGTTCCCATGGGGCACAGGGTCAAGACTGATTTGCATATAGCTGGGTTCAAACTGGAAAGGCATTTTGAGCAAAAAAACGATGGATTTAGGCCCAGATCTCTGTACTGGGGTGAATGTATGACATTGTTCTGCATTCTGTCCATCACCTGTTGTTTTTGCCTAAGTGATAAGCTTACAGACACGGAACTCTACACCTATCTGCTAAGAATCAATATCATTGCACTTCAAGAAACGTAGTCCGATAATCCGCCAGCACTTCCTGGCTACAACCTAAACTTCATTCCTGCCACGCAAAAAGCATTGTTTGGTCATAAAAAGGGCGGCCTTGCTATATACAGTTATATAGGGAGTATTTACGCACCAGAGCCCCTTGCACATAAGCTAACCCCACCAAAAGATATGCTAGTGCTACGAATTTCTATTCGAGGGAGGGCTGAAAAGGAGGACATCATTTTGATAAACCTCTACTTACATCCCCGAGAAAAAAACAGTGGCTTGCAGCAGCTGAAAGAAGAGCTCACAAAACTACTAAATGCTGAGCAAACAAATATCTGGATTATCAGCTGGGACTTCAATCAAAATATGCTTAGCAACCCAACAATAGATACCAACTATGAAGAGGATCCATTTGCTTGGGAGCCAAACTCTCAAGATAACACCTCGGGAGGCAAAAGCTTGAAAACAGCACGGAGATTTTTTTCAACACTAGAAGAGTTGGGATTCCGAGCACTTAATGGGAGATTCCCAGGGGACCGCCCTCAAGCAGCAACCTTTCACAGTAAAATGGCCAGCTCCACAATTGATTTTACATTCTTTTCATGCAGTTTGTATTGAAGGGCAAGGTATTTCCATAACGGCTTACTAGACTACAGAGACCATCTACCCCAGGAAGTCATGATAGATGCCATTTCAATTGTAAGCCCACCTACAGCTAAAGTACACAGCTTAGAATATACTGTGAATGAGAGGCTGGTAAAATGCAGAACGGATGACCCACAAAGTCTCTTACTTCATGCTAAACAGGTATTAGGCGAAGTGCATATTATTAATATTATTATTATTATTATTATTATTATTATTATTATTATTAATAATTAATTCTTGTAGAGTGCATGCCTACCCATAGGCATCCCAGCGCTTACACAGCAATGGACAGAAACCTAGAGTCGTACTGCAGGTTCTGAAATAATGTTTTTAGCTGTTTCCTGAATGTAAGATTATCTGGTATGGATCTAAGCTTGGGCGGGAGGGAGTTCCAGAGGGTGGAGGCATTGTAGGAAGGCATGCGTCCACCTGATCGCACTCTCCTTGTTTTCGGTACACTGGATTGGAAGAGGTTGGCAGATATTAGGTTAGGTTACGCCAAGGTCGATGGAAAGCTAATAGGACCTGATTTATTTTTGGGCCTGTGCCCTATAGCGTCTTGTGTGCAATGCAGAGGGATTTAAATGTTATGTGTTCTGCTATGGGCAGCCAGTGAAGTGCTTTCATTGCTGGTTTCGCCAATTGTTTTCCCGGGATTTTGTACAGTAGTCTGGCCGCGGAGTTCTGCACTACTTGTAGCATTCTAATTGTGGTATTTGGCGTTCCTAAGTATAGCGAGTTGCAATAATCTAGCCGGAGAAGGACCAGTGATTGAACCATGGTTCTTCGCGCGGTATCAGGGAGTAATGGCAGCATCTTTCTTAGTTGCCTTAGGACGCCGAAGCAGGTGGCTGCAACTAGTACCGCTTGGTGGTCATGTTTGAGATCTGTCAAGCCAGATTCCTAGGCTTTCGATCCTATCTTTGGGCATAGGAGGGGGACCAAGACATTTTGGGCAACTTATATTTGAATGTGCCTCTGCTTTATTTCCGAGAATCAAAACCTCCGTTTTGACCCCGTTTAGCCTGAGGTAGGATTGATCCATCCAGGTGGCCACCTGCTGCAGGCAGGGTTCTAGGTCAATGGTGCTCTTTTTTGGGTGATTGAGGGCTACCACCAGTTGGGTGTCATCCGCGTATGTGACTATATTAGCTCTGAAAGGAAGCACTAGCTCGGCCAGTGGTCTGAGGTACATATTAAAAAGGGTGGGGCTTAACGATGATCCCTGCGGAACCCCGCTAGTAAGTGGGATCTCTCTTGAGGTGTGCCTGCCTTCGAACACTTGGAACGTTCTATCTGTCAAGAACGATTTCAGCCACAAGAGGGCATTTCCTACTACTCCTACTTCTTTCAGTCTGTCTAATAGGATGCCGTGGTTTACCGTATCAAAAGCGGCTGTCAGGTCCAGCAGGATAACTGCTACTGTCCCACCGAGATCAAGCACTTTCCTGGATTCCTCCATTACTGTTAGGAGTGCGGTTTCCGTTCCATGGTTAGGTCGGAAGCCTGTCTGTGTGCTATGTAGGATTTCACGTGTTTCCAGGTAGTTTGACAGTGACATATTTACATGTTTTTCCAGTATTTTACTGACTAATGGGAGTAATGATACCGGCCAGTAGTTCCCCCAGTTTTCTGGGTTCAAGTTAGGTTTTTTTACCATCGCGTGTTTCCATCTTACCGGTACTGTCGAGGTGGTAAGGGAAAGATTGAGCTTTTCCAGGAGCACTGGGAGGATTGTTTCCTTGACTTTCCCCAGCAAGTGCGCGGGCGCTGAGTCGCAAGGAGATCCTGATTTAACTTTCGTGAAAAGTTTATCCAGGGTGTTTAAGTCCAAGATCGGGATGTCCTCCAAGTAATACGGTGTATCCTTTTGCTGAGAGGGTTGAAATGCGTTGTATATGTTAAGAATTTTATTGTTAAAGAATTCTGCCAGTACTTTACATCTCTGTGAGGCTCCTTCTGTGAAACCTTCTGGCTGAGGGCACGTTGATAATGTTTTCGCTATTCTAGCTATTTCTCTTGGGACGTTAGCTGCCGATTGCAACAACAGATTTAATTGAGAACTGGGAAAGTTTACAAAAACATTACAAAATAAAACAGGAACAAAAAAGGGCAATGACCATGGTGAAGGGGCGGACAAAGCTACGAGGCATAAGAGCCACTTAAACTTTAGAAATATTATTCATGTGAAAAAACTCAAAACTTTAATCAACCAAACATTTCGAAGATTAAGGACAGACCCTGCCGCTCAACAAGATCTGAGACGACTAAAAGGGGACCGCAGGAAGTTAATCTGGTGACTTAAACAAGAAAAAGCAGAGACTCTGTGGGCCAAACTTATACATGATATTAAAACCGGTAACAGTGCACAGTTCTGACAAAAGATCAACAACCTGACTAGCAAGCGGAGTCAGGGTATTGATTCTTATGCCACAGAAGATGCATGGACAGTTTTTCTTGGTTCACGTTTTAAATGAATCACAAGAAATCAGGCAAGGGTCTCCCAATAACACTCCTGTACATGACTCTAAAGTCTGGCCACCACAATTCAATGAAAACCAGGTATCAGAACAAGGAATCTCAATAATGACTGTGCAGATCTGGAAAAGAATTTCAAAAGGAAGACAAGAGGGCCTGCCTGGGCGCCATTTTGGGTTGGGGGACTTCATCCGGCGGCGGCCGCCATCTTTGAGCGGACTTCGCGCGCGCAGGGTGACGTGAGAGCCTACTTAAAGTCGCTCCCATACGCGCAGCGTGACGCGCAGGTTGACGCCCTCGCTTAGCCTGAGTCGTGCCGGAGTCCTGCCCGTCTGCGCCCGTCAGCGTTCCGGAGGCGCCGGGGCGGCGGGGGACCTTGGTCCGGCACTACTCTGGCTGCGATGATCTGTTATTCTTCTGCGTCACTGCGGGACATGCGGGGCCACTCTAGCTCCTGCCGCTCTGTTTTCCCGGGGCGGTTTAGGGGCAAACGTCGCTGCCCGTCCTGCGGCTGGACGCCTGCCTGGTCTTGTGCTACAGTTCCTCGCCCGGCAACTGCTGGCGCGAAGCATCTTTGCCTGTTGCTGAACACGAGGTCGGTAGGTCGTCATGCCCTGCACATTCATGACCTTTTGGTCAGGGAAAATCCCTTGTGTCTGCTACTGACGGAAACTTGGCTGGGAGAGGCTTCCAACCCGGATGTCTTCTCTGCCATTCCTCCGGTGTATAACATCTTCCGCCAGGACAGAGCGAAGGGCAGGGGAGGGGGAGTAGCGGTTGTGGTGAAAAAGAGCGTTTCCTGCTCAGTGCTTCCCCTGAACCCTATTGGGAATGCCGAGTCGCTTGCCTTTACGATCAGACTGTCCCCGGGCCAGGCCCTGAAGGGGCTGCTGGTCTACAGACCACCAGGTCCTGTGGGTTCCTTTTTGGAGGATCTACAGTCAGCCGTCTCTGAGTTGGCGCTGACCACCCAGCACTGCGTTGTGGCCGGTGATTTTAATTTCCACTTGGATGTGGCGGATGACCCTGATGCGGCCAAATTGCTGGATGTTACATCTCCGCTTGGTCTTATACCATGCGTGTCAGGGCCAACACATGAGAAGGGGCATACCCTGGATCAGGTGTTTTCATCTGTTCCACTTATGGAGGTTGATACCCTGCAGATGCTCTGGACTGACCACTGGTTGATCAGTTTTTCGGTGTTGGAATGTGCGCGCCCGGACCATAGAGCGTCTACCTTGCTCAGACCGGCCTCGAGAGCGCTACATAGAGTGACACCCGACATGCTCGAGCAGGCGCTGCTGGATCACCCTTGTCATCTTTCGGGTGATCTGGACAGCGACACGGAGACTCTGCAGCGATGGCTCACCGATAGGCTGGACGATCTTGCCCCCAAGGTTGCCCCCCGGTCCACGGTGGTTCGGCAATCTGCACCGTGGTTTACGGAGGCGCTCCATGTGGCTCGCAGTCAGTGCAAGGTGGCCGAGAGGGCTTGGCGCCTTTTGTACGATGTGGAGGCTAAACTTGCCTATAAGGCGGCGGTGAAGGCCTACCATCGGGACATCCTTGGTGCCAAGAGGGACTATCTGGCTAGGAGGATAGAGGCATCGGCGAACTCCTGTAAGGAGATCTTTAAGATTGTGAAGGAGTGTACGACCCCCAGCCCCCATCCGCCCCCACCAGCTTCGGCGGATGCTTGGGCATGCGATCTTGCTGGTTTCTTCACAAATAAGATCAAGGCCATTCAGGCCACCTTCGTGGAGGAACCGGATGGAAGCAGCGGTGTGAGGGTGGACTGCAGACTTCCTCAGATCTCTGCGGCGGTGCTGTCCGATTTCCCTACTGTTTCCAACGATGTCTCTCAGATGCTGCTGGCCAATCTCAAATCTGGTTCGCCACTTGACCCCTGCCCTGCCAAATTTTTGGCCGGGATGGCGGCAGTGGTGAACCCTTTGGTCAACTCCATCCTCAACGCCTCCCTGAGGGAGGGAAGGGTCCCCAGTTCTTGGAAAAGAGCGATGGTGATCCCCCTCCTAAAAAAACCGGGGCTCGACACCGAGGCTTTGGCGAATTACAGGCCAATCTCGCTTTTACCAGCACTAGCGAAGCTAACGGAAAAACATGCCCACGGTGTTCTGTCGAGCTTTTTGGAAGCTAATAATCTGCTCCATCCATCTCAATCGGGCTTCCGTCCTAACTTTAGTACGGAAACGGCTCTGATAGAGGTGACTGAGATCATCAGGGAGACTCTGGATGCCGGCGGTAGGGCCATGCTGGTCATGTTAGATCTTTCGGCGGCTTTCGACACCGTCCCCCATAAGGCGCTTTTAACTAGGCTTTATGACATAGGCCTTAGGGGGACGGTGCTCAGGTGGTTTACTTCTTTCCTTGAAGGCCGCCGCCAGACGGTCTGGGTTTCCCAGAGCTCCGCCGAGATGCCGCCATTGGGAGTTGGGGTTCCACAGGGCTCTGTGTTGAGCCCCACGTTATTTAACATCTTTATGTCCCCTTTGGCGGCCTTGGTGGAGGCGTACGGGGCCCAGATCGTCTCTTATGCCGACGACACGCAACTCCTCTTCACATGCGGGAAAGATCAAGAGTTTGATGGAGAGAGAATCCGGGACTGCCTTGCGCTGGTCTTCGACTGGTTCCAGCGGAACAGTCTGAGGGCCAACTCGGGCAAGTCCGAGATTTTATTTTTTGGTTGCGTTGCCGATCCGGAGTGGCAGCATTGGTGGCCGTCCGACATGAGCCCTCCTGCACAGTCCTCCGTGGTGGCCAAAAATGTGGGCGTCAAGCTGGATAACCAGCTGTCGCTACGAATTCACATTCTTGGCCTGGCCGGCACCTGCTATGGAATACTAAAAATGCTCCGCAAATTTTTGCCTCTGTTGTCTGAGGAGCACAGGAGGATTACTGTGCAGGCTCTTGTCGGCTCGAGGCTAGATTATGCCAATGCTCTCTTTCTTGGCCTCCCCGATTACCTGGTCCAGCGCCTTCAGGTGGTGCAGAACTCTGCTGCCCGGGCGATCTTTGGCCTAGGGAGACGAGCTCGAGCTTCTGGGTTGCTTCAGACGCTTCACTGGCTCCCCATTAGGAAGCGGATCCAGTTTAAATCCCTGACCCTGATGCATAAAGCTCTGCATGGATCAGGAGCTGGATATCTGCAGCGGAGATTGACTTTTTATCGTCCAGTTCGTTCCCTCCGTTCGGAATCCCTCTTTAAAGCTGTGGTCCCGCGGGTGAGGAAGGCCCGCGCGGGAGGGCGGTCTTTTAGTTGCAGAGCCCCCCAGCTTTGGAATCTGCTTCCACTTCCTCTCCGTAGCACTGCCAACTTGCTCCAGTTTAGGAAGGGCCTGAACACTTGGCTTTTTAATTCTTAGTCTGTTTTACTGCTTACTGTTTTTTGTTTTTTTCTGATGTCTGTTTTTGCTGTGTTGTGTTATTTCATTATGAGTTGATGGTGGAAAGCGTCGGGACACTCCTACCGAGTAGCCGTACGCTATATAAAAGTTATATAACATAACATAACATAACATAACAAATGGGATCCCCCCATTTTGTGTAACCACTTGCATGCTAATGACAAGGTGAACTCGTCATGAGGCACACTGAATCTGTGCTCATGACAAGGTCAACTCGTCATGTATAATGGGGAACATAAATCTGTAGCGCAGGAGGGGAAAACCCCTTAGCAGCCAAGTGGTTAAACAAGAGCTGGAATTCTGGGCCGCTGCCCTAAAACCAATGTTCGATAAGATCTTACAAACATCAATAAATCCATCATCCTGGAGGGGGGCCATCATCTTCCCAATCTACAAAAAAGGAAACAGAAATGACCCAAAAGGTACCGGCTAGTAGCCCTACTCGACAATGAGGCCAAATATTTCTCGGGCCTATTACTCCATGAACTAACATCATGGGCTGAGGTAGTTTCTGCAATCCCATACAATTAAACCGGCTTCTGTAAAAATACAGGGCCAACTACCAATATACTTGCTCTATCCCTAATTATTGACGCCGTTCTCACAGAAAAGCAACCCCTATACCTGTGCTATATCGATTACAGCTCTGCATTCGACCATGTTAACAGAAACCTTCTGTTACAAAAACAAGAAAAAAAATCCCTCCATGGCTCCTAAACCACCTAATCCTCTTGCATAGGGGCACTTGGGTACAAGTTAAACTAGGCAATAAAGAATATCTATTGAGGAAGATCCCAACAAGCACAGGGGTTAAAAAAGGCTGTGTACTAGCCCCAACACTTTTCAATCTATTTATGGGAGAGCTATCAACTCTGCTGAATGAAAGCAACGCGCACGCACCTAAGCTAGGGGGCACCCAGCTCTCCAACCTCTTCTACATGGATGATCTGGTACTAATTAGCCGCACCCCGGTAGGTTTACAGCAGCTTTTGGATATTACGTCACGATACTCTGCAACAAATATGCTTAGCATTAACCAAGAGAAATACAAAGTCATATGCATTAACACCCATAAAAAGGTAAGAACAAAAAGCTGGCTCTTGGCTTCCAGGAAGCTGGACACCGTATGTGAATACAGAAACCTAGGGCTCATACAATGCGATGCCATAAAAAAGAGGAGTCTAATGACTGTGGTAGCTTTAAGAAATTTAAAAAATAAGATCACGGGCCCAAGCCTCCACCCTCTCATTAAGGTGATTCAAGCAAAACAAATTCCTGCATTTACTTACAGCAGCGAGGCCATGAGAGGGAGGGATGCTGCTATAGTCGACGGCACAGTAGCAAGAGCACTGCGCATGATCTTCGGCCTGCCAAGCTACACATTTCCCGCACAGATGAGGCTTGAATTCGGGCTACCAAGAGAAGAGCCAGCACGCCAAGGATCTTACATACAATGCTGGCATAAAATAAGCAGAGGAGAGCCGAAAACGCTAAATGCTCTCCTGTGGAAGGAGCTACAAACCAAAGAAACTTGCTCTGCAAGGCTATATCTGGAGGCCGCCATCAATCATCTCGGTGTACAACAGCTTTGGGAACTCCCAGGGGCCCCGGCCGGATTAAAAAAAGTAGTTACCATGACTGTCAGGAATAAATCTCTGTGGCAGTACAAAGAGTCCCTGGCAGAACGTGCACATGGCTGGCTCACCATTCAATCCTACACTAAACTCATGCCCCAAAGATACCTCCAGACTGGCTTTTTTTTTTAAACTAAAGAGAATTTTTTTTAATTGCGCATAGGTCAGCTGCCCTCGGCAAACCATCTACCCCCCTGGCTACGCGCTCAGACACCAGCAAAGTGCCGCCTCTGAAGGTGAAGAAAACATAGTGCATCTAATAACTATCTGTAGGGAACTACTGCAAGAACAACGGGACTTCTTGAGACCGCTTTTTATTACAAAATGGATACGGTCTTGCAGGCAAGCGGTGTTGGCATGTTTTTTCGGTGAAGACATCCAACTGAGGTGCCGGATGGTAAAATTCGTAGCAGCCGCTGAAGCACGCAATCAAAAATGTTTTTTTTGGTTTTTTTAAAAAGCATTTCAATGAAATATGAGTATGGATGCAGAGGAGAACATACCGTCTTGACCCATACTGAGAAAAGTTCCTGAATGTCACCGCGAACAAATAGGAAATACAGCATCGATAATTGGACCATTAATTTTTTACCTGGTTTTAATGAGTGCTATGTTGAACTATATATTTTGAACATTTGATAGACCGAAACAAGGACAGCTTAAGATCATGCGGTGGGTTTCCTCTTGCCTCACCCTTGCACTGTAGGCTCTAATAACTAGCTGGCCTGATATGGAGACTCAGCAAGCTTCTATCACCCTGGGAGGTTTACCCCTGCTGCCACGCTACAACTGCCAATGTCATCTCTCGTAATAGGTACCCCTCATTTTTTTGACCTTGTCAGGCTTACTCCGGCAAGAAGCTCTGGGTCCGCATTCATCCTTAATTTTAGCACACTTTGCATTTTGCACTAAGCCCCAAGTGCCAAACATTATTGCATTGAAACCCCCCTCGATGATTTTGGAATTGGATACTTTCTACTTTTCAGACCATGCCAGGCCAAGTTTGCAAGGATGTCTACCCCTAGAAATATTTGCAAACTAGCATCCTAGCTCGAATTTTAACTATGCCCTGAATCTTCTGTCTAATACATCTGCAAAGCAATTTCGCAAACATAGTTCAGCCTAACTGCTCTTAACTTCAGCACAACCCCAATTGGGCATTGAGGAAAGAAAACATTCTCACTGCCCTCTGGTTTTATGACTAAGGCTCAAAGAGTTTAGCGTGCATGGCACTTTATTCCCCATCGTACTTCCCCTGTGGGATAAGAGGCTCCGGTAAAGGAGGTTCTGGGCTAGCCTTCAGGGATATTTGAAACCTGTTAATAACTAATCACATGTTTTTATAGCTTTAATGTTGTACTTTGAACAAGTAGCCTTTTAGCGATGTCCTTCTATGGTAATTTGTTGTTCTCTCCTTTCTTTTAGCTCGAAACTGTGTGAAACGGAGACTGTTTGTAATGGGTTTTTTTAACTGCACATTACATTTTTACTTACTAACTTACCTAGTACATGGTAGGACATGTAGGTTTAGAGCCCCATTAGATATAATGCACTGGAGTGTGTAATGCTGTGGTGCCTGCAATCATTTTAAAAGCTAGTTCTGCTTTGTAGGCTACTTTCAAAATAAAAATATGTATTATTTTAACATTGGAATTAAAGGTACCTCCAAAATCTTAAACTACCTTATTTTTACATTCAAGTCACCCCTAAAGGCCTAGCGTGGGTGTCCCAAGAGTAGGGAGGTACTTGCCATAGTTAGATTTATTTTAACTATGACAGGAAGTAAGTTATAGAACTAGCTTTTTTATGTGCCTAAATCCAGCTCTAGGCAACCTCTCCTGGTTGACCAGCCTTTGGCAGGATGTGCCGACTTGCTCTGATGTGGTGTGAAGTGCCCTGAAAAGAATCCAAGAGACACCGGGTGGGAAGAGATCTGCAAATTGCAGAACAAAAGGCAGAAAGGGGGCAGGGTAGCCAACTGGGTCTTCAAACAGTGAAAGACAGTCCAGGACCCAGGCCCACCTCCACTTCCTGCACCCTCAGCCAGATGGGAGGCCCTGTAATTAAATTTGCAGAGGAGCTGAAGGGGGAGTGTTAGTGAAAGGTAGCCACATCTCTAGGTTGGGTTTGCCAGACCTGAAGTTTGTGGAGAGAGTTTATCTATTTTGTTTTTTAAAGAACAGTGCTTACTGGGACAAGAATAGGCCGCGCCTCAGGGGGAAGAGGTCATCCTTGGGGTGGCACTCTGCACCCCATTGTTCAGGGGTGCCACCTGCTTGCCAGACTAGAAACCTGGATACATATCAAAGACCTACCCAGCAACTCAGATCCCTGCCTGGAAGAAACAAGAAGAAGGACTGCCCTGATGAACCCCTGGTGTACACAAAAAGGAGTGCAATGAGAAGGACTGCACCTACTGAAACTTGGACTTTGTCTGACTCAAAAAGTTAAAGGAGAGGGCTCCCTGACAGATACAGGTTGCAATAGCTCCATCTGCATCATCGCTACCAAGATAAACCAAGATGGACAGCATTCAGTGGACTTTTAAGGATTTGGCCAAGTGCATTGGGGGTCTCAAATTTCTAAGGAGGAGCCCAGAGATTCTGGAACCTTGGATTGGTGCTGTGGGCCCATCAGGAGCCCAAAAGGATCTTCTGGAAAAAAATATCAGGATGTTTGGAATCATTTGGAGAATTTTTGTCAAAGATCTCCATAAGTTGACCGTCCAATCGTCGAGAACGAAGCAGTCAACCCCGAAGTTGGCCGGAGATCAAGGTTTACCCTATTGAAGCACTGGAGCTTTTTGTCATCAACAAGACTTCCAGGAGTTGACTGAGGCATCATGCTGAGCCAAGCCATCATCGTTGCCCTGTAACCAGGCATGATGAAGAAAACTGCTCAACGAAAAAGCTCAGAATGGTAAAAACTCACCTAGGCCCTACCGCTTATTGTATCCGACCCACGCTCCATTTCGGTCGGCTTGAAACTTTGATTTCGTCCCAGTCAAGCATGACAAGATTTCCCAAGCTGGCACTTTTGGCTTTTAAGCACTAGATAGTATTAAATCTTTAAAAATTCATATTTCCAGTTCCCTAAATTGGATTTTTGTCAATTAGGTGTCATTTTAGTCATACAAATATTTCCTATTTTTATTGTATGTTGTTTCTTACTTGTTTAATGTTTTGGTGCTTTTAAATGGTTAACACGCCTGTCTGCTAAGTTAAGCCAAGCTACCAAGGTTTGAGCGAGGATTAAGTTATTGAGAATTTCACTGGATCTTATTTTTGATTGTGGTGTTATTACTAGTTGTAGGTACCTACCTACACCTACAGCTAAACCACCTTTCAACAACTGAAAAAACTCATATCTATGGTTATCCTCAAAGATTTTTTGCTGTGATTTTGATTATGAAAATTCACTACATTTTTCTAATTTATTTTGGGATTTCCATTCTTTAGTGTTCTGATTTTATTACCGTTTTGGTATTGTATGTATACTTTTCACGTTTCCCTAAGTTATGCCTGTATACTCTGTGCCATAGAAACCAGTGGGTTGAGCTCAGGTTTATTTAGTAGCTTTTAGGGTTCAACCTGATAGGATAGGGCCAATATTGCTAGATGTGGGTAACCGCCCACACCAAATAATAATTCACTCAGTTAATACAGGAAGTGGTAAATCTTTATTTGGAGAATTCTCTACTGTTGTAAAATCTTCCTTTAGATTTTCCTATACCATATGAGTGCAATGGTAGAGATTATTCTAGTGGTGGTTAGTTTCTGAGGGCACATCATGATGCCGCCCAAATCTAAATCACGCCTTAACACTCAAATGTCTGTGGAAGTGTATTAAAGCGAGTGTCTTCCACAGTCTTTCCAGAGTGTTCTAAAATAGAGATGCATAAGGTTATGACAATTCTGCTGCTATTCATCAAACAAGCAAAGCAGTAATTAACTATTGCATAACTATTGTGATTACACAAGGTACTAATTAGATTGTACAAATTGCCTTAACATCATGTGATCATATATGTCTAGAGTTCACACAATTTTTCTACTTACAACATATTTTTTACTTCAAAGTGATTGACTGGTGGAACCAAAGTTGCATATGTTCCATTAATGCCTAGGTATTCAGTACATTTCATCATTTTATCTTGAGAACACGTTACAGAATTACCATCTAAGATCTAATAATCTAGCATCATGTGAGGCAGTGACAGGACTGCGCTGGCAGGGAATTGATAAACTTTCTTTTTACAAAACGTATGCCTCTCTGTAGCCTGCAACTGGCCTCAGACTACTTCAGAGTTGAAAAAGAGAGTAGAAAACAGAAGTAACATCTTGATGTGGCTATATATGGGCAGTCTACATCAAGAAGATATGGCTTAGTGGCTATAGTGGCCGCTGTCAAACACTAACCTGGTGCCAAACGATTCCACTGGAGCAGAAGAGACTTTCCCAGATCCCCCGATCGAACATCCTCAACTATACTTAAATACTTTCTAATTGAGAGGTATTCATCCGGCGGAAGGGAAATTGGGATAGAAAATGAAGAGAGATTGCCTTGAAGCTTCTGGCTAGTCTTCAAGAGTTCTTCCCTGTTTGTTAGATATTTCTTCTGGAAACAATGAGTACTCTTAGACCACCATCCTAAAAGGAAAAGAGTTAAGCAATACAAATTTGACAGTAACATTCATAAATAGTCATTCTAGTATTAACATGAATAGTTCTATGAAAATTGGTGATACCTATTTAACTTCAAGGTCTAGCCACTCTCTTTTTATTACTGCAGCATGTTCTTGACTGTTCTTCAGGAATTAAAGTCTTATTTCATATTAGTAATAAATATTGAATGTGTTAATCCGCAAGTAGTTTTTGAGACTTTCTGAAGAATTGTAAGGGAGGTTCTGTAGATGAGAGTTCTGCTCCCTTACTTAGCTATCGGCCCAATGGAAAACTTTTAAGAGGGTCTTGAAATTTCTCTATACTCTTAATCAGTATTTACAGTTCGAGTACGTTCTTTTTCTTTCTAGTGATGCTGCAAGATCGTTTTTTCTTTCTAATTAGCCTTACTTGTGCCTTGGAATGAACAGTGGTCTTGTCAGAGGTAAGTGAGGCTTGAGTACTGTAATAACTTCAAACAACGAACTTCTTCACCAGATGATATCGGAAGGATGCGCAAACATGAGACTTTAAAAAAGGATTAAGAGGAAAAAATATGAACCAATACCGCAGTGTGCACACCAGTCTTTATGTGGGCGGGAAAAAAGGTGGAGTCAAACTTCAAAACAAAAAATTCTCTGACTAAAATTCTGAGGCTCGAAGGAGAGACACTGCTCTCTGAGAAAAGTCACAGTTGAAGTGTACTGCTCTAGCGTCGTGCAGCCGCACTAATAGCTTGAAGCATTCAAGGATTCAGGTGGAGGCATAGAGCACTGACCCTTATGAGCATGAAGAAGGCCATGTTGGATTTCCGCGAAGCTGCCAGAGCTTAATCTCTTTAGTAGACTACAAAGGAGGAAGCAGGCAAAATGTAATTGGATTCTCCAACCAGGGTATTTATGAACTCTAGGTCTAATCCTATGACCTTTTCTTTTAGAACTACAAGTCGCATTAGCATTCCTGACACCGACTTTGCAGCTAGGTAACCGGGTGTGAGTATGGCAGAGGTGTATTTGTGGGACCTAGGCCAACAAGCTGTGGAAATAATAGACACAAACAAAAGGAATATGCTTTATTGACAGGCCCACATCACTCGTGATGCCTGTGTTGGATGGGTGGGGGGTTTGAGTGTGACCAGCCTTTGAGGGACTGTCTGGTAAAGTTAGTGCCTCCTGAGGCACTAGAAAATGTCCCACAACACACTACATTCCTTACAAACTTAATTAAAATGAAACAATGTCCAATCTAAGGAAACAAACTATGCACACAAGACATCACTTAATCTCTTGGCCTTGAAAGGCAGTCGGCAGGACAACGGTGGACAGGTGCATCTGGGAGCACCCAGGCATCTTGGCCATTGCCCATAATTTAACTGGCTACTACTAGGCAAAAACAATGTATCAATGGAATCCAAATTCTTTGTCAGCCTGTCCATTGGATTAAAGATCACTTACACACTGTTGGAGGGGTCTGTGTGCTCTTGCAGTGATGCTGTTTCTGTCTGATGACTCAAACATGGTGTATCAAGAGTGTCTGTGAAGTACTGCTATGTGGTCTTCTCTTGGGGGCACCTGGGCAGTGTGATGACCTATCTTGCCAGTACTGGGATGCGTCAACAATGCTTAGGACATTATTGTCTGAGGCCATGGTGCCTCCCTGTACCCTACTGGTGGAGCCGCTTCCATAACATCTCTTGTACAAGGATCCCTTGGTGCAGGAATGTCCTTGACGCCCTTTTGTGGTCCTACCAAGGTGATGTATGAACTGTGCAGGGCTGCTTGTTGAACGCCTTGGGGTCGCTGCATGATCACTGACAGAATCCGATGATGTTGTTCATGCAACTGCTAGGGTAGGTGACACAATGGTTGGTGTGATTTCCAACAAGACACATGGGTGGGTGGGTTGTCTGATAGTCCCTTGGCACTTGGTGCTTTGATATATTTGATATTTATTGTCATTTGTAGAGCGCTAACTTTGTGGGGGTAAGACTCCATGCTGGTGATGACTTGCTCCTTTTCTGAGTTGGGTGATGCACATTGCATCGATGATGTGGTTGCCATTAGACCTGGATGACAGTTGGTGATGATTCGCCTGAAGTGAGATTGACTGGAGGGACTTTTTTCTCCTGAGGTATCTGCGATCATGAGCAGGGATGCCATCTGACTCAAAGTGCTGACGCTTGGTAACTGATGGCCGAACTGGCAAGCATAGGGGGAGAGACCCAGTTTAAGCGTGCTGGCTGCTTACATGTGGCTCTCCCATTGAGCTCTCTCCAGGAACGTTGCTCCGTCTTGGCCGCGATTGTTTGTCTGCGGGTGCACTCATGCTTGTAGTGGTATGAGTCCTCATTTTTCTCCCTGTGTTGATCTCTCCAGTACACCTGTGTTCGTCCAGTTCTTCAGGGCGACAGGATTGTTACTCTTTTTTTCAGTTCTTTGGATTGTGGCATTGTGCCACATTTTTCCTATTTGCTTGCCATGTGATCTGGCATCCAGTCACATTTCGCATGTCTTCTCTGCACATGCTGTGGTGGCAGCTTGCTACTTGGAGTGTGCCGCTTTCCTCTTGCCTGCATTGGGTCACTGGCGATTCCATCTTGAGGCTGTGTGGGGGAGGACACTCTGTGCCATCTTGACCCTCTGTAGGGATGTTCTTCTGCAGTGGAGATGTAGAGACTCTCCCTCCTGCATTCGGGCCATGCTAGGCTTTTACTCAGTGTGTGCTGTGCATGCACACCTCTGTCTCTGCTGTGGCTTGCAAATAGGGGATGTGCAGCCCAATCTCCCCACTTGCTTTGCTGTCAGACAGCCACTGGGGTGTGTGCTCTGTGCCAGTTCTCCTCATGCCTTTCATGGGGCTTGCTGCTTGGCTCTCTTTGGTTTTACTGGACTCTTGACAGCTTCCTTGGTTGGGGTAGCTTAGGGTACTTGGGTCTCTGTGCTGGGGTTCTTTACAGTTCAGGTTCATTCTGGGCAGAAGCGTGAGCCTTGAGCCTTGCACCCAGATCACTATTCCCTGCCGCTGCAACTACCGCTGCTGGCACAGGGTCACAGCGTAGCAGAGCTTTCGTCAACGTCTGTGTTTGTGACCTGGGGTGAGAGCTGGACACTTTTGGTAGACTGTGGGTGAGCCCTGTTGGGCCGCTTTATTTGGGAGTCACTTGCTTGGCTGGTAGTGGTGGCAACAAGCTACTGCCAGGTGGCGCTGTAGAGAATTCAGGAGGCTGCCAGCTCGCTGACACTTGAGATGCTGGTGCGGGGCTTTGGTCAGGTACGATGTGATAAGCCACCACTAGGTGGACCTGCAGCTTTTTAGTGATACTACGTGCGTTGATGGTGTCTATGTAGGGATGGTGAATCAGGGAAGGTGTGGCCTCCTAGTGCTTGACGGCTAGTGCTGCCCTGACGTAGGTTCACCGCACTTCTGACTTGCATAGGCACTCATTAGGCGAACTGTGACAAGTGCCATGCGGTGCAGTTAACACCTCAGGACCTGTGCACTCTCACAGCAGTCTTCCCTAAATTAAACAGCATGCAAAGCTTGGGGAAACCAGTGTGAGAGGCTAGCACCACCCTTGTTCTTCCTCCATTGCCTGTACTGCTGGTGGTCCTGAAGGTGGCTACATGCTGGAATACTGTTCGAAGGAATGTTCTTTACCAGGCCGCAAGACTTCTTCCCACTGGCAGGCCCCTCACTGGGACTAAGTGAGTGTAGATAGGGCAGGGAACTGTTCACAGCAGCGCAGCTGCTATACATTCTTTTCTCACTCCAGCTTACCCCGCAGCCTTGCTTGCAGCAGAGGGCTCGTCTGCAGGGTCCGTGCCCTGGCTGAGGGGGGGCCGGGCGGCTTATAGCATACCTTCGGGACCCACTGGCTGTGTCCCCTAGCGTTGCATGACTTGCAGACGCACTGCCCCTACCTTCCACTTACCAATTATACACAAGTATTCGGGCTGGCCTGCTTGCTCCACCACATGCTAGGCAGGCACCTCGTCACCGGCCAGGCTGGGTTTCTCACAGAGCTCTCCAGGGGCGTAACAAACACCCCCGCAGCCCCGGCGGTGCGGGGGGGCCCCCAGTCTTCAGTAAGTGAAGGGGGCCCCCTTAGCACTTGTAGAGAACTGGGTAGAGAGCTGTGACTCTCTCTCCCTAAAGCAGCCTGTAAAGCAGCCTGCACGCGCTGTGGACTGAAGAGAAACAAAGTAGCAACATTGTTTCTCTTCAGTCAGAGCCACGAGCAGGCCCGGGACAAGGATGGGGGTGGGGGCCCCCCAGAGAGGGCACTGCACAGAAAGGGGCTACCTCCACTCCAGCTACTGTCAACTTCGCTTTTACAAGTCAATGGAAGTGAAGCGAGAGACAGAAAGACAGACAGGGCACCCTTTGGAAACTTTCACAGCCACAGGGGACGAACAAATGAAGTCAAGTTTGTAGAAGGCATTTACTGTAGCAGAACAGCAAACACATCATTGGAGGGGCTCAGAGTGAGTACCGGACCGGATCTGACGCTGTCCTCAGATGGGGCACTGAAACGTGTTAATTTTTAGCCTGCTTCATCTGTGTAACTGACTGAAGGATTCTGGGTAGGAAGTGAACACGTTGAGTGCTTAACAAAGAGGCCGCCGATGGAAGCAACACTGTGGGCAGAACCACAGTATCTTTGGGGCCACAGCGCTGCACCCAGATTGGTCCATGTGTCACTGAGAATCGTCCATCGTGAACACCACAATGTCGGGAAGTGACGTCGCTTGGCCAATGGACATAGTGTAGATGCTGCCCAAGTAGACAAGCGCTTCAGTCCCCCACGTCGGTGTAGTAAGCGCTATAGAACAGCTGCAATACAATCAGCATCAGTTCTTCAGATGTGATACAACGTCCTTTAACACGATGACGTCACAGAAGTATTTAGCATTCTTTATTGCACCCTGGCGGCGGCAGCATGCTAATAACAGTGGCTGGTGACAGGCACATGCGCACTCACTATTGACAAATACAGAGGTACATTCACTAGTGAAGAGCACGGAGATGGATGTTTTCAAAGACAGGGTACTTCAAGCTCCCCTTCTTGTGAACTCACCCCAGTGCCTGAAATAACATCTCAGAGGACACACAGGCCTGCACATTGCACACAGCATAGACACACACACACAGATATACACACACTCTCACAGGCACATAAACCCATAAGCACAAGTCACACATAAAAACCCACAGTGATACCACCACAACACAAACACATACATACACAAATAGGTGATATGCACGAAGTGTTATACACTCAAATATACATGCTCATAGGTACACACGGTCGCATGCACACAGTGATAAACCACACTCACGCACAGACTCCTCACACACAAACACACTCAAAGTGTGCTGTCACACTCATGCACACGAACACACTCAAAGTGTGCTGTCACACTCATTCACACGAACACACTCACAGTGTGCAGTCATACTCATGCACACGAACACACGTCAAACTCATGCACACGAACACACTCACAGTGTGCAGTCATACAAATGCACACGAACACACGTCAAACTCATGCACACAAACACACTCACAGTGTGCTGTCACACTCATGCACACAAACACACTCACAGTGTGCTGTCACACTCATGCATACGAACACAAGTCACACTCATGCACACAAACACACTCAAAGTGTTCTTTCACACTCATGCACACGATCACAAGTCACACTCATGCACACAAACACACTCACAGTGTGCTGTCACACTCATGCACACAAACACACTCACAGTGTGCTGTCACACTCATGCACATGATCACAAGTCACACTCATGCACACAAACGCACTCACAGTGTGCTGTCACACTCATGCACACGAACACACTCACAGTGTGCTGTCACACTCATGCACACGAACACACATCACACTCATGCACACGAACACACTCACAGTGTGCTGTCACACTCATGCACATGAACACACTCACAGTGTGCTGTCACACTCATGCACACGAACACACTTTCAGTGTACACCCACTCTCATGCACTCAACTTAGACATATAACATCATGATATACACACACTGATATACTGATGGATACACTCAACCAAAAGGCTCACATTCACACTCCAAGTAACACAACAACAATCACACACAACTAAGCACACGCACTGTGATACTCCAAGCTGTGCACTCAGCACAGATGCGCAGATATGTTCTGTACACAGACCACTCTCATATGCACAGGCACAAGGACCCACCGCTGCAGATAGGGGCACACACGCACGTACACACACAAACACGCATAACTAAACACTCACACTCACTGTGATACACTCAGCCGGGCACTCACCAAAGATACACATATACTGATATATACACCCTCCACTCTCATAAGCACAGTCACAAAGACTCACAAGTGCAGATAGACACACACACACACTCACTCAGTTATACACAGACATTGATAAAAGCAACAGAAACACACAGACACACGGAATGGTACATACTCTCACACATACCGATACACAGGCCCACAGGAGCACAGACACACACCTGGTGTCCTTCCCTTGGTTTTTCTGCTCTGTGTGGTCTGAGGATTGAATGCCTCTTTCTCCAAACCTCTGTTAGTCCTTCCCTGTCACTAGGATCAGCTGTGTTAATCTTGCTGCATTGTGTGTATGTCGGTGTTGTACAGAATGCGCTGGTGTAGTGTTTTACTTATTGACTATGATTTTGTTATTCATACTAGAATATGTGTATCCAGTGTATATAGCACTGACATGCCATGAGATCAGCTTCGAAGCACACACAAAGAAGACAGCAAATAAATACATGCTAGCCAAAGCACACAACACAGAGGAGGACACCTGTGCATCACAACAGTACAGGTGTGTAACTGTCCCATCTTGTGTCCGGCTGGGCTCCTAATGTTGTGTTTCCTGCACCTCAATGTGTGCTATGCTTATTACTTATTGTCACATATATTGTTCTCAATAAAGCACTCTCACCACCTGCGCCTTCTATGAGCTATTAAATAACTTCAGAATAAACAGAGACAGACCAGAATAAACACGCACACACACATACACAGAAGCACACACACACAGACACACACAGAGACGTAGGCAAGCACGCACAAATTCACAAACATAGACACGTGCAGCCGCAAACACACGCAAACTATATATACATACTCATGCACAGGCACGCAGGCATGCTGAGATACACACAAACACAGACACGCTCACATAGATTTGCACACAGATAAGCACGCACATACCAATACAGCATCACTGAGGGGAAATACATACACACACAAACGCATGCACGTTTACAAGTACAAACACATGCAGGCACTCCGACATACCCAAACAAATATGCACATTCAGACACACACATGCAGGTATGCAAGCGCACATGTACATGCGGGCACCTACGCGCACATACATAGACAAGCATCCACATACATGTACACGCACGCACATACATGAGTGCTGGAGAGAGACTGTGGATAGGCCTTTAGGGGCAGAGAATCACAGGCCGAGTCTGGGTTGCATGGGGCCCTCACTCACTGATGAGTCGGGGACAGTCTGGCAAGGGCCCGTGGTCCCTTTGGGGTGTCGAGACTCTCAAGAGAAGCTTAAGGAAGGGTCTGCTTACTGCGGCACCCCTTACTGGCCTGGGGAGAGGAGGGTCTGTGACTGGCGCCTCTTTGCCTCCCAGCCACTAGTGCCGCATGCCTACTTCTGAAATCAGACCCCAGCTGGCCCTAGTGTCCCATCGCCTCCCACTGCCTACTACGTCATGTGCATTCTAACCTTTAAATCCAGCCCACCCGTTCCACTCACCCAAATATCCATCCATCCATCCAACCAACCATCCACCCAACCAATCATCCACCCATCCCCAGCCACACACCCATCATTCCATCTACCCGTCCATCCATCCAGCAGCGGCCGGTACAGTTAAGCGCCGGAGGGGGGATCTATAGACAATAGAATAGAGTAAAGTGAATAAATAAATCCTATTACAATATCAGTCAACAACACCCGCACGCCGAGCTTAACTGCATCACCCGCTGATGCATCCATCCGTCCATCCATTCAGCCATCCTTTCCCAGCCATACACCCATCCTTTCATCCATCCAGCCATACCTCTGTCCACCCATCCATCCGTCTATCCCCAGCCAGATATATCCATCTGTCCATCCCCCAGTCACACACCCATCCGTCCATCCATCCATCCATCCATCCACCCACCCATCCATCCGTCCGTCTGCCCATGCAACCATCCCCAAGCGCACACCTATCCTTTCATCCATACATCTTTCCGTCCGTCCATCCATCCATTCATCCCCAGCCACACACCCATCCTTTCATCCAACCATCCATCCGTACCTCAGTCTACCCGTCCATCCATCTCTAGCCACATATCCATCCCTAGCCACACACACATTCGTTCATCCATCCATCTATCCGTCCGCCCCGCCACCACACACCCATCTGTTCATCCACCTATCTACCCATCCCTCCACCTATCCATCTACATCCAACCATCCGTACCTCCGTCCGCTCATCCATCCATCTATCCGTCCATCCATCCGTCCATCCATCCAACCATCTGTCCCCAGCCACACATCCATCCATCCACATCCATCTATCCATCCGTACCACCGTCCAACCACCCATCTTTCCATCCATCCAAAGTGGGGCAAAGTGGTAGGTGGTGGGCCGGGCCACCGGGGGAGAGGGGCCCCCTCCATGTGTTTTACAGGGGGGCCCCCTCAGGTTTCGTTACGCCACTGGTGCTCTCCCACCTTCGGGCCTTGAGGAATCCTATGCCTGTGTTTTCCCCTCATTGCAGGGTACTAAGAGGTGTGAGAAGCAGAAGGTCATGTCTGTTTCCTTTTCTCAAGTAGGGAGATGCTTCACCCTCATACTGGAGTGACATGTACGCAGTCGCAGCAGTACCTACAAGCGTTTCTCCTCCACCTTCACAGCTGGTCAGGCACGAGGCAGCATTGCATGTGGGGACAGACTCCTTATCACCATTGTAGAGTTGTTGGCCCTAGGCCCACTTGTTACTGACATAATGGACAGTGGTAGCTGGTGACATTTAGAAGTAGTGAGGCGTAACAGTTGGGTATGACTTTTATGTACGCGAGCGACGCTAGCAAGCTTAATGGACAAATGTGGGGTTGAAGGTGAGTCCATGGTAGAGCCTCCTCCCAATTAAAACAATGGACCAATGGTGCATTTTTAAGCAAATTAATGTGATAAAGCTGGCTTATAAAGCAGTGGGAACGCATATTCTTGAAATATTAAACACGTTAAAAACTGCCCCATATCTTACTACATTAATATGTTAAATGGTTACTGTAATGTGGAAAATGTACAGCGCAACAACTTCAGCACTTTGAAGTGTGTGCTTGCCTTGTCCATTATCCTGCATTGCATACGGCATCAACTTTGGAGTTGGGTAAAAAAAGTGAGGGCTCTCAAAAGGGAACATGTAAAATGCATTTCTGTGATTCCCATAATGTGCCACCTGCTCAGTATTTTGGTTTATTTCTGAGATGTCATTGCATCCAGATATATAACATAACAACTGACATACACCTAAAACTGGACAATACAATTGGCTTTGCAAATGGTTGTAATTGTTTAGGATAAATGAGTAACAATGATAGTCACTTGTCATGGAGGATGTATGTCAGTACAACGCGATCTTTTAGATCGCGGTACTTGACATCGCAGATTTTACAACGCAAGTCGTTACAATGACTTGCGTTGGAGGGCGCGGATTTAGGAATTTTATAATTTTATATTCCAACACCAGTCCCCGTAACAGTAGGGAAGGTGTTGGAATATAAATTTACAACATTCCTTATCCCACAGCGCCATCCAGCGCAAGTCGTAGTAACGACTTGCGTTGTAATAGCTGCGTGGAAAAGGTCGTGCGGTGTAAACACCGCGTTGTAAACGACGTTTCCCGTCATGGAAGCCACACACTTGTTCCCTCAGCTATGTGTCAATATACAAAAGGCGCAAAGAGCAAATACTATTTTTGAAACACAGACAGGCAGAAATAATATTCTTAACAACATTCTGTGACCAAAAAAGGTAAGATTTTTTAAGTTTCAATACCACACTTAAGTATATTGTTTCACCAGAAAATGTTGCATGACCTTTGTCTTGAATTTATTATAGCAGAGCTCCTAGTCTGAAGAAAAGCATTTCATTTTCACAAAGTCACAACAGCTGTGCAGAGATCAGGGGGTCAATACCTTTCAACACGATATAACAAGCAGTGGAAAGGCCTTGTTCCTGCTGTTCCAACACATTCTGAGCTCAGGATGCCTTCACAATAGCATACTGCATGTCATGTCCGAGAATATCCATCAACCTGCATATCTTAGTTTCTGCTTCCAGCAGTGCTGTGTAAGAAGAATTACACATGCTGCATCAGAGGCCTGTCAGGCAGCAAGCATAGGGTCTAGGGCCTTCTGGGTAAGCACATGGTATTAACTGAAAGAAATGGTGAATGCAAAACTTGAGAGCAACATATAATGAAAGAAAACGAGGACTTCATGTTCCAGAATGCACTGGACTGACATGATTTGCTGATAGAGAGATATTTGGGAACACCAAGCCTTATGGATAGAACTTCTATTGCTATTCAACTCATATGGTTACAATACATGTCAAATCATCACAATGCCGACCTGCCAACTTCCCTGTCATGCTTGTGACAACTCCATTGTTTCCACCAATAAACTGAAGTCAAGCAGGGTCTTATAGTTTCATCTTCCGCTTTGCAGGTATGCTTAGTGACCAGGACTAGCTAGAGGTCAGCCTCATGGAATGTGCCCGCTTGAGAACTATGAATTAAGTAAGGGCTGCATAGTTGGTCGTGTATTGTCTTTTGCAGATTTACGGCCAGCTTTGCTACCATTTTGTTTTAATTAATCTAGCATTTCTGATCTTTAAAAGTGAGTAGAGTTTTAGATTTTGATGATGATTTGAATTGCCACTTGTCCTTTTCATACAGCAGGCTGGCTTGAGTTTTCAATAAAGAAATTTAGTAGCCAAGTATCGGGATTAAAGGTTGCGTGATGTAATTTCCTGTGTTTTAGAGCAAGAACCGGGTGTGAAATCACGTCAACTATCAATGTAATGTGTGTCTTGAAAATACTCCACTTAATAAACTGAGAGCAGGCTTAATTAAGATAGAAGTCTGCCACTCCCTTGGTTGCTCCAACATTGTTAGCGCCTTACAGAACAATACTAAATTGTGCAAAATGGTTTGAGAGATCCTGTTGTTGCTAATATTGCCACCCCTACTATCCAAGCCAAAGAAGTAGCAGGGAAACCTAATTCAACCTCTGCACCTCCCATTATAAACAAATCAGAAGGGCCCAAACCAAAGCAGACTCGTTTTAGGTCTATAAACCTACCACCAGAGGTTTCCCCTTTTGTAGTCGTGTTGACGGCGGTTCCCCCATTGAAGGAGGGAGTAAAAGAATCGTTTACCGAGCTTAGGAATAAATGTGCTCAATGGCTCCATTTACATAAACCCCTACCTAACAACATGAACGGTGAAATCCTTACCGTGCGTAGAGGGGACTGGGTGGGCAGAAGCAAGAAATCAATAGTAGGGGACGTAATAACTGTTAATTTTAGGGATGTAGGGGCAGCAAGCTACGTATGTAATGCACCCAATAATGGTCCTGCGACCCAAATTAACCCACTTCCCCTGTCTTATTTCCTATCAAAGCCCGTACGACCTAACCCTCCCTGTCCCACTTTTCAAAGCAATAGTGGACCTGGGTACTTTCCACAGCAACCTGCTAAATCTTGGTTGCAACCACCTTATCCGCCCCCTTTTTTTCCACATCATGTTAATTCACAGCAGCAGCTTCCAAATGCCCCACTTTTTCCTATGCATCAAGTTAAAGCCCACTGGCAACACCCTTTTCATTTTCCGCCACCTTTACCCCAGCCAGCTTACCAATGGCCGCAATCTTTTCAGCCACCTCAATTGGATAAATATCCTTGGCAACAAACGTGGCAGGACCCGCCCCACTCTCAAGACCCCATGTCCTCACAATTCGCCCACCCAAATAGATATGCCGTGCTAGATGAGGTAGACTGACTTAGCTCATCAGAAGCATTGGATCTAAACAACCCTAATTCTGAGATGGAGTGTTCTTCTTTTTCCTCTGTCAAGCCCCCAGTTGTACCCCACGAATCTATTGAATTGTCATCATTAAGACCTTTCCAGCACATAGGCAATCGAGGTAGCCTGGATATATGTACAATTATTGCTAGCCCCAGCCTAAGTCCGGTTACCATCTTTCGGGAAGAGGGTCCTGCTTTATTACCACCAGTAAACCAGCAGGAGTTACCTGTTGCTGGTAATGCTGGGAAACCAGCAGGAATCTCTCTCATTTCCTGGAATATTGCTGGTCTTACTAGTAAATTGGGTACACCCTTTTGGACCAGCTTTTTGGGTGAGGGTTTTGATTTAATTTTATTACAGGAAACTTGGTGTCCAGACCCTATTAATATTGAAGGGTATGCATCTTTCTGTCTCAGAGCAACCAAATCCAGCTCGGGTAGGGCTAAGGGAGGCCTTTTATTGTTAGTGTCAACTAAGCTGTGTGACTGTACGGTCAAATATAGTACAACCGTGGGGACACACAGCCAAGTTATAAGGGTGGAATGCAGAAAGAACATTGATTTAGTTATTGTTAACTTCTATAACAACATTTTTGACGCCACTAGGGGGGATATTTTACTGCCTTTAGAAAAGGAAATCATTAAAGCTCTAGATATCTCGAAAAGAAAGGCTGAGGTGGTATGGGCTGGGGATTTTAATTTGCAGCCTTGCCATCTATCTAACGGGAATATCTGTGGCTTTGATGCAGCATTAAATAGCCATTGGAGAGACCAGGGGGGGAAGGAGGATTCTCCCCATTTCCAACACTGCAGTTATGGTTCCACCCTAAATAATATGCTAGCCATGCTAGATATGACCCTGTTAAACTGCAATGTTAACAATCAGGCAATAACATGCCCCACATTTACGGGCAGAGATGCAGGTTCATTCATTGATCATATTTTGTTGTCTAGCAGTGGAGACTACACTGATTTATATGTGAATGAAGAAAGTCTCAGTGACCATAATAGCTTACGTGTTACCCTCTTGGGGCATGGCACCTCATCAGTTCCAGGTGGTAAATGTACAACCGATATAGTGCCTACCAGACCAAAGGGCCTTAGGGTTAAATGGACTGGTTTAAATTCCAAAGTCAAGCAGAAGGAGGTTGTCACCCTATGCAAGAATCAAATTAGTTATTGTTTGGATGATGACAGTGACTCTGGCTGTTTAATAGAATGTTTTGTATCTTTGAACAACATTATTGAGGGTATCTTCACTAAGACCCCGTCAGCCAACAGTGGTCAAAAGCAGGGGTGGTTTGATAAGACATGTATCGTCGCCCTCCGCAACTTAAAGAATGCGCTAGGCACCAAACCACGTGTTAAGACTGTGATACAACACCTCAGGGCTAGTTACAAATTAGCTATTAATAAAAGGAAAAGGGTATTACAGTCTGAGGCGTGGGACAAGCTGAGGGAGGCTGCCGAGACTAAAAACAGTAAACTCTATTGGGAAACGATTAATAGTCCGTTTCTCAGTAAAGAAAATGTTTCAGAACTGACCTCATATGTGGTATGTAGCGACTGGGTTAATCATTTTTCTAAAATATTTAACCCTGAAGGGCCAACTTCTGAGTTACCGTCACCAGATATAAACCCATGGTTGCCCCTTTCATTGGCTATAACATTGGAAGAATGTCAGGAAGCAATTTCTTTAAGTAAAGGAGGCAAGGCACCTGGCCCCGATGGGGTCCCGCTGGATTTATACAAAGATGAAACAGCGTTATGGGCTCCTATTTTGACAAGGATTTTTAATTGTGCGGCTGAAAATGAATTCCCTTCTACCTGGGGTCAATCGATCATCATTCCTTTACATAAGAAGGGCGATAAGTCAGAGGCCTCTAATTATCGCCCAATTTCATTACTGGATGCCTCTGTAAAGGTGATGAGTAGGATTTTGCTGAAGAGGCTTGAGGACTGGGCAACTGATTTTAACATCTTAACTAGAGTCCAATACGGTTTCCGCAAAGGTCTGGGTACACTGGACCAATGCGTAAATCTGGACCTTTTAATCAGTAAATATACTGTGGCTAAAAGTGGCAACCTCTTTTTATGTTTTGCTGATTTGAGCAGCGCTTTCGATTTGGTTAACCATGGTATTCTTTGGGAGGTTCTGCTTGACGCAGGGGCACCAAGGGAAATAGTGTATTTTTTAGCCAGACTATACGAAAAACTTTCATGTAAAGTCCGCTATGGCACCCTTGGCGAATGTACCCCGTTCTTTAGAGTGTCTCGGGGCATACGTCAGGGTTGTGTTTTAGCCCCGCTTTTATTTTCCCTTTTTATTAATGGTGTAGATCGATCCCTGACCGACATTTTAGCAGATGCCCCCCTGATTGGTGGTAAACCTGTTCCACTGTTACTTTATGCGGATGACGCTGTTCTTTTATCTCGAACACAGTTGGGCCTACAGCGCCTAATTGATAATTTCACGCAGTTTATACAAGCTAGGCAGCTTCGTGTGAATAAAACTAAGACATTTGTAATGTCATGTGGTCAGGCAGCTAAGCAGGTAAAGCATACTTTCTTCCTAGATAAGGAAAAGCTGACCTCTGTTAAATCTTTTTGTTATTTGGGAATAACATATAGCAACAGTGGGTCCTGGAATGCGGAATTTGATGCCGTAAAAACAAAAATGTTACGGTCCACTAGTAGCATTTTTCGTTTTGCCTCTAAACTTGGCTCACGAAGTATCTATGATATGACGAACATATACAATGTATGTTGTGTTTCCTCTGCCCTGTATGGGGCAGGGGTGTGGGGTCACTGTGAGGGTATTCTCCTGCAGAAGGAGGAAAACAAGTTCTTAAGGAGGCTATTATGTGTTCCCCCTTCCGCCTCCATACAGTTGATCCATGAAGAAGTTGGGATCGAGTACATCTCTGACTTAGCAGCAGTTCGGCCACTTTTATTGTGGCGTTCTATTTGGGCTAAGCCGGAGACTCGATTCACTCAGGATATTATCCTTGACTGTATAGGTTTGGATCATTCCTCACGGGTATTATGGTTAAGATACATCCATCATTGGTATCTACTTCTGTTCAACATTAATGTGTTCCGTGAGCCCGAAAAGGTTGTCTTCATTTCAAAAAAAGAAATTAAGATATCGTTCCTTAATTTTCGTAAGGCTGAGCGAGACAAAGCTGTTGGAAATCTTGCTACTATGAAATTTTACAAAGATTTAAATTTAGCTTCTGGACTACAATCCTATCTTGTATTTGTGACCCGCCCTTCCCACCAGTATGTTTTAACACGGGTCAGATTGGGTATTGTACACCACTTGGTTGCTTTTCCAAACACAAAAACTAGTTCAAACACACCATGTCCGTGTGACGGTACCTCTCGTCAGAGTAGTTGCCATTTTTTACTTTTTTGTAAATTTTATCAGTATTTCAGGCTAAAATACCTTAAACCAATTTTTATCAAATACAACATCTGTACCACACAAACAGCATTGATATTTTTATCTTTACTAGTGAACGAGGAGATTTGTTTCTTCTTGGCTACTTTTATTTTAAAATGTACAGCTGCCAGGAAAAGTATTGTACTATAATGTTGTCTACTGATCTGTCTGTACTTATGCTATACAGCTGCCAGGGTTTATTCATGATGAAATTAATGTTATCATTCCTGTCTGTATACACATGTTTTTATTTCTCTTTGAATTTCATATCAATTTCTGTAATTAAGGTATTTATGCAGTGATCCACAGTATTGAATGATTATTTAACAATTTTAATATACAGTTCCCAGGAAAGGCCTAGTAAGTAATTTCTACTGATTCCCAGTTAGTCCATGTAAGAACGTCGTGTATTTTATAAGAACATGATGACCTATAGAGGCATGATTATTTTTCACTAGCTGCACTTTAGCTTTTTTTCCCTTTTTTAGGAAAGATTATATTATATGGTGATTTTAATATTTCAATTATGTATTTTGCTTGTATGATTTGTATGTACAAATCGAATAAAAGCTTTTGAACTGAACGGTTTGAGAGATAAATAATAAAGCCTGCGCGCTTTGTATCTGGGTCAGTTGTAAACCATAAAGAATGCATTAACAAATCTAGTAAGTATTTAGCTTTAAAATATTTCTTTACAATCCCAGACAGCCATAGCAGCGACCCCCCACCCCCTTCCATCGGGAAACACCTGGCTTTTAATAGATGTTGGATCTGACAATGTGAGCTCAATGTGTTTAAGCAGAACTGAAGTGAAAAGTTCAAAATGAGCAGGTGTACTCATCTTCCAGTCTGGTCACGGCCTTCACTGTTCACCAACTCGGTGAGCTGCAGCCCCACCCACCCCCCCTCCACTCTTGAGCCAATCCTTGCGCTGCTCCACTGCAATAAACAGCAGGAGAGAGCAGCATGAGGATTGGCTCGGTCGGGGGCTGCCAACGCTCCTCTCGAGACTTGGGGGCTCAGGATGTAATCCATCCCAAGCTCCTATCCAGGGTGCAAGTCCTATAAAAAGAAGTGGGAGGACTGACAATATGCAAATGATCTCATGACATCACGTGATGAACGTGCCCTGGTGTCTGAAAATTACACTAAGACACATTCAGCATATCTCTGTGGGACCCAGCTTCTTGGCAGGGGGGACGGCGTCCACCCTGTGAAAAGAGTCGGGGGACACCGTGTACCTGCATGTACCCCCCGACTCGAGCCCTGCTCCTATCATTGCAGGTAGGCGAGGCATCCAGTGCACATGTCGGGACTGGGCAGAGCAAAGCATTGTCGAAACTGACATGCGAACTTCCCCCCAAGGGGTCCCAGCGTCGTCAAACTCACTCAACAGCCACCATTCAAGCCCCACCCCCTCACCCACTTCTGCCTCCGCCCACCCGCACCTGACTCTACATTACAAAACGTCAAAGTTCACCCGTGCCATGCCGCACACTGCTGTGGCTATTAAACGGAAATGTAATTGTTTAATATGTGGCCGCGGCAGAGGGGCAACGCCCCCACGCCCTCATAAAGAAACCACGCTGTTTTAATGGACACAGACACAGTGAGTATTCTTGGTTAACTGGCCACGAGCATGAGCACGTGCACTCAAGCGCTTTTATTGACAGGCCCATATGATATCACTCGTGACGCCTGTGTTGGATGGGTGTGGAGTGTGAGTGTGGTCAGCGCTCGAGGGAGGGGATGATAAAGCTAGTGCCTACTGATATACTAGAACGTGTCTAGCAGGACACTACAGAAGGCGCAAGCATCCTGTGATTCTGGGCAAAAACAATTTTTCAAATGAACGTGTCCGTCTGTAATGCAACTGGTGCTCATGTAAAGCTCTCTGATACCTTCTGGTCAAGTTCGCGCTATATATTACAGCAAAAAAAAAAAAAAATAGTAACTGTCCAAAGAGATCGCCAAAGCAACTCATTAGGAGAACGCTCATACTTTCAGAGGCTTTTCTCACAGTGACAGCGTAAGAGTGGAGACAGGGGGCAATACAAGAACACACACACACACAATCGGGTGTATCCAAGGGCAGAGTGGTGTCCCCGGTGGAAGTGGTGGTAACGAAAGGAGGTCAACATCAGGCTGTGTAAGGAAGAGGGAGGATGCTTAGTGACATTATCAGCGTGATTTGTGTTGTTTCGAAAAGCACTAGATATTAAATGAGGAACAGATTAAATGAAAGTGCAAATTCAGAAAGAAGCTGCCATGTGGTGTGTTTTCCTTCAGCAATGTGCTTGGTTTTCCAACTTCACGTCAGGTTTGTTTTGTTTCAGCAATTTGTGATGTGGGGTCTGAGGAGGGAAAGGCAGCTCCGTTATCGGGTGAATGATTCGAGCATGGTCTTGGACTGCCGGCCACCTCCCCCCTTGAACACCGACTGAATTACCCAATTCAACCAGTCAACACATGGGGGTCTTTGGAAGTCAAGGGGGGGTACGGGCCCCCCCCCCTGGCCGTATTTATTAAAATATAAAAGCAAATCAAAAATTTTAATCAAATAAACATTTCTGACAATTATTAAAATGCACACTTTTCAGAAGATTACATTGCATCCGTTTCGACATGGTATGATGGGCTAACCTTAACAAATAGCTAGTACAGCGTGTTTCTTAACGTAATCTAATCATCCTGAAAATTAAACTGCATTCTAATATTTTTAATAAAGTCCTACGGCAAGGTCGCCAACCGGTGTCAGATCCTTTTACAGCTGCGCTCTCACGTTGAAGATGCGCATGCGCAACCCAGGGCACGTTACACCCACGTGCGCTCCCTGAACTCCATTTAACCATAACAGGAGGGCCCAGACACTCGCGCACCTTAGTGACGTCATAGTGTTGTGAGGGGTGGCTACCAGCCTGAGGAAAGCGTAGACTCCCTCCCCCGCACCCTTTAAATTACTGGAGATCATATCCTGCCCCTGAAGTTCTGAGAGAGACCAATGGCCCCTCCCGCGGGCGGCCCCTTTCGTGAATGGGTCCGCCCCCCCGTAAGGACCTTAAAATGCTGCTCACCGATTAATGACCTTACCGCCAGACACACATAATAAATACGACATTGCTATTCTAAAAGGAAAAAAGGCCTAAGGATAAAATTGTTAATACACAGCAAAGCATCAAACATCTACATATACAGATACTCCTGTAAGCGGGAAAAAGGGCCTAAGGAAAGAATTAGTTAAATATCACGGCACTGCACAAAAAGTTTCAATTAGTTAAATATCACGGCACTGCACAAAAAGTTTAAATCTGTTCTACCTTCCAGTAAACGGGAAATTCAAGGCCTACTGGATCAAGCCCCCCTACACCTATATTCCGGCACATTGACAAACCTGATACTTACCATTTGCCAAGCCCCAAGGTCTGCTAATAAGGGATGGAGGGTGGGGAAAATTACACGGCCCCACGGTGGGGCGAGGAGCGAGCCTGGGAGCGCGGGCACAAAGAGGCCGCTTCCCGCGCTCCCCAGGCTTTTTAACTCTTTCGTCGCTGCGACCCCGCCCCCTCGCCCCGGAAGCACACCAGTACTTCCGGGGCGAGGGCGCGGGGCAAGCGGCCCCGAAAGGGACGGGGTGTGGGAGGGGCCGGGCCCCGCCATGCTTGCGTGGGGGCCTATTGGCCCCCCCTTGTATCATGGTCTTGGACTGCCGGCCACCTCCCCCCTTGAACACCGACTGAATTACCCAATTCAACCAGTCAACACATGGGGGTCTTTGGAAGTCAAGGGGGGGTACGGGCCCCCCCCCCTGGCCGTATTTATTAAAATATAAAAACAAATCAAAAATTTTAATCAAATAAACATTTCTGACAATTATTAAAATGCACACTTTTCAGAAGATTACATTGACATCCGTTTCGACATGGTATGATGGGCTAACCTTAACAAATAGCTAGTACAGCGTGTTTCCTAACGTAATCTAATCATCCTGAAAATTAAACTGCATTCTAATATTTTTAATAAAGTCCTACGGCAAGGTCGCCAACCGGTGTCAGATCCTTTTACAGCTGCGCTCTCACGTTGAAGATGCGCATGCGCAACCCAGGGCACGTTACACCCACGTGCGCTCCCTGAACTCCATTTAACCATAACAGGAGGGCCCAGACACTCGCGCACCTTAGTGACGTCATAGTGTTGTGAGGGGTGGCTACCAGCCTGAGGAAAGCGTAGACTCCCTCCCCCGCACCCTTTAAATTACTGGAGATCATATCCTGCCCCTGAAGTTCTGAGAGAGACCAATGGCCCCTCCCGCGGGCGGCCCCTTTCGTGAATGGGTCCGCCCCCCCGTAAGGACCTTAAAATGCTGCTCACCGATTAATGACCTTACCGCCACAGGCCAGGTAGTTAACCGACTATCTGGCCCCCCCCCAGAACACACCCCTCCTAGAAAGGTCATACTCTCCCTGCAAAAACTTCCACCCATGCCAGGATGTTTCTTATAAAAAGGGCATTCCCCTCCTCTGTTAAGTGAACCCCGTCCCGCAGGTAGAAGTTCTCCCCCCAAATGCAACCATGAGGGATGGTCTGTAAGACCGGAGTCCTAAATAACTTGTCCAGCTTGTTGTTGACCCTCTTTAACGAGCTATTCAACGCGCTGACTGAGTTTCCCCCTCTCCATTGCATTCTTGGTATCAGTTGTGACCATACTACAACACTACCTGGTAACCGCTTTGCTAGCCAACCCGCTGCAGAAATAATTTCTTCCAGGAGGACCCTTCTACCCAGACCTGCCAGATCATTCCCCCCTAAATGAAGTATTACCGCCGAGGGAGGTGTAGTATGTCGTGCTAGTAAGTCCGACATATAGTCCCTGAACTGATTGAGGCAGAGCCCCCCCCCGCCATGGAAGGAGACCGTGCACCCCCTACTTTCCACCCTCTGTTTGCCTGATCCTGCAAGAAAAATTTGGTTAGCACGCTTGACATATGAATGCCCCACTACCCAGATGACCACTGTCTTCTGTCTGTCCTCCTGGTTCCTCCATGATGTAGTTAAGTTGCCTTGATGATCCATGGGTAGTTTCCGTCCTGCGTCACAGGCCCGTGAAACTGTAAATAACCAGAAAAACAGCAGGTATTAGCAATACTCAACATGGCGGCAGCTCTCACAACATGTGCAACCGCACGTAGCGTTTATAAGCGCTTGAGGACCATCTCCCAATTCTTTGCACACTAGTTGTGGTCAAACCCCTGGCTGTTGCTTCCGTGGCTGCCCCTATCCGGAAGGAGTGTGTCCCAAACTCTTTGTGGTTATAACCAGCTTTTGCCATGCTCATGGCTAGTACCCTCTGGAACTGGAATCTGGTCAAAGGAGTCCCATCCCCATGCATTAGCAGTGACCCCACACACTCCTGTGCCCGCTGTCTTATCAGTTCCTCCACATGTGTCACCGGGCAGCAGGGATTGTTCCTTGCCCGATGTAAAGCCAGGCTTTGGCCCCTAGCATCCTGATCAGTTTTAGATTTCCTGATGCTGATCCACATAGTGTCGCCCTTTATGCTGATATCCCGCAGCTGAAGGCCGCCTATCTTGTCACCTTTGTTGGCCGCCACGAGTTCACCTACCCTGAATGCCCCATAGAAGGCTAAAGAGAAAGCAGCTTTAAAGAGGCCCACCTCAGACGTAGAGCTACATGTGTCTGGTAGCGCGAGGAGAACAGCTGATAGACGTTCAAAACCTATAGGTTTCCTAGAATCTGTGGAGGCGGGCTGCATGCGCCGCCATCCTTTCAATGCCTTCTGGGCCTGGAAGCTGTTCGTAGGGTCCCTGCCCCCTTTTGCACGTGCGAAAAAGGAGATAGCGGCCTTGTGCCTGTTGGCTGTCGCCACCGTGCGCCCTTCCCTGTGTAAGTTGCCTAAGTACCCATTGAAGCTAGCCTCCATAGTCCAACTACTCTCCCAGCCCTGTCCCAGAAAGTGACAGTAAGACCTGAACGCCCCTTCGTATGCCGTCCTGGTCTTGGGTGCTAGGCTGGCTGCCACGAGGTCATGTAGTTGGGGGCACCAATTTGCCAAAGAATCGCCGGGAAGTGAGCCGGCATTGCCTCCGCCTCCGGCAAGTGATCCCTGAACACCTGCATCTTAAAGCGAGAAAGGGCATCAGCTGCATTGTTTAACACCCCTGGGACATGTTTTGCTCTGAAAAGTACATTCCCTGTCATGCAACACAGCACAATCTCTTTGATCAAGCGTAAAATGAATGGACACCTTGCAGCTTGCTGGTTGATGCATTCAACCACTGACATATTGTCTGACCAGAATATTACCGATCTGTTGGCCAACTCCTCGGGCCAGACTTTCAGTGCCACCCAGATTGGGAAGAGCTCGAGGAAACCAATGTTCACCGTCAGCCCGCTCTCCTCCCACCAGGCGGGCCACTTCTGCGCAACCCATTTCTTGCCAAGGATGGCACCAAACCCAACACTGCCTGCCGCATCGGTCCATAAACCAATGTCCTCCGAGGACACCGTGGGTGCACCCCACAGCACTCTGCCATTGAAATCCGCCAGGAATGCAATCCATATCCGCATGTCCTGGCGCACCTCAGCAGATAGCCGTGTCCGGTGATGTTTTTCACGAAGACCCCTCATGGCCTGTGCAATTGAGCGTGAAAAGGGGCGAGCCACAGGAATTACTCTCAACGCAAAATTCAACTGCCCCACTGTCTGCTGCAACAGTCCTAAGTTCACTTTCTTTGCTTGCAAGCACAGACCTAGAGTCTGTTTGAATTTCTGGATCTTTTCTGCTGGTAATCTAAAACAACCCTCAACAGAATCCAGCTCAATGCCTAAAAATTCGAGGCATGTTACAGGTCCAACTGTCTTCCCCTGCGCCAACGGGACCCCGAAAGAGCGCATGAGCACGCAAAATTCCTGCAATGCTGACGCACACTCCCGTGAACCCGCCGGACCCAGAAAAAGAAAGTCATCCAGGTAGTGCATAACCCACTGGTGACCCGTACGCTGTCTTAAAGCCCATTCCAAAAAGGAGCTGAACTGTTCAAAATATGCACATGAAATTGAACAACCCATGGGCATACACTTATCCATGTAGTACTTCCCCTTGAAGGAGAAACCTAGCAGGTGCTGGTCCTCTGGGTGAACCGGGAGTAGTCTAAAGGCTGACTCAATGTCAGACTTAGCCATCAGTGTTCCCGCGCCCAAACTCCTCAGCATGTCCGCTGCCTGATCGAAGGACGCATACTTCACAGAGCAAATTGTATCATCAATAGCATCATTCAATGATGTCCCCCTAGGTGCGGACAGGTTGTGGATGAGCCTAAATTCCCCTTGTTCCTTCTTAGGCACCACCCCCAGAGGAGAGCACACAAAATTCTGCGTGGGAATGACGTGAAATGGTCCCGCTACCCTACCCAAACGCACTTCTTTACCTATTTTTGTTGACACCAGGGTTGGATTGGCAAGGACTGATAGCTGATTTCTACACTGTGGTCTCCCGACATACCCCCCAGCAGGAATTCTAAAACCATGTGTGAAACCCTCTTGCAATAGCCTGGCAGAAGTGTGATTGGGGTACCTGTTCAGCCAGGGGATCAAAGCTGACAACTGAATGGGTGAATGCGCTATTATGGGGTGGATCTTACTATTCAGGTTTCTTCCTACCCCTGTTTCCTGAACCACTGTTCTTATTGCGGCATGTTGTTTCTGGGTGGGAAGGGTGCCCACATAAGTTGCACGCGTGCCTGAACTTACAGGTACCTGGTGCCCTGTGGCATGTCCGCCTGTTGAAATCCCAACATACCCCCTTCGCCCCTCCATTTGTTCTCTGTTTTTGGGCCGTCTCCCCACCTGGTGCTGATCGAAAGGGCTGTTGGAACGGCTGCTGTGGCCTGGGGGAATAACTTTTATTCGCAGTAGCGCTAGTGCTTGCACCTTGACCCTTCTCGAATTGGTTGTGCCATGAGATAGAATCCACCTTGTCCCAAGACAAAGTCTTATCAAATTCCTTGGATTTTCTGAAAGCGATATCATATTCCTTCCATACATCCCCTGCATGATTCTCATGGTACATTGTTATTCTACTCTGATAGCAGTTCATGGCAGGTTGCATTCCCTTAAAGCGTTCGCCCATTACCGCGCCGTACACTGCAAAAGCCCTCACCCAGTTGATGATGTTTTCCTCCACCCTGAATTTGTACAACTTCGCTCTCCATTCACTGGGCAACAACATATCCTTCTGTGATTTAGCATATTCCCATTCCCTGTTATCAACCAGCAATGAAAAAATATTCACATACTTGTCAGCCCATATCATTTCCTTCACACTTTGTGACACATGCTGCGCTAAGCACTCTCCCCTAGAGGGCAATGTTCCCTCGCCCAGCAGCGGCTGTGCAATCTCCTTACCATTGTTGTTGGGTAACGTTGCTTCCGCGGCCTTGGCACCGCCTCCATCATTCACTGGACCTGTTTGGGGAGAAACTGGTGCAGGCGGCGTGGCGCCCCTACCACTAGCCAACAATATCTGAGTCACTAATGTTTGTTGCTCCGTTGTAAGGGCCGTATTGACCGGCAACGCCCCCCCCCTAACCATGGGAGAATAGCCGCCTCCTGAGCTGCCAGGTCTATTGGCATTGGCCCCGACGCGGGGATGGGAGTAGGGGCCGCACCTAGGGGCACCGGAGCATGTGGTGGCGCGACGGGTGGCACCGGTGCCGCCACCGGCATTACTGGCACAGTTGGTACTGCCACTGGCAACTGGGGCACCGGGACTGGGACGGCCACCGGGACCTGGGGTGGCGGGATTGGGGCAGCAGGGGGTACCTGGGGCGGCGGAATTGGTGCAGCAGGAGGTAAACTGGGGGTAGTACTCTGTGGCTGGCCCCCCACCCTCTTATTTCTTGCCCGCCTGGGTGGCGACACGAAGACGCCCCTTGGCTTGGGCGGTACTATCGTCCGCTTAGGCCTTCCAGATGGGCCGGCCTGGGCATCCACCTTAGCCCCCAACTCCGCTACAGTCTTATTCACTTTATCAAACTTCCCCCATCGCTTATCCATTGCAGACATTCTGCGCATCATTTTTTGGAACATTAACCCCACATTTGCATGGCCCCTTCTTTGAGACATATTGCTGAGCACACCGTGCTCCCTACCTGACCCCGTTGAAGGTGCCCGAGCTGGATCACACGGACCTAGGTCCTAGGCTTGCTTCCCTGAAATTAAAAAGCACGTTATCTCCAATTCCAGCAAGCAGCACCAGCAAACAGATCACCCTTCACAACCAAAATTAATTGCCTTACTTAAAGACACTTTGATCTGAGAACAGTAAACCCCACATACATAAAAGTGCCCCCTTTTCTGTGCGAATTCAACCCTACCAGTAGTATGAGCACATAGAACCCAAGCTAAATCACAGCCTAAACAAGCAGGGCACCTAGCGTGCAACTTCAGAGAAAATTTAACAGCAGTGATATGCGGCAATAGAACTCAAACTAAACCAGGCAGGGCACCCTTGGCGTGTAAATCCCACCAAAATATCAAACCAGTACAGTTTAGCACTCAGCTGCCATTGTTTCCACTACTACAGGGAATTTTTGGCAAAGATACACATCAACAGGCAGGGCAACTTTAGATTGCAACTTCACACAAATTATAAAGCAATGATATGCGGCAATACAACCGAATTTAACATGCAGGGCAACTTAGCGTGTTAATTAAACTTAATTGTAACCCCAGTCAGCTCTAGCACTTTGCCGAAATTGATTTGTTAACACAGGGATTTCTGGTCTCCCATCCGGCTTCTGCCCTAGCTGTCCCTGCTTCACTTAGTTTCCCTGAACGCGTCTCCAATAGGACCCGCCCGACAATTTGCAAAAAGTGCTTTCCCGGGGCACTCGTGTGCCTGCAGACTGCTTCTTAAATGTACCCCTCACAACGCGCAGCCTGCAGCGCGCTCACAACAATACCTCAATGCCGGCTCCTTAACCCGCCCGACAATTTGCAAACAATGCTTACACGGGGCACTCGCGTACCTGCAACAGCTTTTAGATGTACCCCTCACAATGCGCAGCCTGCAGCGCGCTCACACAATACCTCGATGCCGGCTCTTACGGACGTCCGCTAAGGCCCCCCTACGCCCCGCACAATACCTCGTATCACTGACGACCGACCGCAGCTCTCCCTCCTTCGCTGTAGAAGCCGAAACAACCTCGTCGGCCTGGGTGACCTCGCTCCGCTATCCCTGATAATCCGGCAGCACACACACCGCAGTTCTCCGTCGGCTCCCTCCGCAGGCGTCGACGACGACGATGCACCCACTGCAGTCTCCGGAATACCGCGTCCTGGGATCCAAGCGGCGCCTGAAAGCAAGAGTCACCTGAAAAATAGACAAAAGAAAATTACACGGCCCCACGGTGGGGCGAGGAGCGAGCCTGGGAGCGCGGGCACAAAGAGGCCGCTTCCCGCGCTCCCCAGGCTTTTTAACCCTTTCGTCGCTGCGACCCCGCCCCCTCGCCCCGGAAGCACACCAGTACTTCCGAGGCGAGGGCGCGGGGCAAGCGGCCCCGAAAGGGACGGGGTGTGGGAGGGGCCGGGCCCCGCCATGCTTGCGTGGGGGCCTATTGGCCCCCCCTTGTATGGCGTCTGGCTCTATGCGAACCGGATGGAAGACAAGGCTTATAGGATCTGCAGTTTGTGCTTTATCATCGGTGATGATAAGAATGGGAGATTGTGGGCCACTTCCGGAGAGTTAAGGCGTGGAGTTCTGGCTCAGATGGCTGAAATAGACTTTTTAAGGGTATGGGTGCACTCTAGAGAAAACATAATTTGCAGATAAAGTTATGAGGAGCCTACATTAATTATTTGTCTTATCATCTAAACACTTAACGTGTGTTATCAGAATAATTTAGCAAAACATGTTTTAAATTGAGAGCAACATTCAAGCAAACACCAAGCTTACAACAGGTATTCATTCACATGTGATGCATTTCCAGACACTCAGTCAAACATCGTAAACAGCGTGCAGTAGCTGAGCTTTGTTTCCTTCCAGTGTACCGAATTAACTGATCAGATCGTCATTGCCAGGAGCTTGACAGGGACATCATTGCCCCTGTGTGAAATGATTAATGACTGAACCTAATATTGTCAATCCATCAAAGCAGAAGCCAGGGCACAACTGAGGATAAAAGGAATAACATGCACTGGGTAATAAGAGGTGTTGTGATAGGCGAGATGCCTTTTATTGCACAACAGACAATAAACAGAGATGTTCAGCACACGTGCTATCTTTCTGAAAAATGGTAACAAAACATTTCAACTCTGTTCTGATTCCCAATACATAGAGCTTAAAAGTCACTGCCACTTAGAACCACCATTACATTACACTGTCACATTCACATAGTACCCTACATTTACATGATCACACTTGCATAATCATATCAGTTCATAGACTTATCATTACATCGACAAAGCCTTTACATTTTCATTTTAAATGAACATCGACATTTGCCCTAATGCTGTGTTTGAACTAAGCATAGGCTTGTGGTTGGAGTAAGGTTAGGCTTATTGTTATAGTCGAATATATGTTTAGGATTAAGCTCAGGTTTTAGATTAGGATATGGCCATGCTGTGGGTTAAACTGATGTTTAGGGTCTGCAACAGAGTTAAGTATTTCAATAATAAGGCGGTGTAGGAAAGTGCCTCTTTTTGCATAGCTAGCCCCCACTTTTTGACTGATGCCTGATATGATTTAGAACTGCAAGTGCATCGGGTCCCTGCACCAGGTTACCAGTGCCATATCGCTTTGCCAAAAACTGTGCTACGATTGGCACAACTTCAGTTAACCCTATAAGTCGCTTGTGAATGGTACCCCAGCTACCTTGGGCATGGGTACTGAAGAGGGTCTTTTTGAGGCTGCAGCACTGATTGCACATACCAGGGCGAGGCTCTGCCACTGAAGACTGTGTGTCTTCATGCAGGAAAATCAGAAGAGGCGACATGGCACATAGCTCTGTGTGCCATGCTTCCCATGCACTGCATAAGATATAGGTAAGTCACCCCTACTGCAGGCCTTCAGCCCCAAGGCAGGGTACCCTATATCCTATGTTTGGGCATATCTGCATGTGCATATAGGCCCCTATAATATTCAGTCTATTCTGTAATTTAAATGAACAGGGAAGCCACAAAGAGTACATTGGCTGGATACTCGTCAATGCGAGTTTCCTAGCTCCATGGTGGCTTTACTGATTTCTAAGGTGATGGTACCAAACATATTTTCTTATTAAATCCTCACTGACACCAGTAATAGATTTCTTAATACATTCTCACAGGATACTCTTTTAGAGGGTGGCCTGAAAACCTACCAAACTCTGGTGTGGTTCCTAACTGATTCTACCACCACCAGACATGTTTCTGACCTCATGGGATGAGAGACCACGCTCTTGAGAGGACAGGAACAAAGCCTGCTCTGGGCCCAGGTGTTGCACACCTCCTCCAGGACAGCATGGCCTTCATGGGCGGGAAGTTTCAAAGGCAAGGCTGTCTTTGTAATCCAACCCAGGAACCTTCAGATAGTGGGGGAGGCCCAAACCCCCCTTTTCTGCTCCATGTTTGGTGATAGAAAAGGCAGGAAAACTAGTGAGACTAGGAGTTGCGCCCACCTTAAGCCTGCACCATCCACAAGGCTGGGGAGGTGAGGTGGATCCTACTTTTCACTTTCCACCATATTAAAGATGGGGAAAATAGTCTATCAGGGTCAGGGATATGCCCACCCCCCTATGCGGGGTAAGCATATAGAGGGTGTAGTCACCCTGAAGTTAAGCATCCTATTGACTACTACATGGCACAAAATGTAGTGATTACATGGCTGCCCGAAACCTTGAATAGAGATTTTATGGACCTAAAGAAGACAAAGGAAGAAGAAGTGCTGCTGATCCAGGAACTGAGACCTGCTGTAGAAGAAAATGGCGCCAAACCCTGACAACTGCAAAAGGCCTCAACAACTCTGGTCTGCTGTCCCTAACTGAAAACTGTTCAGCCTCCAAGAACCCTGGAGCCCTGCTTGCCTTTGCCAATTGTGTGGGAGCTCTCTTTGGTCTAGTGGTACTAGTCCCCGGAACACCGCTGGTAAAAACCTCCATGAGGTGAAGACCGGCATAGACCGTGTTGTCACAATTCACCTTGTCAACCAAAAGTTGCAACAGCCAAGGCTTGTTGGTCACCAGCTTGGTAACCAACCACCTTTATTGCGTATACCAGCTAGAGGGATACTCACAATACCTGTGACTGAGGCCGGTAACAGCCCCACTCCTATGAGCCACGGTGGCATCGACTGCTTGAAAGCAGCAACTTGGGTACAACTGCCCTGACTGAGATGGACTGCCCATACCACACCTATAGCTGAACGCTGACGATGAAGAACAAGTTCTGCATACCAAGATCTATGGCACCTCAAATCCAGGTAACCCTGAGCCCTAGAACTCCCAAAACTCTGACTCCCCTGGAGTAGAACTACCCCTGTACTCTGGGTGTCCATTGTCCCCCAAAACGTGGCGGCGGAGTGTTGCTTCCAACGACTGTAACTGTAAACGTTTTGACATTACTCCTCTATCTAACCCTATGCTTTTCTTACCTTTGACCGCAACGGTTTCTGCCTTTCTGTCTTAAACTGCATTTCGATAAAAATAGACATACAAAGCATTTATTAACTGTTAAATGAAGTTCTTCGTTTCTAAAAATATATATATTCAACTTTATTTTTTACAAATTGGTGTTTAATTTATTCTTGTGTGTCTCATTTATTGCCTCAGTGTGTGACAATAAATGCTTAGCACTATCCTCTGATATGCCTGACTGCTAACCAACACCTCCACAAAAATAACATTACATTATCTGCTTTTACCTCTTCACACCTATTGGGACCCACTGGACTCTACACACTACCTCATTTTTGTTAACTATGTAGAGAGCCAGTTACCTAAGGGAGGGCACTTAGAAGATGGGTTAAAGTAACTTTAGAGCTTAGCCATGAAAGGGTATGTTTGGTCTTAATGTTAGGCTTATCATTAGAGTTGACGTTAAATTATGACTAGGTAGAGAGCTAGAGTTAGTGTAAGGGGTAAAGCTAGGCTTACAGATATTGCAAGAGTGAGGTCCACGGTCAATGTTTGTGTTAGGGTAAGTTGTAGGTTTAATATTTGGCTACGTCTAAGTTAGGCTGAAGCAAAAACGGTTACCATTATGGTGAGGAATAATATAAATGTTTGATAAAGTTTGTGCATTATAACTATATAAAGTCACCGGATTAGTCTTACTTCAACGGTAATGGTTATATCTTGATTAGAGTTGGTGATATGGTTAGGTTTAGGATTTGAGCTAAAGAACAGATTTACAGTTATTTTTAGGACTTAGTTTAGGGTTGTGGTACTGATTGAGGTAAAATGAGGGTTAGTGATTGAATTAGGGCCAGGTGTAGATACATTATCCTAATGATAACTGTAGGAGGCTGGCTTAGTATATGGTGCTCAAAATCAAAGGGGGGAATGGACAACTTGTAACTGCGTTACCAAGGTTCTCTATCCTTCTTAAAAAACCCTCATTTTAAGAAGGATAGAGAACCTTGATAACGCAGTTACAAGTTGTCCATTCCCCCCCTTTGATTTTGAGTACTTATATGAGGAAACTGAGTGGACAAATAATTGTCCTCCTCCCTACCTGGTGATTTGCGTATTAGTATATGGTGCACACTTATTAAAGTGGGCACCCTGTACTAATCCAGACATCCCAAAATGGTGATTTTAGGTATCTTAGACAACCCTAGAAAGCTCTCTAAGTGGCAGCTGTGGAGAACAGCCTTCAGGCTTAGTCCAAAGGAGTGTAAAGTAGCTTGTTTTATTAGAACGTAATCTTCTGGTCTAGATTAAGTGAAAAAGAATCACACAGTATATTTAGATAAATAGGTATTTTATTAAAAGACACTCACTAACACATACAAATATCTCTTACACAGAGATATACGCAATGCACACAGTACTTTGCAATAAAAACAGGTAAGTAGCACAAATACACAGTGGTAGCCAGGGGGAGACCTAACAGAATGCTAAAATATTTGTATCGAACCACGTCTCAACTTAAGACTATATCCAGAAGACGTAGAAGTGCTGGGGACCTAAGGACCCACTCAAGGTAAGTACCCAGGAATCCCACGGAGGCCATGTGCAGAGTTGGAACACGAGACCGGGCACTCAGTTCAAGTCAATGGGAATGTTGCGGATGCAATTTTAAAGAATAAGGACCCTTTCACTTGACTCTGATGAAACCCAGTGGAAGATAGAAGGTTGGATAACCACCCCACCGATGGATACCCTAGGACCAAGGATACCTACACCAGGGAAGCTGGATGCATAGGTGCAAAGTGGCATTGGAAATCACCGACAAACTCAATGAAGGACTCAGGAAGATGCAGCTGGTGAAGAAGGTGATAGCGTCCAGTGGAACTCAACAGTGGATTCAAGATGAAAAGTACCTGCAAGCAGAGGGGACAGAGTCTAGGCAACTCAGGAGTGACCAGGGGCACCGAAGACGAATACCCACCATATTGGATGTTGCAGGAGAGTTGACGGTCACCTTGGAGCTGCAGCTGTGTGGACCAGACGACACTGTGGAAGACCAGGAGCTGTTCATGAGCTGTCCCACGTCGGATGACGAGAGTTGAGGGGTTGGTGTCTGTCGGGAGCACCAACAAGCTTCAGAGCAGGCCCCAACCAATCAAAGGAGTCCACTAGAATCACATAGTACCCTACATTTACATGATCACACTTGCATAATCATATCAGTTCATAGACTTATCATTACATCGACAAAGCCTTTGCATTTTCATTTTAATTGATGATCGACATTTGCCCTAATGCTGTGTTTGAACTAAGCATAGGTTTGTGGTTGGAGTACTGTTAGGCTTATTGTTATAGTCGAATATATGTTTAGGATTAACCTCAGGTTTTAGATTAGGATATGGCCATGCTGTGGGTTAAACTGATGTTTAGGGTCTGTAACAGAGTTAATTATTTCAATAATAATGCGGTGTAGGAAAGTGCCTCTTTTTGCATAGCTAGCCCCCACTTTTTGACTGATGCCTGATATGATTAGAACTGTAATTGCATCGGGTCTCTGCACCAGGTTACCAGTGCCATGTCTCTTTGCCAAAAACTGTGCTACGATTGGCACAACTTCAGTTAACCCTATAAGTCGCTTGTGAATGGTACTCCAGCTACCTTGGTCATGGGTACTGAAGAGGATCTTTTTGGGGCTGCAGCACTGATTGCACATACCAGGGCAAGGCTCTCTGCCTACGAAGACTGCGTGTCTTCAAGCAGGAAAATCAGAAGAGGCGACATGGCACATAGCCCTGTGTGCCATGCTTCCCATGCACTGCATTAGATGTAGGTAATTCACCCCTACTGCAGGCCTTCAGCCCCAAGGCACGGTACCCTATATCCTATGTTTGGGTATATCTGCATGTGCATATAGGCCCCTATAATATTCAGTCTATTCTGTAATGTAAATGAATAGGGAAGCCACAAAGAGTACATTGGCTGGATACTGGTCAATACGAGTTTCCTAGCTCCATGGTGGCTTTACTGATTTCTAAGGTGTTGGTACCAAACATATTTTCTTATTAAATCCTCACTGACACCAGTAATAGATTTATTAATACATTCTCACAGGAGACTCTTTTAGAGGGTGGCCTGAAAACCTACCAAACTCTGGTGTGGTTCCTAACTGATTCTACCACCACCAGACATGTTTCTGACCTCATGGGATGAGAGCCCACGCTCTTGAGAGGACAGAAACAAAGCCTGCTCTGCGCCCAGGTGTTGCACACCTCCTCCAGGACAGCATGGCCTTCATGGATGGGAAGTTTCAAAGGCAAGGCTGTCTTTGAAATCCAACCCAGGAACCTTCAGATAGTGGGGGAGGCGAAAACCCCTCTTTCCTGCTCCATGTTTGGTGATGGAAAAGGCAGAAAAACTAGTGAGACTAGGAGTTGTGCCCACCTTTAGCCTGCACCATCCACAAGGCTGGGCAGGTGAGGTGGATCCCACTTTTCACTTTCCACCATATTAAAGATGGGGAAAATAGTCTATCAGGGTCAGGGATATGCCCACCCCCCTATTTGGGGTAAGCATATAGAGGGTGTAGTCACCCTGAAGTTAAGCATCCTATTGACTACTACATGGCACAACATCTAGTGCTTACATGGCTGCCCGAAACCTTGAATAGAGATTCCATGGACCTAAAGAAGACAAAGGAAGAAGAAGTGCTTCTGATCCAGGAACTGAGACCTGCTGCAGAAGTAAATGGCGCCAAACCCTGACAACTGCAAAAGGCCTCAACAACTGTAGTCTGCTGTCCCTAACTGAAAACTGTTCAGCCTCCAAGAACCCTGGAGCCCTGCTTGCCTTTGCCAATTGCGTGGGAGCTCTCTTTGGTCTAGCGGTACTAGTCCCCGGAACACCGCTGGTAAAAACCTCCATGAGGTGAAGACCGGCATAGACCGTGTTGTCACAATTCACCTTGTCAACCAAAAGTTGCAACAGCCAAGGCTTGTTGGTCACCAGTTTGGTAACCAACCACCTTTATTGCGTATACCAGCTAGAGGGATACTCACAATACCTGTGACTGAGGCCGGTAACAGCCCCACTCCTATGAGCCATGGTGGCATCGACTGCTTGAAAGCAGCAACTTGGGTACAACTGCCCTGACTGAGATGGACTGCCCTTACCACACCTATAGCTGAACGCTGACGATGAAGAACAAGTTCTGCATACCAAGATCTATGGCACCTCAAATCCAGGTAACCCTGAGCCCTAGAACTCCCAAAACTCTGACTCCCCTGGAGTAGAACTACCCCTGTACTCTGGGTGTCCATTGTTCCCCAAAGCTTGGCGGCGGAGTGTTGCTTCCAACGACTGTAACTGTAAATGTTTTGACATTACTCCGCTATCTAATCCTATGCTTTTCTTCCCTTTGACCGCAACGGTTTCTGCCTTTCTGTCTTAAACTGCATTTCGATAAAAATGGACATACAAAGCATTTATTAACTGTTGAATGAAGTTCTTCGTTTCTAAAAATATATATATTCAACTTTATTTTTTACAAATTGGTGTTTAATTTATTCTTGTGTGTCTCATTTATTGCCTCAGTGTGTGACAATAAATGCTTAGCACTATCCTCTGATATGCCTGACTGCTAACCAACACCTCCACAAAAATAGCATTACATTATCTGCTTTTACCTCTTCACACCTATTGGGACCCACTGGACTCTACACACTACCTCATTTTTGTTAACTATGTAGAGAGCCTGTTACCTAAGGGAGGGCACTTAGAAGATGGGTTAAAGTAACTTTAGAGCTTAGCCATAAAAGGGTATGTTTGGTCTTAATGTTAGGCTTATCATTAGAGTTGACGTTAAATTACGACTAGGTAGAGAGCTAGAGTTAGTGTAAGGGGTAAAGCTAGGCTTAGAGATATTGCAAGGGTGAGGTCCACGGTCAATGATTGAGGTAAAACGAGGGTTAGTGATTGAATTGGGGCCAGGTGTAGATACATTATCCTAATGATAACTGTAGGAGGCTGGCTTAGTATATGGTGCTCAAAATCAAAGGGAGGGAATGGACAACTTGTATCCTTCTTAAAAAACCCTCATACACATTTTCATTTTGGATGAAAGTTTTTTTATCCACTTTTAATCTGTATGTGGTACAACATCTATCCCTGGACACTGCTGCGCTTTCCAGTGGTTGCCTCAGGCTTGAGGCTTGCACACAGCAAAATAAAAACCCAATGATGATGCAATAACGCATTAGTGAAGGCGGAGAATCAAGATATACCGCCACCGTTTCCACAATGCGTGTATGAGGGGTTTTTAAGAAGGATAGAGAACCTTGGTAACGCAGTTACAAGTTGTCCATTCCCCCCCTTTGATTTTGAGTACTTATATGAGGAAACTGAGTGGAAAATTAATTTTCCTCCTCCCTACCTGGTGATTTGCGTATTAGTATATGATGCACACTTATTAAAGTGGGCACCCTGCACTAATCCAGACAATGCATAATGGTGATTTTAGGTATCTTAGACAACCCTAGAAAGCTCTCTAAGTGGTAGCTGCGGAGAACAGCCTTCAGGCTTAGTCCTGAAGGAGTTTAAAGTAGCTTGTTTTACTAGAACGTAATCTTCTGGTCTCGATTAAGTAAAAAAGAATCACACAGTATATTTAGAAAAATAGGTATTTATTAAAAGACACTCACTAACACATACAAATATCTCCTACCCAGAGATATACGCAATGCACACAGTACTTTGCAATAAAAACAGGTAAGTAGCACAAATACACAGTGGTAGCCAGAGGGAGACCAAACAGAATGCTAAAATAGTTGTATGCGAACCACGTCTCAACTTAAGACTATATCCAGAAGACATAGAAGTGCTGGGGACCTAAGGACCCACTCAAGGTAAGTAAGTATGAGCGAAATTTGTGAATTTGTGTTCCGCGAATTCACGCGAAATTGAATTCGCAATCCGTAAAATCTGCGAATTCATGCGAATTTGTGGATTTTGGGGTTTTTGCGTGTTCGCGGGGTATTTTGCGCGTTCGCGGGGTTTTTTGTGTGTTCGCGGGGCTTTTTGCGTGTTCGCCATGCGGTCGTGTATGGGCACAGCACCCTCTGGTTCACCACTGCCACCCTCAGGTTCATCACTGCCACCCTCTGGTTCACCACTGCCACCCTCTGGTCCACCCCTGCCACCCTCTGGTTCACCCCTGCCACCCTCTGGTTCAGCACTGCCACTCTCTGGTTCAGCACTGTCACCCTCTGGTACAGCACTGTCACCCTCTGGTTCACCACTGCCACCCTCAGGTTCATCACTGCCACCCTCTGGTTCACCACTGCCACCCTCTGGTCCACCCCTGCCACCCTCTGGTTCACCCCTGCCACCCTCTGGTTCAGCACTGCCACTCTCTGGTTCAGCACTGTCACCCTCTGGTTCACCACTGCCACCCTCTGGTTCATCACAGCACCCTCTGGTTCACTCCTGCCACCCTCTGGTACAGCACTGTCACCCTCTGGTTCACCACTGCCACCCTCTGGTTCACGACTGCCACCCTCTGGTTCATCACAGCACCTCTGGGTCATCACTGCCACCCTCTGGTTAACCACTGTCACCCTCTGGTTCAGCACTGCCACCCTCTGGTTCAGCACTGCCACCCTCTGGTTCACCACTGCCACCCTCTGGTTCACCCCTGCCACCTTCTGGTTCACCCCTGCCACCCTCTGGTACAGCACTGTCACCCTCTGGTTCACCACTGCCACCCTCTGGTTCATGACTGCCACCCTCTGGTTCATCACAGGACCTCTGATTCACCACTGCCACCCTCTGGTACAGCACTGTCACCCTCTGGTTCACCACTGCCACCCTCTGGTTCACGACTGCCACCCTCTGGTTCATCACAGCACCTCTGGTTCACCACTGCCACCCTCTGGTTAACCACTGTCACCCTCTGGTTCAGCACTGCCACCCTCTGGTTCAACACTGCCACCCTCTGGTTCATAAAGGCACCCTCTGGTTCACCCCTGCCACCCTCTGGTACAGCACTGTCACCCTCTGGTTCACGACTGCCACCCTCTGGTTCACGACTGCCACCCTCTGGTTCATCACAGCACCTATGGTTCACCACTGCCATCCTCTGGTTAACCACTGTCACCCTCTGGTTCAGCACTGCCACCCTCTGGTTCACCACTGCCACTCTCTGGTTCACCACTGCCACCCTCTGGTTCACCCATACCACCCTCTGGTTCACCACTGCCACCCTCTGGTTCACCCCTGCCACCATCTGGTTCATCACTGCCACCCTCTGGTTCACCCCTGCCACCCTCTGGTTCAGCACTGCCACCCTCTGGTTCAGCACTGTCACCCTCTAGTTCACCCCTGCCACCCTCTGGTTCATCACTGTCACCCTCTTGTTCATCACTGCCACCCTCTGGTTCACCACTGCCACCCTCTACCGAGACCTTTTGTGACGCAGCGGTAGCACAAAAGATGCGCCATGGTGCTGGGTATTAACAACGTGACGCATCTGATGGATGCGTCACGTTGTAAAGCCCTGCGCCATCAGGAGGCGTTCCGGCGCAGGGGAGGGCGTTCCTGCGCAGGAACGCCCCCTAAAAGTGGCTGAGATTTCACTCATTTTTTTTTTTTTTTAACAAAGAGGGGGACGAAGGGGGACAGTGTTTAAAGGGGTCCAGTGTACCTGTCCAAAGAACATGTAGCAAGAGAGGTTGTACAAAGTTCCCCTAGATTGAAGCCTGTAATAGAGTCTCTCTCTCAATGGGGGTAGTGGAGGGAAAGGGGGTATGGGAAGCCAACAGGTCCCTTATCGGAACTAAGAAACCTCATACAACTACAGGGCTGGATGACATGTCTCATTCAGCCCTTTGTGATGTGGTTCGCGTTTGCCTACACGCCTGAGTGAGTGGGGGTAGGTTACGAATGGCGCAGACACCACGACGCTAAGGGTACTATCTCTAGCGCACGCCCCACCTGAACCAGCTGCGCAGATCGATACAGGTTTGGCAATGGTCTGACGGTGTGGCAGTACTTCTGGCTAGCTCCAGTCATAGACCAACCAGGTTGTATAAACCATACTCCTGAGCTCACCTTAGGGCTCCCAATAAGTTTATGAGCACTTTCTGGTCCTGAAGAATTGCCCTTAGGGCATGAAACATGTTGACCATGTCTGAGGGTTGAAATGAGGCCATACTAATGGTTACCTTGGGCCTCTATACCCCTCTTTGCACTTTTTAACAAAGTGGCTAGCCACACGAATAAAGGTCTCTTAGTGGACTATCCAACTTTTTTTAAACTCACATTTTGCTCACTACTTCACCTGTTTATGTACCTCATACCCCAGAAAATCACGGCAAGGAACAAAAGATCTCCGTTAAAGAGTAACACGCGTTGTTACCCGTCAGGCATTGCAGCGCCGGCTTGACGTAGGAGCAGGAAGCCGATGATGCAAACAACATCACAAAGGGCTGAATGAGACATGTCATCCAGCCCTGTAGTTGTATGAGGTTTCTTAGTTCCGATAAGGGACCTGTTGGCTTCCCATACCCCCTTTCCCTCCACTACCCCCATTGAGAGAGAGACTCTATTACAGGCTTCAATCTAGGGGAACTTTGTACAACCTCTCTTGCTACATGAGATTTCACTCAGTCACTTTTAGGCCAATGCTGCATCAACACCCTGCGCCTGCTTGAAGCAGGGGCAAGGCTTGATGCAGCATTGGGGAGATATGGCCCCCAGAGCATTGCTGGAGCTGCGCCGCAAGCGCGACGCAGCTCCAGCAATGCGCTGCTTTTACGGCACAGATGCTTGACGCATCTGTGCCGTTTTTGCCACATGGTGCGCCGCATTTTAAATGCAGCGCATCATGGGTGGCGGAGCTGCTGCGCACAATAAATGGCGCATCCCTGGGGATGCACCAGTTATTGTAAATCTGCCCCTATACATTTAGCCAACGAGGGAGCACTTACTGATTAGACAGTAGAAAGTACTCCAGTTGAGTAGAGGTATTGCACAAAAAGGTGGCATCTTCGTGGACAAACACGCAGGGCGGGATTAATTCTGCCCCCTGTTAGACTCGTTTTTTGTGCCCTTCTGCCCTCCGTTAGACTCGTTTTTCACTTGTTTTTCTGCCCTCTGTTAGACTCGTTTTTCCCTTGTTTTTCTGCCCTTCTGCCCCCTGTAAGACTTGTTTTTGGTGCCCTTCTGTAATCTGTTAGACTCATTTTTCCCTTGTTTTTCTGCCCTTCTGCCCTCTGTTAGACTCGTTTTTTGTGCCCTTCTGCCCTCTGTTATTCCCTTGTTTTTGTGCCCTTCTGCCCTCTGTTAGACTCGTTTTTTGTGCCCTTCTGCCCTCTGTTAGACTCGTTTTTGTGCCTTTCTGCCCCGTTAGACTCGTTTTTTGTGCGCTTCTGCCCTCTGTCAGACTCGTTTTTCCCTTGTTTTTCTGCCCTTCTGTCCTCTGTTAGACTGGCTTTTTTGTGCCCTTCTGCCCTCTGTTACACTCATTTTTCCCTTGTTTTTCTGCCCTTCTGCCCTTTGTTAGACTGCTTTTTGTGCCTTTCTGCCCTCTGCATCACCACATCATCACTCAGCACTACCCCAGCATCACTCAGCACCACCACATTATCACTCAGCATCACCACAGCACCACTCAGCACCACCACAGCATCACTCAGCACCACCAGAGCATCACTAGGCACCAGCACAGCACCAATCAGCACCACCACAGCACCACTCAGCTCCACCACAGCATCACTCAGCACCACCACAGCATCACTCAGCGCCACCACATTATCACTCAGCATCACCACAGCACCACTCAGCACCACCACAGCATCACTCAGCACCACCACAGCATCACTCAGCACCAGCACAGCACCAATCAGCACCACCACAGCACCACTCAGCGCCACCACAGCACCACTCAGCGCCACTACAGCATCACTCAGCACTACCACAGCATCACTCACCACCACCACATTTTCACTCAGCACCATCACAGCACCACTCAGCACCACCACAGCATCACTCAGCACCACCACAGCATCACTCAGCACCACCACAGCACCACTCAGCACCACCCCAGCATCACTCAGCACCATCCCAGTATCACTCAGCACCACCACAGCACCACTCAGCATCACCACAGCACCACTCAGCACCACTCAGCGCCACCCCAGCATCAATCTGCGCAACCATTCAACAACAACTGGTTCAAATATGTTCTCTCAATGTTTCAAACTTTATGACAAATGTCACAAAAAGATGTTAATATTTCACTTCTGTTCTTGGATTTTCGTCACAATAAAATACACTGACATAATCTTCACAAAAGTTATTTACAAAACTTTAAGCTATTGCCATTATAAATTAAAATCACTTTTATTTAGGTATTAATTGTTTAACAAAAATTAAAAGCCATTGTAATTTGTAATATCAATACAGCTAAGTCACGTAAATGCAAAACATGTTGCATTACAAATGCTATAGGTGTCACATTTGCGGAAGTTATAACTATTGGCATTGTAAATGACAAAGCTAATAATTTAGCTATTTTCAAAATCAACACATAAATAAAAAAAATTGTCATTTACAAGACCAATAGCTCAAACTTTCCTAATGCGAGACCTATTGCATTGCAAATGCTTGTTTTTATATCTGTCAGTGCTTCCTGTTGAGGTTTAATTTTCGTTACAGGCGCCTCATTGCCTACTTGTAACTATTCTCTGACCCTGCTTCAAGGGTCAGAGCAGGGTCAGAGAATAGTTGCAAGTAGGCATCGAGGCGCCAGGAAGCCCTTACAGGCTTACAGCAGCAGGTGCCCAAGTTGAAGTTAATTTCTATGTAACCCTTTTGTAAAAGGTTACAAAAAATTAGCTTCAACTATTGCACCTGCTGCTGTAACCCTGTAAGTGCTTAGCTGAAAATTCGTCCCCGCTGATTCGCGGATTTTTCTGCGATTTCGCGAGATTCGCGGATCGCGAAATCACGGAAAATCGGCAAATTCCGCAAGCGGAATGAATTTTCAGCCCATGCTTAAAGGTAAGTACCCAGGAATCCCACGGAGGCCATGTGCAGAGTGGGAACACGAGACCGGGCACTCAGTTCAAGTCAATGGGTATGTTGCGGTTGCAATTTTAAAGAAGAAGGACCCTTTCACTTGACTCTGATGAAACCCAGTGGAAGATAGAAGGTTGGATAACCACCCCACCGATGGATACCTTAGGACCAAGGATACCTACACCAGGGAAGCTGGATGCATAGGTGCAAAGTGGCATTGGAAACCACCGACAAACTCAATGAAGGTCTCAGGAAGATGCAGCTGGCGAAGAAGGTGTTAGCGTCCGGTGGAACTCAACAGTGGTTTCAAGATGAAAAGTACCTGCAAGCAGAGAGGACAGAGTCTAGGCAACTCAGGAGTGACCAGGGGCACCGAAGACGAATACCCACCATGTTGGATGTTGCAGGAAAGTTGACGGTCACCTTGGAGCTGCAGCTGTGTGGACCAGACGACACTGTGGAAGACCAGGAGCTGTTCATGAGCTGTCCCACGTCGGATGACGAGAGTTGAGGGGTTGGTGTCTGTCGGGAGCACCAACAAGCTTCAGATCAGGCCCCAAGCAATCGAAGGAGCCCACTAGAATCAAAGAAGACCCTCAAGAGGATCCATAAGTTGGAGGTACTGGAGTCGCAAGAAGACCTCGAGCAGCTCACCAAAGATGCAGGCCCACGGTGCAAGAGATGCAGTGAGAATGAAGATCCTGGTCACAGAAGAGGCTTGAGGTGGTGACTATTTGGAGCTCGAAGATCTTTGAGGAAGAGCATCAACAATCCTAAGTCAACGTGGGGCTCGACAGTGGGGAGGATACTCCTATGTCCTGAGTCCAGTTTCATGCTAGACCAGGGGCCAAGGGCTCCCTGAACTGGTTTGAACTGGAGTATGCAAGGAGGGTACCAAATGTGCCATTCAAGCAGTCTCAGTGGCGCTGGCAAGCACACCCACCCTGTCCCAATACACTAAATCCTGTTTGGGAGGTGGTCACACCTCTATGGTAGAACAGGCTTACATAGGCTGCAATGGCAGGCCTGTAGTCGCAATTTGAGTGATCTCCCATGGGTGGCATAATTCAAGCTTCAGCCAATGGAAGACCCCTGGTGTACCCATGCCCTGGGTACCTCAGTACCACATACTAGGTACTTATAAGGGCACACCAGTAGCCAATCTGGGATGTACCGAAGTACTGTCGGGAGCACCAACAAGCTTCAGAGTAGGCCCCAAGCAATCGAAGGAGCCCACTAGAATCAAAGAAGACCCTCAAGAGGACCCACAAGTTGGAGGTACTGGAGTCGCAAGAGGACCTCGAGCAGCTCACCAAAGATGCAGGCCCACGGTGCAAGAGATGCAGTGAGAACGAAGATCCTGGTCACAGGAGCGGCTTGAGGTGGTGACTATTTGGAGCTCAAAGATCTTTGAGGAAGAGCATCAACAATCCTAAGTCAACGTGGGGCTGGACAGTGGGAAGGATACTCCTATGTCCTGAGTCTTGTTTCACGCCAGACCAGGGGCCAAGGGCTCCCTGAACTGGTTTGAACTGGAGTATGCAAGGAGGGCACCAAATGTGCCCTTCAAGCAGTCTCAGTGGCGCTGGCAAGCGCCCCCACCCTATCCCAATACACTAAATCCTGTTTGGGAGGTGGTCACACCTCCCTGTGACAGGATATCTTTGTTCTGCCTTCCCCTGCTTGAGTTTGGCTCAGCAGCAGTAGAGCAAACATGTATCTGGTCAGCAGCAGCCCTAGCTTGCTGACTCGTTCTGGAAGACTGCTACCAGGAGCACTGAGGGCCTCCTGGAGGAGCTTTACAGTGCATGGGATCATACCTCCCACAAAATGTATGGTGTCAGGATACGATTTCTACATGTTTGATACTAAACATGACAGGGTTTGTTACAGCCAGTTTAGAAATGGTCATTGCGTAATGACGCATGGTCCCTCTGTATGTTATAAGGCTGATTCACTTACAACCCGGGAAGATTGCAAGGCTTGCCTTAGGGGTGACTTTAGGTTTTAAGTGCAGTGACCTCAGATATTGGGAATCCTGTATCTGTCGTAAATCATGCTAGAACCAGCTTACATAGGCTGCAATGGCAGGCCTGAAGTCGCAATTTGAGTGGTCTCCCATGGGTGGCATAATTCAAGCTTCAGCCCATGGAAGACCCCTGGTGTACCCATTCCCTGGGTACCTAAGTACCATATACTAGGTACTTATAAGGGTACACCAGTTGCCAATCTGGGATGTACCTAAGTACTCACCATTACCAATTTAAAGGAGAAAGCACAGAGACTGGGGTCCTGATTGGCAAGATCCCAGTTAGGCTAGTCAGAAACAGAATGACACAGGGCAAACAGTAGGGATAACCATGAAAGCAGATCCTACTTTAAAGATTCAATACAGAGATGTGGTCTACGACTGTGCCACAGTTTTGGACCCTGGGCCACTACAGATTGTCTTTTGAAGTCTACTTAAGTCTCTTAAAGGGATTTCTTTGATCAGGTGTTGTGGAGGAACACAGGCTTTTGGATGAAAAGTAATAGCATGAAAGTTTTTGGAGTTAGCCAGGGTCACAACAATATTCTTTGTGTATGCTGCATAATGTTTTTTAATTTTGTTGGAAATGGCCCTTTTTCCAGTGTTACCCCCGAACTTTGTTTGCTTCTTCCTCCTTTGTTTTTTCGGACCTGTGGTTGTTGGTTCTAGGACTATGGGCACTTTACCACTGCTGATCAGTGCTAAAATGCATATGCTCATTGTGTAAATTGTTATTGTGATTGGTTACCCATGATTGGCTTATTTGTTTTACCAGTAGGTCCCTAGTAAAGTGCACTGAGTGTGCCAGGGCTGGTAATTCAAATGCTACTAGTGGGCCTGCAGCACTGATTGTGCCACCCACATGAGTAGCCCTAAAATGTTGTGTCAGGCCTGCCACTGCAGTGCCTGTGCGCAGTTGGTTAACTGCCATGTTGTCCTGGCCAGTGTACACACTTGCCAGGCCTGACCCTTCCCTTTTCTTACACATTGGACACCCCCATGGTAGGGCAACGGTACACCACAGGCCAGGGTGCAGTGTATGTGAAAGGTAGGACATGTCCTAGTGTGGGTAACATGTCCTGATAGTGAAATACTGCCAATTTCATTTTTCCCTATTGAAAGGCTATCTTGCCCATAGGATAGAATGGGAAAAGCTATATATAATGTTTACCTGCATACCTTAACATAGCAGCAAGATAGATATATGGAATCTGAAATCCCTTTACTCAGAATTTAGTTTAATAACATCTTTTAGTGAAGATGTTTTTTAAATTCTAAGTTTGGAAATAGCGCTTTTAGAAAGTGGCTATTTTCTTGTTCAGCCTTTCTGTGTGCCTTTGCCTGTGTGTGGATTGACGGTCTGGTTTGTGAGTGACAGGTGCCGGGTGGCTCCATAAATCTGAGTGGGTCAGCACTAGGCTGAATAGACCTATCTGCATGTAGAGTGGTGGGAGGGGAGTATCACCTTGGTCTGAATAGGGCTGTGCCTGCCTTCCACAATGCTGGCTCCACCTCCTGCGGTGCGTCTGATGGCCTGGCCCACACTCACAAAGGAAGAAGATGTGCCCTGGCATAGTGCACCCAGAACTGGTTAGGACTGGGTCCAGGACTGCTCACACATGAAGAACAAATACCTTTGGGGTATAAATATCTGAGTTGAAACCCCTTGAATTTAGATTAGGAAAAGAGGGAATCCCTGCCAAAGAAGAACAGCCAGGAAGACTGAGGAAAAGTGCTGCCATTGCTGAGTGTCTGGGAGCTGAACCACAGTTGCTGTTATTGCTGAGAAAGAAGACTTAGGGACTTTCTGCTTTGTGCTGTGTCCCTCTTGCTCGAAGAGAAGCTGTGCTGTGTGCTTTGCCCCCTCTGAAGTGTACCTGTCTCCAAGGGCCTGAGGAGAGCTGGCCTCCTGTTGAAAACCCAGGGATACAAACGTTTTGCAGACTTCTACAATCAAGAGGAATCTCTGCCAAAGAACATCAGCTGAAGGGACTGATAAGGAAGACTGCCCTTGCTGTGTGTTCTGGGGCTGACCTGCTGTTTGCTGTTTCCACTGAGGAGGAGAAAAGGAGACTTTGCTGTGTGCTATGTCCTCCCACCTGCTTGAGGAAAGGACCTGGCTGTGTGCTGTGTCCAAAAGTATCCAAGGGCCCGAGGAGAGCTGGCCTCCTGTTGCAGGAACACAGGAATATAAAAGTTTCCAAGAGATCCCAGAAATGATGTGTGTATGCGCTTATATCCAGCTGGTGTGCTAAGTGGAGCCCGTGTTACTGAGGAGGGCTTTTCCTTCGTGTTCCACAAAGCCCTGTGTGCCAAGTTCACCCCCGCCGGCACATGAGCCCAAAAGTGCTGTGTGTGCTGCTGGTCCGTGACCAAGAAAGAAGCTCTATGTACCAGTAAATCATCGCCGCCGACCCGGGAGCCTCAGGAGCAATCTGCTGAGTCACCACTGACGTCATAGGGAAGCCGCGCTGTGATTGGTGGCAGCACGGGGTGTAGCTCAGCAACAAGGTGGGCTTGTCCATAAGAGGATCCAGGAAGTGTGAGGCCTCCCGACTCTGTCCCCACGATCAGCTGCTGCCGGCGAAGGAGGAACAGAGACCGCACTTCGCACCACATGTCTGCTCTGATCAGGGAGCGTGGCATTGTTACCGTCTGGGTCGGGGGGGATGCAGGACTGTGAGAGTGAGTGGTTTCAGTTTCCCGGTCGGCCTCGCAAAGGGGAGCTTCCAAGACCGGTGTTTTCCTCAACAGTCCGTACCGGCACAGCTGACGTGCTGCAGTACCGGGGCCTGTTCCAAGGAGCTTGTCACTTCACCACCATTTCAAGAGCAGCATTTCAGCTATAAACACTGTGGGGGCATACTTTTGCACAATCTGATGCCGGAATCAGTAACTGTGTGCTTAGCCCTCAGAATAGCACGTTCTAAGTAAACAGAAGCCTACCATACATCTGGGACAGTTTGTTTACATTGATTTAAAGACTTACAGAATCAACCATTTTAATTTCTATCAAGAACATTCAAAAGAAAGAAGAGTCATGTTGGAATTTTTGTCATTTGGTCTTGCATAATTTTAGATAAAGAGATCTATTTTTATAAATACCTGTGTAGTGCCAGTTTGTGGTGTTTCATGGTATTATTGTGGGTGTTGGTGCAAATACTTTACATATTGCCTTTGGGATAAACCTGTCTGCTCGGGCCATGCTACCAAGCGGGTGAGCAGGAGTTATCTAAAGTGTCTAACTCCCTTGCCCTGCTTGGCTTAGGTGCAAGCCCTAGCCAACCAGAAATACCATTTCTAAAAAATGTGTTCCTGAATTCACGGAAACACCACCAGCTGATCCGCGCCGCCAAGAAAACAGCATTCAAGGACCGGCTGGACAACAACGCACACAACTGCAAGGAACTCTTCAACATCGTGAAAGAGCTTTCCAACCCCAGCGCAGGAAACAACGACATCACCCCATCGCAAGACCTCTGCAACTCCCTCGCTTCATACTTCCACAACAAGATCACGGACATACACAACAGCTTCAACAACCAACCAACGCACACCATGACCGAACAACCACCCCCCACCACCACCCTCCACGCCTGGACCCCGATCAGCACCGAAGACACCATCCGCACGATGAACTCCATCCACTCCGGATCACCAACCGACCCCTGCCCTCCCCACGTCTTCAACCAGGCCGACGCAGTCATCGCACCCCACCTGCGAGACATCATCAACACATCCTTCGACACCGCCACCTTCCCGGAGAGCTGGAAGCACGCCGAACTCAGCGCTCTACTCAAGAAACCAACAGCGGACCCCACCGACCTCAAGAACTACCGCCCCATCTCGCTCCTCCCGTTTCCAGCCAAAGTCATTGAGAAGAACGTCAACAAGCAGATGGCCGCCTTCCTCGAGACGAACGGATCCCTCGACCCCTCACAGTCCGGCTTCCGAGCCAATCACAGCACCGAGACCGCCCTCATCGCCGCCACCGATGACATCCGAGCCCTGATGGACAATGGAGAAACAGCGGCCCTCATCCTCCTTGACCTCTCCGCGGCCTTCGACACGGTCTGCCACCGCACCCTAGTGCAGCGCCTCGACAACGCCGGAGTCCAGGGGAAGGCACTGGAATGGATCATCTCCTTCCTCGACGGAAGAACACAGAGAGTCCGCCTACCACCGTACAAGTCAGAGGCCACCGAAGTCATCTGCGGCGTCCCCCAAGGATCCTCTCTGAGCCCAACCCTCTTCAACGTCTACATGAGCCCCCTCGCGGCCATCGTACGCAAACACAACCTCAGCATTATCTCCTACGCCGACGACACCCAGCTGATCCTCTCCCTGACCAACAACCCCGCCGCCGCCAGAGCCAACCTGCACGAAGGGATGAAAGAGGTAGCCGAGTGGATGACGACCAGCCGCCTGAAACTAAACTCGGACAAGACGGAGGTCCTCATCCTGGGCTCCTCGCCCTCCGCCTGGGACGACTCCTGGTGGCCCCCCGCCCTGGGTACCGCACCCAAACCGACGGACCACGTACGCAACCTGGGCTTCATCCTGGACTCCTCCCTCTCCATGACCAGGCAAGTCAACAACGTCTCCTTGGCGTGCTTCAACATCCTGCGCATGCTACGGAAGATCTTCTGGTGGATCCCCACCGAGACCAGGAAGACCGTCACCCAGGCCCTCGTCACCAGCCGGCTGGACTACGGCAACGCCCTCTACGCCGGGACCACCGCCAAACTCCAGAAGAGACTCCAGCGGATCCAGAACGCCTCAGCCAGACTCATCCTCGACCTCCCACGAACCAGCCACATCTCCGGACATCTGAGAGACCTTCACTGGCTCCCCGTCAACAAAAGAATCACGTTCCGCCTCCTCACCCACGCACACAAAGCCCTACACAACCAAGGCCCGAGCTACCTCAACAGCCGAATCAACTTCCACGCTCCCAAACGCCACCTCCGATCAGCCAACCTCGCCCTCGCCGCTGTCCCCCGCATCCGAAGAGCGACATCAGGAGGAAGGTCCTTCTCCTACCTGGCCGCCAAGACCTGGAACTCCCTCCCGACCGACCTGCGCCTGACCCAAGACCACCTCTCCTTCAGGAAGAAGCTGAAGACCTGGCTATTCGAGCAGTAGCGGCACCCCCCCCCCCCCCCCCCCCAGCGCCTTGAGACCCTTCAGGTAGGTAGCGCGCTCTATAAGTGTCATTGATTGATTGATTGATCAGGGAGCCAATTGTATTGTATTGTATTTGGAATTTATAGAGCGCACTTGACCCTATGGGTATCCTGGCGCTAGAGCATGTGGGATCAGTTATCCTAGAGTGTGATGACGGTTACAAGATAAAAACACTAAACTACCTCCTGGGAAAGAGCCAGGGCTTCAGCTTCTTTCTGAATAGCAGCAGGTCATCTATCTGTCTAAGCTCGGCTGGGAGTGTATTCCACGCCGAAGCTGCTGCAATGCTAAAGGCTCTTCCACTAGATCTAACTCTTCTAAACCTGGAAACTCTCACCAATTTGGCTGAGGAAGAGTGAAGTTTGTGTGGGGGAACATACTATTCAAATCTGCTCTGTAGAGGTTTGTGCCCAATGACATGTAGAGCTTTAAAAACGATGCACGTTGATTTGAATTGTACCCTCTACATGACTGGAAGCCAGTGGAGCTCGGCCAAGGCCTGAGATGATGAGGACTGGTGAGGCCACATTAGTGCCAGCTTGGCTACCATTGACTGAATTCTTGGGAGTTTCCCCATTAAATATTTAGGAGACTCCAGCAACAAAGCATTGCAATAATCCAGTCGTCTGAGGATAATACTCCATACAGCGGCCTGGTCTGTTTAGGAAGCAGTGGGAGAATTCTTCGTAGCACTCTCATCAGGGCGAAGCAGCTCCCGACTGTCTGGTTTACTTGAAACTCCAGGCTCAAATTTCAATCAAAGCTGAATCCTAGGTTGCCTACTACCTTTGCCGGGGTCAAAGAGGCTGTCACCGATAGTGGCCAAAACCCAATAGGTAATGGGTAGGGAACTTTCCCCACTGAGCAGCACAGGATATCAGTTTTTCCCCATTAAATTGCAAATAGTTGATTTGAAGCCAAAGAGCCGTATCTTGCATACAGTTATGAAATTTATCCAGTGAGAGTGCCTGATGGCCTTCCAGAGATAAAATCAGCTGGGTGTCATCAGCATAGTTCACCAAACTAATATTGTGTGACTTGATGACTGCCACCAGAGGCCTCATATAGATATTAAATAAGATGGGGCTGATTGCAGACCCATGTGGTACCCCATTCTGGACTTTCATAAATTTAGATTGATACGGAGGAGCGCACCCACCTGTTCTCTATCTGAATGATAGGATTGGAACCACTCTAGTGCTAACCCACTCACTCCTACTCTGGTGAGCCTGGCTAGGAACACTCATGGTTAACTGTATCAAATGCGGCGGACAGGTCGAAGAGAATCAGAATAGTAGCCTGTCCCCTGTCCGCCCGCATTCGAAGATCATCCAATATGGTTACCAAGGCAGTCTCTGTCCCATGTCCTGGGCGAAAGCCAAACTGCACATCCTCCAGTTTACCGTTAACTTCCAAAACTGAGAGAGTTCTCTACTGACCAGTTTTTCTATGATCTTCACGGGTAGGGCAGCAATGAAATAGGCCTATAATTCTTAGGACAGGCTGGATCCAATTAATCTTTTTTCCAGAGGGGTGTAATTAACGCTCTTTTCCAGCATACTGGCACCGCTCCACTATCAAGAGATTGCTTACATATCAGCCTGAGTGCCGGAAGAAGTACTACTCCTAAAGTTTTCCATAATTTATGAGGTAGAGGGTCCAACGGGGAGCCTGAGGACATACTAAGGGCTAATTTGATAAAGTCCTCCACTTGTGGTATTTCAAAATGGTCAAGACTATCTGAGGTCTATATCACTTACCGCTCTTGTTTCTGGGATGTACAATGATTCTCAGAATTCTCAGTCTGATCCTCCAGCGTGGGTGCATTACTAGATTGCAGCCCCTTTATGATTTTACTTACTTTCTCCTCAAAAAACATGGCTAGCACATCACAAAGAGTTTGTGTTGGGGGAATTTCCTTTTTAGTGCAGGTGGGATTAGTGATATCATTCACTATCTTAAAAATGCTCTTAGCACTATTAGAGGATTTCAGAATAAAATCTGCAAAATATTCGACTTTTGCTGTGGTTATTTCTCGTTTGTAAGTGGATATAGTTTCTCTCAACGTACGATGCACAAGGGACTCTGGTAGTGACATTGTCGTACTGGCGAGTCTTCTCCAGTCCCTGCCTCTGAAAGTCTTATTTTCCATCGGGTTAGCTGTACTCAGACAATTCCAAATTGTACTAGATAATGGTCAGTCCAGTCTACTGGTAGAATTGCACCCATCTCAATTAGATCTTTATTTGCGAAAACTAAATCCAGTGCATGTCCCCCTTTGTCTGTGGGCTCTCTGACGCACTGTACCATATTTATATTTTTGCATGTCTGGAGAAGATTATGATACCCAGAATCTAGATTCCTATTGAGCCATATGTTGAAATCTCCTAAGAAAAGAGGTCATGAGTGGGCTAGCACCATATTGCTAAGAACATCTGCCAAGGCACCCTGCTGTTGGGGGCTAGCTACTCCAGGCGGTCTTTAGCAGACTATACCAGTCACTACATGTCCCTTCGGATCTCGAAGGGCAAATTCCAGAAGTTCGGAGCCACTCATCTCATCAGTATCAAATGGGATGAAATCCCATTTGTCTTTAAAAATAATACCAACCACTCCACCTTTCCCAGTCTGCCTGGGTTTGTGTATTGCCTTGTAACCTGGGAGGCAGCTTAGCCTTAACTCTAAGTCTGACCCGGGTTATATCCACGTTTCAGTCATAAAAAGGACCTCCAGTTTGTGAGTGTCTATGAGTAATTGGACCTCCACCCGTGTTGGTGCAATGTTCTAACATTAAGCATGCCACACGCGAGCCTGACCTCTTCAGTCGGCTTTACTTGCCTCCTGGGCGAGGCAGCCTCTTTCGCCACCATTCCCGACTCATCTATTTCTCGCAGCTCCCTGCTTTTGTAGGTATAGGCCCTCTGTCCTTTACCTAGGAGATCAAATTAGGCAGAGTGGTTGGCACTGTGTGCGGTTGGTGCGCAGACGGGCGCAGACAGGCTTTCCTTCAGGGCCAGCTTGATGTGATCCTGTTTTTAAAGTTGCAAGTACATTCTGACAGCTTGCTTTTGTGCTATTTACAGTCTGGTGATAAGATGTTTACAGCGGCCAGTATGTCCTGTATCAGAGTACTCTAATCAAGCCATGATTAGCACAGATGGTAGTTCTATAGTGTCATTTCTTTTGAGTTGTCGTAGTTTGAAGTTAATCTAGTTCACTATATTTATTTGTGTAGCAACATTTAGATCTGATTCACAATGACTCACAAATTTCTGAAGATTATGGGTTGAACAAGAGTGTATTCTGATTTGTACAGAAATGCATTTGGATTCCACCACAGTCTAGCTCAAATGAGACGTGCTTCACTCTAACTTACTCTGAATTTGAGCGTTCATATTTCCACAAGGAATGAAGCAAAGGTGGTTCTTTTTGTAAAACCCAATAAGTCCTACAAAAATATCTATTATACAAGAGAACAGGGACCAATATTTGCCCAACCTATTGGTTCAGATGTAAAAATAGCTATATGCTTTGACAAACCCCTGTTCTGCCTCACCCCCTATAGACCTCAAAACTCCATTTTGCCAACTAATACTGTTCTTAGTTAATTTATGGCCAAACTAAAAGGAGTGGCAATACTTACTTTGCTGGAATGATAACATAGTACCTATTCCAATGGGCTGTTTGCTATATTCAAGTAGAAGCCTATCTTGACCTAGGCCATGTCTGCAAAACCTAGGATTTAGAAACATTTATAATCAGTATGTTGGTCAGGCAAAATTGTTTAGTATTTCCTAAGTACATTAGGCATTCTAGTCAGATGTTTTTTCGCGAGAAATCAGGACACACGTTTCTAAACATACCAGCTAGCCTAATGTAAATGACCTATGGATCCCTCAATGGCTGGATGAGATCTGAAACTCAGGACGACTTCCCAAAGGAGTTATCTATCCAAGACACCAAATGCCTGCTTCAATTGTATAAAGGTCTAGATAAACAAGTGTTCCTGTAGTGTTTTAACTGCCCTGTGAGCTATAATTGCATCATAAAATAGATAGGAATGCACTTAACTCTGGCAGTGTAAGTAAGGGTTTTAATGTGACTTGCCAACTCTAGATTAAATATAACAGAAGGCAGCGCACAACTTCACCTCACAAAATCCCAGATGGACCTTTGATATAATGTTACCGTCCATCACCCACTTTCTGGGACCTCTCCATAGCACCTTGCTTTGGATCTTTGCACCAGCAACTAAGCAGGAATTTGGATGTTAACATGCATTGCCAGCACTTCTTGACCAAGGGGCGATGTTCCTTTCCCCCAAGACACAGTAGGACATCCCTTAAGGAGGGTGGCATTAGAATTTTAAACATTGACTTGAAGACCCATGAACCAACCTAAAGCCATGCCTGATTTCTGCTGGACTATGGGAAACCAAAACCTTTTATACTAAAACGTTTCTAAGGATTAGCGAACTCCAACATCACAGCAATAATCAGCCTGCACTTGTGAACATCCCCAATGAAATAAATACATTCAAAATGAATCATTCAGCTATTGCTAGTGTCATTACAAAGCTGGCAAAAGTTTGAAGTTGACAGATTTACTACTAACCTACACAATATTGTGCTACTGTTTCCTAAATGTGTTGCAGGAAACAAATGATGGACGGAATGCTGACAATGCAAACATTCTCCCCCAGTCAAAAGATCTGGGTTAAATCCATCATTCTTTTGCCCACTACGCCACCCCAATTTGGACCCAGTCATATGCACATCAGTCTTGACCCTGTGTCTCTTGGGAACAGTCCAGACCAAACTACCAGGGCAGGTCCTCCCTGGACTTAAAACAAGCATCCAGCGACTGGTTTTAGGGTATGTCACCCTTCTTCAGCCAGGCTAGCTTGCATCCAGTGGCACAGTGCGCAAGGGACCCATGTCTGGGCATATCCATCCCACTTGGGACGAAAAGTGTTACAGAAAACAAATGATGGACGGAATGCTGACAATGCAAACATTCTCCCTCAGTCAAAAGCTCTGGGTTAAAACCATCGTTCTTTTGCCCACTACGCCACCCCAGTTTGGACCCAGCCATATGCAAATCAGTCTTGCCTCTGTCTCCCTTGGGAACAGTCCAGACCGCACTGCCAGGCCTGGTCATCCCTGGACTAGAAACAAGCATCCTGGGACCGCTTTCAGGGTATGTCACCCTACTTCAGCCAGGCTAGCTTGAATCCAGTGGCACAGTAAGCAAAGGACCCATGTCTGAGCATAGCCATGCCACTTAGGGCGAAAAGTGTTTCAGGAAACAAATGATGGATGAAATTCTGACAATGCAAACATTCTCCCCCAGTCAAAAGATCTGGGTTAAATCCATCGTTCTTTTGCCCACTTTGCCACCCCTGTTTGGACCCAGCCATATGCAAATCAGTCTTGACCCTGTGTCCCTTGGGAACAGTCCAGACCGATATGCCAGGCCAGGTCCTCCCTGAAATGGAAACAAGCATCCTGGGACCGGTTTCAGGGTATGTTACGCTTCTTTAGCCAGGCTAACGTGAATCCAGTGACACAGTGAGCAAGGGACCCACGTCTGGGCATACCCATCCCACTTAGGGCGAAAAGTGTTCCAGGAAACAAATGATGGACGGAATGCTGACAATGCAAACATTCTCCCCCAGTCAAAAGATCTGGGTTAAATCCATCGTTCTTTTGCCCACTACGCCACCCCAGTTTGGACATTGAGGATCAGACCAAGATTTGATGACTTAGAGCAATGTATTTTGCCACTTGACAGTCGATTAACTTTGGCAACCAACATATGATTGATATATGTTTCTAAGATAGGGAAAGGTATGATGTTACAGTTTCACAGTAACTCCAGTCTTTGAAGAACCAATCCTACTCAACCTTTAAAGTTAGATTATCATTAGTAATGCTGGCCCTAATCATATTGTCATCATTATACAAAATAATACAGTGCTCTCAATCTGTAATTTTATTTTAATGTTTGGAAAATCTCTCAATTCTATGAAGGGTTTGTTCGATTGACAATTTTATTATAGGCGATACTATAATCGAATCCTTTTTTAGATCGAAGCTCCCAGACTACTGCAGAAGAAAGCATCTTGTTTTTTCCCTTTAAAGGTTATCAATAAAGGGTTTGTGGTGCTGAAATCACCATCTTCTCGGCTTTCAGGGATAGGCAGACTTATGCCAGAAAACCAACATTTGTTACACAGTTTTGGCATTTTACTGGGACATAGCCTATTTCTGCCATTTTATGTGCTTTCACCCTCCATCAAGTTAGTGGTAGAAATGGGTACAAAAGCAATAATGGATCATGGAAAGCAATACATTTCTGAAAACTAGACACAATTCTGAATTCATTTGTGTAGATTCTTTAATTTTTTATATAGAAAGTGAAAAAAAAATATTGAAATTGAATTGAAAAATACAGCCATTTATGCCAACATTTTCACCTGTAAAAATCTTCTACGTATGACAAATGTTTGGTTGCTGGGATACATAGGACTTGTACGTTCACCAAAAACCCAAATAACCAAGAGCCAATAACTTAGCTGCAACTTGCAATGGTCCAGGAAGGAGTCCAGGGAGGTGTGGCTCGTGTGAATCCCCAATGTTTTCCTACCTAGAATCCTCTGCAAACCACAAATTTAGCAAACAAAAATCACATTTTCCTCACATTTCTGGCTGGAATTACTGCACCAGCACAAATGTCCTAACACTCAGCATTCCTTTCACTCTCCCAAGTAAACTGATCCCTCACTTGTGTGGGTGGGCCAAAGACCTGTGACTGGGAAGGGGCAAAAACATACTGATTGAGGGTATAGCATAGCAATCTCTAAGCACTATGTTTTTTTAAACACATTTTAGGCGATTCCGCATTGGACACCCACACAAGTCAGGTATACGTTTTTATCAGGAGAACAAGGGGAGCACTGGCTGGTAGGACATTTTTGCAGGCGCAGTGATCCCATGCCAAAAATGTAAGGAAAATGTGATTTTTTTAAAGCAAAATTTGAGGTTTGCAGGGGATTGTGGGTAGGAAAACATTGGAGGATCGACGCAAGCCACACATCCCTGGACTCTCCTGGGTGTCTAGTTTTCAGAAATGTCTGGGTTTATTGAGATTTCTCTGGATAGCTGCCAAGCCCAGAACCAAAAAATGCATGTGCTCCTCTTGCAAAACCAGGTCGTATTCTGATAGATAATTGTGATGTCTCCACAATACGTTTTAGGCCCTGCCTGTTGCAGGTGCTTGGCCCAACCACACAAGTAAGGTACCATTTTTGGGGAGAGACCTAGGGGAATACAGGGTAGTACAAAATTGGTGTCAGCCTGCTGATCCCACAACTTTCCCACACAGAAATGTGGGGAAAATGTGATTTTTTTCAGCTAAATTTGATGTTTTCAGGGGGTTCTGGGTAGGAAAACTTTGGGGAATACACGCAAATCACACCTACCTGGACTCCCCTGGGTGTCTAGTTTTCAGACATGTGTGAGTTAGGTAGATTTCTCTAGATGGCCGCCGAGCCTGGGACCAAAATTGCGGGTGCCCCAGTTGCAAAACCAGCCCGTTTTGTGATAGATCATTTTGATGTCTCCACAATATATTTTGGCCCCTTCCCTGCATTGGGTACTTGGCCCACCCACTCAAGTGAGGTACCATTTGTATTGTAAGACCTGGGGGGGGGGACACTGTGTGGTAGGAAATTAGTGTTAGCCCGGTGAGCCCAACACTTTCCCACACAAAAATGAGCAAATTTGAGGTTTGCAATGGATTCTGGGTAGGAAACCTTTGGGGGATTCACGCACGTCACTCCTCCCTGGACTCTCCCAGTTGTCTAGTTTTCAGAAATATGTGGGTTTTGTAAGTTTCCCTAGATGGCCCCGAGCCCGGGACAAAAAACACAGACACTCCCAATTTGTCACAAAACTAACTTGTTTTGCAAGGGGGCACCTGTGTTTTAGGTACTGGGTTTGGCGGCCGTTTATGGAAGCCTACCAATCCACATTTTGTAACACTAGGCACCAAAGGGAGTGCAAGGAGGTGTGGCTATGGTGGGTCTCCCATCGTTTTCCTATCCGGAATCCCCTGCAAACCTCAAATTTAGCCCCCAAAATTTACATTTTCCTCATATTCCTGAGTGGGAGAGTTGGGGGATCACCAGTCTGGCACAAATTGAATACCATCCAGTGTACCCTCAGGTCTCCCAATAAAATTGGTACCTCACTTGTGTGAGTGGGCCAAGTACCTGCGGCAGGGAGGGGTCCAAAACCTATCATCCTCGTCACCAGCAACACCTCTATGCAGGAACCACGGCCAAACTCCAGAAAAGACCACAATGCATCCAGAACACCTCCGCACGTCTCATCCTAGACATCCCCCACCACACTCACATCACAGCCCACCTGAGAAACCTGCACCGGCTCCTAGTCAACAAGAGGATCACCTTCAAGCTCCGCACCCACGCTCACAAAGCACTCCGCAACGCCGGACCAGCATACCTCAACAAACGACTCACCTACTACACCCTGAACCGCCAGCTTCCTCCGCTGACCTCGCTCTCGCCACCATTCCACGCATCCACAGGACAACCACCGGCAGCAGATCTTTCTCCTACCACGCCACCAAGACATGGAACATCCTCCTCACCCATCTGCGACAGATCCAGGACCTGCTGACCTTCATGAGACTCCTCAAGACCCGGCTGTTTGAGCAATAGCTGCACCCCTCCCCCCTCTCGGTGCCTTGAGACCCTAACGGGTGATTACAGCTCTCTACAAATGATTGATTGATTATGGAGACATCAAAAATATTTGACACAAAATACATGGTTTTACAAAAGTGCCAACTGCGTTTTTGGTCCTAGGCTCAACAGCCATCTAGGAAAACCTACCAAACCCAGAAATTTCTGAAAATTAGACACAAGCGTGACTTCAGGGAGGTATGACTTGGTTGAAACCTCCAAGGATTTCCTACCCAGAATCCCCTGCAAACCTTAAATGTAGCACAAAAACAATACAAATGTATCACATTTCTGGCTGGAATTATGGCACGAGCAAAAATGTCCTACCACTCAGTGTTCCCCTCAGTCTTCCGAGTGAAATGATACCTCACCTATAAGAACGCTGGGTGGAAGTAAATTTGTGTCAGCTCAGTGATCCCACAACCGTCCCACACAGAAATGTGAGAAATATGTGAGTGTTTTTAGCTAAATTTGAGATTTGCAGGGGATTCTGGGGAGGAAAACTTTGTGGGGTCCACACAAGTCACTCCTCCCTGGACTCCCCTAGGTGTCTAGTTTTCAGAAACGTGTGGGTTTGGTAGGTTTCCCTAGATGTCCGCCGATTCCCCCGGTCTATAACAAAACAACCTGGTTAGACCCTGTGCCTAGGGGGCTGTCTGCTCCCACGGGGGCAGATCAGGGCTGCTGCCCTCATCTGCCTCCTGGGGGGTCAAAAATACTTTGTTATTTTTTTTGGGGGGTGGTGGTATTGGGACCCATTTTGGGCAGCCCCCACCCCTGAACATTGAAAAAAATATATTCCCTAGTGCCTCGTGGGCTTTCCTCCCTCTGGGTCAGATAACGGGATATCGCTTCCATCTGCCACCCAGGGGGGCAGACAGACAGTAGCACATTTTCTTGGGGTGGGAGCATTGGCATGCCCATTCTGGGCAGCCCCCACCCCTAAGTAAAAAAGAAATCTCTGGTGTCTATTGGGCTTTCTGCCCCTCGGGGGGGGGGGGGGGCAGATCATGATCCATCGCCCCATCTGCCTCCTGGTGGAGCAGAAGGACTTTTGCATTTATTGTGGAAAAGGGTGGGGGCATTTGCATGCCCATCCTGGGCATCCCCCGCTCCTGGCCCACAAAAAAATAATCCCTGGAGTATAGGGTGCTTTTGGGGGCTACTGCCCCATCTGCCCCTCAAGGGAAACATAAAGACTAGTTATGCCACATTTCAATGGGGAAGTAAAGGCCCTTGCCAAAGGGACCGCTCCCTCCTCCCTGGTGCCTAGTGGGTGGAACCCTGATTGGGGATCACCCTCCTGGGGAGATTCCCAAGCAGGGTTCCACTAGGGAAGGGTACCCTCAATGATACCTCTCCCATGTGTTTCGGTTTCAGTTGTCCCACTCTCCCTAAGCAGCGATGCGGAGAACCAAGAAGCCTTGAGCCAAATCTGGCACAGTCTCTCCAGGTAAGGCTCGGGACTCCATCCTGAGTCACCACGTGTGGGCCTACCGGGGGACTGTTTGTAACGGTCTTTCCGCAACAGGGATGATGGGGACTGTTTCCAGCACATTTTGATAGGGGCCATACTGGCATAGGCGAGTAGTACAGTACCGAGTCCTCTATTCAGTGACACCGCAGTGGAGAGTATTCTTTTACCGCTACTGACCACGGGGCCAGTAATTTGCCAAACCAATAGGTCGAAGGCTGAGAGGGGCACAGCGCACCAAGACCGGGTGCAATGAGGTTCCATGCTAAAGCCAACTCCCACTCTAATACCTTGTGATTTGACGTCGGAAACCGCATTTGGGGATACACTTTCACCAACACGAATCGTAGAGCTGGCAAGCTCCGGTGGGAGAGTTTCAAAGCCATAAGAGCACCGCGTGCAGGTGCTTAGGGTGACTGACTGGTGATAAGTTGTTAGAGTCTGTTGGTTGATCACATTCTATCTGCCTATACAGCAGCTACACGTTTTTTAAAAGAACATTATAGGAGAACCTTTGTTGTTGAAACCACGTTTATTGTGTATGTTGGATAAGTCATTTTGATCTTGCCTAAATTAGGTAAAGATATTTATATTTTTATCACAACCTGTGTGGTGTACATTTGTGGTGTTTCACTGTGTTACTGTGCATGTTAGTGCAAATTCTTTACACACTGCCTTCGTGATAAGCCTGTCTGTTCGTGCCAAGCTACCAAGGGGGTGAGCAGGGGTTATCAACAGTGTGTACGCCCTTTCCCCGACTAGAAATAAGGGTCCCTATTTGGACAAAGGTACTTACCTCTGCCAACTAGAGACCCCCAGATCTAACAACCTCACATATTACATGACTCATGACATGGTCAGTAACATCACTGATGACATCACTGATGACATCTCAAATGGCATTTACTTCAGAACACCTGAACTAGGGATGCAGTCGTTAAGGTTTGATCTCTGTATTTTGCCACTATGCTGGCAGTGGTAGTAGAGGTTCACTATTGATGGCTCTTAATGATAATTTCTAACTGAATAAAGAGGTTTTGAGGGCATGGCTGTGAAGTACAAGATCATACTCTTAGGCCCAGATGTAGGTAGGCCAATACCTGTCGGTAACGGCCGAATTTACCGAATTTCGGCCGTTACCGATCGGTATTTGGGATGTAGGGGAGCCAAAAACATCCGAATCGGTGAATTTACCGAATCAGTAAATTTACCGAATCGGAAAGCTTACCGAATTGGAATAATTACCGAATCGGAAAATATACCGATTCGGTAAAGTTTCCGATCGGTAATTTTACCGAATCGGAAAATATACCGATTCGGTAACTTTACCGATTAGGTAACCGTACCGAATCGGTAAATTTACCGAATCGGAAAATAAGAAATGGTAAAAATGAGTATGTGAGATGTAGGTAACCTCTTAAATACCAAATTTGCATGAAATTCGGTATTTAAGAGTCAGTATTTACCATGGATTCAAATGAGGTGGTAAACAGGTGCAGGGTATAAAAAAGGCCCCAAAATGCATCATTTTCACCAGAATGGCGGCATTCTGTGTCATTGCGAGGCGGCTACGGCTACAGGCAGAAGGAGAGAGGGTCTGGAAGAGGAAGGAGCAGGTGTACAGGCAGAGGATCACTCTGTTCCAGCTAACTGAGCCTGAGATCCTACAAAGATACAGATTGGCTCCCCAAACTATCCTGGACCTTATCAGGGACCTCCACCCACTGTTGGTCCATCCAACCTCAAGGGCACACCCCATCCCACCCCATGTGCAGGTGCTGTGCAGCCTACACCTGCTTGCATCTGGAAGGTACCAGAGTGTGGTTGCTGCGGTATGTGGGGTGTCCCAGAGCTGTCTGTCACGTTTCCTTCAAATATTCCTTGATGCCATGTTGCAGAGAATGCATTTCTACATCAGCTTCCCTGCAACGCATGCAGAACTGCTAAGGACAAAGACAGACTTTTATCAGATGGGGCATTTCCCAAACATAATTGGCTGTATTGATGGTACCCACATACCAATATGCCCACCTGCTGCCACAGAGTACATTTATCGGAACCGGAAGTCCACCCACACCATAAATGTACAGGTGATCTGTGATTCCAAGTACATGATCACTGACCTAGTAGCCAAATTCCCCGGGCGTACCCACGACTCCTACATCTTCCAAAACAGTAGGATCTACGCACGCCTGACAGCGGGGGAATTTGGAGAAGGATACTTTCTAGGTAACACACTGTGTGAAACTCCCTTGATACGTATTACAGGTGGATGTGTGTGTGTGCATGTGAGTAATGTTTTTCTCTTACTATTAGGGGACAGTGCATATGCCCTCCGGTCCTTCATCCTCACTCCCTACCTCAACCCTACAACACCAAGTCAGAGGAGATACAACAGGGCACACAAAACAACCCGAAACATTGTGAAGCGCACCTTTGGCATGTGGAAGAGCAGGTTTCGCTGCCTCCACAAGAGTGGAGGTGCCCGCCAGTACACACCAATCATCTGCTACAAGATGATTGCAGCCTGTGCAATGCTGCACAATCTTGCTGTCAAGAAGGGCACAGCAGTTGAACTCTCTGATTATGAGGACCATGATGATGAGGAAGCAGTGCCTGAACCACACCCTTCTAGAGTTGCAACACCAACTGATGGAAGACACAGACGGGATGAGATCACACGCAACTACGTTTAAGTAAGTAAAGAGACACAGACAGGTGGAGTATGCACCAAATGTAGTTTAATTTGGCAATGAGGTAGATTTTTAAAGCGCAACTGTGCAACAAAAAGTTTACAACTGCAATGATGTCAGTCCTGGTTCACCTCACCATGAACTGTAAAAGTCATTTCCTTCCTCGCTTCCCTGTAACACCTGTAGGTAGCTCACCCTGCTCACTGTCTTGCTGGCCTGTGGCCTCAGCGTGGCGCCTGCTCCTCCTTGTTTCAGGGACAAGGGTGCTTCCTATGCTGTTCCTGCTAGTGCTCTCCTCACTTACAGGCACATCCAGAGCAGCTGTATGTGCAGTTTGGGCATTTAACAGCGCCTCAAGAGCACTGGTCATCCTGCCCATGCCTCTAGTGACCTCATTGGTGTTTTGGGTCATGGCCTCCTGCATGTTACTGCTTCTGCTGCATAACAGAGATGTGGCAGTGGCCAGGCGGTTGATGGCTTTATCTTGGCCATGAGCACACTGCCTTTCCTTGCGCCTTGCCTCAAAATCAGTGTCTAGTTTGGTGCATAGCAGCTGCACCGAGTGGGTAATTCCACGCATCCCTGCTGCCATCTCTTTGTTGACTAGTACCAGCTCACTGATGCCCTTTCCTATTTCTCCTATGTTGCTGTTCAGGGACCTCATCTGTCGTTGGCATGACTGGATGGCTCTTCCCTGCATCCTCACCATGCTCCCCTCCAGACCACGGAACACACTTGGACCCTCAACTGTTGCATCTGCTGGCCTCTCTTGGACTCTGCAGCCTCTTGCACCACTATGGGCCGCCCCAGCACTGGAATGCGTTGTACCTGAGCTAACATCTGCAGGCAAGTTGTGAGTTTCGTCCCCCTCAATGTCAGCTGCTGCTGACTCCATTTCTAGGAGTGGGGCCACAACATGCCTCCTGCTTGGTTGTGATGCAGGTGTGGTATCATGCTGTGATGCTGGCATTTCTGGGGATGACAGCAACAGTGGGGATTGAGATCTGCCAGGGGACGCCATGAAATCTTGAGGCATTTCTGAGTCTTGTGCATGAGGATGGCTACTTGATGTACCTGTGTCCTGTGGTACGGTGTGGGTAGTTGGACCTGCTTCCTGACTCTCCTCCCTCTCAGGTGGTGTGCCTTCAGTCTCCTGCGAACGCCTGCGAGACGTTTCACCTGTGGACATATGAGCGTACATTAGCTAAGCGCTACTGTCTCACAGTCACTACTATTAAATATGTATAACATTGGCTATATTCTCTATGAAGTCATTTCCTTCACTAGTTGGTTGTTGTGCTGTATGACATGTTGTTACATTTCCTGACTACATATTGCATCATGCATTGGCCCTGTATAGTGCTAGCAGTACTGGACTGGGGTTCACTTGCCCACAAAGGGTACAGGTAAGGATGATGGTATGGGGGGAATGCTGTGCATTTGTCTTACCTTTTTTGCTTGCAGCTCTGGCTGAGCTGTCCACTTCTCCCAGTCCGCAGACGCTGTCTTTTATGTTATGTTATGTTATGTTACTATCATTTATTTTGCGCACAGATGCTCCAGCTAAGGAGCGTCCTGGCGCAGGGAAAAGGTGACCATAACACAACGCTAAAAGGAACAAAAGTGAGTATACAGAGAATTAAAACAGATGAGTTTTCACGGCCCTACGGAATGCTAATAGATCCTCTAACAGGCGGATTTCTAAAGGGAGAGAGTTCCAGAGAGCCACAGCTCTCACTCGAAAAGAACGACCGCCCATCCAGCTAAGCCTGAAACGCGGGACAACCGCAAGGGATTGCCCTAGAGATCTAAGAGAGCGAGTCGGGACATAGGCGGATACGAGATTATTGAGAATCTCAGGTGCCGACCCTCTTAAGATTTTGAAAACAAGGCTAAGGGCCTTAAAATGAATTCGACTTTTGATCGGTAGCCAATGTAGGGACCGCAGAATGTTCAAAGTGGGACAGAACCTTGGCAAACCCACCACTGCTCTCGCAGCCGCGTTCTGTACGCGCTGTAAGCGAACGATCTCAGATTGGTTTACTCCGAGCAGGAGCGAGCTGGCATAGTCCAGCCGGGAGATAATCGTCGCTTGAATAACCAACTGTCTTGTTGGAGCATCAAAAAATTTGAGCACCAGCTTAAGCCCACGCAGGACACCAAAACAGCATGCCGCCACTCTCTTAGTATGGGTAGTGAAGCAGAGGGTGTGATCTAACCACACTCCCAGGTTTCTAAGTTCCATCACAGGTGTAGGGGCCAGCCCTATCTCAAGAGGCCACCAGCTGTCCCCCCAGCGATCCGCTCCCCTCCCAACGATCATCACCTCAGTTTTCTTCGCGTTCAGCTGGAGACAGTTGTTATTCATCCAGCTGGCCACCTCTCTCAGCCCGTTTCGGAACCTGGGGGCATCCTGTTCGACGTCCCCGCTGATCGTAACCGCTAGCTGCATGTCGTCGGCGTAAGAGCACATGGTTAGGCCCTACTGCCTGGCGACATCAGCCAGCGGCCGCACGTACAGATTGAAAAGCGTGGGACTCAGCGAGGAGCCCTGAGGAACCCCCAGGTCCAACTGATGATATTTGGACTGAAAAGGAGGGGTGGCAACGCAAAAGGAGCGATCGCTAAGAAAGGAACGGAACCACTGCAGAGCAGAGCCACAGATGCCAATGTCCTCCAGGCGGTGCAGAAGGATGCGATGGGACACCGTGTCAAAGGCAGCGCTAAGGTCTAGTAGAATAAGCGCTGCCGTTTGACCTGCATCCAACACAATCCGCAGATGTTCTACCATTGCCAGAAGGGCAGTCTCCGTGCTGTGACCAGCACGGAACCCATTCTGCGTGGGATCGAGGACATTGGCCCGGGCCATGTGCTCGGAAAGGGCCAGGTTGACGTGAGCCTCCATGACTTTGGCCGGCCAAGGAAGCAGTGAAATGGGGCGGTAGTTTTCCGGTTTTAAAGGATCCAATGATGGTTTTTTCAGGATCGGAGAAACCACCGCCTGCTTCCACTTGGCAGGAACTGTACCTGAGGTCAAGGAAAGGTTAATCAGCGAACACACTGCAGTGCGCCCCTGAAAAGAAGGATCTCTAAAGAGGGCAGGTCTGAGCGGGTCCGCAGGAGAACCGGACTTGACTCGCTGTGCCCACTTAACAAACCCATCCCAGGAAAGAGTAGGGAGAGAGTGTAATGCCCGGCAACTACAAAGGCCGTTCAGAGGAATGGAGGGCAGCGTCGTACTGGGAAACGACTGATAGATGGTCTTAACTTTCTCCAAAAAGAAAGCGGCTAAAGTCTCGCAGTGGGAGGTAGAACCATCCACTTGCGGATCCGCTCTCTTAGCCAACAGATTTTTTAGGGTTTTGAAGATGGTCTTAGATGGATTGAGGCTGGTGCGGAATTCCGTCGCGTAGAACGCGGCACGGGTTCTACAAATAGCTCGATGGTAGAGCTTGACGGAAGCCAAGTACGCGGTTTTTTTGACGACATCATACGTCTTCCGCCACTCCCTTTCTGCCCGTCTACATGAACCCTTCAGAGCGCGGAGGGCACTGTCATACCAAGGACTCGACTGCCTGGAGCTGGATTTACTAGAGATGATGGGCACCAATACGTCAAGTGCCTTGGTAATCCAGCTGCAGAACTGGTCGTAGCCCGAGGTGGCATTAAGCAGAGGGCCTAATGGCTCTTCAGCCAAGATGTAATGTAGGTCCTCTAGCCTAAGCTTATTCCAGTGACGCCGAGGGATCCACTTAGGAGATGGAATAGTAGGGGTTTCGGGGAGAGATAGCCAGACGGACACCAAAAAATGATCGGTCCAGCCCACTGGAGAAACAGCCAGAACTTGGACATCCGTTAAGTTAGTAAAAAATGGGTCCAAAATGTGACCAGCCACATGTGTGGATTGAGTGACAATGGTTGAGGCCACCATCTCCTCCAGGTCAGTAAGGGGGCTGCTGGGTTCTTGCCTCCGCCTGTTTTTGATGCCTGCTTGTGATGTTCTGCCATTTTCTTTTTGGTTTGGCTCCTGAGGTCATAAAAACGTTTTTTCAGGTCCTCTGTGTCTCTGGTGGTCACCCCAACTGCATTTACTTTGTACAAAATGTCCAGCCAGATTTTTCTTTTGGCTGATTCTGCCACAGTGAGAGACTGCTTGCCAAACAGTTTGTGGTGCACCTTCACCACCTCCTCAACAAGGACCTGCAACTCCATGCTGCTGAATTTGAGTTTCCTCCTCCTCTCAGGCTGCTCTTTTTCCTTGCTGCTTGTCATTTTTCACTTTTAAAAGTGCACCAAACCCTTTCTTCTGCTCAGTGACTCAGCTCAGCTCCAACTGCCTTTCCAGAAGCTTCTAATTAGTTGCAGCTGCCTGTGTAGCCACTTCCTGGGAGGGAGGGGGAGGGTGGTAGCACCTGATTGGCTGCCTACTTAAGTTTCACTTTTGTTTGCTTTCTGATTCTGATTTACCGATTCGGTAAATACCGATTCAGTAAATACCGATTTGGTATTCCCCATGCATTCCTATGGGCCAGAGGCCCATAGGAATGCATGGGGAATACCGAATCGGTATTTACCAAATCGGTATTTACTGACTGTCCGATACCGAATTTTACTGAATCAGTATTTTTTACCGATTTTTTTTCAACTTACCATTTACCGATTCTAAAGTACCGATTCGGTAAAATTCGGTATTTTAGAATCGGTAAAATCGGATTACCTACATCCGGCCCTATGTGTGTTAATTGGCCAGGATAGCCTATGTGGCATGATACACATACCTACAACACGAGGATCATCAATGGGATCATTATTTGATAAACAGCATCAATGGGATCAGTATTTGATATACTGCTATTACATCATCTTGGTACACAGAATCAGGAGTGAGATGGGTCATTGAGCATGGTGGGCCGGTATTTTAGCATTAGGCGAATTCCACCTCAAAGATTTGAGACAGAAGTAAAGATTAGAAGTATGATGCTCAACTTCAGAGAGTTGCAAAGACAGCTAAAGGAAAGGGTTTACTTTTCAAGTCTTTCATATTTCTGTTTAAAAAAAAGGTTTATTGGATCAAGAGAAATAAGAATAAAATACAACAATTTGGTAATACCCACCATGAATATAACCTAAAATATGTATAACCAAGAATTCTATAAATCAAAGAAAACTAAAATTTTGCAATTGAATTAACAAAACATATTATCATAATACCAACATTGAAGAGCATACATTTTTTTAAAGTATATCAAAGGAAAAGAAAGAGGGAAGAAGAGAAAATAGAGGAAGGAAGTTAGCCTTGTCAAAGAAGGAAAATGTAAGCATAGAGCAAGTCAATGTGTAGTGATCAACCATACACTGAAAGAAAATTAATCATGGAGATTAAAACATATCATTTGGCTCCTTATAATACACATGGTGTTGGGATGGGAGGGCCATAAAAGGTAACCATAACATATCTCTTTTGACCATTTGCTGAGTGGAGTTTATATAAGGTGAATCCGGTCTATGATTATTGCATACCATAAGCAAAGTGAGTTTGGTGGTATGTTTTCAGCTAGACATAATCATTTGTAGTGCACTAGCAATTATTAGGTCACTAAATTTTCCCGTCATAACATTAGAATACTAAATATGATAGGAACCTCCTGGAAAAATATGTACTTTGTTAAACGGTAGTGTGATTGAACATATGGCTGTAATGTTATCCCAAACTACCCCTTGGACAATCAAAGAACAAATTCAATAAATCACTACAGTTGTTATTGGAAGACCAGCATTAACTATTGTTAGGCAACTTAAATTTAAAATGAGTCTTAGGATTAAAAACAACCCGTTATAGAAAGAAAATAATGGTTGTGTAGTACTTGCTGAACAAGATGTGGAATGTATTTTAGGATATATTCTATTCCATAGTTGGATAGTAAAAACATGTTTAAATAGGTTTAAAATAATTTTCTCATCTTGGTCTACCTCTGGAAGTGTATCAAGACCCTTGTATATCTATGAGGGTCTTATTGTGGTTGAAACATTTCATGGAAAGGGGTTTATCCTGATGATTGTAGTCCAAAGTGTGAAGAGTGATGAAGGGTTCATATTCACAAAAAGAAGATGAAGGTGAATTCAATTTTATTTGTAAGTCAGAAAATAAAAAAAGCTGACCTACTATAATAATACTCTAATTCATCCAATCTTTCCCAAAAAGTACTTTATTATTTATTTTAATATTTTTATTATACCAAATGAGAAACATTTTTAAATTGGTGTAAGACCTTGTGAGAAACGGTTTGGTCAAGGACACAGAGAAAGTTATAACTGGGAAGAGAAAGATTTTGGAGGTTGTGAGACAAAAGCAAAATGCTTAAAAGTAAAAGGCGTTGTTAGGGTATGTTCCCACAATTGCACACAGCAGGGGTTGAGGTATAATCACCCGCCTAGGGTGTCCATATCTGTTTAATGGTAAACGGTGAGTGGTATTTTATACATTTAGGAAAATTAACCCACCAGAAACTTTAGTTTATTGAAGTTTATGCAAAGAAATGCATGCTCTTTTATTCATCCTCCCAGAGTTTAGCAGCAAATGATCTAAAACATTATTTAAGAAAAGCTGAGGAAGTTTCAATGGAAGCATGGAGGAATAAAAATGAATAGTCGGTAACATCATAATTTTAATGGTGTCTAATCTGTCCCACCATGATAGATATAAAAGTGACCTTTTCTCAGACATCGGGCCTAATTACGAGTACTGTGGCCCCGGGGCCACCCTGCCCTTGGATAGTGGTTTGACCACCACCATCGTTTCTGGCCTCCTGTCCTATTATAATGATGATGGTGGGACCACCACAAGAATGACGCCTCTGTCGGATCCAGGATCCCGCAGCGGCGCTGAGAAGGTCTGAAAATGGTGGTGGTGCAGATGCTAGCCCCGCAGAGGAGATTATGACCTGCATTTCCACCGACCATTTCATGACAGGGACCTCACCATGAAAAGGTTGGTGGAAAGGCAGTGAAACCTAAACAGGGTCCCCTGATGAATCTGCCCATGGTGTGCCCCCTAGAATTGCCCGTTGTGCGTGCAGTGTGGCATGCACAACATGGTGCATGCCAAACAGTGCACCCAATTTGCCAGCAGTCCCAAGGTGGCTTGATGGCTGGCTGCAATCCTCAGCCAAAGCATGCTGCTGCCAAGGAACAACTGCAGCAGCCTGTCTGCCCAGATACAAAATCGTAATTGGGTGGGCAAGATGCAGCAGGCTTGTTGGTTTTCCTCCTACCGCCATGGAGGCAGTCTGGCTGGATGGCAGTCAAACTCACAATCAGGCCCATAGTAAGTATTTTTTTCTTGACAGTGTCTATGTTACCAGAAATAGTTTCGCATACAGGGCTGGAGTACATAATACCCAAACATTTGATGTTTTTAGAGTTCCATATGAATCCAGAATTGTGAAACATCTCTTTATTACAGTTTATATCAAGGGGTGGAACATCTGAGTTATCAATATTCAATTTGTATCCAGAAATCTTTGAATATTCATTGAGTAAACAAAATAATTCAGGATTTCATGTTGAGGGTCAGATACAAAAGATAGGATATCATTTGTATAAGCTGTAGACGTAAAGTGGCATATGAATCTGTTCTAAAAAAGGTTCAAGAGAGAAAATAAACTGCAAGGGAGATAGCAGACATCCCTGTCAAGTGCCTCTGCACAATTGAAAAAAGGGGATTGTACCTGATTAACAAACATGGAGGTACTGGACATAGAATAAAGTAACCACTGGTTTTTAAGATATCAGGACTTGTTTAAGATATCAGGACTGAATCGGTCCCATTCAAGAGCTCTTTTCAATGAACACAATCAAGTACATTTTCTGTGTTTAGTGTTATGGCTGCAGTGGGAATGGTGTGTTCAAGAACTGCATGTTGCCTGTCTAGAAAAGTTCTAGAATTATCTGTGATATATCTGCCTTTTACAAAACCTGAATGTTCAATGGTAATCAAATCAGGAATAATGTGATTATTACATAGGTCCAAGATCTTTGCAAAAACCTAACCGTCATTATTAAGTAACACAGTGGGCCTATAGTTTCCACATTGAGACAAATCTGTACCTCTTTTACTAATAAAGGAAAACATAGGTTTGAGGAAGGTGACATTCATTTTGTTTGTGGGGAGAAAATAATGAATAACAATAATTTAGGAACTAAAGTCTCACAATTGGCCTGTTTGTGACTGGAAAAATGCTTTTTGAATGTACAAAGCCCAAATTGCAATCGCAATTTGGGTTTTGCAATCTGATATTTGGTAGGGGTGGGTTTAGGGCATGCCTTCTAAATACTGAATCACATTGGTATGCACAAATGCTTTCTAACCGAAATGCGTTTGCAAATCATTTGGGGGCATATAATCAAGAACAACGTTAAAATTATCGCCGCTTTAGCAGCAGGAAACTGCAGCTAAAGCGGCGATAATGGGCTTGATAATATGCCCTTGAGAATTCCCACGGGCATATTATCAAGCCCATTATTGCTGCTTTAGCGGCAGTTTCCTGCCGCTAAAGTGGCGATAATTTTAAAGCTGTTTCTTGATAATATGCCTGATGGGCTTTTGGACTTTACCACCAACTCAAAGTTGATGGCAATGCATTGGCAAATTAGAAGGGAACCCTAATGTAACCCCTTACCCTTTGAGAATGTTAAGAAAATATTTTTTATGAGCAGTCAGTGGGCCCACAGACCACTGCCTGCTCTTAAAAAATTAAAACAAAAAGTAGCATTTTTTATTGTTGAAATGCATCCATTTTTCCTTTAAGAAAAACGTGTCGTTTTTTAACAAAAAAAAAACTTTATTCAAAGGCAATCACAGACTTGGTGGTCTGCTCACCTCAGTAGGCAACTATTCCTGTGATCACTGTGATTCCTAATGGGTCATAAACTACGACCTGCCTCATTAATAATCATGAGGTAGGTCAATTCAAACCCTTCTTGATATTCTCACTGGTGAGAAGTCACACTTAACAGGTACTGATTGATTGGTTGATTAATTGATTGACTAGGAATCATTAGCATTAAACGAAAGGTTCGTACATAAGAAATAGCGATTTCCAAATAGCGCTTTGGATGGAATCACTATTTGGAAATTGCTATACCTAGTCTTTGTCCTTCCGGCCCTTGGTCCTGTATTTTAGGTATAGAATTTTTAAAAATTATCTATTGTCTCTTCAGATGGAAGACGTTCTGGAGTATAAAGTTGGTTTATAATTCAGAAAACAATCCAAAATCTTAGAATCAGTATAGGGCTTATTACCATTTTGCATCCCCCATAGTATTGTGCATGAACTTTTAATATAGAGCCACAGGCATGTTCGATAGATGATATGTTAAACTCTAATATAGTATTAGCTAAATGTCCTAATGTATCTTTTTGGTTAGAAGAAAAGTATTTGAGGTCTTTGATATGTTGCAACTGAACAGAAGAATGTTTTAGCACCTTACTCTTTTTTACTGCAGCATAATGAAAAATAAAACCTCCAGGTTCCGCCTTAACCCTTTCGGTGGTCATGACGGAGTGGAGAAGCGTGGCTCAGTGGTTAGAGGCGGCAGACCTGGAAGCTGAGATCAGCCGTGGACCAGGGTTCGTTTCCCCGCCTCGGCGGGTCTCGGGCTCAAAAATTCCACGGACTTGATAATTCTCGTTCCGGTGCCTACTCAACTCACAGGGTCACACTCTGCGACTCTGGGCAATAGCTTGCTTAATCTCCACTACGGCCCCTCGCGGCGGGATGCCTGGCTTTCACCTTGTGGACACCCTGCCGGGGTATCTCACAGGGGAATACCAGGACGGGTTCCCTAAGCAAGCGCCGAGATGCCTACGGGTAGTCGTGCGCTATACAAGAGCGTAATCATTTCATTTCATTTCTGTCATGAGCATCAGTGCTCCTGTATGGCCCCTATCAAAATGTGCCTGAAACAGTCCCCCTTATCCCCGTTGCGGAAAGACCGTGACCGACAGTCCCCCGGTAGGCCCACACGTGGTGATTCAGACGCCGGGGAGCCCCAGTTGCTAGACAACCCCTCTTGTTATGGCGTGGCTCCGTCCAGGTTAATTACGGTGATAGGGCGAGGGCTCACCTGCTCAACATACTCACCTGGGCCCATATATTTATGTATATATTAGACAGGTAAACCTAAACACAATCAATTAGGGTTTTTACCATTTGGATTTATACCATTTATCTTACCAATCCAAGTCACCGACACCTATAGTTCAAAAGAATCAAGGGAGTTAAAGAGAGAATAGGTAGCAATAATAACATTTAGCATTTCATAAATAACCACAAACTCGGGAAAAAGTTTAAATTCTTTATCTAAGTAAATCTTTTGAAAAAGTTATAAAACATGAACTCAAATTAACTTCGTATTCTGTTTAGACTAATGCAGATTTAAACATAAACATTGCAAATGATTTGAAGAAAAAATGTTGTTAAGCATTTTAACAGAGGGTGGGTAAAGAATGGAAAAACAGTACAATGACAAACCCACACTTTATAGTTACCTAGAATGGTGTGGAGACCAACCCAGGCCACGGGCTGAGTCAAAGAATAAGAATCCCAAAGTACAGGTGCCAGCAGGAAAGAACAGGTGCAAGACAGATCAGGACAGGTTATGAACCAAATTGGATCAGGACAAGACCACCATAGGCTAAGACCAGCACCACAGCTAAAGTTCAAACGACAGCGTTGTAAACCCTCTCTGCAGCTAACAGTCGAACCCCGGTCAGATCATCGATCTCCTCCCGAGAACCCCGATTGGGTTATCGAATCTTCTGACAGAGTGCTCCGCCAGCAACTCTACTCCCGATCACCTATTGAGTGCGTTGGGTCAGTGACAGGTCAGCTATTCGGACAAGTCGGACAATCTAACTAGCTAAGCCTACTCTAGTTATACTATTTTCAGGTCAGTGTACCACCCCCAAATGTTGCAAATGTGGGAATCCCACAATTTTTATTGGACAAAGAACGAGGAGTAGCCATCACACCATTTTCTTCTGAAGCGACTTGTCAATCATGTATTCGAATTATTCCCTCCCATAACTTTATCTACCCATGTACTTTTATTCCGCCCGGTAGTGAAATGTAACAATAAACATAAACAACATTGTTCAATTCAGCTTCCTCTAGCAAGGCAAGGAGTTCATTCTTCTCCGCTATCCATTTCTGATTAGCTTGAGTTCAAGGCTACAGCTTCAGTGGCTTCAGGACATTTGTCGCGCAGGCGCAGTTTCTCCAAAGATGGAGTTCAGCAAAGCGTTTAGGCCCATTATTTTGTTGCATGTAAAAATAGAAAAGAAACAGTTTTAGAGACACAGAAATAAATGAATGCACTGTATACCACTTCTTTCTACTCTATTCCCATTATTTTATTTTAACTATTGCATTAAATATTAAGCGAAAACAAACAGCTTAGCAAAGCAGCAATGCAAGCTTCTTGCACGTTAGGACACATAACAGCCATCTTAGTTCTATTGCGCAGAAGCAAAAGTTTTCCCACCAAGCATGTCACGTGAGCATGACAGACTCATGCGCAGTAGAAAATCCCGCGTAGCAGCAGCCATTTTAGTGCAAGCGGATTATAGTTAGTAAAAGCACATTGGCAAACTTCCCCTAGATGCCTAATACGTCGTGTAATGCAATATTAATAATACAAAACATGTTAGTTAGTATATTAATATTATTTTTTAGAGGGTTGAGTACGAGCAAGTCACTTTACGTGTAAAACCTTGCTCCATCAACGGCCTCTCGTGGGTGATTCCTTTAGCGGCTATAATTGCAGGCAACACTCTGGGGCAATGCAGACTCCCCGCAGGTCTCCGGTTGTGCGCCAACTTACACACAGCATGGAAGAGACGATCTTGGGACAGATCACAGGCTGGTAATGCATGTCTCACAAAGGCACCAGCGGCTTACTGGTAGACACAGCTGTTTTGTATAGGCGGTGTAAAATCTAAGCACTGTTCAATAAATGCGAGCCTCACGATCTTTGGAACTTTTATATCCCTGTGTCCCTGCAACAGGAGGCCAGCTCTCCTCAGGCCCTTGGAGACTTTTGGACACAGCACACAGCAAAGTCCTGCCTTCAAGCAGGTGGGGCGAACACATCGCAAGCAAAGTCCCCTGTCCCCTTCCTTAGTAGTAACAGCAAACTGTAGGTAAGCCCCAGAACACACAGCAAGGGCAGTCTTCCTTTGCAGCCTCTTCAGCAGATCTTCTTTTACAGGGATTCCTCTTGTTGGCAAAAGTAGTCTTCTCTGGCAAACTTTTATACTTTCAACAGGAGGCCAGCTCTTCTCAGGCCCTTGGAGATTTCCTTTTCAGAAGGGGACACAGCACACAGCAACAAGTCCTTCTCCTTTCCTTGGCAGAATTGCAACTGCAAGTCAGCCCCAGAACACACAGCAAGGGCAGTCCTTCTTCCAAGTTTCATGCGCTCTTCTCCTTGGCAAAGGTTCTTCTTACTTCCAGGACTGATATAATTTTACAGGGGTTCAGGTTTTACTTTTATACCCCAAAAGTCTTTGTTCTTCATGTGTGAGGGGTGCTGGACCGAGTCCAAACCAGTTCTGGGTGTACTCTGCCAGTGCACCTCTCTTTCCTTTGTGAGTGTGGGGCAGGGCCATCAAACACACCACAGGAGGTGGAGCCAGCATTGTGGAAGGCAGACACAGCCCTATTCAGACCCAGGCGCAACTCCTCTCACCACTCCAAATCCAGATCGGTCTATTCAGCGTAGTTCTGACTCACCAAGCCTCCTGTAGTCACCCCCAGCCCCTGTCACTCACAAACCAGACAGTCAATTCACAAACAGGCAGAGGCACACAGAAAAGGTTGAATAATAAAATAGCCACTTCCTAAAAGTGCTATTTTCGAATACAGAATTTAAAAATCATCCTCCCTAAAAGATGTGTTATTAAATTCTGAGTTCAGGGATACCAGATTTCAATTTTCTATCTTGCTCCTATGGGAAGATATATAGGTAAACATTATATACAGCATTCTCCATTCTAGCCTATGGGCAATGTAGCCTTTCAATAGTGAAAAACGAAAATGGCAGTATTTCACTATCAGGACATGTCACCCACACTAGTACATGTCCTACCTTTCACATACACTACATCCTGCACAGGGGGGTAACTTGGGCCTACCATAGGGGTGTGTAATGTGCAAGAAAAGTGAAGGGTCTGGACTGGTAAGTGTGTACACTTGCCAGGCCAACATGGCAGTTAGCAACTGCCCACAGGCCCTGCGGTTTCAGGCCTGAGACACCATTTTAGGGCTACTCATGTGGGTGGCACAATCAGTGCTGCAGGCCCAGTAGTAGCATTTGAATTACCAGCCCTGGCATGCTCAGTGCCCTTTACTAGGGACCTACTGGTAAAACAAATATATCAATCATGGATAACCAATCACAATAACAATTTACAGGGAGAGCATATGCACTTTAGTACTGATTAGCAGTGGTAAAGTGCCCAGAGTCCTATAGCCAACAACCACAGGTCAGGAAAAACAAGGGAGGAAGAAGCAAAAAGTTTGGGCATAACCCTGCAAAAAGGGCCATTTCCAAAAGAGTTTCTGAGCAGTGCATTGCTGGGGCACGAGTTAGAGTTGGCTCAGCTATCTATAACTGCTGTATTTCTCTGGTTTGGTTTGAGGGAAATGTAAGCCTACTATGATGTTTCTGTAGCCTCTGTTTTTTTCAAACTGTATTTCCTATCTATAACGTCCCTGTAAACTTTGTTTTTTTTCAGTGAATTGCTAAGGTTTTTCAAAGGCTAATTCATAACTATAGCAAACCTGTAACCTTTGTTTTTTTCCAGTGAATTTCAAAGTATTTTTTTATTTGATTTCCTAACTGTAAACTTTAACAGTGGGTATGTGAGTTGCTGTATAGGTTGGTGACTGGGTGTGTGAGTGGCTGAGTCACCCTCATTTGGAAATAATACAGATAACCCAGGCCACATAATGGACCCTTAGGAGCCCACGTGCAAGGGTTCTCACTTTAAAGTTGTTGTCTCCCTGGGTCTGACTGTAGGTATACAGGTATGTAGGTAACTATAACTACCTACTGACGACCACCAGTAGGTAAAATAAATAAATATATATAAATATATAACCTCTCCTTAGTCCTCCCTTAAACCCTCCAAGTCACTTGTAATCATTCTTCATGTTTCAGCCACTTCCCCGTCCCTCCCACATTTACTACTAAAATGTATATCTACATGTGGGCAGATCTCCATAGTCTGGGTAGAGATCCCTCCACGGAAAAGATAGGATAAGCAGAGGCATGTACCTCCATACATACGTTAGTGAATAGCATTTTGTAGTACATTGGTTGTATTAGTGTAGTATTCCTAAACATACAACAAAAAACAGGTTGTGAATAGGCCCTATAGTCTTTTATAGGAGGCTGCGAAGTACAAGAATAAGTAACCTTTCATGTTCTTTAGGTATTGGTACTTGACTGGCATATTTCTTGTTAGGATTTAGTACATAATCTGTTTCCTCTTTTATCTTTATAAATTCATTTTGTAGGGTTTTAATTCTCAGACCTAGTCGAAGCTCCCTCCTGTTGCAGTGTTGCTCATTCTAAAACACCAGACAGTGTGGTATTAGATTGTGTCACTCAGGTGAAATGATAATATGAGCTAGCAATCTTTCAAGATGCACTAATTTGCAACCAAATTCACTGGGGGTGAGGAGAGCTTCCACAGTTCTTCAAACTTACTACCAACCTCACATTAACAATATGTATGTCAGAAGTAGATCCATCGGAACTCAAGCCAGAGAAATAGAGACACTGGATATAGTAACACTGCATATTTGCACAGCTGGGCGTAGACTGCATAGCAGGAGCATTGATATCTAAATACAAGAGCAGGCCTTTAATATGGCCATGATATTGACTTTGGCATTTAAATTCTAGAATTGCTTATGATATACCTGCTGGTATTCTCTGTATTTCTAACCTTCTATTTGGGAATAAAACTTGCTGCTATTCGTCTGATGAAATATAGCTAAATTTGATATGGAAATTATGAATGACACACTGAGATATTATGGGTTGCTTCTTAGCAGGCGTTATATTCAATATAATGTGACAACAATCCATGGCTCAGATTACATTCAAGTTCATGAGCTGATAACTGTTATATGAAAGGCATTCCTTAACATCATGTAGGTTGCCTGCTACACTTAGTATCCATGTACTCGTTCTAATAAATACCTTAATACAATAGTAGTTCTAAGAACAAATGAGTACATCTGTGTCAGAGGTGCTTCAACTGACTCCTCATATAGAACAATGCAATTAATATTTAATACTCAGAAGTCACAGATTACTTTTTGTGGAAATAAAGAGCAAAGTAGATTTTGCATTTCTAATGAACAACTTCTTGTGGAAGTAAAGTGCAAACCAATTTGCAATTCCAATAGATGTATCCTTCTGAAAAGTAACAAAAGGCAAAATATGAGATCACAATGCTAATGGACTTTTCCTTGAAAAAGTAACTGCTGCTAGTCTATAGCCTTACAGAAGTGTGATGTGAAAACTCTTCTATGTTTCCAAAGATTACTTCCCAGAATAAGAGATTTCAAGGATTCCAAACTTCTAGACTGCAAGTCCCGGCTGCAGCAACTATATATAACTATTGCCTGGAAACTGAAATAATGAACCACAAGGAACTTAAGTCTTAAGCATTCATTAGGGCCACCATCATTTGCAAAACCTGGCAGAGTACTGTGGCTCGGTGGAATAGGTAGTCCAACTTGCCTTCACTCTGGTGTTTAGTGTACTATATCCTACTTAGACACAAGGGTTTTGTCCAGGAAGAGCCCACACTCTGTGCACTCCTCTATCCTATTCTGCTTCTTAAGAGAAGCATATTCAGAACCTCTAAGTAGTGCGTCTCCATGTATCATGCAGAGGTAAGCACATACTTTGATGCATCATGACAAGGTTTTGCTCTGTCCATCACAAGCTGTAAGAATGTTTTGGGTACTTTAACAGGTCCACCAAACTCCCTCAGAATGTTGTCTTTCTTGCAGCTTCATGATATTTGATCCTCTTGGAAGTAAGCTACAGCTTTAGTTTCCACATCATTTATGCAACAAGACTGCGTCTGATAATTTTATGATGGAGCTGAGAATTGCCAGACTATTTACCTATGTTAAGACCAGTTTCTCAGATATTTCCATTGAGTGGTTCAATGTACAGGATAATTTGAATAGGAGTTTAATTAGTGTAGGAACTAGGGTTGTGCACAACAGTGTGCAGTACTCCATGAGGAGATTGTGACAATCTGAGAAGAAGGTTTCCATATTAACTATATTTGATATGTTTTCCAGGTAAATTGCTATCAATTTAGAATATGGATGTGTAGCTCCCATTTCTTGAGATGTTGAAGAGGACCAATGGCAATGGCTTCGGTAAGGTCCAGGAATTTTCTTTTTCTAAAATCTTTAAAGCATTCTTGGACCTGGCCTTCTCTGCAGAATCACCCCAAACATTTTGCCTTCACACCTCCTGTTTTGCTGAGTTATTTTATGTTGGCGTAAGGACTCTGTGCACTGTACCACTTTTAGCCAGCGCTAGAGAAACTGTGATTGTGCCCTAAAATGTGATACAACTGGCTTACACCTGGTTAAACGGGGCTGTGAATTACCACACTTGCACTTCAAAAGAGGTGCCTTAGCCTACAAACAAAGAACTTCACACTATCCTTTTATGACCTCATAGCCACTGGGGACAAGGCAGGGACACAGGAAATTCCAGACCCCTCTCTGGGGACAAAACTCCAGATATAACCTACAATTCAAAACAGATATGAGAATAAAGCTAGTACTCCCGGAATGACACTTTAGTACATTTTTAGATCTGTGGATGATACAGACGGAGCACTGGCCTAATGTTTGAGACCAGTCCTGCTGTTTAAGAAGGAAGGCTGGACCTGCTCCCTTCATCTCAGGCCATCTGAGTGACTCCAAGGTCTAGTTAGCTGGCCTCCTGTTCCAAGCTACAGGGACAAAACAAGTTGCAGAGGTCACCCTGCAACTGGCCAGTGATCTGATGAACTGGACATGCCTGGACCTACAACTGGACATACCTGAGCCCTGCTGGCCTCAGATGGAGTGACTTCCTGATCCCAAAAATGTGACTCTAAGGTCCTGAGATCAACTCTTCACGGTACAGTATCTATTTTCCAAAATTGGTTTGGGATTTTTCTTGGTTGACTGCTTTTGGGCCAAGCTACTAGAGGTTTAAGCACAGGCTCATTGAGTGACTTTTGTGGTTTACCCTGACAAGGATTGTGGTCACTGCTGCAAACGTTTTCACCCCCTCAATCAAAAACCCAGTTTCTCACATTCATCCTCAATGACCGTGAAGGTTGCGATCCTGGTACTGCAATCTTCTCCGACACATGACTGGTTTAAGTCGAGTACTTTTTATTCTTAACATGTATTTTAGCTCTTTGTTGGCTATGCTCTCCAGTGTTATGCAGGCAGTGAACATCCCCTCTTTCAGTAGAAAGTTTATGTGTTGTCCAGTATGGAGAAATGTGAATTGCCATGTCTTTTTATAAAGAGGCTGGAATAAGATTTTTATGGTGAAGTCAGGGTCATAGATTTTGTCAGTTGGGATGTGCTCAGCGGAATCTCCTTCTAAGTTCTGAATTAGGTGTATTATCCTGCGTCACTAGGATGAGCATTTTTGTTTGTGTTTTGTCCAGGAAACAACTGGCATTTTTCTTTTAATTTTCTTTTTAGAATACAGAGTGATTGGTTGTGGTGGGTTAGCAATTCTGTTTGCTACATCATATAGCTATTGCGGTCTATTCTTTGCTTTGCTTTGCTTCCTCTTTTTGGAATAAGGGGGCTTTGGCCTTAAGTATGTGTTTTTCTTCTTTTCTGGCACATTTAAGAGTGTTTGCATTGGAAATTGACATTCTTTGTCCCCAGACATTTTCTGATTTATTCGCCGTTTCACAATCTTCATTGAGTTCTTTAGACACTCACCCTTGGGCTGAAATTGGTATCTAACAATTGGAGTGAAATTTGTAGTGTTATAAATTGGTTATAATAATCCATCTCTCATATCTTCTGGTTTATTTAATAGGAGTTATGACCTAACCGTAAAACAATACAGTACAAAGTGGTGCATAATTAGTGCAACCCCAGTGGCTGTGCGTCCATGGGGGGCGTTGCCCCACTAACAGCATGGCCACATTAATTTCTTCCTCTTTAACTTCAAAACCACTGTGACCGTCCTTACTCGAAATCAGGCCGCCGGAGTCAGGACGCTGAAGGTGGAAGGGCAGCACTGCAGGGTTGGGTTTGTAACTGTTTGACTGACAGCAGCAGCAGCAGCAGGGAGGCCTAGTGCACATGTTCGGGTTCAGGCTGGTAATTTTTCTGACCAGCCCGAACATGCGCACTAGTACTAGCCTGCAGTGCCCTGCATTAGGAGAGTGAGCGAGGGTTGCTACTGGCCAGTGGCTGCCTATGGGCGGGGAAAGTCACTGCTCAAGCCAATCCTGGTGCTGCAGGAGCAGCGCCTAGATTGGCTGAGAGGGGTTGCCACCAGCAAGTGTTGTCTTTCAATGGCTGCAGCGGCGGGAGGATGATTAGAAGAGACACCTTTTCACTTTCGGGTCTCGCTGTCTTTTACCCTCCGTCAGAGGAGGTGCGGTGCCAGACCCAGTCAGGTAAGTTTTCTTTACTTTATTTATTTTAAACCTTCCCCCCGCCCGCAATCATTGCGAGCAGCGATTCGCCGCTGCCTGTGCTTCTAACCAGGGTCCGTAGTTGACACCAAGTCCTGCACGCTTTGTTTTGAAGAATTATGCACGTTTCTGTAAAGACCACCAGTTTCTAAAATCATCTGCACACCTTAATTTTATTGAAATCGCGCTTCTTCACACTTCTGCTTATAGATCTTTGTGCAGCTTCAAAGAATTTGGTCTAACAGTGGCACCGAAACCCACAGAATCATACCGCATTGACGCATTCTTTGCCAAGCAACACTGTGACTTCATACTGTAGATATTCAAAATAAACATATTAGCTGAAGACCTTTTTAGATGTTTTTGCTCTGATGCATCAAACATGTACTTTGTGCATCAACAAGAGCACCAAAATTAAACAATATTCAGAAGCTGCGTGCATGTGATACTGACTACTGTTCAGGCCTGCAAAGAAAAGCTGGTTCAAAGAATTTGAAACACGGGCATATTTTCTTTAAAGAAACAGCACAAAATGACTACTAAATAATGAACAAGGAGCATTAGGTAAAACCTTATTACTCTGTGCAGCACTTCTGCTCATTAGTTGTTTGCACAGTGTCACTACAGATATAGATCAACCATACGCACATCAATCTAGCACCATCTGTGCATAGCCATAGTACTAGTACTATTGTATGAATCGTCCTTCATTTCGCCCTTACTTTTAATCAGATACAGCATCTTCACTGCTGTGAAACGCTGTATCGTACATCACTGCTGTGATATGCTAAAACGTACATATGGGAACAGGGAGGTTTCCATAACTATGCCGCTATGGTTCATGTGCACCAATATGTGAGCAATGTGTTCTTTTGCAGCAAGCCTGGTATGCCACAAGTAGGAGAAATTAGTGCTGACAAAGTCAATAAGTGGATCTAAAGTGTTAGCCCACAGTGGGAGAAGGCAGGGGGCACTATACATTACAGGAGGATGGCTCCTGGAGATGGGGCCATGGTGTTGCTTTGTTATTTTCATTAGTGTTTGTTTTGTGGGACTTTGAAGATGCAATGTAATGTAATTGCTGACACTAGTGTGTGTGTTTGTATTTATATATGTGCGTTTGTATTTATATAGCGCACTTCTACCCAGAGGTCTCGTAGCGCTGTATTCATACCGCTGTGGAACCCATCCTGGCTTTCCTGTGAAATGTCCACTCCTGGGCACCCCCAAGGTGAAGCCAGGTATCCAAGCGCTGCTGGGGCCATTGTGGAGATTAAGCAAGCTATTGCCCAGAGTCACAGAGTGGGACCCATGATTAGACTAGGCACCGAGACGAGAATTATCAGGTCCAGGGAAATTGAGTCCAAGAGCCGCTGAGGCGGGAATTGAACCCTGGTCCCGGGCCAGACCTCTGCATCAGGGTCTGCCGCTCTAACCATTGAGCCACGCTTCTCCACTAGTCTGTAATGTCACATGGCTTGTCTTCAAAAGGAGCTGCATTCTTGTACCCTATGTGCTCCTTCAGCAGTGCTAATTGTCAGGGTTTCAAAACTCCAGGTGACGAGGCCCACTTCATTTCTTGCCTATGTGCAGACGCAGATGTGTGCAATAGACTCAACTAAAGACTAGAAGTAAAATTAACTCTGCAGAAATAAGCTCTGTAACTTAATATACATGTGCTTGCAGACAAAGCTCAGTCTCCTTCAAAATAAATATTCACTCTGGCTACAGTAGTTTACAGCCTCAGCACTCCCTGTTCTAAGAGCCCCCCACCCCCAAAACCCTCTTTTGACGGTCGGGCTCGCTCACCGCCGGTGACAGGAATCATCACAAACTTTTACGCCACACCACTTTCAAATGTCACCAGCCACCACTGCAGAGGGTGCAACTTAGGAGAGGGGTACAGCCAGGGTCTCAGGAAGCTGACTTGTTTGCCCCGGCAGAAGGGTGCAACACAGGCATGCAACTGTGGGGAGATCCTGATCTCCTCTTCAACGTGCTGCAGGTCCCTCTGCATTGAAAGATGACGTGTCAATGTCAAAGCTGTCGGTCTGCCTTTCAATGCTGTGCTGTCCCAGTGCCAGAGGCGTAGCTAGGGAGGGACGGGAGGCCTGTGGAATGCATGTGTGGGTGTGAAAGCATGGAAATACCTCGCCTGTGCTAGTGCCTTTTTCCATGGGACCCGTCTGTTAATTTGCCAAATCATTATAGGGAAAATGTGTAAATTGTATTTTTTTAAATATTGGACTTAATGGTTGGTAGTTTTTTTTAAAAGTTGTCAAAGCAGGTTTTGTGTTTGGGTAGAATTATTTCTTCACAAAATAGAAGGCATTGAAGTTGCAGCTTTAGCAATTGGGGGAGCAACCTAGTTAGTCAGCAACCTAGTTAGTCAGTATGCAAGTGACCTCATGGCGTGTGCCATCACAGGGCAGGATGTCACAATGTGTGGCATCACAGTAAGTGACATCACGCGAAGTAACATCAGATAAGATCCCACACATTTGTTTTGTGGCTTATCATGAGTATATAAAGCACATTATGAGATTTAACAAATTGTGCTTTAGGCTTGTGCTGCAAAAGTGGCACAATCCCAATGTAAAATGTGGAGCTCAACACATAGTACTAAAATTGTTTTTAAAACCCTGCCATAAAGAAACTGGCAACAAGGAGAAGCATGGTACTACATCTGTTATGCTTAATGGGTTGCAAAGTCTGTGTTATCTAATATTTTATGGGGCTAAGACCTCTGCAGAGGTGCCCAGTAAATATCAGGGAATAAAAATTTGTGAGAACCCTGGAGGTTAATGTATTTGTCGGAGAAATCTCTGCTTTGTGTAGTTCCGGATCTGAATCAAAGTAATGTAGAAGGTTAATGTGTCTCCTGCAAAACACATCATGTAATATGCAAATGACAGATTCATTTTTAATGTAGCTAGGTTAGTGGGCTACTGCTTTGAACACAGATTATTTTGTTCCTTGCAGTTTATAATTAGTAAACCTTATACTATTGCACAGTGAGCTATGTGTGACTGCTGCATCTTTTAACCTTCACAGTCATGCAACACATCTTGGACATTGATTTACACACTTGCAAGATGTATTGCCAATGTGTCTTTATATAAAGCACTCTGATACCCTGCAAGGGAAATACAGAAGGAGGGTGATTATTAATATTATAGTATATAAGCAGATGTGCAGAGCATAATATATTTATTGACACCTTTGAGTGTGGGGCTACTAATATCTATTTTATACATGAAGCCTGTTTCAAAGGGCTGCCATATTGTCAAATCAGTGGACGAGGAACCGGAAAAATATAATTTTCCAGGATCAAACAGTTGGTTACATTAGTAGAACCAGGACTGCACTACACTACACCATGGTTACGAGGCCTAAGGGATTGGAAGCCCCTACTCTACACCTTGTAGCCATAGTGTAGGAAGTGCAATAGGACCATGGTCTAGTGGGGTTATGGATCCAATGCACCCAGATTATGGTTGAATTTTACTGTCCAGTCAATGACCAGAGGGTAGTGGGAAGAAACAATTTACCTTGCTTGCACGATGGCCCATGGCATCATTGCTACACAACTGGTTCCGATCTTTTGCGCCTCACAGCATGATCCAGTTCTGCGAGGCACAAGAGAGTCATACTCTCCCCTGGACCTCATAGCCATGGTCCAGTGCTCTGAGGCCTACCAAAGCAGAGTGGCAGGGTGCAGGATTGTTCTTCATTTTAGATGTTTGTCCTGAATACTAATGCAAGCTCCTGTTGGATGCCAAATTTCGAACTTTTTTTTTATTGCCAAGGGACTGATGTAGGCAAGCGAGATAATCAATAGTGGGTGCAAAACAAATAGATTAGCTGGGAATCCTGGAAGCAGCCCATCCCAGTAGTAAGCCACAACACTGACTCTGGGACCAACCACTATGCAGAGTTGGCCAGCATGACAACTGGGAGGCAGGACGTGTACCACAGGACTAATATAATGTATTTCCATGTGGTATAGAACTTTAAAATAAAATTAGTTTTAATATTTATGTTTTTATTGTTTTACTGATATGCGCACCAAGAAAATTGCTTCTTGCAAAGCCGCTCAAAAATAGTCATTGATTGGACTTCCTATGATGTCATTTCCTTTGATTTGATGTGGATGCAAATTAGAAGGGGCCCACACATTCCCTTCTGCCCGGGGTCCCTAAATCCCTAGAGCCGGCTTTCCTCAAACACATCACAAAGACAGCCAAAGAAGCAGCCAGAAGTGAAACATGTACTGCATAATTTGTAGCATTACCATCTTGCTTAATTGACAGAGAAAAAAAGAACTAGACAGCAGTAGTGCAGGCTTTTCACCCAAATACAGTTGCAGAAGCACAAATGTACAAAGAAAAGCCCAGGTGAGTGATATTTATTTTTGGCGTTCCTGGCGCTATTGTGTTGAGCCAACCTCTAGAGTATGAAAGGGCTGGAGGCAGCTGTCCTAGTCGTGCTGGAATAGCCTTTTACCATGTACTATTCTTGGTTCCTTTGAGGTGTAATCCCTATCAGGATAGTAGGTGGCGTTTGTTGTTTAGAGACAGAGGTTCAGTTAGTACTGCAGTAATAGCCTTTTGCCATGTCATATTCTTTGTTTCTTTCAGGTGTGACTCCCATCTAGTTGGCAGGCGGTGTGTGTGTCCTGTTGTTTTGTCCACAAAAGGCTGATGAGGGTATAGTGTGAAGTTTTCAGTTCCTTGTGTCTTAGTGTTTCATCTGTGGGCAGGAGACTCCCAGGGTTTAAATAAGGGAGTGAAACCACAAATCAGTGTTGCAGGACTTTTCACTGAGCCCTGGTAGGCAACAGAAATAATGCAGGGTGTAGCCTTGGACCGTGTCATGTATGTGCATGTAACTTGCATGATCGAGGTAACTATTAGCGGCGATACTACATGTATCTTGGACCTCTTTCAAGTGCTCGTCGTCCTTTCTCCCCCCTCCCCCCATGCGCGGCAATCTGAGGGATAGCCCCGGGCGCCACAAGCTCTAGCTACGCCACTGCCCAGTACAGGCCCAAGTCTATGCCTGCAGGAGGGGCAGGAAGCTTTCAATGCAATATGGCTCACGGTATCTAGATGTGACATTTGCAAAACGCACAAAGAACGAATGCAAGAATAACAGAGAGATGATGGACACAATGCTGAACAAATTAAACATTCAACCCCAGTCACAGATCTGGGTTAAATCCAGCTTTTCAAAACGCAGCCACCGGTTTGAAATGCGTCAAAGACATGAAAACAAAAATGAGAACTCTAGGTATGATACTTCCAAGATATGTTAAAAAGATAGCGAAATTATGAAAAATATAACAAGAAGCAGAGATTTAAATAAATCACTTTAGTTGAAGGTGACTTAGGACGTGAATAAATTACCTTTCTGCGTTTAGGCTTGCACCTGACCTCTAAATCAGAACTGTAAACACAATTTCAGGACGAACTGTCCCAATCAGTTGTCAGAGGCCAGGATTAAGTAAAATGGATGCGCTGATGCATTTGGGAGACTTCCAGATTTTAATGGCTTGTCCCATGACTTTGATAGATTTCGTCAAAAGGCTGAAGTGCTTTGTTCCAATCTTGTTTTCTGCCGACATCAAATGCCAGTTTTAAATACATGCACCGAGTTCTATTCATTTGACACGTTGCTCGTAAGATTTAGGGGGTGATAACTCTATCGATGCCGCAGTTTTCATGAACTAAAAGCATATTATGTATTCCATTGTGCGAAACAAACAGCTGCTGAACTGTACCGCAGGAAATCTTCTAAAAAACTGCTGAATGTCGATGCAAATAAAGTTTATTTTGGGGGAGAATCAAGAATTTGCAACCCGTTTACCTAAGTTTAGACATAAGAATCAACATACGTTGCGAATGAAAAGTGAATTTGGTCTAGCAGATTTATAATGTAAACAGTACACTAGTCGATATCATTACATCGATAAATTGACATCTACGCAATATTTTGAAAGGTGTAACCACTCAATTACTAACACCTACTCTTGATCCAATATTGAGGGTCTTTAGGAAAATGTAGACTTCTGCCTGCAAAATATGGTGAGGGCTTCCCCGCCATCGCCTAGTCTCCTCCTGGTCCTCAACTCCACCTTTTAAAAGGCCTCATAAAGGTACACAGGTTACACAGTTCCTCAAGTACTGGATTTAGATTCCAGAGCGAATATTTATCATTTGTGCCTCACCAAGTTAAGTGTCTTGATTTTTTTGATGCTATTAAAATCTTTGGGGCAGAATTATGACAACTGGCGCATCCCTGCAATTCAGCAGAGATGCCCCAGAGAAGATGCGTCATGCAAGTTTACCATTGCACCACCACAGATGTGCCGCATTTACAATGCGGCGCATCACGGCGCAAGGATAAATAGATGTGCAACGCATCTCCTTTGGAAGGGGTGGCACATTGCTGGAGTGCGACACAACTCCAGCAATGCTTGTGGCCTGCCCATACACCACGTGGTGCGTCACGCCTTACTCCTGCTTCAAGCAGGCGCAAGGTTTTGAAGCAGCGGCGTCAGAAAAGTGACTGAGTGAAATCTTGTAGATTTCACTCAGGCACTTTTCCGAGGCGTTCTTGCGCCGGAACGCCCTCCCTACGCCGGAACGCCCACATGAAACCTGACGCAGGTTTCATGTGGTGCAGGGCTTTACAACATGATGCATCTCCCTAAATGCGTCAACTTGTAAATCCATCGCAGTGAAAGGGCGAGATTTTGATCGATACCTTATATCTATTGATCCAAACCTCGATCTGGTCGACTGAACCTTTGTTGCCTGTCTTGGAAGAAAACAGTACACCTATCTGCAAGTTAGTTCACCCAATAAAGGACTCTACTCTTAAAGATCACGGACAACTTCTAGGTTTCAAAAGTTTATTGTAAAGATATAATGAGCTGCAAATACAAGCATCTCAGAATGAGATTCACGAGATACACAGGTCCAATTACATACATGTGCTCTCGAAAAGCCCTCAGACGAGCAACAGAAATCACTAACACAAGTTCTAAAAATAGTAAAGCTATAAGCATCGACGCATATCGCTCCTTCATTTAGATTGGAGGAAAACAAACACAGGTTAGGCGTCCCTACCCTGTTCTAGATGGTATCCCTACTTAACCAAATCCCAACCTAACAAAGGTGTCAGCAATGAATGACCCCCAAGGGAAGTCACCCACTCTAAGTCTCTTGGTGAAAACCTAAAGTTCTCCAGTCATGACCCCTCACTGCCTACCCATCCGCTCTCTAAAGGGTCCTCAGGTCTCTGCTCTAACTCCACCCAGGGGTGCTGTCCCTAATACAAAACAGTCAACAACATTTGAGACGCCCCTTGCGAAACGCCTCTCACGTGGTGCAACTTCAGGCTTTTTCCATGATGCTTTGTCTTGGGCCTCATGCGTTAGAGTTGACCTTGCTTCTCAGACTCTTCTCCGGCCCGCTGATACCCCTTAAACATTCCAGAACCCTCCTCCATGTCTGGGCCGTCTACTGAACAGACCTCTATTCATTCACTTATAATTGGATCCCCCCTTTCCTGTTGCAGACAGATATCTGCCGCCAAGAACCCAACTCTCATAGACTTCTAAAAAAGGCTTGCAACATTTCTCAGCCCAGACATGTACGTGTAAATCAATGCTAAAACATTTCAGGCCTACAATATTTCTCATTATGATTATAGCATTCAACTTCTTCATTTAATTAAAGCATGTTAAAACTCTTATTCTATTATTTAAAAACATTACTATAAATCATGGCCCATTAATGCAATGACCAAAAACGTCGGGTCATCACTAACATTTAAACTGCAGTTATTGCTGGCATTCTCTGCGCTTCCAGAGCTCTCAGACTCCTGTACTGATTATCTTGTATGGCAGCCAATCTCTGCAACTGTTCTCTTTGGGCCCTTTCTGACCTTCTTGCTCTGTACCATTTGAATACCCTCACCAATCCCCACAATATTATCCCACAGACCAATATTATGATGATAGGCTTTAGGATATACCATATAAAGCTTTTTCCTAAGGTGGAAAACCACCCTCCAACTGCACTCATTCCGTGGCCCACCTTTTCCCAGACATTTTCTCTACTCAAGTCTTCGATCTCTTTGTGAATATTAGTTATGTTCTTAATAACTTTCTCAAGGGGTTTTGAAAGGTCTGGAATGTAAGTGCAACATTCCTGAACCTTCAAAGCCTTACAGACTCCGCCCTCTTTTGCTAATAGGACATCCAATGCAAGCCGATTTTGAAGAACCATAGCCCTTATCGATTGCATCTCTCCTTCTACCAGCATTAAGGACTGAGCAGTGCTGGCAGACAACCTGTCGACAACTGTTGCCAGTCGTCTAATTTTAACATCATTAAGGATTATTCCCAAAAGAGGGAACATAGCTCCAAAAACATCTCCAACCATTTCTGCATCGCCTAAATCTCTCCTTCCCCTCGATGATGTCTGGCCCTCAATGATCAATAAGTCTTGTGCATGATATATTTTGGGGAAGACAATTGCCAAGTAACATGATCCATACCAGTTGTCAGGTAGTCTCACGTAAGCATTTCTTCCACATACAAAATACACATTTGGAATCACTTGCATTCCCTTCAGGAAATCCTTAGTGTAGTACTCTAAATTAAAAGCATGTTCACAGTCAACTTCACCCACGTATACATTTTCATAATACGTTTTGGCTCGGTGAAGACATAACTTTCCTCTCTGCGCTTTATCTAAAGCTATTGGACCACTACTACCCTTTCTCTTATGTGACTTCTCTTCCTTGGTCCAATCTATTTTCCCTTGTCCTGATTTCTTCAAAATCTTTTGTCTCCTGTAACGATCATCCACCTGCCCTATGAACTTTTTCTCGACTTCGGACACCTTGCATGTCAGATTATTTCTACGGGCATGTGAAGTATCTAAGGTAATCCAAGGAATGAAGAACTTGGCCAATCTGTCTTCACTCTTCCAGTAATCCCATTTATTCATCTGCTTATAATTCGGGACTTCTGGCAACACAGAATCATAATTGGAGAAATAGTATTCAAAACTATCTCTCTCATAAAATATACTAAGCAATAAGCTACATGTAATGCCATATGTCAGAGGGAGGTGATGATATCGAATTCCTTCATCTACAGACGCAGGCAACTGCATGCAGACGTAGCAATCCTTAACCTCCATGGCATCCACGTATTCATACAAAAGTTTAGCATAAGCATTCGACCTAAAGTCTCCTTGGGACTCGTCTACATGTAACCTGCGGGCTTCTGCAGCCAATAACGCTTTCTCTTGAGTGTTTTCCCTTTTCTCACCAGCAACAGTGGGTGTAAGCGTTACTACAGAATTCACATCAGTTACCTTCACCTCTTCCTCATGTCCCTTTACATAAGAAATTGTTACCACTAAAGCTATTAATATTATCACTCCTACTATTAGTGTACCTATTATACATTTAGCTCTGCGGTTCGGGGTGCCGGCCTCCATTTCGTCAGACAATCTAGCTTATCCCTTTCTCTTTGCAAAAAGTTCTTTTCCTCTCGTTCCTTTACAGTCTCTTTCAGTCCTTTTTTGTCTTTAGAATCCACACAGCTGGAGGCTGACAGCCTTTTTCGCAAAAAGTCCTTTCACAGTTCAAAAAGACAACCCTAGCCCTTCTCCATCCACTCAAGGGGTTCCCTAAAATTCTCTGCTTCCTGGGCGCTAGGTAATCTTCTTTTCTTCTGCTTGCTTTATTTACAAAGTCCTTTAACAATCGACTATTAGATTTGTGGTTGCAGCTTCAATAGCATAGTTCAATATTTCCATGCGAAGAGTATGCTCTTCATGTGCTGTTATCGTTGTACCAAAGTCGGGGAATTGCAATTCTGTAAGAAACATGTGTTTTAACTTGCTGAGGCGGGGAGGTCTGGGGAGCACGAATGTTAGTGACCCTTCTTGTTCGACACCGGGTACCAACAGTTGTATTTCCACGGTGATAATGGGCTCAGAACTGGACACCACCACCGCTCGGATCCTCCCTGTCTCCGGTTTCACAGACATTTGTCGCCAGATATGTCCACTCAGGTGTGGAGTATCTTCTGTTAGGCACACGCACTCTTCTTGACCTTCTTCGGTCCGGTGCCTCAGCGCCCTGAGCACCTTCTTCTGGGTCTGAGTCTTCTGATATCGGAGGAAGGGTTGCTTCTGGAGTTGACCTCAGGCTAGAACTTCTTCTTTGCGGCCAAATTGCTTCTCCACGTGCCCTTCTACTCCTTCTCCTTCTGGTCTGTTCTCGCTCTCTTTCAGACCTGTCAGGGTCAGACTCGTACTCCCAGCTGTCTTCTCCTTCTGTAGCGTCTTCTGTTTCGCTGTTGTACTGACCGTCCTCAGCTTGGTCAGACTCGTTCCCTGCTTCCACTGGCACCTCTACAGCTTGGCTAGCCCCCTCTATGGCTTCTTGGTCCTCAGCTGGACGTCCATCCGAGAGAGGAGCTGTTTCCAGAGGTGCTGGAACCCTTTTCGTATGTGACGCGTGTATCCAATTGGGCAGGCCTCCCACCTTTACAGCTGTACTTGTGATCAGGATGACCTGGTAGGGCCCACGCCAACGAATATCCAAGCAGCTTCTTCTCACATGTTTCTTCACCAGGACCCAGTCCCCAGGATACAGGTCATGGCAAGGGCCCTGGCACGCTGGAACCTCTGCAGCCTGCACCTGAAGGGACACAGAACGCATGGCGTCAGACAGCCCCTTACAATAGTCCAGGATCATATCATCTGTGATATTTAACAATGCAGTAGCTGGAATAGATGGCAGCCTCATTGCTCTCCCCATTAACACCTCATGTGGTGACAACCCTGTTCTTCTGTCTGGGGTACTACGAAGGCTCATGAGGACTAATGGCAGGGCATCAGGCCAACTCAGGGTCGTTGAGGAGCAAACTTTCGCTATTCTGGACTTGATCGTTCCATTGATCTGTTCCACAATTCCTGAGGCTTCTGGTCGGTAACTGCAATGGAGCTTTTGATCTATATTCAGTGCAACACAAATCATCTTCACAAGCTCACTGTTAAAATGTGTTCCCCTATCTGATTCCAAAAAGGCCGGCACCCCGAAACGAGGGATAAGTTCTCTAAGCAGTAACTTAGCCACTGTGAGGGTGTCGCACCTACGTGTAGGGTATGCCTCAACCCATCTGGAGAACACACAAACAACCACCAGGACATAGCGAAGGCGGTTGCATCTTGGCATTTCAATGAAATCTATCTGCATTCTATTGAATGGACCTCCAGACCTTCCTATGTGACTTAGTGCAACTGGTGTTCTTTTTCCTACGTTCAGCTGCTGGCAAGTCACACAACGCTGGCACACTGCTTCTGCTGCTATTCTAAACTTAGGATTGTACCAAGTCTGTCTAAACACTCTCAGCATAGCATCTCTCCCTAAGTGTACTGGACCATGTATGAGTCTAGCCATTGGACTCACCATCTCATTGGGCAACACTGCTCTGCCGTCTGCTGAGACCCAAAAATGAGTCTCACCCATTACACATCCTGCCTTTTCCCATGTTTCCTTTTCTGAATCAGGAGCATTTTCTTGCATGGTTGACAATTCATCCCAAGTATCAACAGTTTCCAGTATCATGGCTAATTCAGTTCTTACATTTATTCCACCCACATCCACCTCTGTGAAAGAGTAACCTTGTTCTGCGCAATACCGCGCAACTTCATCAGCATATCTATTGCCTTTCGAAACAAAGTCCTCATTTTTTGTATGTGCGATGCACTTTACAACTGCGATACTTGCTGGACATTGCAATGCTTCTAACAACAGGCGCACAAACTCTCCATTGCGAATGGGAGAGCCTGAAGAAGTCATGAACCCTCTTTGAGACCATAACTGCCCGTAATCATGAACTACCCCAAACCCGTATTGGCTGTCGGTGTAGATGGTGACTCGAATTTGATTGCCTGCTAAGCAAGCACGTGTCAGGGCAATAATCTCGGCTACCTGAGCGGAGTTTACTCCTTCCAGGCACCCTGCTTCCACAACTCCTTCAATTGTACAAACAGCATACGCTGCTCTCAACTGCCCAACTTCGTCTCTTACACATGAGCCATCGACAAAGAAAACTTCGTCTGGGTCGGTCAGTGGCTCATCTACGATGTCGGGTCTGGGTTTGGTGCATAGTTCAGTCACATCGAGACAGTCATGGTCTGTATATTCATCATCATCATCAATATCATTTGGAAGTGGCATTAAGGTAGCAGGGTTCAAAACAGAGCATCTCTTGAGGGTCACGTTCTCTGCAGCAAGAATAACTTGCTCATAGCGCGTGAGCCTGCTATTGGTCAGATGCTGTGTTTTGGTCCTGGTCATCAACAGTTCAACAGAATGTGGCACGCACACCTCTAACGGGTGCCCCATGACGATATTTTCACATCTCTCAATGCTGACACCCGTTGCAGCAACGGATTTGAGACATCCGGGCAACGCTGCGGCTACTGGGTCTAAAGTAGCCGAGAAATAAGCAACTGGTCTACGGGCATTCCCATGGATTTGGACCAACACAGACAACGCACAACCTTCTCTCTCACAACAGTAAAGAAAGAATTGTTTATTGTAATCAGGCATTCCCAATGCCGGAGCACGACACAGGTCCTCTCTCAGCTGTAAGAATGCCATCAAACAGTCTTTGTCCCATGGTACCGGATCACTCACCTCTTTGTGCGTCAGTTTTTGCAAGGGCTTTGCTTTCAGTGAAAAGTTCACGATCCACTGTCGGCAATAACCCACCATCCCTAGGAACATCCTGACCTCTCTCTGGGTCTGAGGCGCATTCATTTTCATGATCGCCTCTATCCTGTCTGGTGACACCTTTCGTTTGCCTTTCTCAATTCTGTGTCCCAAGTACTGTACTTCTGTCAGGCAGTACTGCAATTTTCCCGGGGACACCTTGTGCCCATTGGCAGCTAGGTGATTTAACAAAGCAATGGAGTCTTCCCTGCAAGCTTCTTCTGTTTCTGACGCCACAAGGAGGTCGTCTATGTACTGGACCAGAACTGACTTCTGGGGCAGCACTAGACTTTCAAGATTTTTCTTCAGAAGCTGGTTAAAGATCGATGGACTCTCTGTATACCCCTGAGGGATACGACACCATGTTAGGACGCGATTTTCCAGCTTAAATGCGAAAAGAAAATGGCTATCTTCGTCCAAAGGGATCGAAAAGAAAGCCTGGCAAAGATCGATCACAGTGAACCACTCTGCTTGGAATGGAATCTGAAACAGTATCACTGATGGATTCGGTACCACTGGACAACATGAAACGACTATGTTATTAATCTTTCGAAGGTCCTGCACTATCCGAAATTTCCCATTTGGTTTCTGCAGACCCATAATCGGGGAGTTACATGGACTACCCACGATTTCTTTCAGTATTCCCTGTTTAATCATGGACTCGATCACGGGTTTTATGCCTGCAATCGTTTCTGGAGTCAATTTATACTGGGGTGTTCTTGGGAACTCAGCATGCGGTTTCACTACAATTTTCACTGGGTCCACCCCTTTGACCAATCCAATCTCTTCCCCAGTGAAATCCCATACCTCTGATGCCACTGTCTCTCTCAAATCCCAGGGAAGCTCGTCTACTGTCAAAGTAGGGTACAGCTCCACACATATTCTTGAGTTTGCAACTTTGAAATCTGCATCATCATCATTAGTCAATACCTCCACTCCCTGGGGTGTACAGTATATAGTACAATTCAATTTACACAACAGGTCTCTTCCTAGCAGACACACAGGGCTTGAATCGCAAACCACAAATTGGTGCTCATCGCTGTACTTCCCTATTTTCACCTGTACCGGTTCTGTCAATTGGCTGGTTATTCTCCTGTTTGCGACCCCTACCACCTGTATGGTCTCTCCAGACATGGGCAGGTCTGGAACTGCAGCTGATCTGATCGTGGATCTAGTGGCTCCTGTGTCCACCAGAAATGTCGTAGGGCACCCTGCTACTTCTGCTTCCACATAGGGTCCCCTCTGATCTACCTCTAAGGCTGCCCCGAGGGTGCAGTCTTCTCTTTCCACTCTCTGTCCGGTTAATGGGTCCACATAATAGCATTCTTCCCCTTCCATAAACAGGGGCATTTGTCTATAGGTCTTACCCATACTCCCTACTCGAGGAGGTTGCGGGAACTGGGCTCGGGGAGGAGCCCCCCCCCCTTTGAGCACCTTTCCTTGGTATGGCGTCGCCCCTCTCATAGGTGCGCTCTGGACCTCTTCCTCCTCTATCTCTTGCTCTCCTATCTCCACATTGTAAGGGCACTCGCGTTTCCAATGCCCCAACTCGTTGCACTGGTGGCACCTAGTCGTTTTCTTCAAGGTAGCTATGTCTACTCTGGGTCTAAAGGTAGTACTCTCCTCATTACCCTTGTTCTGACTGTATTGCTTCTTACCTCCTGTACCTGTCCCTTGCTGCTGTTGTTGCGGTCCCCCCTTTCCTGCTGTCTGCAATTGTACCACCATCAGCTTTTCTTTTAGTTTCTTAGCCTTGGAGTCTACCTCATCACAGCAGTACCTGGCATATCTCAGTATTTCATCTAGGGGTTTACTTTGCCAACAAATCGAGTGTTGCTGAATCATTAAACTAATATCCGGTCTCAGTCCCAGGACGAACTTGGACACGAATTGCCCTATATCTTTTGGATCCATTACATCCAAGCCGCTATACTGTTTAAACGCTTTCAGCAATCTCTCGTAATATTCGTGAACTGTCTCTTTGGGTTCCTGTCTCGTTCTGTCTATTCTGACCCAATCTATGTCTTGCATTGGCACTTTTTCTTTCAGCCAAGTCATCACTCTCTCGAATTTTGCCATCACGATCTCGGACGGCCCATTAGTCCTAGCATCTCTCTCTGGCTCCGTTGTGGGCCACTCAGCGCTAACCTTGCATGCTGTCCACAGATCTCCTGGTACTACAATGTCAAACAGCGTGTTCAGATCTATCCATAGGACTTTTGAGATCTTTACAAACCTCTCGACTTGCTTGTACCACTCCACGGGGCTCTCTCGTAACTTGGGGAAAGATGTGGTAAAAGCAGCTAAATCTCCCCTACTCCAAGGGACATGTACATAGCTCCCATTGGCAACTTCACGCAAAGGGTAAGCTTCTATTCCCTGCTGTCCTGGTGTTATACCAATCATGCTTCTTCTGCCGGTCCCTTTCTTGGACCACCTCTCTTCCCATTTATCTAGTGCCCTCCATGTCCTTATTCCAGTAATCAGTTCCCTTATGTGTGTTTTCAGCCCAATCGTTCTCCTCTCATCTAGATCTCGATCTGAGTAATGTAGCCTGTGGTTACCCTGTAATGCTTTGGTTCTTGACAAGTCCACCATATATTTGCCTGCTAGTTCGACTAACTTCTCATGGACTGCTCTCGCCTTTCGTGTGATGTCCTTTGCCATATACAGTATTTCATCCTGTTCATACATTTCCATTCTTTCTAAAGGCAGGGTACCATCTACCATGTCATCCAGATCTGACCTTAAGCTGGAGACATCAAGTCTCTTGGCTTTTATCTCAGCTCGCAATATGTCTTTTGAAGGGGGCTCACTGGTCTCCCTACCATCCCAACTTCGAGCTCTGCGTTTGGGCTCAGGAGAATTAATGGGTGGCCTCCCTTGCTCCCATCTCTCCAGGTCCCATGCTCGGCCATCCGATCTTGGAAGGTGATGGAACACGGGCCTGTTATCCCTACTCTCTCTCTGCCCACTCTCATCTTCTTCTCTCCTCTCACCGCACATCTCTCTGTTATTTTCCCTCTGGTCGCTACACTCCCTTTGCCTCGTATCGCTCAGTATCCGATACGATCCTTCCTGGTTCCCCATATTCCCTGGGCTGCGCTCATTTCTGTCATCACAGGGACTATGGTGCGACCTCTCACAACTCCCATTCTGTTCTCTGGTGCCAGGCACACAGTGTGGACACTTAAAGCTATTCCTGTACTCTTGCGCCCTCCTCTCCCCTTCACTGAGTATTGGGCACGCCACCCCTCCACTCCCGGGGCCCCCGTTTTCCAGGTCTGTTCTACCTCCATTCCGGGCCCAATGGGTGACTCCCCTACTCCCTCTACAGTCCCACTCCGGGCTACTCTCCCCAGCCCCGCAGTGAGTCCGTGCTCGGCTATCCTGACTTTCCCTTTCTGCTTCTGCAGCATTGATGCACTTTTGAGCCTTCACTGCCTCGTCCCACTGCTTCATGTACTCATTTAGCTCTTGGAAGGATTTTCGTCCAGATCCCCTCAGATCCATTGGCCATCTGGGGCCCCCAGGATCTCCTCCTGGGTCCCCTACTGTGTGCATCGGGGTGCTCCACTCTCTGGGTATCGGCATCTGACTTGGGGAATTAGTGGTATCGTTCCTCCTTGCCTGCTCTGCTCTTTCTCTGTCTTTCCGTTTCCGTTCTTCCCCTTTTGCTCTCTCTTGGTCATATATCGATATTATAGGACCTATGGTAACAGGTACCTGTAGTGCATCTGGTAATGGGTAGGATGTGGCGCTTTCCGTTTCCGGCGCTCTTTGTACCACAAACCTACCGACTACCTGTTGCACCTGACTAGGCTGGAGCAACTCTTTCTTTGGCTCAGGATCCCACTCTGAACTGGGAAGCGGTCTATGCTCTCCTGCATTGCCCCCCTTTGCTCCTTCAGTATTCTCGACCTCTCCCCCTGCTCTATTATACGGGGGTGGCCTGTCTGTCAGTAATCTGTTTATCAGGCTGTCCTCTGTTTCGCTCTCATCATCTTCTTCTAGGGGACTTTTATTTACTGGCGCCTCTAATACTGGGTACAGTTTATTTATTTCCAAATTATGCACTCTCCATCTTTTAGCATCCGCATCCCACCTGGCATCCTGTACTGCCCTTACCGAGCGTTTCACCCTTTCTTGTCGTCTGTTCATATTCCTTTCATGCGCTGCCCTAAGCCATGCATCAAGGGCTTCAAACTGGGTTGGTCTAGGCAAGGGTCTCTTTGAGGTCATGACTGATTTCAATCGATGTAACACCTCTAATCTGAACGTCCCGTACTTCGGGAACGTCAGTTCCTCATTTCCTTCAGTAATCTTACTCCACTCTGATATCCAAAGGATCGTATGCAACCCAACGTTTACTGCCATGTAACGAGCTGGCGTACCCTCCGGCGGGGCTTCTTCCCCTTCATACGATCCCCGCTTCTCTTTCTTAAACAGCGCTTTCAACCATTTAAAACACTTCATAATTATGCGCACAAAATCCAGCCTCGCTACTCTGTTTACTTCCTGATGACACTCCACCAATCCTGTCGCGGCTTTGCTAGCTTGGCCTATCACAGCGCGGTTTTTCTCCTGTCGGCCAATCACGTCGCGACCCTGTGTGACGTGTTCGCTAGCTGGCCTATCACAGCGCGGTCTTTCTCCGGTCAGCCAATCACTGCGCGACACCACCTGACGTCTCTTTTCTCCGCTTCGCAGCAGCACCCCTCCTTTCTCAACTCGTCTCCCGGTTATGCATGCGTCCCATTCATACACTGAAAAATGACTACTTCCGACCAAGCGGTCACTTCTCTCGACTGTACGTCCACAGTCTATCTGTAATTGTCAACACAACTGACGAGATGTCTATCGTCTCTCTGATAGGTTGCTTACACACACAGTAACTTCCGACCAGCGTCCGTTACTCACGCACTCACTCTTACGTTCCCCCTATCTCGGTCTCTCGGGTGATCAATGGTACCTCATGACCCCCTTCACTCTAGTTGACAATTACTCTGGGTGTCCGATACACCCGAACCACTTAAGCTCTCCTTGAACTTAAGATTTCCACCGGTTGCGCGCGCTCACAACCTGTTCCACAGTCACTCTACAGACATTCAACTCCGCCAGACATTACAACATAGATACAATACAAAACACCGCAATCTAACACGCATAACCCTTTATACTCACTCTCGACCGATACTGCTGCTTTTTCTGTCTCACGTCATCCGGATCTTCTTCGGCGGGCTGTTCTTCCGATCATCGTTTTCTAGGGGCCTTGGGGTAAGCTAACCTGGCCTAGGTCACCGTCCTCAAGAAGGCAACCATCCTCTATAGCTACCAACTGAAAGGGCGAGATTTTGATCGATACCTTATATCTATTGATCCAAACCTCGATCTGGTCGACTGAACCTTTGTTGCCTGTCTTGGAAGAAAACAGTACACCTATCTGCAAGTTAGTTCACCCAATAAAGGACTCTACTCTTAAAGATCACGGACAACTTCTAGGTTTCAAAAGTTTATTGTAAAGATATAATGAGCTGCAAATACAAGCATCTCAGAATGAGATTCACGAGATACACAGGTCCAATTACATACATGTGCTCTCGAAAAGCCCTCAGACGAGCAACAGAAATCACTAACACAAGTTCTAAAAATAGTAAAGCTATAAGCATCGACGCATATCGCTCCTTCATTTAGATTGGAGGAAAACAAACACAGGTTAGGCGTCCCTACCCTGTTCTAGATGGTATCCCTACTTAACCAAATCCCAACCTAACAAAGGTGTCAGCAATGAATGACCCCCAAGGGAAGTCACCCACTCTAAGTCTCTTGGTGAAAACCTAAAGTTCTCCAGTCATGACCCCTCACTGCCTACCCATCCGCTCTCTAAAGGGTCCTCAGGTCTCTGCTCTAACTCCACCCAGGGGTGCTGTCCCTAATACAAAACAGTCAACAACATTTGAGACGCCCCTTGCGAAACGCCTCTCACGTGGTGCAACTTCAGGCTTTTTCCATGATGCTTTGTCTTGGGCCTCATGCGTTAGAGTTGACCTTGCTTCTCAGACTCTTCTCCGGCCCGCTGATACCCCTTAAACATTCCAGAACCCTCCTCCATGTCTGGGCCGTCTACTGAACAGACCTCTATTCATTCACTTATAATTGGATCCCCCCTTTCCTGTTGCAGACAGATATCTGCCGCCAAGAACCCAACTCTCATAGACTTCTAAAAAAGGCTTGCAACATTTCTCAGCCCAGACATGTACGTGTAAATCAATGCTAAAACATTTCAGGCCTACAATATTTCTCATTATGATTATAGCATTCAACTTCTTCATTTAATTAAAGCATGTTAAAACTCTTATTCTATTATTTAAAAACATTACTATAAATCATGGCCCATTAATGCAATGACCAAAAACGTTAAACAATCTGTGTCGTGAAAAGAACCACCTTTCCTTTTAGCTCCAGCTCTGGCCCTGTGGCCTACCACGTTCTGCGTTTTACCACAGACCATCTTATATGTTAACAGCTACACGACATAGATTCAAAATAATCACGTCTAATAAAATCATATAATGTCACACCTTTCTGTATTAGTTCCACTTCTACTTAAATCTCTATATTAGCTATACCTTTAGAATATAATTTCAGATACTATTAGCACTCATGGCATTTCTCTTCATGAATTATGCTTACTATAGGTAAGTGTGATGTACTCATACATTTATATCAGTTTGCGCTCTCTCAGCAGCATGGTGCTAGCTTTACGCCGCCGCTGCGTCACAGAAGTGACGCAGTGGCGGCGCAAAGTGCCGCTCGGGGCTTGTAAATCTGCCTCTTTGTTTCCACCACACTGCAAAATAAAAATACAAAAATTGTTTCATTTTGACTTCATTTTTACTTTCCTAACTGCTTAATGTTTACAGTTTATTTGCAGCTAATTAAATTTTTGGGTGTTAAGAAAATAAATCAACCTACAGCCTTTTCTCACTCCCTGTACCCCAGCAAGATTGTCACATAATTCACTCTACTTTTGTTTCTCTCTCTGCAAAACACCAATTCCCATGTTTAAAATAGGCAGAAATTTGTCAGAAAACACAACTTGTACATTTGTTCACGTCTTCCAAGCGCAGCAAATGAGGCAGATTCAGAATCAAATTTTACTGTGCAATTATTTAAAATCAGTTTAAAACCACAAATATTAATACTTATGGGTATCGGAGGGTCCGCCCCCCCAAAAATCGATAAATGCCTTCTTCTGGCACTTTGGGGGCATGGATGACTGTTAAAAATCAAATCCTGCGGTGTCTCCTACAGGTGATTATAGCTCTAAAAAACAGACTACCTCGAATAAAACAGTCACAGCTTGGGTGTCCCAACAAACAAAATAAAAAAGTCATTTATAAAAAAAAATTACATTTAAAATTCTCCTTGTCCAATAATTAAAATGCATCCATCGTAATACGAGTCCAAAGTGCCCGGGACATCTACCTGGCACTTCCTGACGATAGATGGGTCTGACAAGCACCACGCCCATCCTGAAGCCTTCCCTGTATTATTGAGGGACATCTATGCACAGAGAGGGAGCTCCCTTATTGTGCTTCAACTCCCAGGTCCACGGGGTGATCCTGGGGTCAGTGATAGTGCTCTCCTGCCACTTGCAGAGCTCAGATCGCAGTTTTAGAACATCAAGAAGCGTGCTGCTAGCTAGGTGGATTCCCCTTTCAGGCAGCATAGCTTCATTGTTTGTCCGGATGTTAAATGCTCAAATATAGGTCACAGCTACAATCGTCTGTGGGGTAGGAGCAGTTTGCAAATGAACACTCTATGGACTAGCTATTCTGTTCCCGTAGCACACAGCCTGCATAGTCTGTTTTCATCACCCTCCTTTCTCCCATACCAGTATGCTTTAAGAGGCTTTTCATGTTCTTGACTAGTCGTTAAAGAGATGATTGGTAGTTTTTCTGGGTCACATAAATCGGTCGCCATCTCCCTTGAGCCTTCCGTTTCAGGGATTTCAGATCTCTGTCCAATGATATTAGCTTAGCTTGTTTTAAGAGCCGTTTTGAGGTCAGATTTGCCGAGAGGTCTGCTGCCCATATACCCAATGCTTCTTGTTCTGTTAGAGAGCAGTTCAAATACAGGGGCCAATTGTGCCTTGTTTATCGCTGACTAAAGAATGTTTTAAAGTGCCAGGCTGTGCTTGCTTCGCTTTCAAACAATAGGCCAGGAATTTTGCATTCTGAATAGACTGCTGTGAGGTAAAATTAAATTCTAATGGGACTTTGCTATATATAAGTCCTGCAGCTGGGTAAGTCAAAACGTTTCCTGTGGCTGGGTACTTAGACTCTGTCTAGCCAATGGGACATTTTGCCTCTTAAAGATAGCTCACCAAAGGTTGTAGCGGGTAGTAGCTTTCTAGCAGCTCCCTTTAAAAGAACTAATACATTGGAGTTAACATTTTATTGTTTGAGCTTCCAGAAAGCCAAGATCAATGAGTTGACTGATGCTTGCTGGGCATATATGTGCACTATGGGGCCACCCCGGCTATCCAACCAGACCCCTAGATACTTATAGGAGGCCACTTTCTTGATTCTGCTCCCTCGTCCATACTACACTTTTAACACCTTCGACGCTTATGACGAGCTCAGCTCGTCATGAGGCACAGTGGAGCTACCGCCCCACCTTTATCTGCGTTTTTGGCGACTATCGATTTGTTGTTTCTGAGTGAACGTAGTGCCTCTTTTTCTTCTTTGGTGATGTTGTACTGAATGTATTTTGTATTTTGCAGACGTTCCATGACCTCCGACATCACCACTTTCTCTTATGCCAGTATTCTTTCATTCATAAGGTAGCTGGCTGGGTTAAAGGTAGATGGTGGATGAAAGTGAGTTGCAGCCGCTTTTCTTGTATAGTCATCTCTTATGGTGAAGAAGTATTTCAGGCAAATTTTCCTGAAGAACTGTTGGAGCTCTAGTTTCACATTAAAGGAGTCAGGAGGTACTGTCGGTACAAATGATTAAACCTTGGCCAAAATACCCTTTTCTGCCGGGCTGAGGACATGATTAGAAATATTTATGATTGGGTCTTTATTGTAGTTAGCAGTATTGCCATCTTCCATTGTGAGTGTTGGCAGTTGGGTGCTCTCGCTTGTTGCCGCTATTATAGTTGTGGTTACCAGCGGTATGTTTGGCATCTCGTACTGATTTCTCCATGATTCTGTTGTGGTTGGAATCGTACTCTGGTGTTGCCCCTGTGGTTGCCTCTTCCTTGGTTCCATCTGGGCGGGCGGCTCCAGTTGGAGTCTCTGTTAGTCCATGTAGGATTCCCTAAAAAAGGAGACTGATTTTGAGGGCCGAACGAATCTTGGTACTGTAGCCCCCCTTGGGGTGGTGCTCCAGTAGCGTAACCTTGTAGTTGTGGTTGGAAGAGGGGTCCTTGTTGGTATCCTCTGTGGTCCGAACTTGAGCTTGCTCTTTCTGAGTCGCTTTCTTGGCCACTTCCAAAGGAGGAATTTGAGAAGGTGGCGAACCTTCTGTTGGTCTGTTTGTTACGGTTAGTATAGTATCCTTGAGAGTCTTGGATATAATACCCGTCACTGATGTAAGGATTTGTGACTTTCTTGTCATATGCCTTAATATCTTTGGCCAATTTGTCCAACTTTTTGTTCAGTGTTATGGTGTTGAATTCTGCAGTTGCTTTTTCTGCCCGTTCCAAGGCTTCTCTATCGTTTCTCAAAGCCTTGTCTTCCAAGATTTCTTTCTTGAGGTCGGAAATTTCCTGGGTCAATTTCTTCACGCTTTCCAGGACTGTCACGACGCCTAACACCATCCAGTGTCTAGAACAGTTGCTGGCTACAAAGCTAAATCCCTCACGAAATTTTGGCAATTCGATGAAGATTCCCGTTTTTTTTGCGTACTCGTAATCCCTTAGGGTTGATGTTCTCTTGCAAGTACTTTGTTAAGCGATGTCCGTCTAGTCTTTCCAGATCTGTCAACTTATCGTTAAGTGTGGTGTCAACAGGTGTTAGTCCTGTGCCAAGGTAGTCGAATTCTGCTTGTTCTTGTATCAATTTCCTAATATATTCCTCAGTGTAGGACAGTGTTTCTTTTTCTGACATGTTGCCTTTGTGTCAGAGAATCAATCAATGTGGCAATAAACCCTCGCCGGTATGTACCTGCGCTCGAATACCATAAAGTGTAATGGGGTTACCCTGTGTTCCCTGAATGAGGCACTCCGTGGGGAATCAAAACAATGATTCCAAAATTGTTTGAAAGCTGTAGGTTTATTTTTCAATCGTAGTTATATAGAAATTCTCAATGATATTGTCGTCATATCAGTGATAAAGGTTCAAGGCATAAATGGTAAGTACGAACTCCAATGCATTTCGGGCTGCACGCCCTTTGTCAAGGAGAGCTGGAAAGAAAAGACAAGCCCGTGTCAGGGGTGAGAATAGGTAAAAGAACGACATTAGTTAAAAATTAAAATTAAGTGCCGATCAATCGGTGTCTCAAGTAAAAGTGCACAAAACGCTGGCGTGACGAATGTAAGTGGTAATTCGAATCGTGATTTAAGGGAGGATAAGCAGGGTGGGGTGGAAAGACTGGAAGTGATAGGAACCTGGCGTAAGTGAAAAAAGGTGAGAATTCCGTCAACGCGACCCTGCGGGAAGGCAAGGTACTTACTTCTACGAAGTGGCGGGAACCGCTACTTCGGTCGGTGTATCCAAGTTGGGTCAACTCTAGTGTGTTAAAGGAAGTTAAATGCGGAAGTGCAGAGTGGTCAAAATAAAGGTGGGACTAACAAGGTGTCACTACGAAAATAGAAATAGAAGAGGTAGTGGATTAAAAGTGAGGGGGCCATCTTGGAGTGGTCAAAAGGTGATCAACAAAGGCTGATCAGGGGGAAAAAATGAAGAAAGTAGGGAGCAATAGAGAGCAATGAGATACATTATTCACATATGATCATTATAAATGACAACTGTATTCAACACGGTCATTAAGTCCATGTGGTTTGAGTGTCTGTAGACGTTATATCCATTCAAGTTCTCTTTTGAGTAATAGCTTGCGGTTGTCAATGCCTTCTGTTGGAGTGATGAGTTCCAATACGGTAAATTGGAGTTGCGCAATGGTGTGGTGAAACTCTTGGAAATGCATGGCAACATTGGATTTCTCCTGTTTGGTACGGATGTTGGATTTGTGCTCGTTCATACTCACTTTTATTTTTCTCTCGGTCTTGCCGACATACATTTTGCCACAGGGGCATTTTAAAGCGTAGATCAAGTTTGTGGAGTCACATGTGGCGCTGACTTGAAATTTGATGGGGTAACCTTTCATAGGGTGTCTGATGGTGTTGCCCTTGATAATGCAATTACAATTGTTGCAGTTTAAACATGGCTGGGTACCTTTGTAAACTTTAATATCAGGTGTAGGTTTGGTGAGAATTTCCTTAAGGTTCTTAGTGCGGGTATAGGCAAACAGTGGAGGAGTTCGAAAGATGTCCCGAAAGTCGGGTTCCATTTGTAGGATCGGCCAGTGTTTAAGGATGATTCTCTTGTATCTTGTGCTAGCGGTGGAGAATTTGGATACCAAGACCATGCGTTCTTCTGTTTGTTTGGGTTGTTTTTGAAGGCTTTCTTGTCTGGTGGTATTTGCCACTCGTGTGTGAGCTTCCTTGAGGATTTTTTCAGGGTAGCCTCGGTCTAAGAAGCGATCGTGCATCTCCTTGATTCTGGTGTTGAAAGTTTGTTCTTCGGATACAATGCGTCTTACACGTAACATCTGAGAAAAAGGAAGGTGCTTCTTGAGTGAACCCTGGTGAAAACTGGTGAAGTGTAATGTATTGTTCCTGTCGGTGGTTTTCCGGTGTAAATCGGTACTGAATCCTTTTTCAGTGATCTTAATGTTGACATCTAGAAACGTAATCTCCGTCTCGCTCATTGACCAAGTGAGTTTGATGCGCTCATCTTTGGTGTTTAATTCCATCAGGGCATTGATGAGTGTGTCTTTAGTGTCGGTCCATATGAGGAACAAGTCGTCGATGTATCTTACGTACATTTTGATTTTGTCGTAGAAGGTAGTGTCAGCGTATATATATGACTTTTCAAAATTCTCCATATAGATATTGGCATATGTTGGAGCTGCGCAGTTTCCCATTGCCATTCCAGATAGCTGAAGGTACCATTTCTTATACTCTTGAAAATAACTGTGGTATAGTGTATACACCATAAGTTCCATGAGGAATGTTTGCATGGACATGTGAATGTCACTACTGAGGAGAGCTTGTTCAATGGCTTCAATTCCTCCCTGATGGGGTATGGAGGTGTATAGTGAGCTGACATCTGCAGTGCAAAGAATCAGTGAGTCGGTGGTGTTGATTTGAATCTGTGCCAGTTTGAGTAAAAAATCAGTGGTGTCTTTAATGTAACTTCTGGATTTCGTGACCAAGGGTTGGAGGTATTTATCAATGTACTTGCCCGTAGGTTCATGGATAGATCCTTTGGTGGAAACGATAGGTCTAAAGGGTGGGTCATGGATATTTTTGTGGATTTTTGGACACATATGAATAGTGGGGCTCCTGGGATGTTCTTGTAGAAGGAGGTTTTTGGTGCGATCTTCAATAATGCCAATTTGATGGGCATTCACCACTATTTTTTGTAAGATGCTTTGAAACTCCCGGGTGGGGTTGTTCTCAAGTTGCATGTAGATGGTAGTGTCCTGAATATGTTCAAGAAGACGTTGATTGTACATGCTGGAATTAATGATCACAAGCGCTCCTCCCTTATCAGTCTTGACGCATTTGATGTGTGGATTATTAGCCAACGTTTTTAAGGTGTCTCGGTCTTTCTTGGTGATGTTCTTGTGTTTAGTTGAACTTTTGAAGTTGATTTTAGATAAGTCATTGCGCACTAAATTCTCAAAAAGGTCAATGCACTTATGGCTACTGGGTGCTTGATAAGTGCTGGATGGTCGTAGTCCCCTAAGTTGGTCACTTTTAACAATGGTTTTCGGAGGTAAGGTGTTGTCAAAAAAATGACGTAGTTTGAGTTTTCTGACGAATTTGAAAGTGCTCACCTCGAGTTCGAGTAAATTGGTGTGTGACACCGGAATGAATGATGTACCTTTCTCAAGGAGGTCCATTTGATGTTTAGGCAGTATGGTATCCGAAATGTTGATGACTAGGTGGGCTTTTTGGGTTTGGGGTCCTTCCTGGTGACCGTACTCCGTGTGTTCGGAGGGCTTTTTTCCTTTTCCTTTCTTTTTGCTCCACCGGGATCGTCGATGGCTTCTGGGTCTAATCCTAAAAAATGAACCGCAGATGGTTGTTCTTGTCCAGTCGTGGAGGTTGTAGCTTGATCGTTTGTGGAAGTTTGACGACTTGAGGTTACCATGGTGGTTTTTTGTAGAGAACGGTATGAAGAATCGCTTCCAGAGGATGATGTGTCGGTCTGTGTGTTGGGGGGCTTGTTTCGACGTCGTTGGGCATAAACATCGGCCCAGGAGTATACTTCATCTAGCTTGTAATCAAGCGTGTCTCTTCGAAACTTTCTGACTTTACGCTCGTTGATCTCTTTATGATGTTTGTCAAGGATGGTTTTGATGTCATCGAGTGTGGTTGCGAGCTCTTCAGGAGTCAGTAAGTCTTTCAATTCACTGTCAATCTCCTTGATTTCTTGTTCTAAGTCTTTGAGGATGGCAGAAAGTTCTTCCACAATAAGAAGGATCAGATCCAGGCTACATTTATTTAATATTCCGTTCCATTTTTCTTTGAAAGTTTTAGAGTTCTTGCATAAGGACGGCTTAAGGGCTATCCGTAATCCGCGTGGGATTCTGAGCGCTCAATGGTATTTTAATAGAGTACTCGCGTGGAGTTTTTGGTTGATGTGACGTTGGGAAAGATACAGAAGTTGTCTCAAGCATTGCTCTTTATTGCGGATGGCTGCGGTGAGGCTGATGTCTTCTTCAATCAGCGAATAGATGCGTTGACGTTCGTCTTCATTGTATGCGAGGGTATGAGCCCTAGCCTCAGTACTTTTGCTGATTTCATCAAATTGCATATTGAGTGGCGTGCTGCCCACCCGTGGGCCGAAGACGAGAATTGACAATGAAAAGGAAAAAGGGTGGTGCACTGCTCGGTTTAAATGATGTTTTAATGATGGTAAGGAGGATGGGTGCACTCCAGGGTGGCGTTACCGTCAAACGCCTGAAACTGTAAGACATGTGGTGTACGCATGGATATGCTAGTACATCCCCTGAATGAGGCACTCCGTGGGGGATCAAAACAATGATTCCAAAATTGTTTGAAAGCTGTAGGTTTATTTTTCAATCGTAGTTATATAGAAATTCTCAATGATATTGTCGTCATATCAGTGATAAAGGTTCAAGGCATAAATGGTAAGTACGAACTCCAATGCATTTCGGGCTGCACGCCCTTTGTCAAGGAGAGCTGGAAAGAAAAGACAAGCCCGTGTCAGGGGTGAGAATAGGTAAAAGAACGACAATAGTTAAAAATTAAAATTAAGTGCCGATCAATCGGTGTCTCAAGTAAAAGTGCACAAAACGCTGGCGTGACGAATGTAAGTAGCGGTTCCCGCCACTTCGTAGAAGTAAGTACCTTGCCTTCACGCAGGGTCGTTTGACGGAATTCTCACCTCCTTTCACTTACGCCAGGTTCCTATCACTTCCAGTCTTTCCACCCCACCCCGCTTATTCTCCCTTAAATCACGATTCTAATCACCACTTACATTCGTCACGCCAGCGTTTTGTGCACTTTTACTTGAGACACCGATTGATCGGCACTTAATTTTAATTTTTAACGATTGAAAAATAAACCTACAGCTTTCAAACAATTTTGGAATCATTGTTTTGATCCCCCACGTTGTGCCTCATTCAGGGGATGTACTAGCATATCCATGCGTACACCACATGTCTTACAGTTTCAGGCGTTTGATGACCCTGGAGTGCACCCATCCTCCTTACCATCATTAAAACATCATTTAAACCGAGCAGTGCACCACCCTTTTTCCTTTTCGTTACCCTGTGTTCCTCAGAACCTGGGTGGGTAATTGAACAAACAACAATGGTTCTGTCGGAGAACACAAATCAATTTGAACATAGTACTTAATACATGAATATAGCCATGTACCCCATCAAGGATACATGCAATAATTTTTACACTGACAACAAACAAAAGGTAAAATTGTCTTTAGTATTCAATCCTTTCAAAAATTATGTTTCTGCAATAATTCAGATATGTTTGGCCAATATACATAAAATACATGGGTTGTGAATAAACAAGGTGTCTGGGTCGTGACAGGTGACTGTGGGTTATCTATGACAAAACATAAATACAACAAAACTTTTTCAGAATATCCGCTGTACAACACAATAGTCACAGAGAGTTTAAATTGTTCCTTTTGTTCTATGGGACTCTGTGCAGCCGGATATATGACATGTAACGACGACGTTTCGACCCTAGGGATGATGTGCTGATTTATGCGCACCTGGGGCGGGTCTTCATCAGGACTGGATAAAGGTTGGACAGCCTATGAATGTAAATGACATAGGGTCAAGGCCTACTTCGTGTCAGTGTATAAAAACCAAAAAGGAGAGCACTTCCTAATTAGGCTCACCTTAAAGTTGAGTGAATGATTCCTCTGGTCTTCTAATGTAGATGGTGCATGTCAGCCGACAAGAACCAGAGATACTCTCTGGTTCTAAAAACAATGTACGACGGAGACCTTAGTGACAGTTCAGGTAATTAATGATACTATGTTACTAGGTCCATGTGGATATGGAATCATTATACCTTAATATTTCATGATGCTTATTCTGCACTAGCCGGTGCAACGTATTTGAATGGGCTGCGCCGCCTTGACGATTGCCTAGGGGAGAAATGGTACTAAGTCTTAGTACTGATATGTGCGTGTTGGCATCATGATGGTAACATGAGTGAATTAAATAACCGTCAGCATGCCGTGGACAGGTGCTGTGAAGTCATTATCTGTCAATCGGGGCAGGCAAACAGTAGTGATTCCACTAAGTGCTTCATGCACGGATGTAATGATCGAAATATTATCATTAGACTGTCAATGGGTGACGGTGGTACACAGACATGTAAATAGTTAAGGCACCCGGGTGTCTCTGGCGTATTGTGGTGCGCAGTTGTGGATTTCGGTTCAGTTGCTCAAATGTGCTGTGACCTTGGTGAACTATGTGCTCGTGGGTGTCAGTTGAACACCGTTCGTCGAGTCCGTCTTGTGCCAATTCTTCTAGAAGGAATTCTCATATAAATGAGACGAATGGGTTATTATGGGTTGTGTGTAACCGTCATTTCGTCGTATGCTGGTGCTGTGAAATCGTGCCAAATCGATCACGGCAGACAGACTGTTCCAAATGGTGCATACACAAGCGAAATGGCTATGGTATTTAAATTAAAAGGTGGGGGGATGTGGCCGGGGGCAGCCCGCCGTCATGTATCCGTACACCGCGGCCGACCGACTGTTATGCACTATGTCGTGAGCGTTCCGAGTGGTGCATACATGAGCAAAACGGTCCCGCCGACCTGGTGTTTAAATTAAAAGCCGTCATCATGCTGTAGACAAGTTGAAGTGGCCGCGCAATTGTTCAAACAGCCATAGAGCTGAGGCGTGTGATAACGCGCAGTGGTGTAATCTGTAATTCAGAGGCATATACCCTTAGAAAGAGAGAGGGGGCAAGGATTACTTACTTTAGCGTGCAGGAAAAACGACGTCTGACTCCTGTGCGTTTCTTTGGAAAGCCGGCGCGGGCTGGGAATCGTGTCCTATTTGACCTGCGTGAGGAGGCGTGCGTGCTGAACGTGACTAATGTTTAACTCGGTATTCCACTGACTGCCCGCAGCCTTAATTAATACGTAGTGTTTCAATGATGTGGTTGAGCTAAAGATTTAATTGTATTTCTAAATGTAGGTCTGGGAGGACCTGTACGCCCAGTCAAGGGAGGGTGCTTGGTACTCACTGTAAATGGAAACGTTCTAACCCGTCGTTTGTACATTTAAAGGTGGACTGAAAATCAGCACTCACGAGGACCAGGTAGGCCCATATGTGGTCATAGATAATATACACATCCGGTTGTCAATGCCGAAAGGCCATGTGGTTTGAACATGTATATACCCTTCTGGTTGTACAGTAGTATACATCATTTATATCTTGTGATGATCATATATAACAATTATACATTTGGATGAACAATACATTGTTTTTCAATTTGTTTCTTCTCGTCGCATTGATGTCAATAAATGTGCAGCCTATTATTACACGTGAACAATCCTGTACATCATTTTGTGGGATACGATGGTTGACTACATAGGTAGTGATAATACATGAAGATTCATGATTATATGGAAACATATATTCATATTGATAAACATTATTACATTGTTTAAGCACATCTATGCTTCATCTCTGCTAATTAGCGTGTATAGGTCTTCAGTGTGGACCCCATGATTGTATTAACCATTGTCAAACTCACAGTGATGTCATAAATCACTACATGTAACGTGTTTAGATGTGTGTTATATAACATACCATACATGGTTGCTGCTTACAGCTTGGGCCAATGTTTATTACTAGAAAGGTTCATTTAAGGGGTGTACGTATTCCTATCTGGTTATTGAATGGTAGGTCGTAATGCTAGTGGTAGTCGCAGCCTACTCATTTTAGTATAGGTTTCTTCCTGTTCATTCAGACCATGGATAGTGGCTTCAGTGGTATGTCTCCAGCGGCATTCCTTGAAGTTAAGTTGATTAGCGATGTGATTGATTGCAGAAACATAATTTTTGAAAGGATTGGATACTAAAGACAATTTTACCTTTTGTTTGTTGTCAGTGTAACAATTATGACCCCTAGTAAAGAAGCCATTTTCTGAATAGGATACTATGGGGCTTAATTGAGGAGCCCCATCTGGACTCGCCTGCTTGCGATTGTTGATTATAGCTATTTCCTTCATTGGCTAATTTTGCTTTTGGGCTTGGTGGTGATGTGATCTGCTGGCACAATCCTTCCATACTTTCCCACTGTTCTACCAGCTGAGCATCACGGGCGGCCTCTTGAATCTCACGCTAGGATAGAACTGAAACAAGGGGCGAGTCCCTGGGGGAAACCCTGTTGGCATGTCTGACTTTGCCATTTCACTTTCTCTCCACGGTCGTTGCTTTGAGATATGGCCTACAGGTCTCCTATTTGCAGAAGCTTCTAGGTGGGCCTTTGCTCGCATGACAAAATATCCCCTAATGTCGTTCTTAGGGTAGGGAGTGGATTGTAATTGTGTCTCAGAGTCTGCTGAGCGGGGACCCCTCTCTTGAGGAGGCTTGATTTACATTTGAATTGTAAGTCCTGGTGCAATTCGATTGATTGAGGTGATTGCAGCCCCCCAGCACTGCTTAATAAAGGCCTTATTAAGCTTTTGTTTCTTTAACGTTTTATGGGGCCTGTTTCGGGGACTGCGCATGAAGTAGCAACAAGCTACTGGTCCTCATGTTGAGATGTTGTGTTGTATCTCAAATGTCGTATGGCTGAAGTAGTTTACATAGTTGGATTAAGTGTTGTGTTTTGTATTAAGTTGATTGGCTGAGTGGATGACTAAGTGAATGACCACTAGGCAGGTGGATAGATTACTGGATAGACTGATAGGTGTTCTGCCTTACTTGGTCTTTGTCTTGGTCTTTGCAGAGGGATGTAATAATGCCCTAAAATATGCTCTGATTGATTAATAGTTAGTTGGTTCACTAGGGGAGTAGCTTTTGTTTTCTGAGCTTTGTTTTTTCCTCTTGCTAGTCTTGTTGCTTTTGTTGCTCTTGTCTTCTTGCCTGGAGCCGACACTCTCTCGACTGATTACTTTACTTAATGAATTGATGCTTGGTAGCCTAATTGCTTACTAAATTGGCAGTAAGTGGGCAGAGAATTTCTCTGGTCTATTTCCCGTGTGCTGTCCTTAATCCCCTTGATCTCCAGGTCACTCCTAATTGCCATAAGGGTGCTGGGAGGGTGATGGCTTGAGTTGCTGTGATGCAGTAAATTTACATTAATGCTCACTGCTTGAGACCTGGCCAGAAGCTGCTGTGAGTGGGGGGAGGGGATGGTGTTGCTCTTACTGCCCTTTCACCTGAGTAGCCAGTTGCCGTTTGCCGCTTGACTCCAGTTGCTTCTGGTCTGCCTCCGGTCTGCCTGATCACTGGGGGTGAGAAGGTAAAAAGTTTCGGCACTCCAGCCATCATCTTGTCGCGTTCGCTGTCTTTCCCCAAAGTGGGACGGGTATGCCTAGACGTGGGTCCCGTGCTCATTGTGCCACTGGATTCAAGCTAGCCTGGCTGATGAGGGGTGATGCCCGGAAACTGGTCCCAGGATCCTTGTTTTTAGTCCAGGGAGGACTTGGCTTGGCAGTTTGGGCTGGAATGTTCCCATGAGGGCAGGGTCAAGACTTATTTGCATATGGTTGGGTCCAAACTGGGGTGCCGTGGCGAGCAAAAGAACAATGGATTAAACCCAGATCTTTGTGACGGGGGAGGAATAATTGCTTTTGTTGCTCTTGTCTTCTTGCCTGGAGCCGACACTCTCTCGACTGATTACTTTACTTAATGAATTGATGCTTGGTAGCCTAATTGCTTACTAAATTGGCAGTAAGTGGGCAGAGAATTTCTCTGGTCTATTTCCCGTGTGCTGTCCTTAATCCCCTTGATCTCCAGGTCACTCCTAATTGCCATAAGGGTGCTGGGAGGGTGATGGCTTGAGTTGCTGTGATGCAGTAAATTTACATTAATGCTCACTGCTTGAGACCTGGCCAGAAGCTGCTGTGAGTGGGGGGAGGGGATGGTGTTGCTCTTACTGCCCTTTCACCTGAGTAGCCAGTTGCCGTTTGCCGCTTGACTCCAGTTGCTTCTGGTCTGCCTCCGGTCTGCCTGATCACTGGGGGTGAGAAGGTAAAAAGTTTCGGCACTCCAGCCATCATCTTGTCGCGTTCGCTGTCTTTCCCCAAAGTGGGACGGGTATGCCTAGACGTGGGTCCCGTGCTCATTGTGCCACTGGATTCAAGCTAGCCTGGCTGATGAGGGGTGATGCCCGGAAACTGGTCCCAGGATCCTTGTTTTTAGTCCAGGGAGGACTTGGCTTGGCAGTTTGGGCTGGAATGTTCCCATGAGGGCAGGGTCAAGACTTATTTGCATATGGTTGGGTCCAAACTGGGGTGCCGTGGCGAGCAAAAGAACAATGGATTAAACCCAGATCTTTGTGACAGGGGAGGAATAATTGGATTTTTCAGCATTTTAGCCATCATTAGTTCCTTTTGCTTTTGTTGCCCTACGTGGGAAGGGTATGGCCAGATGTGGGTCCGGTGCTCACTGCGTAACTGGATGCAAACTAGTCTGGCTGATGAGGGGTGTTGCCCTGAATCCTGTCCCAGGATGCCTATTTCCGGTTCAGAGAGGACCTGGCTTGTCATTTCTGATTTGCATATGGCTGGGTCCAAACTGGGGTGGTGTGGTGCGCAAAAGGAGGATGGATTAAACCCAGATTTTTGTGACTGGGGTGAATTTGTTCATTGTTCAGCATTCTGCTCATTAGTTGTTCCTTTTGCTCTGTTCACCCCAGCATTTCAAGTGATGGACCAGATATGGAACAGCCTCAAACACACTTGGAAGATTGCAGCTGTAAATTGCATATGAGCCCAGGGTGTAATACTTAAAGAAACACGTCAAATGCACACAATCATAAAAAGAAATAAATGCACAGCAGAGGGCCTTCATGCAGCCCAAGTACTCAATGCCAGAGTAGCCCATCAGTTGCATTCCTCAGATAAAGCCCAAACAATGACTCGTAGTAAGCGTCATCCTAGATAACACACATGGCACACCCAGCCACCTGGACTACCTCCGATTGTTACCTCCAGTTGGTATTTATGGCCCCTTCTATTAAAGTTGGATCAGACATTTACACACAGTTTATGACCCTCTGTATGAGTATTTTCTGCCCAAAGGGGGACGTGCTTCAATTTATTCTCACTGTCATGTACCTAATGCAAATTGAATTCCAGCAAGCAACTGAAAGAGATGTGGCTTCTATTCCCAGCCATTATTGTTTATTAAACTTGAAATGTTCATGATTGCCAAGCTTCACTGTTATTTTCTTTGATAATCTGAACATGCTTCAACAGCCTCACAGTGGTGAAAAATGAATATGGTGTTTGCCACTACTCGGACATGCGAAACTTACCATTACATGTCCTTTGTTTTATTTACACAGCACCCTGCCCTATGGGCTACCTAGGGCCTACCTTAGGGGTGACGTATGTGTAATAAAAGGGGAGTGTAAGGCTTGGCTGTGGGTTTTAAAAGCCTTTTCAAAGTGGCAGCAAACTGCACACACAGGCCCTGCACTGGCATGCCTGAGACAGGTTTAAATGGCTACTTGTGCGGGTGGCCCAATCAGTGCTGCAGGTCCACTAGTAGTATTTAATTTACAGGCCCTGGGTATATGATATACCACTTTACAAGGGACGTACAAGTAAATTAAATATTCCACTTGTGTATTCATAAATGTTACCATGAGAGAACCACATACACTTTAACATTGGTTAGCAGTAGTAAACTGCTCAGATTTTCAAAGTCAACAAAAACAAGGTAAAAATTAGAAGAGGAGGAAAGCAAAATGTTTGGAGTGACCCTTCAGACAGGAGCATTTTCCAACAGAGGTCATATAAAAAATAAGGACTCCAGTCCAACCACGAAATAGAGAAGTGCTTCAGAAAAGTTAACTGGAATCAGAAGCATACCCAATCAATTAAAAATACTAATAGGTAATACACAGTTAAACATCCTAAAATGACTGTGTTTAGTACATTAATGTTAGAGAGAGGCAAGCCAGTAAAGTATTTAGCTTTAATGTAACAAACATGTCAAAATAAACAGCATGCGTACATTGATTTCTGTTGTATAACTACAAAGGGCTTGATTCACAAAGGTAAAGTTAGAACAAATATTTACGTTTTTTCGTAGTAACTTACATTTGTGAATACAGAAAAGTAGTAAAGTTAAACTTGTGGTCGAACTTTACCTTTGTGAATACTGAAAAGTAGTAAAGTTAGACATTTGATCTAAGTTAGACTTTTGGTCTAACTTTACCTCTATGAATACCTGAAAAGTAGTAAAGTTAGATGTTTGGACTAAGTTAAACGTTTGTTCTAACTTTACTTTGTGAATCAGGTCCATAGTTTTTCATCATGTTTGCCAATAATTAGGCTTTCCTGTTTTTAGTTTCTATTTTTTACCAAATCTGTTGGGGTTTTTCAGTGTTTTCAATCCTTAAAAAGCAGCTGTATCAGGAGTTACACATTCCTATGCCTTTAAAGAGAGCAGAAACAGTTTTTTATCAGTGTTTGTGATTGTTTTGCTTTTATTATTGCTTGCTTTCCGCACTTAAGGTGCATAGAATATAGACAGTGTATGTAGAGTGTATCTGAGGCCCAAATACATTTTTACAAATCAAACTTATTGTAGTACACAATACAATATTTTTATGTGAGTCTTTGGTCATGTGTGTCTTTATCTGTGAAAAGGCCCTCTCAGCATTGACACTTGACACGGGCAACACCAAAACAGCTAGTACACAATTTGCTAAATCTGACACTCTGACCACTGACACAGCTTTCCATGCCAATACTGGTGCACATAAAGATTGCAATTTTCTAGGTAGGACAGGTTCAGCAACATATGCGTTGAACTGGTTGCATATGCCCTCAGATTTATTGAAGCAGTACTTTTCAAAGTCCAGAAAAAATTCCCCTTTTCGGAAGGGATCTAGAACCTATGTAGAGTACCAAAGTGAAGCTTAATTGACTTCAAATGCCATGGTTGGTGAAGGGACATTTCTATTCAATATTTTAAGCCTTTTCTCATGTATTGTAAAATACATTTTCCTGAATTGCTCCTGAACATTTCTTTTCTTACTAAGTGGCAAGTATGCTAACATGGATCATGTTACAATGCTAAAGTCACTTTAAGTGTTGCCCAGCCTTCTCTCAAGGAGTTGTTTCTCATCTACACGAATTGACGCTGAGCACTTGGTTAACAAGGGAGTTTTCAGAATTTAGATTTTGATTATATCCACCACAGCAGTCAAGTAGTCATTTTCCTAAATAAATCTAAGAATGTAGTAGTGTGTACTTATTTTCACATCACTATCGAATATCCTCACATTTCTTGCCTTTGCCATGATTACTAAGCAAAGATTCTGTAAACGGTCGAGCCATGGATAATATAGCATTCACGACCTCTAGGACTGAGAACCACAAGCTAAATGACACAGTTCAGATGACCAGAATGGAATGCAAAGTCAATAGCATTCTTCATTAACTCTGAAGATTTTTTAAAGATTCTCTCAGCATACCATCTAGAAAGGGGCAAGGATCTCGTACATGGGAGGCACATCAGCTCAGGTATCGATTTATAACAGTTCATCGCACAAGTTTTTCATATATGTAGTTGAATCACTGCAAATACAAACATATCACTTAAATCTTTCTTGAACTTGGTATGACCTATTTTGACTGCATTCCATGTTTTCCAAAAGTCTGGTGTCATGTTTTCGCCACTATCCCAGATGCATGCTTGTTGACAGTACTCTTTTCACACATGCCTGTCACTACACCTTGCATTGAAGGTTTAAATACTGGAGTGTTTGGCAATTCACCTACTATTAATACAGACTCACTAGAAAAGGGAGCTGATGTATCAAAGAGTTTCACCCATTCACTGTGGGTGATTTGATGGTACATATTGGGAAAGATTCCTATGAAACCAGCCATTTTACCTATCAGTGAAGGAATAAAATGTAGCCAAAGTATTAAATATGATTTTGATATTCCTAATACTCTACAGTTTATAAAATAATTCTATAAGGCCAAAAACATGGTTCTAAACCCTGCATCTTTATGTCAAAGACCAAAAACTGAAAAAAGAAGAAGGAAGAAGCAATATTTAGTGACATCCCTAAACAACAAACTTCATGCAGAATAATGTTAGCCTATATTTGCATTTTATTGTCCCCTTCAGGAAGAAAAAAAAATATTTTCACTCTCCTTTTCCTCTCTTGGAATGGCATTTAGCTTGTGGTTGTGCAGGTGTTTTTTCAGGGTTTACATGTTTACACTGGTGAGGTTTATTTCCCGTTTGGTGGTTTTTTTCCCGTTAATATAGGTTTAAACCTAAAACAGAATAGCCTACCAATATTATTTGTCCTCTCTGTGAGAGGTCAAGAGTGCTTGCTAAGAAATTAATAGTATCAATGTGAAAGATTAAATTTGCTGAATTATTACGATAGAGCACTAAGTTATTATTGTCATTATTATCTTGGCAAGGTAGTTTATACATTCAACGCAGTCGCCTGCATGAAACACCACTAAGAATCCTTGAGACACGCATTCTACATGACTTTAGATCTCACTCTCTTTCTCTCTCTTTCTCCTTCTCCCTCTCTAACCACTTTTTCTTCTTTCTCTTCAAGGTCTTTATGATGGCTTTGACCATCTGGAAGGGGTGAGGGTGGATTCACGTTATTCCTGCATGGCATGAAAGTACAGATTGTTGCATCTGTTTGCCTGTTGGGGAAATTTGTGCCCCAGTAAGAGCCAGGTGAGGGTTGGATTTTCATTAAACTACGAGAAAGATCCAAACAGTGTCAGTCTCCTTGCTGAGGCTGAGTGACACAGTTCCTTCCACTCACAATGCTTCTCATGGAGAGAGAAGGATTGTGAGAGTATGCAAGTGACATTTTCCTTGCTTACTCAGATAAAAGAGTCAGACACTTTATGCATTTTTTTTCTTGGGGTAAGAAACAATTCAAACAGTTTGCAGGGAAATAAAAATGGGTGTAAGAGGCCAGACACCCTAAGGACTCTTTTATTGTCTATGAAACGATGCACATTGTCAGGCTCATTACTGATGTAGGGGCACGCTCCTCCTTCCTCTCACAATACCTCCCATGGAGAAAGAAGTATTCTAAGAGGAAAAAGCTACTTAAAATGTACCTAGAAGTGGGACCTGGAACTGGAAGGACTTGGTACTATACTAATCCCGCCCCTTTGATCTCATCTTTCTGGTCAATGTGTTCCATTGGTGAGTGGTAGAGATGATAGTAGGCAGGAAAGGAATAGCTGGACAACTCTTCCCACCCTCACTCCCTTTTTATCTGCTTTAAAACAGGATTGGGCTGGAAAGCTTGGCTTGTAAGAAGTTGCTGACAATCTTGAAATCTGAAAATACTGATTTACCCTTCCTCGCCGTTGATCCAGACTTGACACATACCCAATCTCCTCCTCTGCTTCAATGGATAGTGTTTCTCAATTTAATGTTATACCTCTGCCTCTAAATGTCTTGCTTAGACTCTAATCTATAAACTATTGTCCTGATATAATACATCTTCTTCACTCTGCTTTTCATTCATCATTGCTAGCTTTTTCCCACATATTATCACAAAGGGTGGCTCTCCAGTTACTGAGTATGTTGTAAATCTCTTATTCAACAATACCTTCTTCAATTCCTCTTTCCAATCCAAATTTCTTCTGATTGAATATTGCAAACAATATACAAGCACTATGTTGTATATCACAACTAAACCATTTTCTCTTGGATAGTGTGAAGTAGCCCTATGGCACTGGACGCTGTGAAATTTAAAGAACTGGTAAATTTTCTTGAATATAAATTCAGCACCAATATCAGGAATGATCTCTTCTAAATGGCTTCTCCCTCAAATACATCCCTACAAAATGCAATCATATTGGCTGTTTTCATCTCATTGAATATACAGACTTCTGGCCACTTAGACAAAATGTATCTTTCAACCCAGCTTCACTAAAGAGACTACAAACATCCATACCAAGGGCTGATTCACAAAGGTGAACAAATACTTTTGTGTATATCTACTCATTTCCGGTATTCACAAACTACAATTAAATTGTAACTTTTTAACTGCTGGGAATCTGCAATCGGAGTGGAGAACTCCACACATAAAAAGATAGGCCTGTCCTATCTTATTATGTGCAGAACTCTCCTTTCTGACAATGGAGTTTATGTAGTCTTAAGGTTACTATTAAATCATTATGAATACCTAAAAAACAATACATTTACACATAAGCACCTATTTGTTTTTTCAATGGGCTATTTGTATATTTGAAAAGTTCTATAGGAGACCCCCAAACCGCACATGGTTTGTCACTGATCAAATAGCTGTTACAATTCATCACTACCGCTCTATATTTTTGTCAGATCTCAGCCATCAAAATCAATTATTGCCTAGTGTTTCACTGCAGACATTTGACCGTATCTTCCATGTAATGATTCTACAGTTCTACCACGAAGGGATTTTGCCAGAACCAATCTGTCACCTCTATAAATCACATTGTTCACCACTGAACACTCTGACCAAACTAATCTCTATTTGCCAATGAACTCATCCTTCACCATCTCCTTTTTCCAAATTTTTTTGTTTTTTCTTCTCTTATTCTCTTCAATTCATCATCGACATCCAGAATTGACTTTCATTTTCCTTCCCCCAAAAGCTCCCCGCAATGACATTTCTACATTGGCCACCATCCAATTGACATTCTTGCCATCTACCATTGACATCAATAGCAAACGGCAATCAGGCTTGATGTTTTTCACTCCTAGTACATACCTCATTTCAAATTAATACTCTTGGAGTCTGAACAACCACTTGTCCATGCAGGGGTAGCCTTGTCTGTACCTTTTGTCGTGAAGATATTCGCAAGCGGCTTATGATCAGTTCTCAATATGAATCTTATTCCTCAGGAATATTTCCTGAAATGCTGGCCCCCTAATATTTTATCAGCTACAGAGAGTTCTGTCTGGTGCCACATTTCTTGAATAAGAATTGTGAAAGATGTTGAACAATCAACACCAGTACAGAAGGGTCACAAAAGGATCCTTTTTACGACTGGGGAGTGTCTAAATAAGTAACACTAGCAATGTTCATCCCCTGGCACTGAATTTAACCACTATTGGGCTAAATTGTTTTAAAAAATATATAAAACTGAAAAATCACACACACCACAAAGGACCATTTCTAGTTTTGTACATTCATTGTCATATTACCAACATTACTTCTAACCAAGCAATATTCATTACTGTTGGAAATGGCCATTTTTTTAGGTTTATCCCCAAACTTTTTGCTTCTTCCTCCTATTTTTTCCTGCACTGATTGTGCCACCCACATAAGTAGCTCTAAAAAGGTGACTCAGGCCTGCCACTGCAGTGCCTGTGCACAGTTTGTACACTGCCATGTCAACCTGGCAAGTGCACCCAGTTGCCAGGCTCTAACCTTCCCTTTTCTTACATGTTAGTCATCCCTAAGATAGGGCTGGGGTACCCCTGTGGGCAGGGTGCAGTGTGTGTGAAAGGTCAGACATGCCCTGATGTGTGTGGCATGTCCTGATATTGAAACTGCTAATTTTGTTTTTTACTATTGCAAGAATGGGGAGTTTGCTTATAACATCTTATAAACATAACTACCCCTGGGAAAAAGGTAGGAAAATAAAGTTTAGTATGCCTGAACTCAGAATCTAAACGTGAATCTTTTAGGATAGGTGATTTTTACATTTTGTGTTTGAAAATACCACTTATAGAAAGTAGGTATTTTCTTGCTTAGCTGTCCTGTGTGCCTCTGCTGAGTTGTGTAATGACTGTCTGGCTTAGGAGTGACAGGGGCTGGGGAGGTGTAGTGGCTCGGAGTCTGGATGAGTCAGAGCTATTCTGAATAGGCCTGGTCTGCATTTGGAGTGGTGGGAGGAGTAACACCTGCACCTGAATAGATCTGTGCCTGCCTTCCACAATGATGGCTCTGCCCCCCTGTGGTATGTCTGGGGCCAGGGCTTATACTTTGAATAGGGAGTGTTGTGCATTGTAAAGAGATTTTTAAGACCCCCCAGAACTAGTTTGGATTGGGCTTGGAGCCCTAGGACAGGAGAGAACAAAGAGATTCACTGTATAAAAATAGAGACCCACCCCAGACTTTTAGATCAACCCTGGTATTCAAGAGGACCCTTTGCCAAGGAGAAGAGCTTCCCCTTTGCTGTGTGCTGTGTGGGGTTGGCATGCAGTTGCTGTTTCTGCCAAGGAAAGGATAAGGACTTTGCTGTGTTCCCTGCTGGAAGGAGATCTTCATGGGTCTGTGTATCCTGTTCTGAAGTCTCAGGGACACAAAGACTTTACCCCCTGCTCCCCTGAACTCTGCTGCTGTGAGTTCTGACCTGCCAGAGGTGCCTGTGTCAGTATTGGACCTCTGGAGGTTGTTGCTGCTGTTTGGGTGCTGGAAGAGAGACAGAACTTGAAGAATCACAAAATCGAGGCATCACTCTTCTTGCAGCTGTTTCTACGATGCACCTCCACGGTGTGAGAAGAATTTCCACGCATCGCCGTGCAGCTGCGAAAACCAATGCAGGACCTGTTGCCGCTGCAAGAATCAACGCATTGAGGGAACACGGCGGAAGAAAAACCGTGCATCGCCTCTCATGGCACCAATTATTGATGCATCCCGGATTACCACGCATCAAACCTGTGCGGTAAGTTTTCCCGATGCATCACCTGCGGACCGGAACCGCCACGAAGAATTGACACATCACTTCCCTCTACAGACCGGATTTGACGCATCACTTCTCCTGCGTGCAGCAGAACTGTTGCATTGCCTCCCCAAGGTCTCAAGAACTGACGCATCTCTTTGTTTGGACACTTCTTCACATTGCGCCTGTTTGGCCTTGTGAATTTTGACGCAACTACAGGTACTTTGCGTAAAAGTCAAGCATCCATAGTTTTTTATGGTGCAAGTTCTTTAGACCTTTTGAAAGTCATATGTTGGATTTTTGTTGTTTTGGTCTTGTAAGTTTAGCTAAAGATATTTCATTTTTCTAAACTGGTGTGGTTTCCAATTGTGGTGTTTTCTTTGTGTTTATGTGAGGGAAGAGTACAAATACTTTACACATTGCCTTTGGGATAAGCCGGTCTGCTCGTGCCAAGCTACCATGGGGGTGAACAAGGGTTATCTAGAGTGTGTATCCCCTTTACCCTGACTAGAAGCAATTGTCCCTATTTAGACAAAGGTACCTCCCTCTGCCAATGAGAGACCCCCATTTCTAACACTTACTTTATTGTTTTTCAATGTGCTTCCCATAACACATATATTACATGTAACAAATGACATATTCATGGTGAGGATGTACAAATTCCGGTCTACATATACACAATACATAAAACAATAATATTATATAGTGTCACATGTCCAAATTCTAAGGCTCAGGATATCCTTTATCCTTGCTGTCTATTTTAGGATAACTGATGCAGGACATTAAATCATGCCGTCAATATTTCGACGTTATGGTTATGTGTTATTATCTGCACATCCCAGCGGGTCTTCCACAGGACTACATTGATTAGCAAAAATGGGGGACAGCCTTCTAATGTTGCAATTCAAACAAGGAACACACAATCACTGTCCTTTATACTCGCAAATGACGTTACACATTCTTCAGGCCAGGCATACCTTTCTCATGTTTTTAAAAATTACCCTCATGGGCTTTGTTTTGTCATCAAAATTATTCACACATTTTGTATAACATTTGGATAACCTGACAAAAGTTTTCAATTGTTCTTTGTTCCCAGGACTGGATGCACATTCAATTGCTCCCAAAAGCTTAATCTTCGATTTAATTCCATACCCACTAATAACATGACCCAAATATTCAACTTTAGTTACTGAACAGTTACACTTTCCACTCCAGTAGTTAAGGAGGCATCATGTAGTTTCTCTAAATCATGGCATTAACCAGATTTGTCTTTTCCACAAACGAATATATCATCTTTAAATTCTGTCATCGTTCTCACCCCCACCAGCAATTTCTGCATGACTCTCAGAAGCAGAGGCTAGATCAAAAGGTATTCTCAAATATCTAAATGCCCCTTCCTGTGTTACAAATGGTGTTAAGTGCCTGCTATCAGGATGCAAAACAATTTGATGGCATGCTTTAGAACGATCTAGTGTTGAAAAACATTTGCCATCCTCCACAGTACTGAATGATGTATAGCAGTGGGTGAAGGTCCACCCAAACACAGTTATTCAAATTGCACAGGTCAAAACACATACTCACCTTATGCTGTTTCTGTGCTAGGACAAATGTACTAAGTCATTCTAATGACTATGGGTTTTATGACTTGTTCAGCGCATAAACTTTTTAAGGAGGACGAACGCCATGATACCACGCTGGCAGATCGATCGCTTGAACTGTTCACAAAATAACAAAGTGGACTCGGTATTGACCCTTTACTAAATGCGCATATTGAATGAAGGAGGACAGACTAACATTCTACGATTCATTCTGGAAGATAGGATGGAGAGAAAAAATATCTAAGTAAAAGGACACAGTTAGGATTTCCTGACAATTCGCTTTCTGCCCTGAAGAAGTCCCAAAGGCCGAACCGCGTTGACTACGGTCTTATTTATTTTGTCGAAAAAAGAAGTTACCAACAAAGAATTTTGAAGGAACAACTCTGCTGGATCACTACTTTTACGTTTATACTGTGAATTACTGCTGGTTACGTTTGACCATTTGCCACTTGTAAATTTTACCTGAAATCAGTGTGCTGAACCATTGTGTTGTTTTGACAGTACTGAATGATGTATAGCAGTGGGTGAAGGTCCACCCAAACTCAGTTATTCAAATTGCATAGGTCGAAACACATACTCACCTTACCATGCTGTTTCTGTGCTAGGAGAAATGTACTAAGTCATTCTAATGACAATGGGTTCTATGACTTGTTCAGCGCATAACCTCTACAAATCACTTTTTAAAACTTTCCTCATAGAAAATTGAACTCCGCTGACTTTGTGGACTTTGAGTACAGAACCACATTTGAGAAGGCATAGGTGTGCAAATCGTTTCAATTTACCTAACCTATCCTGAAATACTTCCGCGAAATTCTATCCTTCACTTGTCCACATCGGAGATATACATTGCCATAACCTGTTCAGGATGATAAGGATTCAATGTTATCCCCACATTTTGTGCCCATTTCAGTCTAACAGCAACCTACCCTTTTCCACTTCATATACTTTGCCTGTGGTCGGTGCTGCCGCTTGACACTTATTGATTGGTGATTTAAACAACCTAATATTGAGAATTTCTTTCCACGATACCCCATTAGAAACACATTCGTATTTTACAACTTGACATCAGAGAACTGATGATATGTGGCATAATCTAATAAAGTGTAGGGCGGACAAGAATTTGCCCATATGTATGCAAACTCCTCCAAAATGTATCTTATATTTAAGGGGATTATAAGGTTCTGTGATATTCAAATTTCCTTCCTTACGTCACTCTCCCTTATATCTTAATTTGTTAAGGTTGCTAAAGTCGGTTGACTTACTGCCAAAAATGTGTTATTATCTGGCAAATTATTTCCTTAGTGTTTTCCCCATCAAGAGTGATTTTGCAGACTTGCAGGAAATGTGCTGATCTCAATTATAGCATCTAGCCTTTAACACTGGCCAACTGTTGCGCATAGGTACATGTTTCAAACTGCAACATCTAAAACACTGAGTCTTGTTTCTTGATTCTGACACATCGATTATATTTCCCTGCATGAATTTCTCGTATTAGTCACCACATTTACTTCTTTAACTTTAGCTTCACACGAATCTACTTCTGATGTGGCATTGCTTACATTGGGATTCAAACCCTTCAGATAAGTTGATTTACTTTCTAATCTTTTAGCAACTGCAATGGCTTTCTCTAACTTTGGTTCTTAAACTTAACAGCTTTTCCTGAATCTTTCGATTATTAGCATGATTGATTCGTTGGACCCCTACCAATTTCATTGTGCAAATCTTTAAATTTACAAGGCAGCCATAACTTGTAAACAAGTCACATGTTGCTCCATAGTTTCCTCTTGAATTTGACTTCTGCAAAAAATTGTGTGTCTTTCTACTACAACATTCAGTTTTTTTTAATCATTCTCCTCTAGACCCCTAAGTGCTTTTTCATAAATGTCAACATATTCTAGTTACATGTCATCATCATCAAATCTGTAAGCAAACAGGTAAATGTTTTGTTTTCTACCTTCCACCCCAAATTGTGTTTTAACAGTAAATGTACAGGAATTTATATAGCGCAAATCACCAAGCGGTTACTAAGCGCTTGCTTAGGGAACCCGTCCTGGTATTCCCCTGTGAGATAACCCCGGCAGGGTATCCGCAAGGTGAAAGCCAGGCATCCCGCCGCGAGGGGCCGTTGTGGAGATTAAGCAAGCTATTGCCCAGAGTCGCAGAGTGTGAACCCGTGAATCGAGTAGGCATTGGAGCGAGAATTGTCGAGTCCATGGACATTTTAGGACTCAAGACCCCGCCGAGCCGGGAATTGAACCCTGGTCCCGGGCTGACTTCTGCTTCCAGGTCTGCCTCCTCTAACCAGTGAGCCACACTTCTCCACAGTTCTACTTTTGTAGGACTAAAATCATCACTCAAGGTAGCCAGTCCAGGTTTTCCAGCGTTTTGAGCCAGCACTGAGTGACCAAGCGTGAAGGAGGCAGCGAGGGGGCCGAGAAGGGAGCCGAGAAAAACGCAGAGAAAACCGCCAAAAAACCCATGGAGTACCGGGTGGTTTTCTCTTCCAATCTCTCACTCGTTTCAGCAGGTGTTTATAACCAGCTGCAGGGTTGCCTGTGGCTGGCCCAGCTGAGGGGATCAGGCTGCAGGAAGCGAGAGGCTGCAGTCACGGTCGCACATGCGGAAACCATTGGGAGGCACTCTTCCACACCACGGTCTTTGACTGCTGACTGCTGTCTGCTGCAGTGTAAATGGGGAAAAGGGAGAAGCGTGACCAACCAGCTGTTGTGAGCCCTCTTCCTCCTTCCTCGCATGACAGTTCTTTTGTATTGTAGCTGGAGATTACGACGATAACCACAACTAAAACCCCATATGATCCCATAACTAAAATTGAACTGCAAGCCCTGTAGCCCCACAACGAACATTAGCTGGCTGGGACCCTAAAATCATCAATCCCTGGAGAGTGGAGGTGAGCGGGGGCGATTAAGAAGTGGGGACAGTGTTAAATTGGGTGAGCCGTCTTGTCAATCTGCTTGCCTGCTTGGGGGGGTCTTGCCTGTGGCCCTTGGGGTCTGGTACTAAGCATTCCACCAGCTTGCCTGTCAGGTGTGCCAGTGAACAGGCTTGAGTGCGTACACCTGCTCACACAGTACAAAACCTTGACTACTTGGTGAGCCTGGTCTGACCTTCGGTTTCCACAAACCCAACAATCTTATTACTAAGCTTGCTTAGACCCGCCCGGCCTGACAGTCCCTATCTCAGGACTGCGGCGACCAGGAGGCTCTGTGGCAGGAGCAGCGCTGTCGAGAAGCGCATAAGGCCCGCTACCACCCATGTAGCGCGTCCTTGCCCTTCGAGGACCGGAGAAGACCGGACTGGGCCCACCCTCTGATGTCCATCATGAGAGAGGGGGTTCTCTGCGTCACCCAGTAAAGGGATTGTTAATTACTACCAACACCCACTGTATATTTTAGATTTCATATTGGCCAAACGGCAAACACGTAAGGAGGCTCACTCTTCCTTAGGGGGTCCGGGAGGCATAGTGGGGACATTGGATGCCTTTTTGACTCGAGCAGAATCTGTTTTAATCCACGAAATTCAAATTAAGGAAAAAAGACTGTCGCTGTGCACCTTGGCGAACAATAAGAGGTCGTCCCTGGAGGGAATAAGAGAAGTGAAATCTCATGTTAGTACCCATATAGGCCGACACATATGCAAATAGTGTCTGCCCCCAAGGAAAGTTGTGAGGGGGAGGCGGTTGATGTGACTGATGGAGTTAACATGCACAACCACGGAGTTATTGCAGATGCGGGGGAGGCGTTGTGGGTGGGAGATGACGTCATGCCAGTGCAAGAGTCATCCACACCACCAGAGCTTTTATGTACTGGTTCTGGTTCTCTACAACCTCTGCTTTCTCCTGTAGTTCTGGAGCAACAGTGTCCCAGGTTAAGAGAGATGGCGACAAGAGCCAAGAAGCATTCAAGAGCTAGCCCAATAGGGAGAAAGGCAGGCCTGGGATCAATAACTAATAATGAACCACCAGCAAAACAACTGAAGAATGTTCCTCCACAAAGGCCAAAGCAGAAGTCCAAGGAGGTTACCCTCAAAATTCCTGAAGTGGATCCTACGGACATGGTAATCCAATCTAGGCCTCAGGGCCCAGATTTTAGTTTTTTGGACTCTGGTCCCAATACAGAGTATTGGAAAAAACTAGAGTCATTGGTGACAGTCTTGTTAGATCCCCTAACTTGTCAATTAAGGCGGATTGAAGAGAAAATTGATACGCTTGTTCAGCTGAATAGGGGGTCTGTAAATTCAGCTAAATTGGGGGAGTGCTGTTGTAAACAATGTGTAGGGACCGCATCATTGGTGGATCAGGGGACAGCGAGAGGGGTGGAACCAGGGACAGGGACCACAAACATATCATGCTCAACTGTGTCTGATCCTAAGCTGGCCCAAAGAACAGGGAGGAGCAAGGAAAAACCAAACAGCTTCACCCAATTAAATATGGTAGGTGCCTACCCCGAAACGCGACCAGACCCTGTTAGGACTTCAGCGCTTAGGGAGGTTGGACAAACTACAGCTGAATTGGTAACAAGGCTGTATAGCTCCCCAAGGGGCCCTGAAATCCAACGGCCAAGGGGAGGGGAAGCAAGGTTGTTGGTCCCTCATAGCATAGAGCTCCCAGTCATAGATCTCCCACCGCCATGTTGTCCATACACAATGGTATTGACAGGTGTCCCTGGGCGTGACAATACCCATGAGGAGACCACCCCCCAGTTGATTAACAAAATGGCGCACTAGATGTGCAAGTATGCTGGATTTAACATCAAAGAGCATCGCTATTTCCTCATGGCTAGGCGAGTCGCCTGAATAGTGAAATCAAGGAAAACTTTCCCGGGAGACTGTGTTATTATCACATTCAGATATCCAAGACTGGCAAAGGGTATCTTCCTGTATTCATCCGGTATATTTGCCTTAGAGTCCACCATTAAACCTTTGTCCCTGGGATACTTTTATATACCAGGGCCTTGTATACATTATACTCAATCCCAAGTGGGAAATGAACAGGGATCGATCGGGCTATGGGGTGGGGTGTATCCTCAAATGTGTTTGCCTCACCGAGGGATTTGAATGACATTGATTGACTGCCTTACAGGGAGGGTCAGGGGGAGTCAGCGAGGGGCAGTTGGTAAACTCCAGGGTGGCAGAGAGGAGATCGAAATCCACCCTAGAGATAATTTTGCCACCCCCGCCAGTGTTAGAATTGGGGGTTTCTAGTTGGCACAGGTAAATACTTGTGACAAGCAGGGACCCTCTCCTCTAGTCAGGACAAGGGGATTTCGCTTCAAAATAACCCCTGCTCACCCTCTAGGTAGTGCTGCGCTAGCAGACAAGGCTTATCTCAGAGGCGTTATGGGTTAAGCATTTGTGAACTCAAACAATAATCAAATGACACACCACAAATGGACACCACACTAGGGGCTAGATATAGGTAATAGCAAATTACAGAATGGTAAATACCGAATTTTACCGATTCGGTATTTACTAATCGGTAATTGCTATGTAGGAAAAAAGCAGTAAAAATACCGAATTCGGTAATTACCGATTCGTTAATTACCGAATCAGTATTTGCCATTGATTCCTAAGGGCCTTGAAGCCCATAGGATTCAATAGCAAATACAGATTCAGTAATTACCGAATCGGTAAAAATACCGAATTTCCAAGGGGGACAGGGTGTCACTTTGACACCCTGTTGCACCCCTGTTTCTGGTTTGTGTGCCATGTGGCACACATACATACCCTTAGGGCCCTTAGGGCATGTATGTGTGCCACATGGCACAGGTGTACATGCACAGATGTGCAAGTACACAGAAATTCGTAATTTACCACCCAATAGTTTTGGGTGGTAAATAACTAATTTCTAAGGGCCTGTGGCACTGTAAACTGTGCCACCTACATATTGAATTACAGAAATCGGTAAATTTACTGATTCGGTATTTTACCGAATCGATAAATTTACCGATTCGGTAAATATACCGATTCTGTAATTTCCTAGCCCCCTACATTACAAAACCCAAATACCGGTCGGTAACGGCCGAAATCGGCCGTTACCGACCGGTATTTGGGCTCCTACATCTGGCCCTAGGTTTATATAAAAAATAGTTATTCTTTATATAGAGACTTAGCACACGACCAAATAACTTCAAAAATGCCCACATTACTGTTTAGCAATCAAGAGTTCCTTAAAAATGCGTAATTTCTATTTCTGTGCGCTACGCACCCTCTGTCCGTCTCCCACGGAGATGGAAACAATGTCTAACAGAGTAAAACGGGCGCAGCGGACGCTCCGGTCCGATGCGTACACCACTGTGGTGTGAGTCGTTCACAGTACCTCAGTTGTTGTGTCCGGCACGGACAACGCGCTGTAAACAGAAGGTGATCCAGAAGTGTTGTCGGACCTTTTACGATGCGAGCCCCGGCTCGTTGCATTCGTCGGTGCGAGGTGAAGAGCGGGGGCCGCGTGGAGCGAGACAGACGGTCCTGGATGCGAGACGTTTACTTCACGATGCGGCGTACGAGCCGTACTGCGGGAGCCGCGGCTTCAGTCTTGGCTGCGGTGAGAGGTGGATGTACAGAGCGTACTCCCCTTTCAGATGTGATCGGCAGCTTTGAACTTTGGCGGCAGTATGCGAGTCGCACCAACCAGGATGACTCGATGAGGCAAAGCGTTTGTACGCAGCGGGGTCGGCCAGTCACGGTGCGATCTACGGATCATAGGATGCGTTGATTGAGGCGGACAGGCGGGGTACGATGCGTTGCTGGACACTATTTGGTTGTACGAGGCATCCACAGCTCCCGGCCTCGGTAAATGCTAAAAACAGCATTTCTAGCGGCGGATTGCGAGGCAGATGAAGTCCACTGGTCCTGGGACTTCGTTCAGGGGGCAAGCTCACTCACAAGCCCTTGGAGATCTTTATGCACAAGTTCAAGCAAAGTCTTTGTAGTCTTTTCCTCCTCTCCTTCAGCAGCAAGGCAACCACTGCAGGCCAATCCCGTAGGTCAGGACCAGTACTCCTCCTTACAGCTTTCCCAGTTCCTTCTCTTCAGGCAGAGGTTTCTTCTTGTCAAGCAGGATCTAATTTCTTGGGAGCAGAGTCCCAATACATATACCCCTAATTCCTTTGTTCCTCTGGGGTTGAGGGGCCTGTGCCCAGCCAAAACCAGTTCTTGAGCACTCTGTTGACATGACTCGGACTTCCCATTCAGGGAGCAGGCTAGAGACATCAGACACTCCACAGGAGGTGGAGCCAGCATTGTAGTGGCAGAGCACATCCCTATTCAGAGTCCAGGTGCACTCCTCCCACCCATCAGGATGCCAGTCTCTCTATTCACCACCAGGCTACCTAGCCCTGCCCTCGGGGATTCCCCAGCGCTGTCACTCACAGAATCCAGACAGCAGATACACATCCTAGCAGAGGCGGGCTGAAATGGTTAGGCAAGCAAATACCTACTTTCTAAAAGTGGTATTTGCAAACACAGAATACTAAAATAAACTTCGCTAAAAGATGTATTTTATTATTCTGAGTTCAGGCATACTAAACTCGAATTTCTACCGTGTTCCCGGAGTCTGTCAGGATTATAGAATGTAACAATTCCAACAGCCCAATCTGGCCTATGAGAACAGGTAGCCATGCAATAGTGAAATACGAAAATGGCTGTAATTCACTAATAGGACATGCCACCCACATCAGGGCTTATCCCACCTTATACTTACAATGCACCCTGCCCTTGGGCCTACCATAGGGGTGACTGATATGAAGAAAAGGGAAGGTTTAGGGACTGGCAAGTGGGTGCACTTGCCCAGTCAGCATGACAGCACGCAGGTTCTGCAATGGCAGACCTTAGACACATTTTACCAGGCTGCTTCTGTGGGTGACACAACCAGTGCTGCAAGCCCACTAGCAGCATTTGGATTTATAAGCCCTGGGCACTCCTGGTGCACTGTACTGGCGTCTGACAGTAACACAAATAAGCCAATCATGGAACCCAATCAATATATACATTTTCTACGGGGAGCACTTGTACTGTGGCACTGATTGGCAGTGGCATAGTGCTCAGAGCAGCTAACACCAGCGAAACACATGAGACACAGTAACAAAAAGTGGATGGGAGACCCACGCCAAGGTGCCAGGTCTAACAGCCAGCATCCACTGAAGTAATTAACGGGGAGGCAAATCATGTGGAGGTTCTTGTAAGCCTGCAGAGTAGCAGTGGACCTACTGCTTTAAACGCAGGGAATAGTGGATGAGATATAAAGGTTATTTCATGGAACATAGCGAGGTTATCAAGCAAATTTGGTTGTGAGCAGTGGCTCACCTTTGTGAGGGAGTTCCATATAATATGTCTACAGGAGACATGGGAGATAAGTAAGAACTTTTTCATTAAAGGTTATAAATCCATCTTTTTCCCAACAGTTAGATCAGTGTCTGGAAGAGCCAAAGGGGGCTTGATTATATTTGTAGATCTGAGACTACAAGGCAAATGGAAGAATCTGGCCTGGGACTCAAAGGTCGTTCAAGCTTTAAAATTCCCTAATAACTCCGTCAGACTAATTCTAATAAACTTTTACAACACAACATCAAACCCACAGGGATGGGGCAGTCTTCGTGAATTAAACACGTGGCTAGACAAGACATGAGGGACGGGGATGGCTCAGTCTTAACTGTTATTAGCTTGGGATTTTAATTGTCATTTCTGCCCTCAACTGAGGGTGGCACGGGAGGATTGACTATCTTGCCACTAAGGAAAGGCCCTCATATGGAGAACAACCAGGTGGAAAGAGAACTCTCTGACATACTAAACTCAGTTTGCTTAACTCACACGACAGATATGTCTCTTAACAAAAAGAATAGCCTGATCCCCCCTACATATAAAGCGAGAGGTTGTCATTCTTTCATTGATTTTATTTTTGTTACACCCCTATTAAGGAAGGATATATTGAGATTTTATATTAAACATAGTGTCTACAGTGATCATAACCCACTTACCTTAGTGCTCGGGGCACAGTCACAGCTCCGAGTATTGGATAAACAGGCAGGGTTCATGGAAGTTGTTGCCACGGACCAAGGTAGAAGACTTAGATGGGCTCTGGTCGACACAGGCTCTTTTAATGCCTCTCTATTCAACAAAGGGCAGCACGATATATTGAAGTGCCTAGATCTAGGAGTGGATAGCGAGGAAATAATAGAGACCTTCAAGAACTTCGCACATATAGTAGCAAACTTACTGAAGGCACCGTTAAAGGGGCCCAGTGGGAACACTCCAAGGTGGTTTGACAGTCAATGTTCAGGGGCCCTGAGAAAACTGAAAGGAGCACTTAAACAGAAACCCAGAGACAGGGCTCTGGTGGCTGTTTGTCGCGCAAGCTACAAGGTTGCGGTCAAAGGAAGAAAGAGGGAATTACAACGTGCTACATGGGAAGAACTCTCAGAAGCAGCAGAATCTAAGAACTCTGCCCGCTTCTGGAATGTAATCAATAATCCCTGTTTCTCGGATCCAAACAAGCCGGGGATAAGCAATAACATTCTACCAGATCAATGGCGAGAGAACTTTCAGGGACTGTACAACCACCTTGCCATCCAGAATCATCAGCAAACCCCAAATATACCACTAGGTTGCACTCCTGTTTTTTTCACGCTGGAAGAAGTAACATCAGTGAATAGACCGTCTTACGAGGAATAAGGCTCCGGTGCCAGACGGGATCCCACCGGACCTTTTTAGGTCCAGTATTGAGGTCTGGGCCCCGCTCTTAACAAGGGTGATGAACGCAGCAGTAAACACAAATATCCCAGATTCTTGGTCCTGTGCTATTCTCTTCCCGATTTTCAGGAAGTGGAAAAGGGATAGCCCACAGTGTTCTCGGCCAATATCGCTGATAGATGTTGCAGCTAAGGTCCTGGGGCGGGTCCTGTTAAATAGGTTGATGGATTGGGCAGAGGAGAGACAAATTATCAAAAATGTGCAATATGGGTTTCGCCCGGGAAAATCCACCGTAGATCAGTATCTTAACCTGTATCTTATTACTGCTAAATATACCATAGCGAAGGATGGATCATGATACCTAGCCTTTATGGACCTCACCGCGGCTTTTGATCACGTGAATCGCAACAAGTTGTGGGCTCTAATGAGGGGCCTTGGGGTAGATATAGCTATAATAAATATCCTACACTCATTGCATTCCAACACGACAGCAGCTGTAAGATACACAAAGGAGGGGGAAGTTACAGGGCTTTTTAATTGTTTTAGTGGCGTGAGACAAGCATGTATCTTAGCTCCATTCTTGTTTCCCATCTACTTTAATAGGCTTGATACTACCCTGCGGAACATGGAGGTGGATATACCTAGAATAGGGGGTAGAACAGTCCCGGTGGTGCTGTACGCAGACAACGCGGTGCTTCTGGCCCGCACCCCACACAGCTTACAGCGCAAAATAGACAGCTTTGTAAAATTCATGGAACACCTGGACATGTCCTCGAATCTTGCAAAATCATACGTTATGGAGATGGGAAAGAAGCCCAGCAAAAAATATAATTACTCTATAGGCTCATACAACCTGGGTAAAGTCCCAGCCTTCGCCTATTTGGGTGTGTTTTTTGACAGCCACCTGAATTTTAAACATCTTATAGAGGATAAGTGTATGACTTTGAATAGATCCACGGCTCAATTGCAAATTATGCCCAGAGACTGGGGTACTGGACTCCGGGTGTGATTTTAAAATTGTATAAAGCAGTTTGTTGTGCCAAAGTCCTGTACGGCAGTGAGGTGTGGGGATTTTTTAAACATACTACCCTGCAAAGGGTCGAGAACAAATATCTAAGGCGGATTCTGAAAGTCCCACAGAGCATGTCAGCATATTGATTACATGAGGAGCTGGGTATTAGTTACATCGCAGACAGTATCGGAGTGAAGCCTTTAGTAGGTTGGTTGAAGATCTGGACCAATGAAGAGGTGGGCCTGACAAGGTTGGTAGTACGGGATTGTCTCGCCCTGGAACATGCGCGGAAAATCCCATTGCTGAAATATGTCAGGGACTCCTTTGTCAGCCTAGGGCTCGTAGACTTATTTGACAAACCTGAGACAATAAAGTTAAAAGATATAAGAGATATTAAAACACTGTTCCCAATATTTGCGATGGCGATTAACTGTTGAACTGGGGTAACACTCGGTTAGAGATTATATTTTTGTTAAAACATCACAGGGTATAGGGGCACATGCATCAACCTATTTAGGAAGTGCAAACGGTGCGAATCGGTAAATTCGGCCGTTTGCACTTCCTAAATAAGTTTTTGGGATGCATCATACTTTTTTGTGGAAATCGCTATTTTTAGTGATTTCTAAAAATGCGATTGCTTTTAAGGAATGCATGATTGCTTTTCAAATTGCGAATTAGCAATTAGGGGGTGCAATTTACCACGAGGTTGAACCTCGTGGTAATTTGCGAAAAGTTATGGAAATGCTCAAAAATTCATTTTTTTAACTTTCATGTTACAGACACACATGTCCTTAGGACATGTGTGTGTGAAACATGCACTTTAAAATACATTTCAGGGGTGCAGGGGGGGGTCCTTTGGACCCCCCTCTGCACCCTTGCAATGCATCAGCAAATTGCGAATTGCAAAAAAAAAAATGCAAAACGGCATTGATTCCTATGGGCCTCTAGGCCCATAGGAATCAATGTAATGCCATTCCTTAATTGCGAATCGCAATTAAGGAATCGCAAATTCCGAAAATTAAGAAATCCTAAAATATTTTAGGATTTGTTGATGCATAGGATTTTGCACGTCCTAAATTGCGATTCCTTAATTTTCGCAATTTAGGAAATGCAAAATCCTACAATGATGCATGTGCCCCATAGAACCTTATTTAACATATATGACTAATGCCCATGATCGTTTTTTGGTAACCCGTTTTAGACTAAATTATATCCACCACTTATTGGCAGTACCGCAGGTTTTATTATAAACTCAGAAGAGACAGGGCCCTGCGGCTGCGACCTGAAGTCTCCGCAGGACACACTTCATCTAGTTTTATTATGCCCGTACTATGCCTACCCCAGGAAACTGTTTCTGAAAGAGACGAGCTAGATTCAGGCAGGCTCGAGTAGCTTTGCTGTTTTTAAAAATGTCAACTGATGTTTTTAACCTTTATTGTGTGACAAACTTTTTAAAGGCGCTTTAAAACTACGAATAACAAGGGGGGACTGAGTACATCAATGAGGATATGCATAGTAGGTTAAGGACTTTCCACGGATGATATTATTTTTTAGCCCATTTTAACAAAACTGTATTTCAGTGAATAATTTTTTAATGACTGCTATTTATATGCTTTTATGGTTTGTTTATCAAATCGAATAAAGATGATTATTCACTCAAGGTAGGTATTGAAAGCATCGTTCCAACCTTCCCACAGCATGGAAAGTTTATCCAGGATGGTGTAAGAACATTGATGGTGCTGAATAAAATAAGCTAACAAAATAGATGAACAAAAGAAAAATAGTTGCCTTTGTCACTGTATTTGGATTTTCTTGTTAGTCTGTATGCCATACACCAATTTCTATTTTGATTGGTGTTTATATAGTTTTCTTTATTCAAGAAGTCAGTTTTCTATATTCACTGCACTGAAGCCCAAGAAGCCTTGTTTTCTTTATCTCAAGAGAATCTGATTTATTTTATCTTTGTATTGAAAATAAAGAAGCGCTTCTTTCTGTCTTCAATTTCCTTTTGTGGCGTTTTGACAATTCAGCTGCTTGATATCCCCAGCAGCCACTCCTCACATAAGGGGAAAGCCAAAAGAGTAGGCGCACTTCATGGTCAGTAGTTTCTTTTCCTTCCAAGTGATTGTATCATAAAATAAAGTAAAATCTTTGCAAGGACGTGACAGAATGCGAGGTGGAGAATTTGCTGAGTTCGCATTCTGTCATATTCACGTTCCCTGTAACGTTATATGGAACGTGAGCCTCTGGTAGTAGTGAGTTCACACATTGTTTAAATGTAGCTCCCAGTTTAGAAGGAAACAGCTCTAAATTGAATTTGGCACTGTAAGTCTTGGGAGGCACTAGTTGCACATGCCATACACATTCCAAAATATGCATTTGAGTTAGAGTATGCAGATAAGCGCCAAAGTCAATGCTGCAAGCTTAGCTGAGGTTAAGCAGAGTTAATTGATCTGAAGAACAGAAACTAAAAGCTGTCCGATTTTGTTTAAACACCATTACGCAAACATGTGAGGGCAGGTTGACTTTTCACAGAGAAATTCCAAGGTTGAAGTGTAAAACAGTAATTTCCAACATGCTGTAGCTCAAAACTTTGTCCTTCTATATCTTTCAATTACACTGTTGTTTTACCTTTTAACAACTGCTGAATGGGGTCCTGCGGTCAGTCTCGCATTGCCAGTAAAGAGGTCACACTCAGATAAGCTAAAGTTGATTTATTGCTTCTATGATAATTCAGAATAAAATTATTTAGGACCCAACAGTGCTACTTGTTTAACTGCCATCCTCTCCTCAAAAATTATTTTTTTCTCAAAACTAAATAGTGAGAACTTAGTAGACCACCCATCTTTTGGGGTGTTCTCCTGTCTTTTGGTTTTCTGACATCAATCAATCAATCAATCAGGGGTTTATATAGCGTGCAGCTCACTCGTGAGGGTCTCAAGGAGCTCTGGGAGGGGGGGGGTAGCTCTGGATCATTCAAAGAGCCAGGTCTTGAGGTCCTACCTGAATGTGTGCAGGGTTGGGGTGCGTCTGATGTTAACCGGTAGCTCGTTCCAGGTTCTGGCTGCGATGTGGGAAAAAGCTCTCCCGCTGGTTCTCTTCCTGCGGATGCGGGGACCTCTGCCAGGGCAAGGTCGGTGGAGCAGAGGTTCCTCCTGGGTATCTGGAAGGATACACTTTCATTGAGGTATTTGTGTCCGATGTTGTGGAGGGACTTGTAGGCATGGGTGAGGAGTTTGAAGGTGACCCTCTTCTCGAGAGGGAGCCAGTGGAGGCCTTATAGATGATGAATCATGTGCTCATGGGGGCGGAGTCCCGAGAACGAGTCTGGCTGCGGCGTTCTGAATGGTAATAAAAGTTTTGTTGATTCCGGTGTAGAGGGCGTTTCCGTAGTCCAGTCTGCTGGTAATGAGTGCGTGGGTGGCGGTCCTTCTGCAGTCAGCGAGGATCCACTTGAAGGTCTTACGGAGGATGCGAAGGCAGTTGAAAATGGTGGATGCAACGGCCTTGATCTGGCAGTTCATGGAGAGGGAGGAGTCAAGGATGATGCAGAGGTTTTGAGCATGGTCTGGAGGGGTGGGTGGGCTCCCAAGGGAAGAGGGCCACCAGGTGTTGTCCCAGGAAGAGGTGCAGGGGCTGAGGATGAGGATGAGGACCTCTGTCTTCTCTGAGTTGAGCTTCAGGCAGTTATCCATCTGCCAGGCTACCATGTTCTTCATAACTTCCTGGAAGTAGAGTCTGGTGTCTTCGGGATTCTTTGTGAGCGAGAGGATGAGCTGGGTGTTGTCGGCATAGGATACAATGCTGAGCCCATATTGTGTGACGATGGCGGCGAGGGGGGCCATGTAGATGTTGAAGAGCGTGGGGCTGAGTGATGATCCCTGGGGTACTCCACAGTTGATTTACGTGGGTTTGGAGAGGAAGGGAGGGAGTCGGATCCTCTGGGTTCTGCTGTAGAGGAAGGATTGGATACAGTCGAGAACGGTTCCTTGTATTCCCACGTCGCGCAGTCTAGCTCCGAGAGTGTGATGAGAGACAGTGTTGAAGGCTGCGGAGAGGTCTAGCAGGATAAGGGCCGCAGTAGAAGATATGTGGTATGCAGGGGTCCGTTGGCATCCTGTTTTTAATGGTAATTCAGACTTCATTCAGCTGGTTTAGTGCCTCTGCGCATTTTCTCACTGCTTTTCAGTGTTAAAGTGCAAGTGCTCCTACTGTAAATTGTGTTTATGGATTGATGTGTCCATGTTTGGCTTATTTGATTTACCACTAAGTCTCCCTAGTACAGTGCACTGTCTGTCCCCAGAGGCCTTGAAATCAAGTGCTGCTAGTGGGCCTGCAGCACTGATTGAGCCACTCACATTAGCAGCCTTTCAAAAGTGTCTTAGACCTGCCACTGCAGTGTCTGCATGCAGCTTTAAACTGCCATGTCAACCTGGTAAGAGCATCCACTTGGCAGGCCCAAAACTTCCCTTTTCGTACATGTAAGGCACCCTTCAGGTGCACCCCAGGCACCTTCCTGGGCAAGCTGCAGTGTATGTGAAAGGTAGGACATGTCCAGATGTCCAAGGCTATCTATCCCATAAGTTAACATGGGAATTTATTTGTAACATAATACAAGGATAGCTTTCAAATGGGACAAGATAGAGAAATGAACTTTAGGCTCTCTAAACTCAGAATTTAAGAACACATCTTTTAGTAAAGATGTTTTTAAAGTGAGTGTTTGAAAATGCCACTTTTAGAAAGTGGAACCAAAGGGAATGATGGACTGAGTGTTGAATATTGCAAGCACTCACCCCCAGTCAACTGATCTGGGTTTAATCCATCATCATTCCTAAGCTCACTCCGCCACCCAGTTCAGACATGGCCATATGCAAATCAGTCTGACCCTGTGCCTCATGGGAACAGTCAAACCCGAACTGCCAAGCCATGTCTTCCCTGGACTGGAAACAAGCATCCTGGGACCGGTTTCTGGCTAATCAGCCATCATCAGCCAGGCTAGCTTGAATCCAGTGGCAAAGTGAGCAAGGGACCCACGTCTGGGCATACCCTGCCAACTCAGGGCGAATAAAGCAAAACCAAAGGGAATGATGGATGGAGTGTTGAACATTGCTAGCATTTGCCCCCAGTCAACCGATCTGGGTTTAATCCATCATCATTCTTTAGCACACTCTGCCACCCCAGTTCAGACATGGGCATATGCAAACCAGTCTGACCCTGTGCCTCATGGGAACAGTCCAGCCCGAACTGCCAAGCCATGTCTTCCCTGGAACGGAAACAAGCATCCTGGGACTGATTTCTGGATAATCAGCCGTCATCATCCCCTTGGGGCACAAGGTAAAGAATAATTTGCATATGGCTGGGTCCAAACTGGGGTGGCATAGTAGGCAAAAGAACAATGGATTTAACCCAGATCTTTTGACTGGGGGAGAATGTTTGCATTGTAAGCATTCCGTCCATCATTTGTTTGCTGTAACACTTTTAGAAAGTGGGTATTTTCTTGCTTAGCCATTCTGTGTGTCTATGCTGGTTTGTGTATTGACTGTCTGGTTTTCCAGTGTCTGGGGCGAGGGATGTGTACTCACGGTAGGCAGCCACTAGAGGGGTTAAGGTGTGAACTGCCTTTTCTGGGTGACTCATAGTTGGGCTTAATAGACCTGGTGTGCATTTAGAGTAGTGGCAGGAGTTTTTGCTTGCTCCTGAATAGGCAGTGTCTCCTCTGCACACTGCTTTTTCCACCTCCTGTAGTGAAGCTAGGCCAAAGAGGAGAGAACTGGTTTGGACTGGGCTCAGAGACCCTTACCACATACAGAATAAGGAGACCAGAAAGAGAATAAAGAGAACATGTGGTATAAATATTGGGGCACTGACCCCAGGACTTTAGAACTCTTTTGGATCAGGGAACCTGCCAAGAAGAAGAGTTGGAGAAGCTGTGGGGAGGAACTACCACTTTGCTGTATGCTTTGCTGTGTTGGCCTGCGGTGACTGCTTCTGTCATGGGCAGAGACAGGACTGGACTAAACTTTCTGCAACTTCTTTGTATGAGTTTCTCCAAGGACTTGAGGTAGAGCTTGCCCTCTGTTCAAGAAGTCTCAGAAACAGCAAAGACTTCAAGTTCATCTGCTACCAGCACTGAGAACTGTTTGTTTGTGCTGTAACCCAATGCCGTCAATGAGGCCTCTGTTAAATCTATGTCCTGAGGGCATTGCAGAAGCCACTCCGCACTTTGTCCTGCAAACCTGGTCTCACCGATGACAACGCCCAACTATGCCAACTGGCCCCTGCTTTCACCATGACCTCTGGGCATCACATTTCACACCGCCTTGCTTTACACAGCCATTCTAGTATGTCCGACACCGCTCCACACCGACATTGACGCCAACATCGATACTGCTGCTGACACAGTGGTTTGAGGGCACCGCTCATGAGTTACACAACGCACTGGACCCTTAGCTTGCCGACGCTGGTGCCATCGACTCTGGATCCTCAGCTGACAATGCGCTTCAGCAATGATGATGACGCAGCTTGCACCGTGACCTGCCAGCACTGCGCCGAGCATTGCACTACTTCGCACGGCAGCCTTGATCTCACCAACGCTACTGGACAACCTGAGCTGAGAGCACCACATGTCGTACCACTGCACTTCGCACGGCAGCACCGACACCTGCTGATATCAGCACTCCACACTTCAACCGCACAGTGTTTGATCTCAATGCGTGTGACTTCAATTGCCCGGTGGCTCCTATTCCAACCTCCGGAACTAACGCTGACTCTTCAGAGCCCACTGTGAGGTCCCCAACACCCTGCATTTCTAAAGGTACTGTTTTGAGGGTCTTTACAATGCCGTAGCTGACTCGCGACACCACGCTTAGTCAGAACGGTTTGAATTTGCTGTTCACGATGCTGTGATAGTCTCAGAGGGAGCTCTCAACTTCAAAGAACTGTATTTTAAGTCTATTTTTGCTTCTTGATATTTCTAAGAACTTTATGGTGGATTAATATCATGTTTGGTCTTATTGTTCACAGATAAAATATTGGATATTTTTCTAAAACTGTTGTGGTTTCCTTTTGTGGAGTTTTCACTGTATTACTGCTGGTTATGTGCAAATGCTTTACACACTGCCTCCGAGATAAGCCTGACTGCTCGTGCCAAGCAAAAAAGGGGGTGAGCAGGGGTTATTGTAGAAGTGTATCCCCCTTATCCGGACTGGGAAGAAGGGTCCATACTTGGACAGGGTAACAACCGTCCAACTAAAGACCCCCATTTCTCCAATCTCCAATCTCAATGCTATATAGAATACAACACATGTTGTCACCTAATATGCTGACCACACCTAGCCTTACCTGAAAGGGTTCAACATAGCCAGCATCATACATCTTGCCCTAACCTTTGAAACAATTTCTTTTGGATACAACCGACATCTGAAAATCAGTGCACAGAAATAGTTTCTGCTCATTTGCTTTCTTCTAATCTCCATGTCCAGTCTTTTCTACAATCTGTCACCTCTCTCAAATATAAGCTTGTGATCAATGTTTGTACAAATTAACTCAGCATCATTTTAGACAAAAGGCTCAACTGCTGCATGTGCATAGTTAAAACTGCAGAAGTCACTTAATTTCTTCCTATTTTTCCATTACAATAAACTGGTTGGTGATTTCTTCTTTCTTAGTTTGTGATCTCCTTATATTATGGGGTTTTGGTGCCATTCAGGGCTTATCTGGGTATTGCTTTGTTTTGTTTCTGATGTTATGCCCCTTTGCACAGATCTCTGTGATCCATGCCTTTTTCTCAGGCATTTCCTTAGCTTTGCAATCTTGACATTTGGACAGCTCCCTTACCTTACTCTCCTTAACCAAAAATATTTTTATTCAGGCCTTCTGGGGCTGAATTGTCTCCATATCTTTAGAAGCTTCTTAGTTGTGGATAACATTCAGAGTGACCATGCACAAATCGAAAGGCAATAAGCTATCTCCATGAAAAACCTGCTTCCACTCTCTCTTTAATAGAACTTTTTTGAAAATGTTGGAGTTTAATTGCATCCTTAAAACGTCCATATTTTTGAATCATTAACCATGAAGGCTGCACCATAATGTTGAACTTCTGATCTTTTCCATGTAAGTATTCATTCGGGGCTGGCTTTAGGGTAGTGCTTAGGTGCGGCATTGAAGGGGGTGCAATGATCTCAGGGAGACGCTGTGTTTAGCAATAATGTAGGATTTAAAAGCATCTGCTTCAGAGTTTCTTGTACTCCCAGATAAGTTCATTCTACGCCCAGATTTCAGGCAGTAATAAAAATGTTCTGGTAACTCTAGTGATTAATCTTCCTTCTAGAGCAAGAGATCACAGTTTTGTCTAGTGGCAGTTTTGACTCATCATAAAGTAGAGCAGAGGGTATTTTTATGTAGATAGCTGAGTGGATATGTAAAACCAACCTTTACCAGCACTTAAACACAAATTAAATGTATTTGAGAGAGGGGCTATGAAGAGATAATGGGCACTTTTGCCAGGTGGTAGTGAGGGAATCTTAGGAGAAGGTCATGTGGGGGAGGAACGCCAAAAGAATTGTCGCCACCAGTGCTAAAGCTGGCCCTGGATTCATAGAAAGATCTTGGAGGCACTGTCAATGGGGATGGGATGGAGAAAGAGATGGCAATGAACATGGATGTACACTCTTTAGGTTTAAAATGTAATCTCTAGACTTGCTGTGCTCCAGAACTAATATTGATGGGCCTGTCATTTTTTAACTAGAGTGAACCCCAGATTTATAGGACTTCTGCAGATATGGATTCTATCATTGTTTTTTTTTATCCATCCATCTAAACCTTTGAATTGTTGTCTGGATCTCAATTGGCAATGGACAGATACAAGACTCTGCCAGTCTACTTCGAACAACGCTTTCTGTAACCAATTCTGCACAAGTTCTAAATTATTTCCAATGCACTCTGTTTCAATACTGTCCAGAAAGCCTGGACGAGTAAAACATCTTTGCATTATTGGTTGCCTGCATGCTTTTTCGTAAGGAATTTAAAGATGTACTTTCTTACCTCTACCCAAACTGTAATGTGAAACACAATAATGAATTGGATGCACATAGACGCCTGACCAGGTGCTTCGGCAAGCACCAACACTGTCAAAGATCAGATTGTTTATGCACAGCTATTCGATGTGTAGGACCACAGCAACTGCACCGACTTCAACAGGAGTGGGATTTTCTATTTTGCCATTTGCCCACTCCCCCTGAGCTGAATCTGTGATGAAGATGTTTTGTTTGTCCTTGGTTCCACAACATTGAAGAGGAGGGACAGGCTATATCACCAAATACAGAGTGAAAGTTTCTGAACTTGGTGAACAAAGTAGTTAGATAATGTAAAGGTCAAAAATGCCATGCAATGACACGAATTTCCAAAGATGTACCCAAACGCATTGAGAGTAGTAGTCAGGGGGGGGTAAGAGGGGAGGGGGGCATACTGTACCTTTTCAGAACTACGTCCAGCAATTATTACCAAACTTAGGAAGGTCATAGTACCACACTCGTACCGTACGGTAAATGTGCTGGGACAATTTTAGTAAAATTAAGCATGTATCTCAATTGTAATGCGTGGTGATTTCTCTTTTGTACTTGTAGACACAGTGATTTGTGTTCCGAATCCGCAAGAAAGCATCAAGACAATTCACTGTTAATAGACACTATTCTTATTTTGTTAGTAGATTTTATAAACGAGTTCCCAATATGGCAAAGTTATACCATTGGCACTCACTTCCATAAAATGATGACCTTAAATAAAGATGCATTATGTTTAGTTTCCATGTCCATGATGTGTTGCTGTCTCGTATAGTCCCATATAGGTAACTAGTGCAGAGTCGGTCATAGGTCAATGTGCTTGGCCATAAGCAAGAGGAAAAACACATCATGGTGTCAGGTGATTTTATCTCTAAGCCTATCTGATAAGGAAAGAACTCAATTTTCCTTTTTTTTTGTTAAGAAGCAATGCGTTTTACCCTATGATCTTTTAACACACGACCATGTATCATTGCAATCACAAACCCCCTGCTGTCTGAATGGCATTACTGTAATATCTCCAGAATAGGTAAAATATTTAGGGCACAATTTAGAGTCTGGTGGATGGATTACTCTGTCACAAACGTGAGGAATATCCCATCGCCTGACTACAAGTACAGAACTGAACTGTGGCACTGAGATAAGATATGTGTCATGTTTCGGACAGAGTACCCATCTGCCAATATCTAAATCAGTCCCTTAGTTTTAAATAAAGAGTAAAGCCAAGATCAGACTTTCTATTTGTGTATAGCAATAAGGCTACGGATGGCGGTGACTTCAAAATGAAAAACTTAATTCCCTGGCTGCTTTACTGCTTGCCAAAAGAATTTTCCAATTTCTTTTTAATTGCTTCACAGCAGTATATTTATCTTGACAGACCAGCATGTCCTGCACATTCAGCAAATAATATTGGATTGTGTCAAGCAAGACCTTACAATTTCTGAATTATTTCATGTGAAAGCCCTTCAACACAAGGAGCGATTGCAAATAAAAAATTATAGATTTCCTAGTTACGCATGTTAACACAGGCTGCTCTTCTGTGTCTGGGTGAGATCTTTTGCAAGTCACTATATTTGTCAATGAAACTGCTTGATGGTCGTGAGCAGCTAATGTAAGTTACTTCCACTCCTGCTAGCGTAGGGCTGACTAGCTTTTTTGAGATATTGTATTTACCTCTGAAATGGTGCCCTTCATTTTTCGATATTTTACATTTTGTAGTCTACCTGTGAACTAACACACATTATTTCAGTGATCCGACACATGAAAGTGTTTATTATTTCCAGCCCCACTCCCCCAACATATTTATTTGCATGTAACGTAATACAAATTACCCTAGGGTCATCACTGTGTCCATTGCATTTTTGGTCTCCATCATCACTGTAACAAAAGGCAGATAGGGTAGCACAATGTAAACTACTTTGAAATGTAAGTAGTACTAGAATAATCATAGTTTTACTTTCTAACGACATCAATGTAAGCAATATAGCCCATCTGGTAGAGGACCGAATCTAAAAACCTATTGTCCAAGTACTAGTCCGCATAAAATGGAGCAGTATCAGAAAGCGGGTTATCAATTGGGACGGGAGAACCCTTGCCAACATAATGAACATGCCCTGGTGAGGCATCAGAACGAGTTTCAGCTCAACCTCTGGCAGCTACCTCACAAACAATTCGCAATTATCCAGAGAAATGTGTGCTAGGTCCCAGAGTACTGACATGTACCAACAATTTTAAAACAAAAAGCACAACAAACTAAAAAAAAACAATTTAGAGGAAGAAACACAAATTTAAAAAGCAAAATATACCAAAATCATTGAACTGAGATAAGGGGTCCCTTTTTAGGGTTTTTTTTTTAACGTTTTAAGGGGAAAGAAGACAAGAAAATGTACAGCACTGTTGAAAAAAAAGAGTTCAGATTTGAGCGGGATATAGGCATGGTTTTAGGCTGACTGCAATGGAGGTTGATTATTTATATGTATTATTTTTTCACATAGTGTAAATAGAAAATGCTACTGCACTGTGAATACACTTTTAATACATTATTAATGATTTTTATTATATTAAATTATTTTAAAATAATTTTTCTTAAGATTTTAATAAAGAAATCCCAACTAAAGTAAAGAATTTATATGTATTACTTAAGAAGTAAAAGTTATTAAAAGTTATGTATAGAATGAATTTAAAATGTTATAATTATTTTTAGAATATTATAGATAAATTAATGTTTAAATAAAAAAATGCAACTTTAAATGGGACCAGGTGAACCTATTTTCAACACTGGGGTGACACCTTCCCAGGCAAGCACAGCACCTTGTCACTGTCCTCTAGACATAGAAAAGGTCCTATTTACTTCCTACTTGCTGGAAGAATTTTTTCTGATCAGTCCTATAACCTTTAGTTTCTCTGGAGTTAATTTACAATGATTTTGTGCTGGGGTTGTGTCATTTTAATGTCGCAAAATAATTTGTTATAGTTACTAAGTCAAGCAAATCCACTTTGCGTGGTTTGGTAAATGCAAAGTAATGTAAAGCAGCGCAAAGAGCTGCCTTGCATTACCTTGCATTGGGAAGGCATTCCATGGGTGGGGCATGGGCATTCCCATGCATCCACCATGAATATTAGTGCATTTCCTGATTTACTAAACCTGCAAATTGGTCACATTTCCATGCTTTCATAAGTGAGGCATACAAGTATCCTCATTTCTTCTTGTTATTTCCTCTTTTCATTTATGCTGCATTCTGTAGCTCATGTAAAAAGATGAATACTCCTCTAAGAGTTGGTTTTGTGTAGGAATGTATGCTTCCCTGCACAAAAACAATTCTGCCAGTAACACAGGCATCCTTGCACCATGGTGCATTTCTGCTCCATCTACCATGGCCTTACAGGAATGTTAACATGAATTAAACTAATTATACCAATACCAATAAGAGCTGAAGCACAAAGACTATCGGACTGAATAGGAGTGCCACAGTGCACAGAGTCTTAATACCAAGCAACAAATTCTAAGTGACTGTGCAAATATCCATATTACTGTCAGGAAGCAGTGCTGAAGGTGCTGCTTACTGCTTAGTGTCCCTCAAGTGTGGGCAGAAGTACTCAAAACATTGTGACTCTCAGCTCCTTTCATAGAGTGCCACACAAGCTGGAGACTAGAATGCACTTCACAGCAGCATGCTGATAATAGTCTTCGATCCCCAGCATGTATCTAATTCTTGCACATTTAGGAGAGACAACAGCCGTCTTCGAGTATTGTGTATAATTTATTGGTGTCATTTGCTAGGAAATGTTGCTGCAACAAATATCTTGCTACAGGACACATATTGATGTACATTGGAAACAGAGAGAAGCATGCATTATGAAAATGCATGTGGCTGGTGAAAGTGAAGTAATTTCTTGAACATGATTGCGAAGACTGCTGTGCTGGTATTAATATTTGATATTAAAGGTTCCTGTGACTGAATATGAAGGTTTAATAAACTGTACTGTTATATATATATATATATATATATATATATATGTATTTATATATATAAAGTTTAAGGGTAATCCGTCATACGAGGGCCAAGAATATGGGGGATCAAAAAAAATGTGTGATTCCAATGTTAATTCCTATAGAAAGCTTTAGACACACCTACATCCTGAACCACTGAACAGAATTACACCCAATTTGGCAAAAAGCTAGATCTTGGTCCAGAATCCCCATGAGAAAAAATATCAAACATGGTCTTCATAGGCTTATTTTGATGTTATAATTTTTGTTTATATTATGGGGAGGGGGCATGCCGCCACCTACCCATGGCTAGTCTTGACCCCAGGGACAGCCACCTCCCCGGGGCAGACCGATTGTTATTTTTAATGGGGAGGGGCCTCTTAAGAACCCTGGAGACCACCACCTCCCTGAGGCTTTATGGGAAATTGGAGAGGACCACTGAAACCCCTCTCCTTTAGACAGTAGGGTTTGGGGGACCACCATCTCCCCGGCCATGATGAACATTTAAAGAGGGAGGTGGGCTGCACGGGTCATATTCAGCCCCTGTAACCACCACATCCCTAGGGCTTGGCCATCCTGTAAAAAGGGAGTGGGTCATGCAGCCCAACTCCCACGCCATGTTTAGCACTCAGGACCACCATCACCTCAAGGCTGTCCTTAAAAAAGAATGGAAGGGGGCTGCATGGCTCTCTTCCTGCAGCCATCAATAGCAATGGGGACCACCACCCCAAAGGGCCGACTCCCAATGTCCCAAGGTGCCCACCCTCAGGACATAGTAGTTTGCTGTCACTTGGCAGGAGCTTTAACAGCTCCCGCCAAGCAAGAGCAAACAGTAGGTCTGCTTCCAGCAGGCGGGGGCAGGAGAACTGCTCCTGCCTGCTTGGAGCAGACTTTTCATCTGTTTTCCTGCCCATTGTCAAGCGGGTAGGAAAACAGACTAAATAATTGCTCTTGCACACAGAGAGCAGCACTTTAGCAGCTCCCTGCATGCAGGAGCAATGCCAACTCCCAATGGAGCCAGAGAACCGTCAGGAACAGCAGGGTCATTAGGGCTAAACCCGTGGTTCCCAAAAGTGTACATTGAGTGTTCTGGGTGGGCTCATGTCCTCTCCTGGTGAAAACAGAGTCCATGGTTCTCTATTTAAAGGACTACAAGTATGCAAATGTGAAAAATCGCCTGGGAACCTCTCCTGTTTGCCCCTGCCCCATCCACCTTAGTAATATGCAAACGTCTTCCTGCCTTTTTTCAGTATGATGGGCAGATTACCGAAAGGTCCCCAGTGTGTTTTCCGCTGATTTTGGTGACCTGGTGGTTAATGGCTTTCTCGAGTACTTTGGCTATGTAGAGGAGCTGAGAGATCGGACGATTCTTTTTGACATCCCTGTGGCCAGTGGAGATTTACTTTAGGAGGGGTCTGACATATGATGGTTTTGATCTGTCCGGGAAGGTTGCAGTGGAGATAGAGAAGTTCAGGATGCTGGTCAGTTGCGTTCTGATAGGGTTTATTGCGAAGTTGTAAAGGTGGTGGTGGGAGTCATCGGTGGGAACCCCAGAGTTGAAGGAAGACATGTTGGCAGTGGTGGTCAGGGTGGTGAGTGGAGACCAATGTGGTAAGGGTTAGGTTGATGTTCGCTGGTTGGTTGAAGACATTGGTGTTGAGGATGGCGGGTTGTAGGTTGAAATTAGTGTAGATGTTGGCAATCTTGCTGTGGAATTAGTCTGAGAGGGTGTCACAGAGTTCTTGGAAGTGTCAGGATTGGATTCTCAAGACCTCTAAGTCTCTATCAACCTGGTTCTTGGCCAAGGAGGAGAATATTAAATTATCCTTGGAGTCGGTAGCGCCGATTTCTCATGTTAAAGGTAGTTAGTTCCACCTTGGGGCCTATTTCCTTTTGTGGTCTTAATGGCCGCTCTTCTGGAGTCGTTCTTCCCTTGGTAGTTAGCGTTCTAGTGTTTGGACAGGTAGAGTTGAGGGCAGGTGTTCGTGCTCATTCAGCGGTCATTTTGAACGTTTCTCTGTCCGCGCTTCTTCTATCTACAGAAATCCAGTCAGGGGAGGCTAGAAGTTGTGTCTCCGCCTGACATTCTCCAGCAGTATTGTTATTTATGCTCGAGTGGCTATTCAGCATAAATTGTGAATTTCCGATTTTGCAGCGCCATCTATAATGATAATAACAATAAAACATATTTATAGAGCGCATGGTTACATTCGGCCTGCGTGTCCCCGTGCTGCGGTGCAAAAACCTGCAGCAAACACTACACCCTAACCTAATCTAGTGAGCCCATCAGTTAAAGAAAATGATTCCAGTCCTCACACGTAAGTTATTGCTTCGTTTTTTACCGCTCCTCTTTGTAACCTGCCTTGGAGTTATTGTGGCAAGCTAGTGAGCGCGTTTTCTGGTTCTTTTTGGGCTCAGGTTTATGAGCATATCTCTTCTTAGTTCTTCGTGGGACAGAGCGAATTGCTGTCTTCCAGAGTCTGCCCTTCCTTGCAGGTGGCTTCAGCTGTAGTTATTTGTCTTCACTTCAAGGGCTAGAACAAGTAGAACTTAAAGAGAGTACAAGCGTTTTTTGATACAGCGCAGTATTTGGCTTTGCATTCAGCACAAAGAGAAGACTCAACTACTAGACTTCCATTGCTGCTTGGAGAATTTTTGGAGAATTTTTGGGGAGTAATTTTTTGCTTCAACTCACGCTATATGTAACAATATACATATATATATTTTGCTTACCACCTTTATTTACTCCTATCGCCTAGTAGAGAGTCAGCTATCTCAAGGACAATTTATTTACATACTGCTATTACAATCTTAATTGTCCACCAGGGAGAAGCTAATCACTGTGCAGATAAAGGTAGGAGACACAACAGGGTATATGGGGAGTACTGAGGTGGAAATGCAGTCTATGATTTGGGAAAAAGGTTAATAGTTGTGTTTTGTTGTACAGATGCCTTGCTGAGTAAGAAAAACTACTAACTCGAGCAGAAGAAGTATTCGCAGTGGAGTCTCTCTTTATCCCATCCCCCTTCCCCCTTCTCTACTGGTATTGGACCTAGTCCGTTCTCAGTGTGGTGTGGGATTCTCGTAAAAGTTGTCTGCTCCTGTGGAAGATCAAGTTTAAGGTGCGTGGTATTTGACAGGAAGGGCTGGATTGTGTTTTCTATGGCTGTAGTGTTAGAGAATTCTTTGACTATTTTGAAGAGTTCCTTTGAGCGGTTGGCTGAGGAGTTGATGCTGGTGGTAAAGGCTGCTTTCTTTGCTTCCTTGATGTGTGGGTGATTGTTGCTAAGGGCTGTTTTGGGAGCTGCTCTGTTGGCGTAGTTCTTAGTGGCGTGCCATTGTACCTCCAGTTAGTGTCAGCTGCACTTGGTGCTCCTGAGTTCTAGGGTGTGCCAGATGTCATGCTTGGATGTATTGTTAGATTTAGTAGTGCAAATCTGTTGTCGCTGTCAGTGAGCCAGGCGGCGAAGTTCTGGATGGCCTGGTTGAGGTCTGTTGAGGCCTTGGATTAGGAGGAGGTGAGGGCATGTGATCACTGAGTTTGGGTGACCTTGCTTCAGCTGTGGCTGGAGGAGATTTGATGCTTGGTGATGGTGTTCTGGGTATCAGTGATGGTGAAGTGTACAATGGTGTTGTCAGTCCAGGTGAGTTCTGTACTGTGGTTAAAAATGATTCTATCACTGGAGGCAAAAATAGGGTCTGGTGTGTGTTCTGCTTGGTGTGTGGGTTTGGTGAGCAGTTGAGTGAGGCCATTGTTGTTCAGGTTCACCAGGAGGGTGATGCAGTTGGCATTGTTGGGATCGTCAATGCGGAAGTTGAGGTCGCTGTGTAGGACGTATTGGTGAGAGTTGATTGCTAGGGGGGCAATGAGGTTTGAGATGGCGTCACAGAATGTAGCTCGGAGGCCTAGTGGTCTGCAAGTGAGGGTGCTTCTTATTGTGGTCTTCGTGTCAATTTGTAGTAGGAAGTTGAAGTGTTCCATGAGAGGTGTGGGGTCTTCATTGGTGATGGTGCATCTATTGGTTTCTTTGAAGATGATGGTGATGCCTCCACCTTGTTTGTTGGCGTGGTCTCGTAGTAACATTTCCGAGGAGTGGCGGTGATGATATCGGGGTTCGAGGAGATGTTAAGCCATGTTTTGGTGATGAAGGCAACATCCATGGAGAGAGTGATGATGTTGTCCCACACCCACTCACTGACTCACAATCCACTCACACACCCTCAAAATACTCACACACCCATTCATATAACTTTAAACACTAACACCCACTCACAGATCCATACAGCCACTCACACACCCAGTCATTGATCCATAACTGAGCATGACTGAAGGCTGTGCATGGCCGTGGCTGGCCGCAGGGTCTGCCTTGCGACCAGACCCTGTGGCTAACTCGTCACATGCACCAATCCCACGATGTGTAGGGCCTTTGGCCATGCCCGGTTGTGTGTGGGTGTATATATTTTTTGATTCTGCATTGTTTCCATGGATTCCTCATGAAGTTACACTTGGGGCCGTAATGAGCATCCCAGTGGATTCAAAATTCTGAAAATCGGCCCCAATCAAATTTTTGGGGAAATTTCTTGAATACCCCTCTGCCACAAAAAAATGTATCAGCAATGGTGGATGGAGAACCACCCATAAATTTAAAACTCAGCCCCAGTGGATGGGGTCCTGGGGCATTTATAAAGGATGGGAAGGGGGTGCACAGGCCCATTCCCTTAAAATTAATATCAGCCACAGGCAGTGGGGTCCTTGGGGTCTTCAGCAGGCTGAGGGAGGGCTGCTGCATGCCTAAATTCCACAGAAAAATATAGCTCCAAACACCCGAGGTCCACTCCAGAGGCTTATTTGTAAATGGAACAGGAGGCTTTGCTTCTTATTTTTAAACCGGACCATGAATCTGTGGATCTCTGTGAATCCGTGATCTAGATTTAAAAAAATCCTGTCAGACCCACCTGCCATGAGGCTTAGGGAGGGACGGGATACTCCTACCCTACTCCCATATGTTTTTTAAAACTTTCTCATGTTTGTTGATGTTGGGCCAATCAGGTCTTATCTTTAGCTCTGACGGCTCTATGAATCCTATTCAGTGCATTATATACGCAAATCTTAAACCTTAATTCCTCACAAACTACTGAACTGATCTACCTTAAATAATAAGATTCACTCTTTCTGTTTCAAGATCTTGCTGTCTGCCACATTTGATTTGATTTAGTTCAGCAATTTTTGCAGTATCACAGTTCATCTTTCCTAAAGGAAATTGTGTTGGGTAAACACGTTTTGAGACCCTCTCTTTTTCTCGGACCAATAGCAGCCAAAAATGCTGGTCCATTTGAGACTCAGGGAATCAGTTCCATGTCCTAAAAAATTATAGGGATTCCCTGTCCCCTAGACATGGTGGGGAGGCCAAGGGGGTCAGTAGATGTGGGATCCTGTTAAAAACAAAAGGCAGACTATCGCCTTTTTTAGTTTTGCTGGTTATATTAGGCCTCTGATAGAATCGCTCACATTGTTAAGTTTCTTTTTTTCCTTCAACATCATGACATTTGACACATATTCAGTTGTGTGAAAATACAGAATAATATTCTTGGAACCCAGCTTTCCTTACATTTCCACTTCATAGGCACACTATCGAGTACCTTGAACATTCTGTACAAGGGCTAAGTTCATCACGCAAACTTTGGGGAGTCAGCGTTGTTGTGTTCTGAGGTTGCATTTCCATTTGTTACCCTATAAGGTTATGGGTACAGATGGTGCACTGTGAGCACGCAGGAGTTAGGCCAACAAATCCGGACGGTGTACGTGGAATCAGTCCCACACGGTTCTGATGGGTATGTTGTCCAACAAAGGCACTTCTGTACTTTGGAAAGTATAAGTTGTATGACATGTCACCACAAATATTATAGCTTTGGTTCTTATTTAATGGATCATCAGAATAATTTGTTTTTACGTATAGCCTAAAGACCTCTACTTACCTCTTAACCGGAGATGTCCGTGGTGTTAGAAAAAAATCCTCCTCAGCTGAGTAGGTAACTCATCCGTATTGGCAGTTGGTTGTTTAAGCTTGAACCTTTCAAAGAATCATCCCAAAGAATGGGCTCTCCAATTCAACATATTCATATGGCTGAGGATGAAGCAGCAGTTAATAAACCAATGAACTACAGGAATGCGGTTACATAAATGCTGTTGCAATGTGGACTACCCCAGACTTGTGGGGACGTTACCTTCGTGGTTGAGGCCCACATAGCATTCAGGACAGAGGTATTCTGTTCATTGGTTGCATTTCCAGCAGATAATACATTTTCTAGACTTTTTCAGACATACACTGCAGATACAGTTTGTTAGACCTGGCATCTTGGCGTGGGTCTCCCTTCTACTTTGTGTTACTGTGCCTCAGTGTTTTGCTGGTGTTAGCTGCTCAGAGCACTGTGCCACTGCCAATCAGTGCCACAGTGCAAGTGATCCCTGTATAAAATGTATATATTGATTGGATTCCATGATTGGCTTATTTGGTTTACTGTCAGACCCAGTACAGTGCACCAGGAGTGCGCAGGGCTTGTAAATCCAAATGCTGCTAGTGGGCGTCCAGCACTGGTTGTGCCACCCACCGAAGCAGCCTTGTAAAATGTGTCTAAGGTCTGCCATTGAAGAGCCAGCGTGCAGTCTCGCACTTTCATGCTGACTGGACAAGTACATCCACTTGCCAGTCCCTAAACCTTCCCTTGTCTTCATATTAGTCACCCCTATGGTAGGCCCAAGGGCAGGGTGCATTGTAAGTATAAGATAGGACAAGCCCTGATGTGTGTGGCATGTCCTAATAGTGAATTACAGCCATTTTCGTTTTTTCACTATTGCAAGGCTACCTGTTCTCATAGGCCAGAATGGGACGTTAGAATTGTTACATTCTATGATCCTAACAGACTCCGGGAACACAGTAGAAATTCGAGTTTATTATGCCTAAACTCAGAACATTAAAATACATCTTTTAGTAAAGTTTATTTTAATATTCTGTGTTTGCAAATACCACTTTTAGAAAGTAGGTATTTGCTTGCCTAACCATTTCAGCCCGCCTCTGTGTATCGGCTGTCTGGGTTCTGTGAGTGACAGGGCTGGGGAATTCCAGAGGGCAGGGCTAGGTAGCCTGGTGGTGAATAGAGAGATTTACATCCAGATGGGTGGGAGGAGTGCACCCGGACTCTGAATAGGACTGTGCTTTTCCACCACAATGCTGGCTCCACCTCCTGTGGAGTGTCTGATGTCTCTAGCCTGCTCCCTGAATGAAAAGTCAGAGTCATGTCAACAAAGTGCTCAAGAACTGGTTTTGGCTGGGCACAGGCCCCTCTACCCCAGAGTAACAAAGGATTTAGCGGTATAAGTATTGGGACCCTGCTCCCAAGAAATTAGATCCTGCTTTGCCAAGAAGAAACCTCTGCCCAAAGAGAAGGAACTGGGAAAGCTGAAGGAGGAATACTGTCCCTGGCCTAGGGGATTGGCCTGCTGTGATTGCCTTGCTGCTGAGGGAGAGGAGAAAGACTTCAAAGACTTTACTTTTAACTTGTGCTTAGAGATCTCCACGGGTTTGTGAGCTTGCCCCCTCAACGAAGTCCAGGACCAGTGGTCTTCACCCGCTTTGAAGAGAGCTGCTGGAAATGCTGTTTTCCCCATAGCGCCGAGGCAGGGAGCTGTGTGCACCTCGTAGGATCCATTCGTACTCAAGGAAGCCCGTGCCAAGCCGCCCGACTCAAACAACGCGACTCTGTGCCCCCAATGAGCCGTAGCTTGCACCGTGACAAGAGGCTTCCGTCCCAGACACCGCTTTGCCCCTACGAGCCTCACGGATCAACGCGCACCCTGCCGCTGATGTCAAGCCGCAACCGCGTCGAAAGGCTGGGGTATGCATCGCACATCCGCACTGTACCGCCCGCCTCGCACCGCGCTTAAAGGTTGAAAGGCACCAGCTCCCGAGGTACAGCTCGTACACTGCAATGGAATAGATCGCACCGCACAAGGCACCGTCCCCTCTCACACGATGCTCTTCTGTTCGATTTCACCCACAATTCTCACTGTGGGAACCTTCTCTGGCCATAAATAACCTGACTCCCTCTCCCTCCCCAGTCTCCCCAGTCTCCTAATCATGCCTCCCCTCACCCATCCCCCCTCTATCTCAGCTTCACCCATCTCGAAGCTTGGTCTATCCTATACCCCTCCCATCTCTCCAAACATGGTAAGAAAAACTTCAAACCCAAACTTCTCTGCCTCCATCCAGAAACCTTATTTGCTGATCACCATAATAGTCTTAACTCCTCCATCATCACCAACCACATCTTATTCACCAAATGCCCATCTAAATGGAAAAGCCTATTTCTCCAACACCACCCTATCACCAATTCCCGCAATATCCCATACGGTCTGAAACTCTCCACCACTCCCTCGCCCTCCTTTCATGGTGAAATAGATATCTCCATCTTCAAATCTGGAAACATTCTCATCCAAGCGTCTGAAAACCACCTCCATATCTTTGAACACCACTTTAGAGCTCTATCCCAATCCCTCACACTGTCCTTAAACCCCTCCCTCTCACCCACTCCACCCCTAGACCCATCCCCTCCCATCTCGCGCAGGGCCCCCCTGTCACTTCTCTCTGATTCACCCCAACTCCTAGTTCCGTCATCACCCTTTGTTTCTCCTACCCCCATATCTCTTCTCCCTGTTTTACCTTCCTCCTCTATTACCCCTATCACTGTTACCCTTTCCCAACCGCATTCTACCCCCCCTGCCTCTATCACTATTACAAACACTGACTCCCCTCACCCCCTCCCCCTAATTCTCCTCACACTATTTCCCCCGCCTCTTCCCCAACCAAGATTATATATCCCAATCCATCACATAGTCCTCTAACCCTTCCCTCTCTCCCCTCTACCCCGAGACCCATCTCCTCCCATCCCGTCCCCAGCCCCCTGTCACTTCTTTCTGATTCACCCCAACTCCTAGTCCCTTCATCACCCTTCATTTTCCTACCCCCCTATCTCTTCTCCCTGATTTACCTTCCTCCTCTCTCACCCCCAACACTGTTACCCTTTCCTTACCGCATTCTATCCCCACTGCCTCCATCACTATTATAAACACCGACTCCCCTCACCCCCTCCCCCTACTTCTCCTCACACTATTTCCCCCACCTCTTCGCCCACTCATGATTATTCTCAATCACTACTTACCACCCTCGCTCTCAACATTATAACATGCTACGACACCCTTGTCTCTCAGTCTCCTAGTATTCACGTTTCCCTCCCTTCCTCCTCCACGTAGGAATCTCCTTTCCCCCCTGCAACTACTCTAAACTGTCCAATTCCCCTCTCACCCGCACCCCTACCCTTGCTTCCTCTTTAACACTGACTTCCTTATGCTCTGCTGCACGTTCCTCCCCTTATGACCACCACTTGAACAATCCCCCCATCCTCCACCTTATACAACAAGGTTGAACTTCTCCTGTCGTCCCTCGTCTTAGAACTCTCCTCTCTCAGAACTGATATCTCACTCCTTGCTAAAGCCCATTCCTCAGATCAGGCACACTCATCGATCCCCTCACAATACACCTTATCGTCTCACATCAACTCCCCTTTTATTTCTCCCACAAAATGCCCGCCGACCGTCATTACCAACACCAACACTCCACCCCTCCCCTGTATCTACACAACCCCATCCATACCTGCTGAACTTACCTCAATCGTCCCTCTTTGTAATGATAACACGACTCCCCAGCCTCAGCTCGATACCTGCCCAATGACCTTTGGAGCTAACTTTCCAATGAACCCCACTTTCTCTCCCAGTCCATCCTCGCCCAATATCCCCCCTATCCATCAGTCTAATATCCCAGTTCTCTTAGGAACGAGCAGACGCCCCCTTCTTCCGTAATCACCCAGACCCCCCCAACTTCTTGGACCTATCCTCCCCTGTCCCCCCACCCAATTGCCTGACCCCACTCCCCTCTGTTGCATGTTGATTAACTGCCGATCCGCATCTTGCCACGCTACTGAGATTGCGAAGACCATTCTCAGTGAAAACATAGACATCGCTTTCCTAACTGAAACTTGGCTCAACGCCCACTCCACTCCTATCCTCGACTTACTTATTCCCCCAGGCTATTCCATCATGAAGAAAGACAGGATAGATCAAATAGGAGGAGGCCTGGCCCTAATCTTTAAAGATGAACTTAACATCTCGCTAGTCCACCTGCAAGACCCTTACACCTTCGAATACCTTTTCGCCGATCTCACTATTCCTGGCTCACCCACCATTCGGTTGCACACTATTTACCACCCCCCTGGAAACTGTTTCTCCTTTACTGAAGAGATGTCTGATCTTATTATTCAAGCTTCGCTCTCCCACTCCAAGAATCTCTTCCTTGGGGATTACAGCATCCACTAGAATAAAAATGATGACCCTGCTGTCATCCTATTTAAAGACACCATGGACATCACTGACCTTACCCAACTCTGCCATTCCCCAACTCATATCAAAGGTGACACCCTCGATGCCATTTTGTCTAGCAAAGATCTGGCCTCTCTCTCTAATATCCTTCCCGTTGACTGGTCTGATCACCACCTTATCCTCTTCTCCTTGAATAGCTCCATAACTCGCCCCACCCCTACCGGCAGTATACCCATGAAACCCACTCGCAACCTTCACCTTATTCCACCTGGCGAATTGGAATCCACAATTAAAAATCGCTTACTTCTCCCCCCTCTCTCTCACAGCACCAATGACCTAACTGAATATTATAATAATTCTATTCTTGAAGCCCTCGACCTAATTGCCCCAATCAAACTCAAACAACAAAAAAACATCCCTCCCAAATCCTGGTTCAATGCCGAACTTAACAATGAAAGACGGGCCCTCAGACATTCAGAACGTGCCTAGAGGAATCATCCCCCCCTAATAATCTAGCGCTCCTTGAAATACAAGAGCCCAATACAAAAAACACATCTTCAATGAGAAAGCCTCCTTTCTCCGGTCACAACTTGACCAGGCTAGAAACCGTCCGAGAGAACTCTTTAACATCGTTAAAAAACAAACTTCCTCTGGCCCTCCTAAAATATTGGCCTCTGTTGATAGATGCAAAGAAATTGCCAGCTTCTTTACGAATACAGTTAACAAGATCGAACTATCCTTCTCTTCCCCCCTCCCTCACTCCAACCTCCCCTAAACCAACACACCCTCCCTAACATGCCTAATACATCTCTGTCCTCTTCTCCCCCTCATCACGAGCCCTCTCAACGCCTCCCTACTCTCCCCCAACTTGACTCCACTCTAATGGATCACCCTACGAAAAATAATGCTTCCTGGAGTGAATTTAGTCGAGTGTTAGAAAACACTATCATCAACATCATTTCTAAACTCAAACCATCCTCTCATTCCAAAGATGCTCTTCCCGCCCACTTGGTTCAAGATCTCAAATTCATCATTGCCCCAGTATGGACCAACATCATCAACTCCTCCCTTTCCACTGGCTGTGTCCCCGCCTCCCTTCAGCTAGGTCAAATCTCCCCCATTCTTAAAAATACCTCAGCTGACCCTAATGACCTTAACAATTTACGCCCTATCTCTATCTTTCCCTTCCTCTCCAAAGCCCTTGAAAAATGTGTCCTGTCACAATTAGATAACCACATCATCTCCTTCAATCTCCTCGACGCCTTCCAATCCGGTTTTCGAAAGGGATGCAGTACCGAACTGCTATGCTCAGTATTACAGATGACATTCATCTCTCTCTAGACAAAGGTGAATCCTCAATACTAATCCTCCTTGACCTCTCGGCTGCATTTGACACTCTACACCATCCCACCCTTCTTAAAACTCTCAATGATCGCTTTGGTTTTGAAGGCACTGTACTCAAGTGGTTCTCCTCATTCCTTCAAAATAGATCTCAACAAATTAAGCTCAGTCACTGCCTCTCTAAACCCCAACCTGTCTCACTTGGTGTCCCACAAGGTTTTATCCTCTCCCCAACCCTATTCAATCTTTTCATGGAACCACTCACCCTCCTTCTCAAACAAGCTAAAATCAGCTACCACCTCTACGCCGATGATACCCAAATATATTACAAGATCAAATCCCACGATTACATCCTTCACCTCAACGATACCCTGAATAGAGTCCAATCCTGGTTCCATCTTAATCATTTCAAACTAAATCCCCAAAAAACTAAAATCATCATTTTCACCCCCAAAAACAATTCCCTTCCCATTCAACTCTGGATCAATGACATCAAAGCTCTTAACTGCTCCCTCTCCACATCTAATTCTGTCAAATCCCTAGGCATCAGCATCAATCAGAATCTTACTCTCATCCCCCACATTAGAAATACAGCCAAAAGTGCTTTTTTCACCCTACACCACCTCAAAAAAATTAAACCTTTTATTCCAGCGGATGACTTCAAAATCATTGTCCAATCACTTGTCCTTTCCAGGATTGACTATGGTAACGCCACACTTACTGGCACTCCTAAAATCCATCTGGCTCCGATTAAATCTGTTCTCAATCTTGCTGCCAGACTTATCTCTGACTGTAAAAGATTTGATCACATCTCCTCAGTCCTTAAAAATCTCAACTGGCAACCAATAGAAGGTCGATCCACCTACCAGATTGCATGCATTACCCACAAAGCTCTTCACCAAAACACTCCCTTCTACCTTTCAACCAAATTACAGAAAGCTGGGTGCTCCAGATCCCTGAGAAGCACTAACTCACTTGTCCTGATCCCTCCAAGACTCAAATGTAAAAAGACCCAATCCCGTGCATTCTCTGGCAATGCTCCTTCGATTTGGAACTCTCTCCCCAAAGTTCTTCGCTGCAACCCCTCTTACCCTCTCTTCAAAAAAAGACTCAAAATACTTCTTCTCAACAAATATTGGGGTACCTAATGTTACTGATTCCGACCCTTCTCACTATTCTTTCCCTTTCTTGCCTCACTCTTATACCTACCCCTCTCCCTCTTCTCGTATTCTCCCTCCCTCTCGCTACACGCCCTTCTCTCTTTTAAATTCCAACATTCATCGTCCCCTTAGTGATCTCTTGGTCTCTTTCTCCTCACCGCTCCTTTGAATGCTATGTTTTATCCCATGTGAGTATTCTGCACATTGTTATTCTTATACTGATATGTTGACCTTCTTTGTACAGCGCTCTGATACTCTTGGGCCCAGCAGCACTATATAAAACCCTTTTAATAAATAAATAAATAAATGAGCTTGACGAACCGCCCCGAGGACGTCTACGAGCCGTAGCTCGCACCGTGAAAGAAGGACATCGCTGCGTGCAACGCATTGCTTTTCCATCGCCCCGTCCGTGCCGGACACAACAAACTAAGGTACTGTGAACGACTCGCACTGCATTGGTGTACGCATTGGACCGGAGCATCCGCTGCGCCTGTTTGACTCTTTGAGGCATTTTCATCACCGGGAGAGACGGACAGAGGGTGCGAAGCGCACAGAACTATAAATTACGCATTTTTAAAGAACTCTTGATTGCTGAACACAATTGTGGATAATTCTTGTCGTTATTTGGTCTTTTGCTAAGTCTCTATATAAAGATTAACTAGTTTTGATATACTGCTAGTGTGGTGTCCATTTGTGGTGTTGTCCCTTGATTACTGTGTGTGATTACAACAGCTTAACTTACATCGCTTCTGAGATAAGCCTTGACTGCTCGCGGCACGCAACCTAGAGGGTGAGAAGGGGTTATTTTTAGAGGATAATTCCCTTGCCCTGACTAGAGGAGAGGGTCCCTGCCTGTCACAAGTACTTACCTGTGCCAACCAGAGACCCCTGATTCTAACATTGGAGGCAGCGGAAGGGATCCAAATTTACAGTTGTGATTTATGTATAGTGATTGGTGAACACTGCTTAGTGAGTTCAGACCATAATGCAACCACGTACTTGTTGATTCTTGTTTTGCTAGAAATCTAATTTTTTTTAAAGTCGTGCCTGGTTCAGCCATTGTGGAGAAACCAGCCTCTGTAGTCTCTGACAGCGAAGAAGTAGAATGGGCAGAGGAGAGACTAGGGAGCTACACCAAGAACCAGCTGAAGGGCTTCTGCCAAAAGTTCAAAGTTCCCCATGCTGGATTCCAGGTCAAAGCTGATCTATACAAGGCGCTGAAGGCCTGGATTGAGTAATTTAATGTAATGTAATGTAAAGGCGTTTTTATATAGCGCAGCTATCACTCCAAGGAGCATCAGACAAGAAAGAATGAGAGAACTGGTCAACTGCTCTTATTAGTGGGGCCAAACATTCAAATTAAAGCTTTACACCATGTATCAGGAAGGCTATAAATCCAGGTCTTAAGTGATTTCCTGAACACTTGAGTCAAGGAAAGGCCCTGAGGATGTGGTAGAAATTGAGCAGGCAGACAACATCAATGGTTTTGGCAGAGCCCTGTCGCCAGAGGAATTGGCAGATAGGAATGAAATCCGAGCACATGAAATGGAGATGGCAAAACTTAAATTGAATGGGCAACTGGAGCTGGAAAGCAAAACGCTGGCTCTGGAAGAGAGAAGAATCCAAATGGAGCATGAAATGGCTTTGAGGGAATTGTATCTAAAGACTTAGGGCCAGATGTAGGAGCCCTAATACCAGTCGGAAACGGCTGATTTTGGCCGTTTCCGACCGGTATTAGGGTTTTCAGATGTAGGGCATGCATTTACAGAATCGGTATTTTACCGATTCTGTATTTACCGATTCGGTAAAATGACCGAATCGGTAAATACAGACTCGGTAAAATACTGATTCTGTAAATGCAGATGTAGCTGGCACATGTCAGAGTGCCACAGCCTTCAGAATTCGGTATTTTACCACCCAATCCTATTGGGTGATAAAATACTGAATTCAGGTGTGCATGCACATCTGTGCATGCACATCTGTGCATGCACACCTGTGCCATGTAACACACACACATGCCCTTAGGGCATGTCTGTGTGCCACATGGCACACATGCCTGTATTGGGGTGCTAGAGGGTGTCAAAGTGACACCCCCTGCACCCTTGCTGAAATCGGTATTTACCGAATCTGTAAATACCGATTCGGTAATGCCCATTGATTCCTATGGGCTTCAATGCCCATAGGAATCAATGGGCATTACCGATTCGGTATTTACAGAATCGGTAAATACCGACTCTTAACGATTCGGTATTTACCGAATCTGAAATACCTACATCTCCCCTCCTCTTTTTTACCACTTCTTAAATACTGATTCGGTATGAATCGGTATTTAAGAAGTGCTAAAAAAGATTTACCTACATCGGGCCCTAAGAGTTTAGAGCTTACTCCCTCTGGTGGCAGCACACCGCCAGTGCAGGTAGAATCAAGGGTGTACATACCAAAGGAGGTGGTTAAAGAATTTTTTTTTAAATGATGACATAGGGCAGTGGTTCAAGGCCTACGAGGCAGCCATGTCTTCCCACCGGGTCCCCGAGAGAGATTGGGGAGCGGGGTTGTGGGGGCGGTTCCTGAGTGAGGGGCGGGACACACTGCTAGATTTGCCCTCAGAGGTTCATAATTCTTGTCCACACATGAAGGATGCTATGATGACCAGATATGGGTTAACTCCTGAGTTGTATAGACAGAGGTTCAGGGGCTGCACAAAGATTCCTGATAGTACGTATGTTGAATATGTTACTTTTTTCTGCAGAGCACTGGATGGTTGGGTGAAGGGTAGCAAAGTTAATGATTTTCAAGGGCTTCTTGATTTAATGCATGGGAGCACTTGTCCAGTAATTGTTTTCCTGAGCTACGCCAGCACCTGATTGATAGCAAGCTGACTAACCCTAGGAAGCTTGCTGAGGAGGCGGACCGCTGCATCAGTACCAGGGTCCACAAGGGTCACGTGGGAGACTCCGCCAACGGTGGGCAGGGTCCCCAGCAGAAGAGTGGGAGGGACAAGGGAAAACAGAGGGAGTTCCATAGAAGGCTCCAAAGTAATCCCCAAGGGAACCAAGGGAAAGGTTCTCAGCATCCCCCACCCCAGAAACCAACCGGGGCCCCGACAGGTCCCCCTATTCAAAGAGGGCCCCCAAGGTGTTAAAAGTGTGGTGAACTGGGTAATTTTGGCAATGATCCAAAGTATCGCCAGTTTGGTAAACCTGCAACCCCTGGTGTAGCCCCCCAGCAGATGGCTAGTGTAGCCCTGGGTGAGGAATGGGTTGTCCAAGGAGGGGGAGGTCCCGCAGAGATGTCCTTGTCTCATTAGGAGACTGTGATATGGCCCAAGAAAACCAACTGCCCTCAAACACCAAGAAATATGGGCAGTGGGTGACCATTAATGGCAAAAAGGTGGAGGCTCTTAGAGATACAGGAGCCAGTGCGACAACTGTCAAGTGTCACCTAATGTCTCAAGAGCAGGTTGTCCCACATGCATTCTGCCGAGTCATGAACGCCGACAACACTGAGAGTCAGTGTCAAATGGCTAAGGTTCCCTTTGAGTGGAGGGGGGTCTCTGTTACTCTTCAAGTAGCTGTGAGAACCGCCATGCCTGTAGACTGTTAGTTGGGGAACGATTTGGAGAGCTCCCCTTGGGAAAAGGTGGAGAAGAGTGCTCACCTGAGGATGGTGGGCCTGCCTGACTGGGCGTGCGTGACCACCCGGTCAATGGCAGCCAGTAGGGGTGCTCAAGAGGTCCTGGAGCCTGAGAGGGAGGCCCAGGAACCGGCCTTAGAGAGAAGAGGCAGGGGGCACGAGAAACCGGCCCCTGTTATTCCCACGGTCCAGGAGGAACTAGTACTAGAGGGGGATTCCCTGGAGCCTACAGGGGAACAGATAGCTGAACTGGGGGACCTGCCTGAGCTGACCTATTGGCAGCAGGAAGGAGGTCCCTCCAGGGAGGAATTGTGAAGAGGGCAGAAAGAATGTCCTTCTCTCGTGGGTCTGCGGCAACAGGCTGCAGACCAGGCCAACGGTGATCAATCTGGATCACATCTCATTTACTGGGAGAACGACCTCCTGTATTCAGAGCCTAAAGTTGCTGTGCCTGGGTCAGCCTGTGTGCTGGTGGTACCCTAGAGCATCAGAGCCTTCCTACAGGGTCTGGCTCACGATGTGCCATTGGCAGGGCATTTGGGGCAGGATAAGACCTTTGAAAGGCTTGTCACCCACTTTTATTGGCCTCAAATGCGCAGGAGCTCAGACGCTCACTGCAGGACCTGTCAGACTTGCCAGGCAAGTGGAAAGAGTGGGAGGAAGCAGAAGGCTCCTCTCCTTCCATTCCCTGTGGTTAGTCCCCCATTCCAGCGAGTGGGGATTGACATTGTGGGGCCCCACTGGATCCGAGGACAGCCATGGGCAACAGGTTTATCCTGGTCCTGGTGGACCACCCGGTTCCCAGAAGCCATCACTCTGAGGACAGTGACGGCCCCCGTGGTGGGATGTGCACTGATGGGAATTTTCTCCAGACTGGGATTCCCTGTAGAGGTGGTGTCTGACTGGGGTACCAATTTCATACCCAAGAATATGAAATCCCTTTGGCAAAAGTGTGGTGTAACCTACAAGTTTACCACACCTTACCACCCCCAAGGAAATGGGTTGGTTGAGAGATTCAACCGTACCCTCAAAGGCATGATAATGGGTCTGGAAGAACCCATGAGGCGTAAGTGAGACGTCCTCTTACCGTGCCTTCTCTTTGCTTACCGTGAGGTACCACAGAAGTCTCTAGGGTTCAGCCCCTTTGAGCTCCTGTATAGTCACCCAGTGAGAGGACCTCTAAGTCTGGTCAAAGAAGGCTGGGAGCAATCTCCCAGAAAACCTCCCCCGAGTGTATATAGCTACATGCTGGCCTTCAGGAACCAGACAAGGCATTTCAGAGCACTTGTTGAGGCAAATCTCGAAGCCAGCCAGGAGGAGATGAAGCCGTGGTACAACTAGAATGCCACTCTGGTAGAGCTTCAACCTGGTCAGAAGGTGTGGGTCTTGGCCCCCGTGCAGCCTTGTGCGCATCAGGACAACTGGACCGGCCCCTTTGAGGTGGTGGAGCACAAGAGACCTTTTACCTTTTTGGTGGACTTGCAGTCTCCCAGGAACCCCTTGCGGGTCCTGCATGTCAACCGCCTTAAGCCCCACTTGGAGAGGTCTGAAGTGGGCATGCTCTTGGCAACAGATGCTGGAATGGAAAAGGAGACTGAGCCTCTTCCTGACCTCCTGGCAGCCACAGAGCAGGATTGGTCAGTGGATGGAGTTAACCTCTCTCCCACCCTGACCCCTGAGCAACAGAATAACTGCTGCCAGTTGCTGGGACAGTTTTCTGATCTGTTCTCCCTGGTTCCTAGTATCACAGATTGGTGCATCCATAATGTTGATATAGGAGACAGCTTACCTATGAATCACAAGGCTTACAGGGTAACTGACAGGGTCAGGGCTTGCATCAAAGAGGAGATCTCCAAGATGCTTGCATTTGGGGTGATTGAGTCCTCCAGCAGTGCTTGGGCCAGCCCAGTGGTCTTGGTCCCGAAGGCTGCAGCGCCGGGTGTCACACTCGAACTCCGGTTCTGTGTGGACTACAGAGGACTCAATTCGGTCACGAAGACCGACGCGCACCCCATCCCCAGAGCTGATGAGCTCATTGATCGGTTAGGGGCTGCCCGGTACCTCAGCACGTTCGACCTAACGTTAGGGTACTGGCAGACCGCCTTGACTGATGGGGCAAAAGAGAGGTCAGCATTCTCCACACCAGATGGGCATTTCCAGTTCCGGGTTATGCCCTTTGGGATGTAGAATGCCCCTGCCACCTTTCAGAGGTTGGTCAACCAGGTGTTGGTTGGACTGGATTAGTTCAGTGCCGCCTATCTGGATGACATTGCAGTGTTCAGTGTCACATGGGAAGAACACCTGCGCCACCTCTGTGAAGTGTTGTTGACACTGCAGAAGGCAGGCCTCACGATCATGGCAAGCAAGTGCCAGATCGGGCAGGGTTCTGTGGTGTTCTTGGGAGACTAAGTTGGGAGCGGCCAAGTGGCGCCACTTCAGCCCAAGTTTGAAACCATCCTGGCTTGGCAACCCCTCAAAACCCAAACAGAGGTGAGGGCCTTCTTAAGACTCACCGGGTACTACAGGAGGTTTGTCAAGGGGTATGGCAACATTGTTGCACCCTTGACAGAGTGGAATTCCAAGAAGCAGCCCAAGAAAGTGATTTGGACTGACACCTGTAAGAAAGCTTTTGAGACCCTGAAAACAGCCATGTGCACGGCGCCCGTGCTCCTGGCACCCAACTTCTCCAAAGAGTTCCTTGTGCAGATAGACGCTTCAGAGCATGGTGTAGGGGATGTTCTCTCACAGAGGAGTGTGGCTCAATGGTTAGAGCAGCAGACCCTGATGCAGAGTTCTGGCCGGGACCAGGGTTCAATTCCCGCCTCGGCGGGTCTTGGGCTCAATTTCCTCGGACCTGACAATTCTCGCCTCTGTGCCTATTCTAATCATGGGCCCCACGCTGCAACTCTGGGCAATAGCTTGCTTAACCTCCACACCGGCCCCAACAGCGGTAGGATGCCTGGCTTCACCCTGGGGGTGCCCAGGAATGGAGACTTCACAGGGAAAGCCAGGAAGGGTTCCACAGCGGTATGAGTAATAGCGCCAGGAAACCGCTTGGTGGCAGTGCGCTCTACAAATACCTTGACATTTACATTTACAGAGGACTGCGGAGGGCTTCGACCAACCTGTACCCTTCATCAGTAGGAGGTTACTTCCACAGGAACAGAGGTGGAGTGCAATTGAGCGTGAGGCATTTGCTCTGGTCTGGGCACTGAAGAAGCTAAGACCATACCTGTTTGGGACTCACTTCCGGATTCAGACAGACCACAGGCCCCTCAGATGGTTGATGCAAATGAGGGGTGAGAATCCAAAGCTGTTAAGGTGTTCCATTTCCCTACAGGGTATGGACTTCACAGTGGAACATTGCCCTGGTACAGATCACGCCAATGCTGAGGGTCTGTCTAGTGATGAGAACTCCCAGGGGTAGGGTAGTTCTCCCCACATTTCAGCTGGAGGGGACACAGGTTAGACCTGGCACCTTGGTCTCCCTTCCACTTTGTGTTACTGTGCCTCATGTGTTTTGCTGGTGTTAGCTGCTCAGAGCACTGTGCCACTGCCAATCAGTGCCACAGTGCAAGTGCTCCCTGTATAAAATGTATATATAGATTGAATTCCATGATTGGCTTATTTGGTTAACTGTCAGACCCCAGTACAGTGCACCAGGAGTGCCCAGGGCTTGTAAATCCAAATGCTGCTAGTGGGCTTGCAGCACTGGCTGTGCACCCACAGAAGCAGTCTTGTAAAATGTGTCAGACTGGGCAAGTGCATCCACTTGCCAGTCCTAAACCTTCCCTTGTCTTCATATTAGTCACCCCTATGGTAGGCCCAAGGGCAGGGTGCATTATAAGTATAAGGTAGGACAAGCCCTGATGTGTGTGGCATGTCCTAATAGTGAATTGCAGCCATTTTCGTTTTTGACTATTGCAAGGCTACCTGTTCTCATAGGCCAGAATGGGCTGTTAGAATTGTTACATTCTATGATCCTAACAGACTCAGGGAACACGGCGGAAATTCAAGTTTAGTATGCCTGAACACAGAATAATAAAATACATCTTTTAGTAAAGTTTATTTTAATATTCTGTGTTTGCAAATACCACTTTTAGAAAGTAAGTATTTGCTTGCCGAACCATTTCAGCCCGCCTCTGCTAGGATGTGTATATGCTGTCTGGGTTCTGTGAGTGACAGGGCTGGGGAATTCCAGAGGGCAGGTCTAGGTAGCCTAGTGGTGAATAGAGAGATTTACATCCAGATGGGTGGGAGGAGTGCACCTGGACTCTGAATAGGACTGTGCCTTTCCACCACAATGCTGGCTCCCCCTCCTGTGGAGTGTCTGATGTGTCTAGCCTGCTCCCTGGATGAAAAGTCAAAGTCATGTCAACAAAGTGCTCAAGAACTGGTTTTGGCTGGGCACAGGCCCCTCTACCCCTGAGGAATAAAGGATTTAGGGGTATAAGTATTGGGACCCTGCTCCCAAGAAATTAAATCCTGCTTTGACAAGAAGAAACCTCTGCCCGAAGAGAAGGAACTGGTAAAGCTGAAGGAGGAATACTGTCCCTGACCTGGGGGATTGGCCTGCAGTGGTTGCCTTGCTGCTGAAGGAGAGGAGAAAGACTTCAAAGACTTTACTTTTAACTTGTGCTTAGAGATCTCCAAGGGCTTGGGAGTGAGCTCAAGGAAGCCCGTGCCAAGCCGTCCAACTCAAACAACGCGACTCTGTGCCCCCAACGAGTTGTAGTTCGCACCGTGACAGGAGGATTCCGCCCCGCACACCGCTTCGCCCCTACGAGCTGCACGGATCAACGCGCAACCTGCCGCTGATGTCAAGTGGCAACCGCGTGGAAAGGCTGGGGTACGCGTCCCACATCTGCTCTGTACCGCCCGCCTCGCACCGCGCTTAAAGGTTGAAAGGCGCCAGCTCCGGAGGTACGGCTCGTATGCCGCAATGGAATAGATCACACCGCACAAGGCACCATCCCCTCGAACAACGCAACTTTTAGCTCAACGAACCGCCCCGAGGACGTCTACGAGCCATAGCTCACGCCGTGAAAGAAGGACATCGCTGCGTGCAACACTTTGCTTTTCCATCACCCCGTCCGTGCCAGACACAACAAACTAAGGTACTGTGAACGACTCGCACTGCATTGGTGTATGCATCGGATCGGAGCGTCCGCTGCACCTGTTTGACTCTCTGAGGCATTTTCATCACCGGGAGAGCCAGACAGAGGTTTCGAAGTGCACAGAACTATAAATGAAGCATTTTTAAAGGACTTTTGATTGCTGAACAGTATTGTGGATAATTCTAGTTGTTATTTGGTCATGTGCAAAGTCTCTATATAAAGATTAAATAGTTTTGATTTAATGCTAGTGTGGTGTTGTCACTTGATTACTGTGTGTGATTACAACTGCTTAACTTACATCGCCTCTGAGATAAGCCTTGACTGCCCGCACCACGCAACGTAGAGGGTGAGCAGGGGTTATACTAGAGGAAAGGGTCCCTGCCTGTCACAAGTACTTACCTGTGCCAACCAGAGACCCCCGATTCTAACACAGTTCCTAACAACTAACGCATTGTCGAGTGGTGAGTGCAGAAAGTGTCAGGTGCCTTAGATTACCAGTATACTTAAGAATTAGAGTAATTGGTGGCTATGTATTTACAGGACACTGCAGTGACTGGCATCAGATATAAACTCAAGGCCCATTAGAACACGCATTAGGTATTTGTTCAAGTCCACCAAATACATAATATTGTCGTAAGTTTAATAAGCACCATTTAACACACTATACTGATTAAGGTATATAAGGTAACAAATAGGTGACCTACATCACTCCAAAGCTAATATTAAGATCGCACAATATTTTCCAGTCTCTCTCCTCACTTTTTTATAACTGGCAACACCTTCAGTCTTTTGTTTTTTTTCACAGTGACCCCCCAAAAAATCTAGCAAGGTTAGAAAGATCTGAGTGTATACATTACTACAATTTAGATTTTTGTTCACAGACTACTGCCCCTGAAGAAGGAACCGACGCGTTCCGAAATGCATTGGGCCAGCGTCAACATATGTTTCTAGTTCAACAATCGTTGTATTAAATGAAATGGTTTACTGAGTATGGATTAGTACAATAATCATGTTTATATTCATTGCATCAAACATTAATATGGGATTTTTCAACAAATTAATGTAATATATGACTAAAAGCATTAGAAAAGGTCATACACAAAATACACTTTGTTTGAAAATATTAGATTGTTAGTTTTATTGTGTCTACAAGCATCTGATATATGGTGTTGTATGATTTGATTGTAATTATAGGAGAAAATGTTCTGAACTTTAAGGTTCATTAGGTACAGTGCACACTACCCTCAGGGTAACTCCTCAGTTAGTAAATTGTTTTGCAACCACATTTTGGGTCATAAAACAATCTTACATTCCCCTGTGACTCTCTGTTAGGAAAGGATGCCCCTGGCACACCCAATTTTTGGCGGGGAGTTTCGTATAGTGTAAACCTGACTCAAAGGTATAAGAGCGCTTTATATGAGCACTAGTTATGATACAGACAGACACATTCATTTTGTTAGGCAGGGGGAGATTAAGTGATTTACTGAGAATCACAGAATGTTGAGCATTTGTGCAGACTCAAAACCGGTTCCCCAAATTCAAGGTCCACTGCTCTAGCCATTATCCCACATCTTAGTAGCAACTCGCAAAACCTAATTTTCAAGTCGGTAACAGATGACCGACTCGCACAATATGTTTGGTACATGCTACAATCCTTTTTAACTGTCGTAAAAGTGCCAATTTCACATTTGGGACCACTAAAGAGAGTCATACATCTGGCCCATGGATGTTTAAATCATTTTGTCATGCAAACGGTGACAATAAATCTTGCAAGAGCTAAAGTGGCACTTCCACAATTGGCTACACCTGGCATTAGTCCAGAAATCAACAACAGTCATAGGTAAAATTCCTTACCGATAAGAGAAAATTCCGTTCTTGGTTGCACAAAAAACAAGATCGCTTGAAGCAGTGTTTCCCCATACAGGGCCTCAGGAAAACACGGGGGTAGATCTACAAGGAAGTGCCGCTGCGTGGCACCGCAAGCCCTTTGACTGCGCTGCGCTGCTGCACTTCCAAAGCACAGGAATGCAACATGTTTACAAGAATATATTGCATCTCTGTGCTTCCCCCTGCACTGGCCCACAAACTACAGCCATGCGCTGGCCCAGGCACCTCTGCATGGTGCAAGGATGCCTGCATCGTGGGGATATTGTTTTTCTGCAGGAAGGGGCACCTTCCTGCACAAAAACAATGACTACAGGCATTTTCTTCTTTCAATGCGTGCTGTAGAATGCAGCACACATTGAAAGTGGAAAAAACAAGGAGAAATTAAAACATTTCTCCTCGGGCCTCGCTACGCCATTTCTCGTAAATCTGGAGATGTGTCTTGTTCCATAGGTGTTGCCTGAGAACACCCACAGCAACACCCATGGAACGCCCCTTCAATGCTAAGTGCTGCATGTGAAGGGGCCGTATTTACAAGGAGAGGAAAAGTCACGCAGGGTGGCTTTTCCTCTCCTTGTAAATATGGAGGAGCCACCAGTATGTCACAATAAGTGACCTACTAGTGGTGCAGGGGGCTTGTAAATCTGCCCCAGAATTCTCACCATATGTATAACCATGGTGTTGGCTCCCCCCAGGTAAGACTGCACCACTTGGGGTACAGTCTTTGCTACAGTATATACCAGAACACATGGTACACCCTCATTAACTGTTTTGCCAGAGGTGCGTAAACAGATCCATAATGAGTTTGGGCAGCCCCTGTCCTGGATGTGGTGATGAAACTGATGGGCAACTTTGATGCAGTATCCTCCATATTGTTGAGTAACATTAAAGGGGAACCAGTAGCATTGGGGGTACACCAATGACTCACAAACTTGACTCCGAGAGAACAGGAGTGCAAGTTACCGACAATTATTGAGGAAGCCTATGAATCCATAGTGAGAGATAATTTGGGAGCCAGGCTTAATAAATCACAAATTATGAGCAATTCTGATAAGGATAATGAGGATGGCATCAGATTCTTCCTCTAAGAAGAAAAGTGCAACAATTTGCTTAACCACAATAATATTAAAACGCCTGACAGGTATCAGGATACTGATACACGTTCATCTTGTTCCTTTATGGAATCATCCAATAAATGCTCAGAGAGAAGTGGACAATCAGAGCACAGTTCAAAGAAGTGTTCACAGAGCTCTTCTGACTTCACAATAAAACAGGAATTGGAACTTAAAGAGCCCAAGCCTCAATTCAAAAAGAAGAAGGTGGCTGGCAATAAAGTTAAGCAAGCCACATATATTGAGGACCCTGCTTCTGAGCGGGGAGTCGGCTCTGACCATGCTGGACAGTGCTGTAAAAATCAAGATAGTTCACCCGACCCTGATGTATTGTCTGGAGGCAACAGTGTTGAGTGATTGCATCCAGGTGGAAACACCAGAAACAAGTGTCCCACATCGATTATACAAGATGCAATTTCAAATGGATGGGAATGTACCACACACCATTAATGTTTTCTTTTGGGAGACACTGTCATCTGGCTATGGCATTCTCTTGACTGAAAGGGTTTGGCCTGCCAGAATTTGTCATGGACTGCCTGAAGTGAAAACAGTAATTTTACCTGCTCTGTCAGTTCTTGCCCCAAATACAGTGAAATAATCAAAAACCAGGAAGTGGGCTTTAGCACTCGCTCCTGCCTTATAACGCATCCATGGGGTAGGATGATGGTTCCCCTTTTCACATCGTTCTAGTGAGGTCAACCCCACAACCTTAAAGACAATACCCCATTAAACATGAGACTAAAAGCAAGTTAGAGAGATACTCATGCAGCTTGAATACCAAGGTGTAATTGAAAGTTGCACCTTCCCTATGAATAATCCTTTGTTTCCAGTAATGAAACCAGACTATTTATATCATCTAGTGTTAGATTGCAGACACTTGAACACAGTTACATGCACATTCACTCTACAGCACGTACATAGTCCAGCACTAATGAACAACATAGTGCAGAAAAAAAACAAAACCCCTTTGCGCATTTCAAATGGATTTTTTCTGCCAAAACATAGCACCTGAAAGCAGGTACTTGACCGCATTCAGTGCACTTGGATCTCAAAAGCAGTTCTGTTGATTGCGCCAACGGGTATAAGAATATTCCAGGGTTGTTTTCAGCCTGGGTTGCAGAACTTTTACAAGAATCTGATAACCAGGCAGTGGCCTATGTCGATGGCCTATACCTAATGGACAATGACCTTTCAACTGACTTGGCTAGAGTAGATCGCATAATTGTGCCATTTGCTCACATGAGCTACAGATTACATTTCAAAAATCCAACATAGACTACCTCAATGTCCTATTTCGAGAATATGAGTTGTCAACTGAAGGCAGAAGACAAGCAACACATTTTCTTGATAAGTGTGTACTTTCACAACCACAAAACACATTGAAAAACTCCAATCAATATTGGCTGTCCAGAAGTTTGGCAGAACAGACAGAAAAGAATCAGACGGTGGTACAGACTGCTGTAGTGGGTGTGCTTGGGTATGGTTGGTTTTTTGAAGGAGAAGTGGATGCAGCAGTGGTTTGTCCAGAAGAGTTCTATTATGTGGCTTTAGGAGATGATGATACCATCTGCGAAGATGGGGTCAAGTGTGTGTCCCGCTGTGTGCATGGGGGCAGTGAAGAGTTGCTTCAGTCCTATGTCCTATGTTGGCGAGGTTCTCTAGGAGGGCGGTGGTGTTGGGGTCATCGTGGTTGTCGAGGTGGAAGTTGAGGTCTACGAGTAGTATATAGTCTATGGTGGCGAGGGCGTGTGGGGCGATGAGTTCGGCATTGGTGCCAGTGAAAGGAGTGTGGGGGCCAAGTGGCCTGTAGATGAGGATTCTTCAGAGTCATTTGAGGAAGATGACGGGCATGTGGGTGTTGAGGAGGTCCCAGATATCTATTGCGTGCTTGTGTAGGGAGTGCTTGTTGAGGAGGCTGCAGTTCAGTTGTTTGTGTGTGATGATGTCAGTAGGCTAGGGGCTGCTGCTGGGGTCTGGAGGTCAGTGAGGGTGCAGCGGCAGTGTCGACAGGAGATCGGGACTTGGGTGTTGATCAGCATCAAAAGCTGGCAGTTGTTGCTGCGTCCAGGGTTGAGAGCACAGAGTCATAGCAGAGGCAGCTCGGAGGACCAACATCCCTGGTGCTGGTCACTGTCGTGTCGCAGACAGTCTTGCCTTTGGCACGCCAGCAGTGCAGCTGCATAGCAGCCGCCATTAAGTGGGGGGCAGGCAGCTGGTTAGCTGGGAGGCAGGAGCGGGAAGGACACTCTGGAGGGGGGAGGAGCCACGGGGGCAGAAGCCGCTGGCAGCGCAGGAAAAAGAGGGAGCAAACAAGAGAAAAAAGCAGCAAAAAGAGAAAGAGGGGCAAAAGGAGCAAAAAGGGATAGCAAAAAGAGAAAAGAGGGATAAAAGAGAAAAGAGGGCACAGAAAAAAAGTGGAACAGCAGAAGAGCAGAATGCTTTCCCACTGGGCCACCAGGGAGGATGCGCCTGCAGGAGCCTGCGGGTGGAGGAGGGCCTCAAACCTACCACAGAACAGAGAGCACAGGTTTCTCAGGGCAGTACTTAGTGGTGGAGCAGTCTGGGGGAGAGCAGTCACACTGTCCAGGTCAGTGGTCTAGAGAGCCCTAAATAATCTGCCTAGAAAATCCTTGGGTGAGATCCGGTTTGGAGTTAAGATTTGGGTTCTAGACCTTGACTGTCCAAGTACTGTGTCAGCAGAAACACCATTTGATATCAATGAAGTTTGGATGTTTTACAGAATCTGAACAAATTTCGAGAAGCTCAGAGCAATTTCCAGGAGAAACATACTGCCACTGAAGAAGTGAAGGCTGCACAAGCAACGCCTTGTTGGATTCCAAAGATTGATGCTCTTGATAGTGGACAAGAAGGAATTTGGGCAATCCTATAGAGCACCTGTACCTGTGCTGGCCTTTGAAGGTACCAGAACTACTTCTGCCGCCAATTGCTGGTTGCAAAAACAAGTGATGTGTGTCAATAGACCTCATCAAACCACATCATTTGGCCGGTTCTACACAGTAGGTCAAGGTGGCTCCTTGGTAGTTATTTGTCTCATCTCACTACCTGACAGAAAGTCCCAATGGAAGCTTTCATCAGCGATGAAACTTCTTCTCCCCCACTGGGGACTGCTAACACTGAAGTATTGCTTCTTCCTGTTGCATCAACAACCTCCTTACAAATATGTATGGAAACACAGATTTCAATTCTACAAACAAACAAACAATAGTATCTACCAGAATGTACCACCAACTGAATCAACTCAGTTCTACACAGCCCTCAGATCTGCCAAAAAAAGACTGAACAGCCTCTGGCTACTTCATCAACTTTGATAACTTCTCTTCGGATTCATCTAACCCACCACCGTTTCCACCCTGAAGCAGGCTATGTGTATTTTAAATTTTGCTGAAAAAGACATACTTTATCATTCCATGGATATTCATTTGGATTACATTGCATGATGTTTCCTCTTCATTTGGATTGGTTTTGTGAGAAGTCTTTTTCTTTTATCGGAACATACACTGTCTCCCAGAATGCTCTGCTGTTGAAGTTAGTTTTGACACCTCATTCTTTCCTAGTGAACATTTCTGCAGTTCCGGTTCCTGATGGAATTGTTTGGGATAAGGTATTGATAGATTTGAAAAGTAGTTTTAAATATATTATTCGTGTTTCACCTTATAATATGTTAGCATTTACATCGCTAATACAGTATAGTTACATATTGTGTGTAAGACGTAATCAGTTGGCACAGATGTTACACTAGTTGGGTTGACATCTGTACCACCATTTTAGTTAGAGAAGATGCCATATTCTGTTACAATTGAAACAGTTACTTGCACATTTGAAACTGTTGTTTGCTCATTTACAAGAAATAGTCTGTGGTAAGTTTTGTTTCTTTGAAGCTCATGTTAGCTCAATAATGCATGCTTTTTCTCTCTATCAAGGCCTTCTCCCACCTGTCTAGAGGGGAGGATAGGCCAGAAGACCTTGGATAGTGAATAGCTTGTACCAGGCTGCAGAATCAAAACTTACATTCTGTGCCGCCATTGAATTATGACAGCTACCAGTACTTTTCTATAATAGGCGGGTCTTTGTGGGCTCTGCAACCTACATAATGTAACTTTATGCTTTTTAGAGTCAGTCCCTTGTCAGCCATCATTTTTTTATGAATAAACTAGTTTGCTTGTATTCTCTACTGCGTCATCAACTCTTCATTCTTGGAAGGCTAGAGGAGGTCGTGAGTGACCCGGGTGGCCCTAATTGGGTCACTATCTTCAGTATCCTATGATATATTTGATTCTACTGAATTAATTCAAATACCATATGTTATCAAGGTTTCATTGCAGGATTGTATCACTCCCAGTACTATCTGTGATGATTTGGACATTGATACCGCGCATGAAACGCTAGATGATCTGCAGCATTCAACTGTTTTTAACAGCAGCAAAATGTTTTATGGAACAACTAATTATGATGAAATGTTCTGTTTTCACCATTTTGGGTACCATTTCCCGCATAAAGCAAATATTCCACATGCAATATTTAATTACACACAATTGAATACTACCGTACACCACCACAAGGTAGCTCAAAAGCATTTGCACAGAAGTTTGCATATTTTTCAGGTCATAATCCAGTTGACCTAGAGACTTATTATTTTTACGAAAACTATTCTCACTATCACTAAGCAGTTTTATTCTGTATTTTACATTTCCCAGCTGTCTGCACAAGGGTTTGACTTTTGGAAAGACAATGTTGGTTTGTGATTGATGCCTCATACCACAACGTATGAGTTTCCTGAACAAAACTGTACAGCAGACATCCTCTCTTGGCCTGGCCAGGATAAAAGATTCAAACACACCATGCGCTTTCTTTATGCAATATACAATGAGGTATGGAAGATTAAACAGGAAGAAGCTGCTGGGAGACTGCTCAAAATGGACAAGGCCAATTGAGAAAGGGCTCTATCAGTAGTAGATAATAGTATAACCACTCTACCCACCAGGATTTAGTCTCTGGGTAACATAGTCTTGTCTGCAATTGACATCAAACAGAGAGACATGTCTTCTTTGCAACTTGGGCAGTTGCAGCTTAGAGCTATCATGTTACTGAGTTGGACTCTACAGATACTTCATACTAGTCACGTTCCATGGAAACACACCTTATTGCCACAGGTTTTTTTCTGCCATATAATCTCATGAAGCAACAGACCATGATTGCAAAAAAAGACACACCATACACCATGTTACTTATAAAGAAGTTAGAAAAACTACCATTTACTTTCTGCAGAAATACCTTCAGCGGATTGGACAATCCATGGGTATATTTCTTTGCCAATTTCGATATTTCACTTCCAATACTGCATACAACACCATCAAGTGGGCAGATATGAGGTGCTAGGAGAGGGGTATGTACACAAGTCATGGATCTTACCTTTCAAATTCCAATGTTGGAATAGGAAAACTGAGGTTTTTGTTAGCGGGACTGACTACAAGAGTCCTTTGGACATACTTTAGTTTGCAGGGAAGTTACTATTCATGGCACATGTAATGCGCCTAATGCATATTTGTCATGCTATTCAAAAGGTTCTGCGGCTGCTGTGATTAGTCCGGTTTTCAGATTACTCTGTGATGGGAGTTACTTGATGCTGAATGATCAAGGCTGCTGTTCAATGAAACTGGTAATTGAGTATCTGGTAACGGTTTTTGTGGTTGTGACACAAGCATTTAGGGACGTGACGCTTGCGAATGTGCACTTTGATGCTTTAAGCAGACCTAAAGCCTTATTGGTCCAGAAGGATGTGTCCTTAACATCTGCAAGGGAGACGTTTGATCTTCAAGATGTAAGTTCTTCTTCTGAGGTACAGTCACTAATCCATACTAATCTCCCACACCATTTTGGGAAACTTGTGCGCTGAATTTTTTAACATGTCTAGTACTGCTGGGGTAACACACTTTTTTAAGAGAATTGGCTCGGAGTTGGTTAGCACCTTCTAGATGGTCTGCAGAGTTTCCCTGTTTCTGTCACTTGACCCTCATATTTCTATACATGTGGTCATTGGTGAGAGTGGCGAGAGATGGGAAAGCACATCACTTTTGTTGGATCCCTGTAAATATTAGTGCATCCTGGAAATGTCTTCCACATTGCTAATATTAGGGACAATGTGACCTGGATCCCAATAGATAATATCCTTGACAACAGCACGTCTTTAGGTTTAAGAATCCAAAAGTCACTGATGACCAAAGCTGGTAAGCAAACAGTGGGTTTTATTCTTTTTTTTTTAACGTGGTCACCTTTTTTGTCCCTGTAAAATTCATCAATGTGTCACTTTAAACTGGTGCACATTTTTACACATCAAAACGTTAGCAAAACCTAAATTGACATATTTTAATAAATCAGGATTGTCCAACGTAAGACTGAAAGGGCTGTCAAACTGAATTATGCAAATTAAGTCCATTAAGATTAATATGTATTGACATTTTTTTTTTGCAGAGATCCAAAGATTCGGTTGAATCCCTGCTGTAGATTATAGACACCTCTCTATTTTACTAATTATCTGTAGAGGAAAAATGTGAAAGCAAGGTATATGCTTGCAAGAGGGGGTTGGCCACAAGGTGGATGAGAGCGGACACATGAGCACAGGGCTCCGCGCTGCCCTCGTTGTTTATCCTGCATAAGGGGTACAAAGCGAAGCCCCCGAATCTCAGCGGTGAAAGGGGAATATGCCTAGATGACTCGGCGATCCAGAGAGTGAACGCAGCAGCAGCATGTTAGGGCAAAAAGCCAACTGGAAGGGAACCGAGTCGTGACCACAAGATGGTGGCGTAGTGGCTCCATGATTCTGCTGGCCGCGGCAGAGTCCTGGGCTGAGGAGATCAACGAGGATTAATGGCGAGGACAGCCTTAACGCCCAGAGGCCCAACGTGTGCACAGCGGAGTGAAGTGGGATATTTCCGCTGCTCAGCAGCCCGATATCCAGCAGAACCTGCCGGCTGAAGAGACGCAAGATGGCGGCATGAGCAACCTGGCGGGAGCGATGGAGGCGGAGATCCGGAGCAGCGGGCGGACCTGGGAGCGCTGCGCTGCTATTGGGTGACTGATGTGTTTGGAGTAATCAGCAGTGAGGAACTGTGCCTTGGTGCAGCACGAAGCGGAGTGAGGATAGCGGTGAGCGAGGCCCCCCTTCCTCCCCTCTACTAGGGAGCAGAATCGGCAGCCTGCTGGTGCCGTGGAGGTGCGTGAAGAGGCACCTACTGGCGGCGGGACTGTAGAACAGGAGCATCTGTAACTGGGAAGGCCGCCTGAAGGGACTGAACCAGCCCAGGAAGAGGAGAGGAGCACGATTACTGCACCTGCCTGGCCGCCCATTGGGGCTTGCGGTGAGCGGGTCCTCTGAGGCTGTGTGCTGGAGAAATCTGCACGCAGCATACAGGTGCGGCCCCATGGTTCCCAGGCTTGAGAAATGGATGTCATGGCAGCGATTGCTGGGAGATGGTGGTGCTGAGTGGGACTTGGCGCCCTGGGGCAGCATGGGCATCGGTGAGTAGAAGAAGGCAGCAGTTGTAAGGAGCTGGAGTGGTGCGGCGGCCCAGAAGGGGAACTGCACTGGAGGTCCCAGCATCACATTAGTGCAGAGGAAATAGCCAGTTCGCCTGCTCCTGTCCGGCCCTGGAGGATAGGGCATCTCAGCTAGTGGGGGCTGGTGCTAGAGAACGCCTGGGCGAGTACAGAGGGTGATTCTCCCCTCTTGAAGATCTCGAAGTCGGCGGAATTGTAAGCAGTGGATTATGGGGGCGACCAAGCTGGAGCAGTAGGAGGGGCTTGGCAAAGCAGAGAGAGCGCGAGAAGCAGATGCGAAGACAACTGGGATGGCTGGTGAATGACCTCAGCAGGCGCCTGCCAAGACACTGACATTGCGAGGCAGAGGTGCTGGCGGACACAGCGGTGGGAGTACCCATGCAGCTGACACTACTGGTAGGCGGGGCTGTGCACTGGGCAGTGGTGAACATTGCATTGGTGGAGTGGCCTAGGGTGAAAAGAGGAGCGCTGCAGGTGAAAATTGAAGGTCGGGACCGGGCCCTACTGCTGGCATAGAGACCCCTTAATATACCCCTGAACAGTAACCCACCGGCAGGGGTGAGACTGAACAGAGGCAAGGCCTGACCGGGTCTGGAAGACGTCCCTGACGGGTACTACTGGAGAGTGGCCCTTTTGGAGAGCTGAGATAGCACCGCGGCAAGGCCTGACAGGGCTTGGCGGACGACCCTGACGGGATGGGTGAGTCGGAAGGTGGTCAGGGAACGGCAAAGCAGGGGCCGCCGCACTACCTGAGTCACGTACGCACGGTGAGCAGCTGCAGAGAGGAGGTGAGCCACAGTGAAAGACCGATGATCAGGAGGTCCCCGAGGCCTGAGAGGACATCAGGAAGCCAAGGGGGAAGCAGGTGGGAGCACCGTCGGAACAGGAGAACAACTCGGTGGCCACAGAGACACAAGAGGGATCGCAACAACTCCCGGAGGTCATGCTCCAGCAGCAGGTCGAACAAATACTACAAGTCATTACAGACACTAGGGAAGCCTTGCAAAAGGACATCGGTCATGTGACGCAAGGGCTGGGACTGCTTTGAGCGAACCACGTCAAGCTGGCCGACAGGGTGAAACAGACAGAAGTAGCCATAGAGGTCCTGGAACCGGCTCAAAAGTCGATGGCAGTGCAGATGGTCGATTTTCAACATAGGCTGCGGACCCTAGAGAGGCGAGCGGAGGACGCAGAAGGGAGAAAACGAAGAGCAAAGAAACAACATCCAGGTGGTGGGACTGCCAGAAGGGTTGGAAGGACCCGACATGGTGGAATACCTGGAAAACTGGCTAAAGGCGACCGTCGCACCGGCAGGACTGACATCCTTTTTCACCTTAGATAGAGCCCACAGGGTGCCTGCCAAGCCGTTGGCCCCGGGAGGCCACCGAGGCCAGTGGTGGCCAGGCTACTTCACTATAAGGACAGGGATCTTCAGTTAAACCAGGCCAGGAGGGCGGGCCCATACACAGTGGACAACAACAAGGTCACATTGTTCCCAGATTACACGTATGAGGTCCGGCGCCGCAGAGTATCGTTTGTGGCAGTTAAAAGGGCACTGCGGGACGAGGGCATTCAATACTCTCTGATGTTTCCAGCGCGCCTAAAGATAACTATGGATGAAAAGTCATCATTCCATGACAGCCCTGGAGGCCTGGGACTGGCTGGAGATGCATAAAGCAGGAATTGAAGAGGCAGGGAGCGGTGTGAACACGGATGAGATGAAACCCCAACCGCGCAGACTGAGGCGCAACCGGCGTCGCCAGCCAGTGGCCCTGAGGCCGACGATGACGCAAACGGAGAAGGAACGCACAGCCGTTTTGCAGGCTGTCTCAGCTATCTTGCAAAATAGGAAAGGACTACACCCAGAAGAGATGGAATCAGAAGAAGGGTTCTTGGAAGAGGGCGATGAACAATCGGATGACGGAAGCCAGAGGGTACCCCATGTGACGACTGGGACAGCAGGCAAGATCATTGCTGGGTGACATAGACATTGGCTGATCATGAATAGAGTACTGGGCGGGGGGGGCCAGAGAGGGGGTTTAACCACAGACTTAGGTTGAACGGTAACTGACTATTCAGAGATAAGGAGTAGGAGAGGGCTGTGGAGCATATGTGGAAGAGGCCTCGTAAATGCACAGCCCCAGAAGGGGTGGGCTCAGTGATGAGGGGGTTGAGCGCAGGAACATGTACGACTAGGTGTGTGATTCTCTGAAGCATAGGGTTTACCTCCCATAAGTTTGTGTGGGTTAGCTTCTTAGGAGCTTAGTGGGTGTGGTTGAGCAATAGTTTGGATGGGTCCTAATGTTGTAGTGTCTGTTCTTGGAGGAGGGAGAAGGGGTGGTTTGGGTAGGAGGATTTGGGAAGTTGTTGACACCGGTGTGCTCTTAGAAGTAGGGTGGGTGCACAGGAGGAAAGATTTGACCAATGGGTACATTACATGATTTGAAATGTATAACCTGGAATGTGCGGGGGCTTTATACAATGCAGAGGCGACACAAGGTGCATGCTTACCTGGTACGGCGAGGAGTGCATACAGCTTTCCTTCAAGAAACACATCTTAACCTAACTGAGGGAGCGGCTCTGAAAAAGAGATGAAGGGGACAATTATTTACATGACCTACTGTGCGTTTACCACGGGTTGCCTTGGTGTGGGTTAGAGCGGGGGTCTCTTTTCAGCCACTGCAGCATTTGGTTGACCCAGAGGGGAGATTTGTTACGGTAATGGGTGGCTCAATGGAGTGGATGTAGCTTTATGTAGTGTGTATGCCCCCAATGTAGACCAACCTTCCTTTTTTGAGAGATTATCAGGGAGCCTAGCGCCATATCAAACTACTGCGACAATACTGGGGGGAGACTTTAACTCAATAACAGATGTGGAGCGAGAGAGATCCCACCACCCGCTATCTGGTGTCTCGGTGCATAGGATCTCCAAGGCGTGAGGCGCCTGGCAAACAAACTGGGGGCTGATTGACACGTGCCCAGCACTTAGAAGAGTGGAATTACTCTTATTACTCCGGCCTTCACGACTTGCATGTGCGGTTAGATGCAATATTATGCGACCTGCTGTTCAATCCAAGCTGTCAGATCATAACCCGTTGCTAGTGCGAATAAGGTTGAGCCAAGAGAGGGCCGTCATACCGACCTGGCAGCTCAGACTGGAGGCATTGGAAGATCCTGTCTTTGGAGAGGAGCTCAGAACGAGTATTGAACACTACTTTGAGGAGAACGAGTGGACGGCGACATCAATGGCACTCGAGCGAGATTCTTTTAAGGTTGTGACCAGGGGGATCTGTATTAGTACGGCGGCGGGAGTACGGAAAACGATTTTGACTGATTTGGAGAAAGCGGAAAGCTGGTTGCGGGACCCAGAGAGGGTCCGACCAGGGAATGCAGGGGCACAAGCCGAGATCTCAGAAACTAGATAGGCAGTCGCGGTTCAGGTGGAGAGATTGCGCTCATTTGATTACAAGAATTACAGAGCAAGGATGCATGCTGAGGGCAACAAATTGAGTGCGCTGCTGGCATGGTTGGCCAATCCAACCCCCCGGGGAATGCCAATACTGGACCTGTTAGCCCCGTCAGGGGAAGTGGTGCACACGCAATCGGGGATAAACTCCTGGAGTATTATACAGGGCTATACAGTAGCCAGCTGACTAAGGGCCCTGATGACATAAGGGAATATTCGGAGGAGGTGGGTCTACCGAGCCTGAGCAAGGAGCAGGGGGGTCTGCTGGGAAGTGAGATCATGATAGGAGAAATTAGGGGTGCGATTAAACAGAAGGCTCGCAACAAAACACCTGGAGTAGACGGCCTCCCTATAGAATTTTATTCCAAATATGCAGATTGCTTGGCTCCGTGATTTATCGGGAGGCGTATAAGGCAGGGAGGTTGCCGAAGACCACCAGGGAGGCTATTATTATCCCTCACCTGAAGCCTGGAAGGGAAGCTACAGATATGAAGGCATATCGCACGCAGTCAATGTTGACAACTGATTACAAAATCTTAAGCAGAATATTAGCGTCGCGCTTACTCCCATATATGTCGCAACTAATACACCAAGATCAGTCCGGTTTTATACCTAAGCGTAACACGGCTATTAATGTGAGACGGCTACTGCGAATTCTAGAGAACTGCCAAGACCTGGTACCGTCAGCTTTGATTCTCTTGGTGGACATAGAGAAGGCAATTGATAGCCTGAAATGGCCATTTCTCTCTCAGGTTATGCGCAAGATGGGATTGGGGAAGGACTTCGTGAGGTGGACCCAAATATTGTATACATCAGCGATGGTTTGGATGCTGATGGGGGGACGGTGTTGGATTCCTGCACAGTGAGTCGAGGAACACGACAGGGTTGCTCGCTTTCTCCGCTGTTGTTCGCGCTGGCGATTGAGCCCCTGGAGGTGCGTGGAGACATGCATTATATATCCATTATATATTACTCTACGCAGATGACCTGCTGATGTTTCTGGCGGGCCCTGGCAAACACTTAACAGGAGCGACGGTGCTGCTGCGGGAGTTTGGTGCGGCGTCTGGGCTTTGCGAGAAGACTAACCTGTACCCGGGGTGTCTGGCAATGGGAATCCCAAACAGACTGAATGGAATAAGGTGGGAGCCCTGCTGCCTGCCGTATCTGGGAACTAACATTTATCACGAGCAAGCGGATTTCTGGAGGGCAATGTGAATAGAGCAGTACGAGGGATCAAGGGAAGCATGACGCTCTGGAGTACTCTGCCACTTTCAATGGCAGGAAGGGTAGCGCTTCTGAAAATGGTGGCGCTTCCTAGACTATTATATTATTTCAGCACGCTACTGATTTGGATTCCAGGCCTGGTGTTTAGAACGCTCAGAACAATGGTCGGAGGATTTTTGTGGGGGAGCGGCAGGAGGCAGGTGGCCCAGGCCACGATGATGAGACGTAGAGCTGAGGGGGGATGGGCAGTCCCGGACTTTGAACTGTACTATCTGGCGGCCCAGCTAGGGTGGCTCAAGGTGGCGGTTGCTCGAGAGTTTAGGGGACCGGATGGCCCAGAAGATCCCTGATTTCCACAGCATGTACTGTCCTTTGAGGTCTTGGGCCAGCGGTTGCGGGTTAACTCGTTGACCCATGAAGAAAAAGCGCTATGGGCAAGCTGGAATAGAAGTAGACGTCGGGTAGGCGGGACTCACCCGTACGCACCGGAGATACCTCTTGGAATGTGTACGGCTCTTCAGCAAGGAGGAGACTGATCGGCATTGGCAGAGTGGGAAGAACTGGGGTTGCAGATGATCAGTGTCGTATAAGAGGAGGGAGCTCTCTTGCCTTACCAGACACTGCAGGACAGATACGGATTGCCCAGGGGTGACTTCTTGCCGAATGCCGCTCTGGTGGCTGCAATTCAGAAACACTGGGGGGAAGGGCTGTTAGAGCCGCAGACATCCCCAACATGCCAATATGTAGTAATGGCCGCAGGGACGGTAAAGGCAGTAGCGTGCCTGTATCAGCGAAGGGTGGGGGAGGGGCTTCAACCACTGACTTGGCTGCAAGAAAAATGGGAGGTGGACCTGAAAAAGATATACCTGAGTCGACTTGGTCTAAATTGGTGGAAAGGGCGTGGAAGGGTACGCGAAATGCTAGATTCCAACTGGGGTTGCGGTTGGCCAAACGGGAATTAACGAGAAAGTGGTAATCCAAACAGGGACCTAGTGTGGAGCAATGGAAAGCGGAATTCATGAGCTGGGCGGCTAGTGAGAGCATGGTCAGGCTCCAACAGGACAGAAGAGAGAATAATGAAAAGGCGATGGAAACTGCACAGGCATGGGAAGCTCTAGTGGGGCTATTGCAATTGCCAGGGCCGGACTCGGACTCTGACTCATTGGGGGCTCCACAGGACCCTGCTGAGACACACTGAATATAATTAGGCTTTGGGAGACTGTTGGGGAGGAGGTGAGTTCAATCATGGCAGGAATTGAAAAGCAGCCCAACCGCATTAGGATATTGGCGCACGCTAACATGTTGTAGATGACTGGACATTCTGGTTTAGAATATATAGAGCACACCGGTGAAAGGGGTTAGGCGGCAGTGGGGAGGTAAAGGTTTAAGTCTGCGGGAGCACCATGTTGGACTCCCATTTTATTGGTGGGTATATGAGATACAAGTTACAATGTTAGCAATAGTGAGAATAAGGAGAGGAAGCTGAGACGCCTACTATGATGCTGATTTTGAAGTATACACAAGCCTAACTGTGGACAACGACTGTAAGCACTGTATCCAGTAAGCTGCCTAATTGCTGATGGGCCTTGTATGGGGGATATTGTTTGGGTTGAAAATCAATAAAATACTTTTTTTTTAAAAAAAGGTATATGCTTGCAATCAATTAGAATTTATTCACACACAAAAGGCTGAGGTGGCAATTTCAGCTAAGACATGGACTTGTGCGTTATGGCAGTGTTCTGTCTGACTATCTGTATGGCGTAGTACAGTCTGCATCCTTGAAATAAATGCTAACATTAGCACTGGGTGTCTTGGATTTACTTTCCAAACAACAAGAACATATATGGCTGAGCTAAAAATATTCATACATTTGTGTTTAATTTCACTGCCGTTTAGCGCACCTTTGGTGAGATTGTTTAAAGTTAGTATGAAAACTATCGACCAGGTTATGGATGTAAGGAGGGAGAATCACGGAGTCACTCGGATCGAATTGTTGAAAATAGGTGTGACCCTCTCATCTCATTTTATGCGGAAAATTGAATTTACATTTTAATATATAGCTTTTTTACAACATGGACAGATGAAAGTTTTAAGAAAGTGATTTAAAGATGAGAAGTGATCGTTTTAAAAAAAGGAAAAGCCACAGTGGAGAAATGCAATCCTGTGGGGCTGGAATACTTTTATAAAAGAATCCATCTAGGAAGTTTTCGTACTTAAAGTCGTATAAAGGTGAACCACATCAAATTTGGAGCACCAGTTCCTATTACTCATGAAATACTAAGAGTTAATTGCAAATACATAATATCTTCCTTTTAAAGTAGTTAAAAGGACATGGTGGGTATATTTTTAATGCTGAATCAGTCTGAAAACCATCACGTAAATCAGTTATTTTTTGTCACAAGTCACATTTATGCATGGGGACAGGTTGTCAATGTCTGAAAGTCGTCACACATTAAGGCTTGGGAGAGGTGTCGAATTTATATTGAGGAGACGATAACTCTCTGAATATATCCAGCATCTTCTGAGAATGAATAATGATGCTTAATAGCTAACCAGATTACTATGATTGCCTTTTATAGATATTGCCTTTAATAAAGTTAAAACACAATGATAAATATAACACAGATTCAAATAACTTATGTCAAGTTTTCATAGCTTCATTGTATAAAGTGAAGGGTTTAGCACAATTTCCGATGAGTCAGCTCAGAACAAACTGGCTGTAAGAGGTGAATCAATTTAATTGTGCTGTCAATGCATCCGCATTTTATGTATATATTTGAAGGCAGCGGCACAGATGCATTACGAGACTTCCGTTTCATCTTGGCAAGCACTCTGCTCATATTCACCTGGGGACTTCACTTCCATGGCATGTGAATGACCTCAGGCTGTGCTGATGAATATGCAGCAGTACAGGTCTTGATTGTCATGATTATTTGATATTCTATTAGGGGAGGAGGCGGAAAGGAGAACTTACTCTCTGATATTAAAGAAAGGCAGCAACATTTGTAAAATTGATATTGTACACTGAAGGTACCTGTAGAACAGGCCTGCAGTCCCCAGGCAACAGGAGGCCTGAATGCACAGACAGGCACACTCTATAGCAGTAGGAGCAGATAACATTCTAGCAATGCATGCAAACGAATGGAATCCCTTACCGAGGGAGATCATTGAAAGTCTCTCAAAACAGTGCTTTCGGGGCTGGAGCCCGGTCAGTCAGGCGTTGTGGAGCATTGACGCATCCTGCTCAAGTTCTACTCTTTGGCCTAAGGGGCCAGGGTCAGGGCTTTGGTCTGTGAACCTGGCGTACCAACCAAAGGGTTATGAGGATCCTTTGAAGCTCCCCCACTTGACATCCCTGGGCATGTGCTTGAAGAGGCCGTTTGTGGCTGCCTGGCAACCAGCCCATCAGACAGGTGCATCCTCTCCGAGCACTGGTGATTCCCTCGAGAGGCGGAGAGCCAAGGCATGCCATTAAAACCCCTGTCCACCTACCAGCGTAGTCGGAGCCCCCGGAGATGGAACAACCCCTTACCACAAGCATTCTGGCATCGGCACAACATGTAATGTTCATGTTCATGCTGTAGGACCCCTTGCAACAGCTGCATTCCTGAATACGAGTGTTGCATGTCGGGTTAAGAATGAAGACTATATCCCATTAGATTGTGTCCAAATTTCTTCGTGTTTATTCTTCTTTAGCTATACGCCAGGAGCCCATCCTTTGATGACTTCCACCTCTGCGATCCGGTAACTGACTGGTCAAGGAAACTGACCATCAGAATCTAAAATGTCTTTCAGAAGATGCATATTTATGTTTGAATGGAGAAGTGTTTGTGGAGAAGTGTGGCTCACTGGTTAGAGCAGGCAGACCCTGAAGCAAAGGTCAGACCCGGGACCAGGGTTCAATTCCCGACGCGGCAGGGTCTTGAGCTCAAATGTCCATGGACTCGATAATTCTCGCTTCGGTGCCTGACCTAATCATGGGTTCACACTCTGCAACTCTGGGCATTAAGCTTGCTTAATCTCCACAACGGCCCCCCTGTGGCGGGATGCCTGGCTTTCACCTTGGGGATGCCCTGTAGGGGCTATCTCACCGGGAAAAGCCAGGACGGGTTCCCAAGACAAGCGTGGAGATACCCCTTCAGGGGTCGATTCAAGCGCTATATAAGAAACATAATAATAATAATAATGCAGAAAGCTTCACAGCACGGCAACAAGCGCATGCAGAGTAATTTCATACAACACATGCAAAGTAATTCAATACAACAAAGAGGCCTCTCGCTGTGGCATCTTTGTGGTTAACAATGGGCTTTGGGTAACAGCTGATGGTAGAAAGTTCTCCCCCCGCCTGGGGAGGGGAGATGGTTCAGCCCACACTACAAGAGGGCTATGTTTGGCGTTCATCTTTTGGTTACAGCTATAGCCCAATAAATATATATATATATATATATTTTGTCATCCAAAGTGCCTGTGCTTTCGGGGAGGCACACGACATTTCTCCGCCCTGCGGGCTATCAATCAGCATGCTTTCCGCTCTCCATTATTTAAAACCTGCCCGACGCGTTTCTGGGAACCTTTTCCCGTCATCAGGGGCTGCCGTCAAAGAATAATGTTCACACACCGGTATTTGCCAGACATTGATTTATTAGCCACACCCCTGGTAGGCGTATTGTTTAGTACCTCGTCATACCAAGTGTTTCTGGGATGCGTAGTCTGTTCGGTACGTGGCAGTTGCATTAAAAATTCTTTGGCAAGTGATGCTCCTCGGGGGGAGAGCACCATCAGCTGTTGCAGCGTTCACCCTTTGCAGCAGTTCGAGGCCATCACTTCCAAACGAGTTGGAGGTTCGAGCACAGGACTCCACATGTACAGCGTGCTGAACCGTAATACCCAGCCTACTATAGGTAATTGAGGAGCATCACTTGCCAAAGAATTTTTAATGCAACTGCCACGCACCGAACAGACTACGCATCCCAGAAACACTTGGTATGACGAGGTACTAAACAATACGCCTACCAGGGGTGTGGCTAATAAATCAATGTCTGGCAAATACCGGTGTGTGAACATTATTCTTTGACGGCAGCCCCTGATGACGGGAAAAGGTTCCCAGAAACGCGTCGGGCAGGTTTTAAATAATGGAGAGCGGAAAGCATGCTGATTGATAGCCCGCAGGGCGGAGAAATGTCGTGTGCCTCCCCGAAAGCACAGGCACTTTGGATGACAAAATATATATATATATATATATATATATATATATATATATATATATATATTACCTACTGGCGGTCGCCAGTAGGTATATATAGTTAGGATTTTTTCTCTATGGGATTTTTGAAAATTCTATGTCTAATAACTTTGCCGTTTGTGGACGGAATTGGCTGCAATTTTCAGGAAAATGGCACATTTTGTTTCTGAGCAGCCTTTGAAAATTTGGGGGGGGTTCGTCAAGGGGGGGCCGAGAAAAAAGGGGGGTCCCAAAACGCGTTTTTCCCATGTTAATTTCCATAGGGCGGTTGGCCTCACTTTTAGCCCGAACGGCTGAATGGATTTGCACGAAACTTGGCAAAATTGTAGGGACTGGTAGCCCGATGTGCCTTTTGTAGGTCTCAATATATGTGCTCCAGTGGATTTTGAGAAATTAACGTTTAAAAAAAGATATATATCTGTAAGCGCGGACCGGGCAGCGGCCTAGGACGCGTACTTTTCGCGCAACGGAGCTTTGTGAAGCGAAGCTGATTGGTTCTCCGGCGTCTGTCAACATTCCAAACAGTCCGTAGTGGCCGCAAACAGTCCGTAGTGGCCGCCATCTTGTCTCTCGGTAGGATCGAGAGACAAGAGGAGGCCAAAGCGAAGGGGCAAATGACCATAAGGGGGAATAGTAGATCCTCGCTGACCCCCTAGGTTTGATGTGGAGGTTTTAAAAGGGCCCCGCGGGGCAAAAAAAAAAAATTATAATAATAATCTTACGGCTGAATGGATTTGCACGAAACTTGGCAAAATTGTAGGGACTGGTAGCCCGATGTGCCTTTGCTAGGTCTCAATATATGTGCTTCAGTGGATTTTGAGAAATTAACGTTCAAAAAAAGATATATATCTGTAACAGCGCACCGCTTCGCGTACTTTTCGCGTTACGGAGCTTTGCGAAGCGAAGCTGATTGGCTCTCCGGTGTCTGTAAACATTCCAAACAGTCCGTAGCGGCCGCCATCTTGTCTCTCGGTAGGATCGAGAGACAAGAGGAGGCCAAAGCGAAGGGGCAAATGACCATAAGGGGGCATAGTAGATCCTCGCTGATCCCCTAGGTTTGATGTGGAGGTTTTAAAAGGGCCCCGCGGGGCAAAAAAAATAAATAATAATAATAATCGAACGGCTGAATGGATTTGCACGAAACTTGGTAAAATATTAGGGACTGGTAGCCCGATGTGCCTTTGCTAGGTCTCAATATATGTGCTTCAGTGCATTTTGAGAAATTAACGTTCAAAAACAAGATATATATCTGTAACAGCGCTCCGCTTCGCGGAGATAAAATTATATCTGTATTACCTAGCTGTTGCTAACACCAGTTAGCGACGGCTAGTAGGAGATAGCGACCATCTTGGGCCCCACTTTGCATGTGAGTGATATTTATCACTAATGACATGCAAAGTGGGCATGCCAAGATGTTAGCGACTGGAAACAGTCGCTAACATCGCTATCTCCTATTATCAACTTTTGGAAATATTCGAGATAAGCGCGAATATCTCCAAAAAGTAACAGCTGCCCTGAGCAGTTCTTAGCCATGTTATCCTATGGGAGGTGGATAACATGGCTAAGAGGATTAGCTCGGTAATGCATGAATATCGCTGAGTTTTCAGCGATATTAATGCATTGCGGTCGGTTTTTATCGTATTTGCGATAAACTTTGATAATAGCAAGGTTTATCTGCGATAATTTCTGACGGTAAAAAAATCTTTGCAATGCATCGTTAGGGATAAATATCGCTTAACTTTGGTAATATGCCCCAACGTCTGTTAACGTTCGATTCGAAGGAAATCAGGAAGTGTTGAAAAACATTGTCTGCGCCATCTTGTCTTTTTTCAAATGCCACACTTTTGTCGTGCACGGCAGCCATTTTAGATGCCTTGACCAGACCCACTCTGTGCACGCTGTCGATCCTTAGCATGGCTCCCCACCCTCGCAAGCATCTCCCCCAGGCAGTGGTCACCCCCGCTCTCTGTCTTATGCATGGGTAATAAACCTCCCCCCATCTGCGCTGCTCTTTCCTGAGAATCACACCCTGTGCCCGCCCGACACCTCCCTTTCGCCCTATTCACTACTGCACCCTCTGACACTCCTTTTCCTCTGTGTCCGATTGTCCAGGCTGGTCCTAGGGTATCAGCTAGTCCTGCAGATGTAGTTTATGGCCACAGCTGTAAAGATTCACCCCTCTTCAAAGGAGTTATAGTAGATCAAGGCCCACACTCGATGAGATCCGTCACAGCAGAAGCGTTGCTATTATCTGAAAACCATCCTGTATTGTGATTGGGGAGGGGACCGAGCGTGAAGCGGAAGATTCCAGGGATGACTCTTTGTACATCAAAGTTTTTACAATTATGTGTCACATTAAAAATATATAGCACTCCGACAAAGTAGTAAGATTATAAAACTTTAATAATTTATAAATATATACAAGAAAACAAAAATAGTAATAACATATAAACATTTTTAGGGAAAAACAACGAAGTAGCGGTCGGCTGTGCGAATAGTCCCAACGCAGCACAACGTCCAGATTTCCGGCGTGGGGCGGGTCATCAGTAGCAAACTGTTGTGCGAATAGTTCCAAGGCAGCAGAACGCGCTGAAATCTAGATGACACGAAAGTGATGTCTAGTAAGTTGCCACCCAGCAAATAACGGCGTGGGGCGTCGCGGGGGGTGGGTCTTCAGTAGCAAACTGTTGTGCGAATAGTTCCAAGGCAGCAGAACGATGGCACCAAGGTGATGTCCAGTAAGTTGCCGCACTGGTTTTGGTATCCTACAATGCTGCTCCGAATAACGGCGTGGGGCGCCCCGGGGGAGGCGGCGTGAACGGGCCTCTCCAGGTGGAGTGTCATCTGTTGTAGTGGGGCGCCCCTTTACCGTTTCAGTTGCCATTCCGTCCGTTTTTGGTCCACTGTGTCAAAAGCCGCAATTCAGCTGAGTTGCGCCCACTCTTGCGGTGCAGCGATAGGCGGCTGTCACAGGACTCTCAAAATGGCGGCAGGCTCTTTCCTTTTTGGGCCTGGTCCACTGAAATGGCCCTGGGACACCTTGGAAATCGGACGCTTGTCTGCTAGGTCTTGGACCCCATTCTCGAAAGCGTCCCCTCCGCCTTGAGAATTCATCAAAAGTTTTGGGGGCCCCGACTCCTGCAGGCTTCTGGTGGGGAGCGGCTGCCATGATTGCTCGCGGAATGACTACGACGGAGCTACGAGATGGTGGTGCTCTCATGCTGACGCCAGCTTCAGTCTGAAACATCCAGAAACAAGGTGGGGCTTTCATCGTTTGGAAAAAAAAAAAGTTTTCATCCAATGAAAAGTGTTGTTTTTAGGTCATATGATCAAGCCTTCCATCATTAGGAAACCAAAAGTAAAATGAACCAATGAAAAGTTTTATAAACAAGTCACATGACCTGTTATGCGGCATAGGGTATAAAATGCGGAGAAAATAAGTTGGCACGTGAGGCGGCGTCAGTAGCGGACCGATGTGCGAATAGGCCGAAGGCAACACAGCGCGCCAAGATCCGGATGGCACCGAGGTGGTGTCCAGCAAGTTGCAGCACTGGTGTGGCCATCCTACAATGTTGAAAGTCGGCGTGGGGCGCCCCGTTGGCCTGTGAGTTTGCGTCAGTAGCGGACCGATGTGCGAATAGGCCGAAGGCAGCACAACGCGCCAAGATCCGGATGGCACCGAGGTGGTGTCTAGTAAGTTGCCGCACTGGTGTGGCCATCCTACAATGCTGAAAGTCGGCGTGGGGCGCCCTGTTGGCCTGTGAGATGGTGTCAGTAGCGGACTGATGTGCGAATGGGGCCAAAGGCAGCGCAACAATATTTTCTGACTGACACCACAAGGCGCTGAGATGCCAAGATCCGGATGGCACCGAGGTGATGTCTAAGTTGCGGACTGATGTGCGAATGGGGCCAAAGGTAGCGTAACAATATTTTCTGTATGGAAGATACCACTAGGCGTTGAGATGCCAAGATTCGGATGGCACCGAGGTGATGTCTAGCAAGTTGCTGCACTGGTGTGGTCATCCTACAATGCTGAAACTCGGCGTGGGTCGCCCCATTAGCCTGTGAGATGGCGTCAGTAGCGGACCGATGTGCGAATAGGCCGAAGGCAGCACAACGCGCCAAGATCCGGATGTCACAGTGGTGGTTTCATAGTTGAGAGGCACTTCATCTGCAGTGGGGCGCCGAGATCCGGATGGCACCGAGGTGATGTCTAGCAAGTTGCTGTACTGGTGTGGTCATCCTACAATGCTGAAAGTCGGCGCGGGGCGCCCCATTAGCCTGTGAGATGGCGTCAGTAGCGGACTGATGTGCGAATGGGGCCAAAGGCAGCACAACGCGCCAAGATCCGGATGGCACCGAGGTGGTGTCCAGCAACTTGCCGCACTGGTGTGGCCATCCTACAATGCTGCGCCGAAAGTCGGCGTGGGGCGCCCCGTTGGCCTGTGAGTTCGCGTCAGTCAGTGGGGGCTGTTTGAGGATCTGACTGCATTGGAAAGCAATGTGATGCTGTGCGTCGCCCCCAAGATGGAGGTTCCTCGGCTGCAGTGGGGCGCCCCTTGGTGTTTCACTCGCTATGCAGCTGAGTTGCGTGCGCACTTGTGGCGAATAGGCCGAAGGCAGCACAACGCGCCGAGATCTGGATGGCACCGAGGTGGTGTCCAGCAATTTGCCGCACTGGTGTGGCCATCCTACAATGCTGCGCCGAAAGTCGGCGTGGGGTGCCCCGTTGGCCTGTGAGGTGGCGTCAGTAGCGGACCGATGTGTGAATAGGCCGGAACCAGCACAAGGCGCCAAGATCCGGATGGCACCGAGGTGGTGTCATAGTTGAGAGTTCTGAGCAGCGCTTGTAACACTGTCTGAAGCTTATTTGCACCTGCTGCAGCTTCACTATTGCCCTGGTGTGGCCTAAGATCGCCCATGACATAGGCGGCCACCTCCCGGGGTCCGGCGGAACTTTTTTCCTTTTCCTTTGTGCATCTTGTCCCACAATCCGTTTGACCTGAAGACACGACCAGGTCCCTGAATGTGTGCAGGGGGACGCTATTGATTGAATCAAAATGGCGGCTTCACACAAAGCTGACTCAAGCGTTGCTGCTGATGCTATACAGAGAAAAACTGGTTTTCAGTTTGTACATTCTTCAGGATTTTTCCATCCAAGGCTGGTTGAGAGTTTGTATAACAATGGCTTCAGATTTTCAACATACTACTCTTCAACATTCTTCCTAAATGTAACAATGTGAGACTCACTAGGAGAACGGTGTAGTGAGGGCCACAAACGGCTGTTTGTCTTTCCTTTCAAAATGCTGCCAACAATATTTTCGGAATGGAAGACAACACAAGGCGCTGAGATTCGGTTGGCACCGAGGTGGTGTCCAGCAAGTTGCCGCACTGGTGTGGCCATCCTACAATGCTGCGCCGAAAGTCGGCGTGGGGTGCCCGAAGGGGGGGGGGGAGGCGGCGCAAACGAGCCTCTCCCGCTTCTCCATGTGGAGGCAGTTCATCTGCAGTGGGGCGCCGAGATCCGGATGGCACCGAGGTGGTGTCTAGCAAGTTGCCGCACTGGTGTGGCCATCCTACAATGCTGCGCCGAAAGACGGCGTGGGGTGCCCGAAGGAAGTGTCCTTATCCAGGGCATTATCGCTGTATCATGTCCTCCACTAAAATGGCCCTGGGACACCTTAGAACTCGGACGCTCGATTTTTTTTTCCTTTCCTGTACATGCAAAAAAAGGTAAATGCCCGGTACGTTACACGCTTCATCTGCCACGATGAACTCTCCAGAGGAACCGAAAAAAAATATAGTTGTGGTAACTATACCATGCATCGTCATATGGAGAGGTGGCACCAATTAATTATAGTGCTGCATAAAAGAGAGATTTGGAGGAGAACCCCTGACCTGCTAGTACATTCATCAAAGAAGTGGCACTGAGAGCTTCAGAGGCAAGGGAAACGGTCCCAAATATTTAGAAGAACTTTGGAAAGATTAAAATGACATGTTTAGATTGTGGCAAATTAATTTCATGTGGACAGATGAGTGTTACTCTAATAAATACAGCATATGAACATCATCATAGTCGATGGTTGGTAGAGACATTTTGACTATATCCTGGACCTGCCCGTCCTCGCCCAAAATGGCGCCGGAATAAATGGGACTCGTAACTCCTTGTTGTGTACTGGTTGCAGAACCTTGAAATCACGAGATACGTATGCAGTTTTGAAGCACATGGCGGGCGGGGACGAGAATTGATTGAATATTTCGACATCCCTATTGATATTAAGTTCTGATGTGTTATTGATTACTGTACTGTTGAAAGTTCGAATTAACGTCACCCATGGTACTTGCCCGCAAATGTATATCTAGATAATTTTATTGTAACTGGCCCTGTCGTATTTTAATTATAAAATGTACGTCCACCGATTCCGTAACTGTTAGACACCTTAGTTCTTGCAACCTAATGGCCCGCCCGTTACGTTCCTCTACAGTGTAAATGTCTACTCATCACATACGATTACAGTTTGCTCCGTGGCCGGCCCACGTGGTTATAGGCTCGTATTTGTATAGTGAAATTTTCACAATAAAGGTTTTTAAAAGAAAACATGGTAGTAGTATATACATTGGTAAAGTTTGTAATAATAGTCACTGTTTTAGAATCATTAAAAGGCAAGTGAAATAAAGCAGACCAATTACATGAAGGGTAAAAGGTATAATACGAAGGAACGCAGTAAAGATAAATGGTCAAGGGCTGTTGTGTTTTCTATTCCTGCAACATAAAGTGATCGATAAGAATCTCATATTCAGGCGTATCGGCGACTAAGACAGCAGGTCGACCCTCTTTTGCTCAACGGCTCCATCATGGGACGAAGAAACGCTCTTTTTCTCGAAAAAAGAATATATTTTACTTGCAGGACAGTTGTAAAATTTCCGGGAAAGTACATTAGCCTGGAACATTATAACATATATTTAAGAAAAAATAATGTTCGGAAGTAATGAAAAGCGTAATTTTTAGGTCATATGACCAAGCCTTTCATCATTACAATAAGAAAAGTAAAATGAACCAATGAAAAGTTTTATTAACAAGTCACATGACTTGTTATGCTTACGTTACGCGCTGCGCGCCCCGGATGACTTCCGGATGCGCTAACGCGGCGCGTCATATGACGCATTACGCGACAACGCAGGTCCAGAATATAGTCAAAATGTCTCCACCAACCAGCGGTCGGAACACAACCCCTTTCAGCAGGCTAAATAGTTCTGTTAAATGAGAACAGAAGGGACAGGCAACAAGAACCATCAGTGAAAGAGGGGAGGGCTAGTTCTTCTCTACCGGGTTACATTGGGGCGCTACCGGAACTGATCGAATTGGTAGTCTACAGTGTTTCTGGATGTTTCAGACTGAAGCTGGGGTTAGCATGAGAGCAGCATCATTTCGTAGCTCCGTCGTGGCCATTCCGCAACCAATCATGGCAGCCGCTCTTTATCGTTATTTTGGGCGGGGTGGGTGGCGGAGCCGAGCTGTTTTGCAGCCATCATTGTGTGGAGTTCAGTTCATCTCACTAGTTTTGTATTTGTCATGAGGGGTTGTTCCTAATGTTTCTATTTTAGCGAGGTCAAAAAGAGATCCCATTAGTGGCCTACTGATTTTGCTCGATTCCTTTTCTTTTTTTTTACACGATTTTTCGTTATCTGCAAAGACTAAACAGAGTATTGCGACTCTGTGTTTGTTTGTAAATAGAGAATGAACCAAAGAGAACGAATTCTAAAACAGTAAATACTTGGATAACAATCAATCAAATGGAGAGAGAAGCAGGCACGACGGATTACAACGGGGGCAAAGGCCTGCGTTAACTACCTTTCACTATCTGCAAAGAGAGAGTACTCCTAATAGAAATGAGGGGGGGGGGCACCATTCAAAGCAGATCAGTGTGCATAAACACGAAAATGTTTTCACTTACCACGTACTTGACATTCGACAGCTTATGATATTTGCTATTAAAAAACCATTGAAATTCACTGAAAAAACCATAGGTTATAGACCATATATAGTTAGGAATTAGCATTTACAAAACCTTGAAAATTCACTGAAAAAACCATAGGTTATAGACCATATATAGTTAGGAATTAGCATTTAAAAAACCTTATTTTACTCACACAAAACCATTGAAATTCCATATATAGTTAGTTGCACTAACTATATATCGCGCACCCGCAATCCACTGCTGATGATGTCACATATTACATCATTCATGACATGGTCAGTGACATCACTGATGACATCACTGATGACATCTCAAATGACATCACTGATGACATCTCACTTGACATCAATGATCACATCACTGATGATATCATTCATGTGATAATACAATGCATCTCCTCACACTGTAATATAACCTCCGTTACACCCAGTGTTAAATAGAGAGTATCATTTTTGAAACCATTGACACACCAATACTAGTTACTACATACGCACTCACTGATTCCTATGTCTACACACACATTCACTCATACAATCATTCATACATACAATCACTCCTCTTTACAACACTATCATATGCACTCATACACCTATACAGACACTCACACTCTGCCACTCATCCATGGAGTTACTCACACACCTAGTCAGTCCTGAAAAGAATCAATCACACTTCCATTTTCTCATCTATACAGTTAAACACAGAACACCTTACATTTTTGAAACATATACTAACACATAGTTACTCTCTTATAGAATCACTGATACAAGTACACATTGATCTGCACAGAGTCACACACCTCCCAGCCAGCCATACACACACTCAGTCTCCCATACAAATACTTGTGCAACCAATCAATAACCCATATAGCTACTTATATAGCTACTGATCAACACATGCAGCAGCTTGCACAACAACAGACATACTGATGCACACTTTCAGACAGTTTAGTCACTAACCCGTGCATTCAGTAAGACGCATTTAATCACTCACTCATACAGTCAATCACGCACCTACTAAAACCTTCATTCAGACACTTATACATCCACTCATTCTTCAATATGTAAAACATATTTAAACTTTACAGAAACACATAATCACTGGATGTTGTCATCAGTGATGTCATCAGTGATGTCACTGACCATGTCATGAATGATGTAATATGTGACATCATCAGCAGTGGATTGCGGGTGCGCGATATATAGTTAGTGCAACTAACTATATATGGAATTTCAATGGTTTTGTGTGAGTAAAATAAGGTTTTTTAAATGCTAATTCCTAACTATATATGGTCTATAACCTATGGTTTTTTCAGTGAATATATATATATATATATATATATATATATATATATATATATATATATATATATACTAGCTGCCCGTCCCGACGTTGTCCGGGTATGAATTGCTGCCGGCCAGTAGTATATTGTTTTGTAGGATCTCGTTTTATAGCATTTCTTATCTGTGACAGGCCTGTGAAACGCTCCGATTCACAGTGCACTGCTGATGCACTTAAGAGTGCGCGTTCAGTAGTGTGTGAACTCGAGTGTCCCTACTTTATTTTTCCTTGCAATATTATATAGCGCGAACTCGACAACATGGTATGAGCACAATTTACATTACAGATGAACACATTCATTTGTGGTAGGTACGGGGAGATAAAGCGATTTGCCTGGAATCACAGGATGTTGAGCTGATGCCGAGGTTCGAACGTAGCTCCCCAGCTCTAAAGTTCGCAATTCTAGAACTTGTGGCGGGAGGTGTGTCTAAAAGTGTATGTCGGTGCTGGCCATAATGAGAGAGACCTGTGCATTTTTCAAATCGGTGGTGAAAAAATATGAGTATGTTGCTGGAGATGTGGGCCGCCATGCCACCAATGTACTTACCGGGGGAGGGTAAACACCCATTATTCCGCAACTTTCTTTCCGCATACCATCACTCCGCATACTTTCATTACGAAAGTACCATGACTCCGCAATGCCATTATAACGCATGGCATTACATTTTATATGCTTTTACCACGCATACATTTACAACGAAATTCGTTGTAAATACTTGAATGGTAAAAGCATGGTTTTTTTTAAATGTTTGGATAAGGCAAGTATGAGTATAGGGGTATATGTTTTGGGGTACTGAGGAATATGTTTTGGGGTGTTTGAGTATTTTAAGGGTTCAGATATAGTTTTGGGTTATGGGGTACAGAGGTAGTTTTAGGGTTTAGGGATAGGTATGGGTTTTGGGGTACAGGGGTATTTTTAGGGTTCAGGGCTAGGTGTGGGTTTTGGGGTATAGGGGTATTTTTAGGGTTCAGGGGTAGGTTTGGGTTTTGGGGTACAGAGGTATTTTAAGGGTTCAGGGCTAGGTTTGAGTTTTGGGCTACGGGGTATTTTTAGGGTCCAGGGCAAGTTTTGGGGTACAGGGTTATTTTAGGGTTCAGGGGTAGGTTTGGGTTTTGGGGTACAGGGTTATTTTTATGGTTCAGGGCTAGGTTTGGGTTTTGGGGTACATGGATATTTTTAGGGTTCAGGGGTAGGTTTGGGTTTTGGGGTACAGGGGTATTTTAAGGGTTCAGGGCTAGGTTTGGGTTTTGAGGTACAGGGGTATTTTAGGGTTCAGTGTAGGTTTGGGTTTTGGGGTACAGGGGTAGTTTTAGGGTTCAGGGCTAGGTTTGGGTTTTGGGGTACAGGGGTATTTCTAGGGTTCAGGGGTAGGTTTGGGTTTTGCGGTACAGGGGTATTTATAGGGTTCAGGGCTAGGTTTGGGTTTTGGGATACAGGGGTATTTTTAGGGTTTAGGGATAGGTTTGGGTTTTGGGGTACAGGTTATATTTATAGGGTTAAGATGGGTTAGTATTTAAGGGTGTTGGGGCATTTTAAGGAGTAAGGGTGGGTTATGATTATGGGGTGCAGGGGTATTTAAAGGGAGCAGGGTGGACACCCGGAGCAGGAATGTACTGAACCTGGGAAGAAAAAACAATGAAATATTGGGCACAACGCTCGCTTTTTTTTCCGTAATCCCGCGCCCCTTACACGCCTACGCCCCCAGCACAGGCCCACAGCACACGATATGAGACATGGCATGAAGGGCGGAACGTACCACACGCCCCCAGTGTTTGTCACGCACCCAGCACACGCCCACAGCACAACGCAGACACGCCCACAAGGGACTACTTTGCTGGCACGGTTCTTTTACCTTTTAAATGAATATGGTGGGCGTCTGCATAGCCTATGTCCTGCTGCTGCAACTGCCCTTTCCAACGCTGTATTGAGTGTTGTGATTGGTGCTGTGGTTCCTGAGATTACCCGCCTCAAAGGTTTGGGCTCTCTCTTTATTATATTAGTATAGATTGTAGGTGCCGATCTCTTTGCATTTTGAGAGGTGTCCAGGTGGTCAGAACCAGTAAATTGTTTGTGTTAGAAGTTATTTGTGAGTGATCTATATATATTTTAGGCAGTCGGTTACTTCAAGATAGAGGATAGAATGCCTGAAGCAATGCACCTCTTAGAGGAGGCCAGGTGGATGGACTGAAATGTCAAAAAACTTGGGCCCTAGGCCCCAATGCACAAGAAGTAATCACACAGACACAGTGACTTACATTGTGGAACTGGCCCAAGGCACATGAGCCGGTCCTCATTTATTAACAGGATCACCAGACCTGTGACGCCTTTGATGGATGTGTGTGGGGTAATGGGGGATGTCAACCCTCAGGGAGTGGCTGGTAAATACATACACTGAGAAACACTAGAACAGTGAACAGCCAGTCACTACATCAATCATGCTGGGTACCCTCAGCATGGTGCGCCCGGCACGGTGTGCAGCAGATTGGGTTACCACTGCAGTTCTGGCGTGCAAATACAAAGGTCAGAGGCAGTGGCCACTCCCATGCTTGAAGAGTGGATCCCAGCTTTGTGCCCGGCATCATTTCTAGTTATTGAATTGGATTCAATGGCTATGGAAGCATGGCTGCACATGGAGAAGAAGATCCATATGCAACGTCTGCTGAATGCAATGTGGCTAGAGAACAAGTAGCTGATAAAGAGGTTCAAGTCTTGCTCAGACACCTGAACTTTGCTTGCAGAGTACTCAGAGCAGACAGGAATTATTAAAAAGGGCTCAGCTTGTCTCTGTCGGGTATGTTTCACCATATGAGACTGTCAGCAGGTGTGAGAGAGGATTTGCGCATGTGGTTCAGGTTCTTAGATGACTTCAATGATATTCTATTGGTGGTCCCAAAAGAGTGGTAATAGGATGAACAGTTTTATTGTGATGCAGCAGGTGGACTGGGTTTTGGTTTGTATAGGCAGGGAAGTTGGTGCGCAGAGGAATGGCCAGACGACTTGAAGCTTGGAGGGCAGAACACTATGTTTCTTGATCGTTCACCGTGGTAGTGGCAGTGACACTGAGGGGTCAAGAGCTGGCACTTCGTAAAGTCCTCTTTCGGATCAATAACATGGCAGTGGTGTTTATTGTCAACATACAGCCTGCCAGGGATGCACAAGTCCTCAAGCTCTTCCAAGTGTTTGTGTTGGGTTGTCTGAGTCCTTTGGTGCTGATGACGAGCCCAGCTCGTCATGAGTCACAATGGAGCTGTGCTCATGAAGAGCTGGGCTTGTCATAACGGCTCCCCACCTGTGCGGGAGAACTAATAAGTTGGCGGGGTCGTGACGAGCCCAGCTCGTCACAAGCACTGCGGTGCTGCGCTCACCCCCGCCTTACCCCACACCAATGGGGAATTACCCCCCCCAGCAAAGAGGTTAAGGCTAGACACTTTCCAGGGGTTAACAATGACATTGTGGATACTTTGTCTCATTGACAGTGGGAGAGATTCCATGGGCTGGCCATGTAGACAGACAGGTTCAGGACACCTATGCGAGTGGACTTGAAGTACATAGGAGAAAAGGGATGCTCCAGTTGGTGGTAGGATCTTTGGCAGAGTCCACCAGGCGTTCCCATACACAGGCATGAGAGGCTCTCATAAAAAATACCACTTGGCGGAGGCCGGCGGGTTGGAGCAGGGAGGAGGACGTGGTCCAGATCATACTGAGAATGATTGAGAAGGGCTTAAATAGAGTTATGATCACAGGGAAGCTGGCAGGAATTGCACTAATGAGTAAGCGGTGTTGGGATTATGCACCATCAGCGGGTGAGCTGCATAGGAGGATGCTAGAAGTATTGAAAAGGGAAAGGAGCAGTGGGGGAAGGAAGAGAAGACCAATGACGAGTCTTTGCTGGCTGTATGTGAAGGTGAGAAAGAGACTATCTTGTTCTCCACTTTGATGTCTTTGATGTCTTGGAGGTTTTTGGGACCTTTGGGACTCAGAATTGTGGGAAGATCAGATACATGTGGGATTTAATGGGATGAGATTTCCAGAAAATATGTGTTTGTGGAAGTGTGCTTGCTCAAGTCGAAGACTGATCAGAGATCTCAAGGGAAGATGTTGGTGTTACAGGGATTTCCAGTTAAAGGACTGTGTCCCATGCTCTGAATTGATCGGTTGTGGGGAACGTAAGCAGAGGGGGGTCTTCTGCCACAATAGTGGGGCACGGTGACCTCTATTCAGCTTCTGGCAGTGTTGTGCACTGCTTTGGCTCATGTTGGGGAGGACCAAAGGGCATTCAGCACTCACTCCTTCAGGATTGGGGTGGCCACTGTGGGAGCGAGATGGGGCTGGAGAAGATAAAAGTACGGGTTTGGGAAGATGGTCCTCTGATTGCTATTGCTGCTATTTGTGTTTGGGGGAATGTTGACTGTCACAAGGCCGTACTTAAGTCACTCACATGTTTTTTTTTTTTCAGGTGCTGTTGCTGACCTAGATGCTGTCGATCTGGGTTGTTGGACATTCATTCATCAAATAGGTAGGGAGACACGAAGCTCAGAGAGGTCATAGATGGAATGTGGGCATTGACCGCAGATTGTATACGGTGACATGACATGGTAGAGGAGGTATGAGATGGAAAGAATTGTTGAAGTGTTTGAATAGCTTGTTGATTCAACATAGATGCCCAGATGTTTCGTTGTTGCACCTGAGAATGGCATGGAGTGTGCAATGGATTAGCAGTGCTCAAGGAAATAAAAAAGGATCTTAAGGAGATAAAATGCCAGTGGGTAGGGTGTCATGTCATATTGACAGAGCTTGCTCCACGGAGGGAATGGAGGGGGGAAATAGCCCTCCACGAATGGCATGGAGGAATATAAACAAGGAGGTGCATTCCTTCTGCAGAGAGGAAGGTTTCAGCCTGGTGGGTAATCCTGAGTTGAGATATGACACAGTTACATTTTGTCGGTGGGACGGGGTGCATTTGTTTCGTTCTGGATGAAACTGTCCCTTATACAATTGTGGGAAGCCCTGGATAATACTTTGAATGCGGGTAGGTGAAGGCAGACATGGTTGAATTTTGTTGGTTGGATGGGGTGCATTTGTCTAGTTCGGGATGGAACTGTACCTTATGCAATTGTGGGAATCCCCCGATAAGACTTTGAATGTGCGTAGGTGGAGGCGGGGGACTTTTTCTGAGTGGTGGCTAGCTATCAAATGCCATGATATCAATTTTCTCCCTCCTTAGAAGGTGATATAAAGGAGGGGACGGAGAACTCACAGCCCTGTCTGCGCCACATAGTCTTACTCCTCACGCAAACATACATCACAACACCCTTCATTGAAAATCTCCACCTGACTCCTGCCCAAGTTTCTGCCTGGACTTTTCTCCCGTGTGCCACCACACACCAGCTAAATGCCTGAATCACAACTTCACCGCAACCTTTGTGGGTTGATCACTCAATATGAATGGACTGACACACTTTATCTAAAAGGAAGCAAACAGTGTCATACATTAAATACGAACACCTGGTTATGGCACTAGTTCAGGAAACTCATCTGACTGACATTAAACATCATAAACTGAGCAGGGAATGGGTAGGTAATGTGAGTTATGGTAGCAAAAAACAGCACACACCTGGGCACCCTCATACTAATACCAAAAAGTAGAGTTGCTATTCTCTAGCATAAATCTCCAGCATTATTCACACTGGAAACCTGGAAACACCCTTTGGACAGAAATGTTTTGGCACACTTACAATACCAAATGAGACATTGATAATTGGCTCCAAATATGCACCAGTGGAATATAAACCAAACCACATCACCACTCTATCCAAACTCCTCTATTCTTTTGGAAACAATGAGCTTCGGATGACGGTAACTGGAACCTACCCTTATATCCACATTTTGACAAATCTGGCAACCCAGAAACCAAGATAACACCAACATAAATTCATATTGTCTGATATCCTCACTGACATTACATTGCTGGTACCCTGGCCCTTAACACACCCGCGGGACAAAGACTACACCTTCATATCCTGTGTCCATGACACTTGATGCCACATAGATTAGTTTCTAATAGCGGCGGCACTGGCCCTCAATTCAGTGACGGCTTCCAAAGTTCCAAATGGCATATCAGACTATGACTTCATTCAATAGACTTGGATCTTGCCCTTTCTAAACCTCCTGTGGCCTGACAGAGCATGAACCCTGCCCCTTATAGGGACCCAAATAATAAATGATTGCAGAACTTTTTGGGACAGTACATAGCAAACAGCGAAAACACAGGGGCATATTATCAAGGGATTTATCTCCGCTTTTTTGTCTTTAAAAGCCAAGAAAGCGGAGATAAAATTATCTCCCTATTACCTAGCTGGCGCTAACACCAGTTAGCGACAGCTAGTAGGAGATAGCGACCATCTTGGGCCCCTCTTTGCATATCAGAGAAATGTATCACTAATGACATGCAAAGTGGGCGTGCCAAGATGTTAGCGACGGGAAACAGTCGTAACATGGCTATCTCCTATTACCAACTTTTGGAGATATTCGCGCTAAGCGCAAATATCTCCAAAAGCTAACACCTGCCCTGAGCAGTTCTTAGCCATGTTATCCAATGGGAGGTGGATAACATGGCTAAGAGCATTTGCTCGGTAATGCATGAATATCGCTGACTTTTCAGCGATATTCTTGCATTTCGGCCAATTTTTATCGCTTAGGAGATAAACCTTGATTATATCCTAAGCGATAAAAATCGTCGCTACACAGCGATAAAATTATTGCCGCTAAGCCAACCTAGCGATAATTATCGCTAGTTGTTGGTAATATGCCCCTAAGTTTTCTCCACCCAATTGCCGTGGGAGGCACCATACTACCCTGGTGCCCAAGTACTGAGGGTAGCCTTGCTTTAGAGGAAACTTGATGAGGGATTTTGTGCCTTTTAGAGGCAACAAAAGAAGGAACACTGCAGATTGACTGCCCTCATACAACAGCTGACCACTGCATATGATATGTCACCAAAAACCCTTTGCCTCAAGGATCTACTAAAGGCCAAATATGACTTAAATTCACTTTACATCCTCAGGCAGAAATAGCGCTCTTCAGGCTAAAGGAGAGGCATTTCGGGATGGGCAAAAAGGAAGGGAGAATTTAGGCAGCATAATTGAAACACGCTACATTGTGTTGCAAATACCCTCTATTAGTAATACTCTCAACGTGCTTTTAACTGATTCAGTTTTGAAATCCTGTGGGAATTCCCCAACGTTTATGAGCAATTTTACTCTTTGGAGGCGAATGGCACTTCATAGGATGAACTAGAGTATATGTGAAGGGTTAAACTGCCAGTGCTTACAAGTGACCAGGGCACTATCCTGGGGGATAACTTTAGCAACAAGAAAGTGGCACAATCAATCAAAGCTCTAATTCATAGGAATCATTATTTCTCTAAAGTTGTGAGATATAAAATAAATGTATCCAAAGGTGAGACAATGCGAATGACCCCTGTCATGTCCAAAATATCCCTGGGAGCCTCGCCCTTTGCTTAGCAACCCAGCCACCTTAAATATATTGACGTCAATTTGAATAAAGCTCGAGTCGATATCACGAGACAGAACCTTACAAGCATCATTGAAAAAAATAAAAAAAGAATTTGTAACCTGGTCTAAACTCCAACTTTTCCTACGGTACATCTTTAGCATGCTCACATTGAGAGTGCCACAAGTTCTGTTGTGAGAGATTGATCGGATTATTAGGAATTGCATAGAGAGCAGACGCAGACCACACCACAAGGTCTCCAAGCTCTACCCTAAAACCACTGCAAGAGGGCTCGCCTCTCACATGCGGAATCCTATTGATTGGCATCCCTCTTAGCACACCCTGTTTACATGCTGAGGACCTACAGGGAAATTCCCCAGTGGGTACCCATGGAAAAAGATGCATTAGAAAGCAGTTCACTACTATAATATATTGTAATATGGAAGAACTTTAAAGGGACCATGTCAGGGCTCTAAACTACGCTAACAGCTGTTTTTTGTAGACGAGTGCTCTCAGTCTGCAGCAACGGTAGTAAGACAGACTGGGTCTTTCTATCCACAATGATGTCTGGCTCACTATTCTTGAGGACCACGACCACGACACTGAGAGAAGCCAGACTGCAATTTAGTTATTTTACGATCCTCTATCAATGTCTTTGAACCCCAGCCAAGGTCCAGGGGGCACACATTCAAGCTGATTCTAGCTTTTGGTAATGCTCTACCCCAGACTGTGACATCGTGCACATCTTTTGGGAATGTATGACCCTTTCAAGTTATTGTCAAAACGTCTGAGACTTGCTAAGGGTAAATTTGGGGTATTGTCGCCACTGACAAGCAGAATGTCTCTACTGTTTGACACTTCTGCCTTACCATCTTTATCTCATCATGTCAAATGATGGCTCTACAGCATTAGCGGTAGCCGCTTGAATTCTGCAATGCCACCCACCTACTGAACATGGCTTCCAGGCATGCATACAATATGAAAAGGTTAAATACAAACTCTGGGGCAGATTTACAAGCCCCCTGCGCCTCTTTTACGCTGCTGTTGCATCACTTTTGTGACGCAGCAGTGGGGCAAATCCAGCGCCATGGTGCGGGGTACCTACAATGTGACGCATCTGAGAGATGCGTCACTTTATAAAGCCATGTGCCAAATGTAGGCTTTCCTGCGCAGGGGGTGGGGGGCGTTCCAGCGCAGGAACGCCTCCTAAAAGTGGCTAAGTGAAATCTACAAGATTTCACTCAGTCACTTTTAAGCCCATGCTGCGTCAAAACCCTGCGCCTGCTTGGAGCAGGCGTAAGGATTGACGCAGCATTTACAGGATAGGGCACCCCCAAGCCTTGCTGGAGCTGCGTCGTGCTTGCGACGGAACTCACGCAATACACCTATATTGGGCGTAACCGCGTTTTCAAAGATGGTGGGGGAATCGCCATCATTTACAAGAGAGAATTCTCCTGTAAATGGGAAGATCTCGATCTTCCAAATTGTGAGGCGGGTTTGTTTAAGCTCCTACTCTCCCCTCAATTTACTTTAACGGGTTCGCTGATTTATCGTCCGCCGGGTTCCGCCAGTAATTGGGCTTCTTTCTTCCCAGAATTCATCTCCCCATTCTTGGCGCAATCAACCAACTTCATTATTATCGGCGACTTAAACATTCATTTTAATTCTGAATCGTGTGCTATTGCTGCACGCCTCTTACAGGACTTGGCAGCTTTAGACCTTCATTTGCATAATTTTGATCCCACTCACAAAGCCCGCAACCTTTTAGATCCTATTATCTCAAATCTTGCTGGCATCGCCTATCAATCCTCTGAACCAGTCATTTGGTCAGATCATTTTATTGTAAATTTCTCAATTGAAATAGAAAGGGTCAAACCTTCGAATCCCGCTCTTCCTCACAAAGCTAGTAGGAATTGGAAGCATCTAGATATTGACAATCTTAACCTCCTTCTCATCAAGGATAAACCCGCGCATCCCAGTATATCCACTAAAGAGCTGCCCATTATTAAACGATGGCTGACAACGGCTCTGGATATTTGTCTTCCAACGCAAAAAAACAAACCCCAAATCCATCACCCACCAGCACCATGGTTTACTGACGCACTTCGTCATGAAAAATCTAACTGTAAAAAACTGGAACGCATTTGGCGTTCCGAGTACAATATTGACCATAAAATAAAATACAAGGTAGCCCTTAAAGCCTATCATCTGTCTTGTGACACCGCCAGAGCCAACTTTGCCAGTACTTCTATTCTTACGGCACAAAATAGACCTAAGGCGCTGTTTAAAATCGTTAAGGAACTCTCAGGTGCATCTACGGCACCTAAAGACCCTTGTTTAAATACTGCTCAATGTGAGGTTTTGGCCAATTTTTTCGTTGAGAAAATTGACAAAATCTATGATACGTTTAACTCTAATTCGGCTGGGCCTATTCATTCCGATCCTACTCTATGCACTCCCGCTCTTGATATTAACCTTGGCTCCTCTTCTGCACGTCCTTCTCTGCATGCCTGGGACCCTATTTCTTCCACGCTTTTAAAAAAGTATCTTCAAGATATTAAATCTGGCTCCCCCCTCGATCCAATGCCCCCGCAAGTCTTGGGATCCCTCGATCCAGCCCTGCTTCAGATTATTTTAAAAATTCTGAATGCGTCGTTAACTGAAGCTATCGTCCCCAACGAATGGAAGCATGCTATGGTGGTTCCATTATTAAAAAAGGCCAATGCTGATCCCAATATTCCATCAAACTTTCGCCCCATCTCCTTGCTTTCATGCTTTTCCAAAATTTTGGAGAAACACGTTAACTCTTTACTTTCCTCTTATGTTGAAACCTATAATCTTCTTCACGGTTCCCAATCCGGGTTCAGGACTGGCTTTTCGACTGAAACCACGCTTCTTGGAGTGTCGGAATCCATTAGACTAAAGGTGGACAATGGGGAGTCAGTGGCACTCATATTACTTGATTTGAGTGCCGCATTTGACACCGTCTCCCATTCCATCTTGTTGTCCACCTTGAAATCTGTGGGTGTCGGTGGCTCTGCCCTGGCCTGGATTGCTAATTTTCTTTCTGATCGCACATTTCAAGTGTTTTCCCCCATTTCTGTTTCATCTATCTTCCCTTCTAAACACGGTGTTCCTCAAGGGTCTATCCTCAGCCCCCTCTTTTTTAATTTATATGTGAGACCCCTGGCCTTTCTGGCTGAGCAGGCAGGTCTCACGATTTACTCCTACGCCGATGACACGCAAGTCATCTACTCACTTTCCACCAACAAAAATTCCTCCTCCTCTTCTCTTCAAAATGGACTCCGACAAATATCTGCATGGATGCATGACCACAAATTAAAATTAAACGGGGACAAAACGGAACTGCTTCTGTTTGGCCAAGATATCTCGTTATGGGGCCCACAGCATTGGCCTCCGGAGATGGGTCCTCTTCCTACCCCAACTACGAATGCTCGTAACCTTGGGGTCCTCCTCGACAACCAATTGTCCTTTAAGCAGCACGTTGTGAAAGTCTCCGCCACCTGTACCACCATCATCAGGTGGCTGAGGAAAATCACATGGATGCTGCCTGCTGACACCCTGAGGACGGTAGTCCAGGCTCTTGTCATCTCACGCCTGGACTACGGGAACATCTTACTCTTGGGTGCCAGTAAGGAGGTAACTAGGAAATACCAGGTGGTACAAAATATGGCGGTTCGCCTTATTTGTAACCTTCCTGCCAGAACTTCCACCACAACTCACATGCGTAACCTGCATTGGCTGCGTATTGAGAATAGGACTAAATTCAAGGCCTTGTGTCTTATGCACAAAATTCTGACTGGAACAGCTCCCCACTATCTCTCTGTTTTAGTGCAGCGTTATGTCCCATCTCGCGCACTTAGGTCCTCCACCCAAAATAAAGTGAAAGTACCGCGAATCAAAAGAGCTAAAATGGGAGGTCGGTCATTTTCCTCGTTAGCCCCCTCTCTCTGGAACTCCTTACCGCCATCTCTACGATCGGAAAGGTGTTTTTTGACCTTCCGTAAGGGTATCAAGACCTGGCTATTTGATATGTAAGATGCTGACCTATTGCGCCCTTCACCTTTAATACCTAGTGTCTGCTTTAGCGCCGGGAAACCTCCGGGTAGCTGTGCGCTTAATCAAGTGTAATTATAAATAAAAATAAATAAATAAAATGCGCCGCCTTTACGGCAGCAGATGCATCAGGCATCTGTCCATTTTTGCCCCATGGTGCGCCGCATTGCAAATGCGGCGCATCCATGGTGGCGGAGCCGTGACGCACAATAACTGGCGCATCCCTGCTGATATGCAGAGATGCCCCAGTTATTGTAAATCTGCCCCTCAGTCACCAGATGCAGAAAGGTGAGGAAACATGAGGTACATTCCCACACATATAAACAATTCTAATGGGCTTGTCGCTGACCTCCACACTACAATCATAATAATAGGAGTCCTGGCTTCAGTTTCACTGTCCAAACTATTCTCTTCCTATTTCAGATTTTTTTTCTTCTTTACCTTTTTTACCATCATGTACTGGGTTCTTGTATGTTACTATACTTGTGTTTTTCAGGTAATGTAACTGAACATACAAAAGAGAAATGCAATACAAAACAGAGGTTTGCAGGAACAAAGGCAGCATGTCTTCATATGTGGAGTGGTGGCATAAACATATATCCGAGTTTACGGTGTATATATCAAGGAAATCAATGTAAAAGAGGCAATTGAACTTCAATAAGATGTTTTTAACCTTCCAATCTTTAAGGGTCTGATTTGGAGTTGTGCCGTAACAGAAAATTCTCTTATGTGTGAAGACTGTTGTAAATTCAAAAATGATATCAATCACTCTTCCTGGACAGAAGAAAAAAGTAGGTACGTTCTTGGATGAACAGCCCGTTTGTATACATGTATCATCTGTCCAGTCTGTAAGTTGGGTAAACACAAAAGCTTTGAAACTACCATTAATGGCCATAAGTATTATATTAAAGACATGATTAACTCTGAAACTACCTATGTTATTTATGTGCTCACATCCCCCTGCAAACTGTCATAGAATAGTGAGCACAGCCAGTCCACTCAAACATTCAACAGAGCTTCAAGGACATTATAGAAATATTCAGGAAACCAACAGGCACTACTCTGTTGGAAAATTATAAAGAGTATCAACATAACCGACCTAGTTTTACATTTTCTAGGATTGAGAAACTTAAAACGTATCCATGAGGAGTACATTGGGAATAGGCTCTTCGCAAAAGAGAACGCAAACTGATATTGAGACTGGATACTGTTAATCATGGCTTAACAAGGATGCAAAATTCCATAACTGGTTCCTATGAATAGGATTTACCACATTGTTTAATAACAACAGTTTTTGTTAAAATTATGTATGACTACATCTAACTCAATTCAATGATATGTAACTGGCAGTTATGTAACACTTTTTTATCTTGGTAGAATAGTGTAAGTTTGATGTCTGCATTTAGTAGAACTTAGAATGGTGACTATACATGTTCCTTTTAAACTTATGTTTCAATTGTTTTAACAGTAGAAATACAGATCCTTTGAGCTCTTCATTTATTTCTGTAACCACAAAATCAAATGGGCTAATTCTTCATCTAAATTTTTATTAATAGTGCCACTATTCTTTCACTTTCTCACGCTTTTATCCTTCTGGTTATTTAATCTAATTTAATTTCTTGGAGTCATGTAAGGGTTGTCACCATGCTGATGACGGGATACTGCTACGTTACGCTATACTGGACGGGATATCATACTCGTGGTCTTAATATGGTCTGTCTTTTCCTCGAACTTTGCCAGCTTGGGATGTGACGGAATTACGATTTGGGGAAATATATACATGCCTTACTTTACATATACAGCATTTTAAGAGGAATTTGGACATCTCAATGAGTTATTATTGCATAAGCCCTGATGAAGTTCAAGTGTAAACTGAATGAAACGCGTTAGCTGGATGTTGTGCATTGATGCCAAGATTTTGAATTGAACAAATAATGAAAGGATTAAAAGGACTATCTGATCTTACGCATATTTTTATTGACTGTGGACAACAAGTTTGATGGTGCACCATTCCAAGATTCAGGGTTGTCATCTGTATTGGACAAGATAAGAAATCCTGAGACTAGAATAGTTAATTTATCTTAATCTAATTCCTTTTCATGAATTGATAATCTAGAAGGTCAAAATGGCGTTTGGCCAATATAATGTTTTTGTGTCTTTGTCACACTAGCTACCAATGTCAATTGTGACCAACAAAATCAGTGACAAGTTAAAGAAACTCCTTCGGTTTTTCATGGAGGCGTCTATTTTCGGGAAATTCCCCAAGTTTATTTATGGTTGTTCTGTAAAGGGATACGCTTAAGATGCCACCCACTGACAAATAATCTTGAATATCGCTCCAGACTAATAACAAAGGACTTCCCTTTCATCCTTACCTTTAGTTTTTTTTAACATTTCTGTCTCTTTGTTACTATTTCTTTGGACTTATCATAGTTGCCTATGTTCAATTATAACCAACAAATCCTATGACTAGTCATTAGAAATTTATATGGGATCTTTATAAAGATCCTATTTAAAAAGGTAAGCTTAAGATGTCACCCGGTTACAATAAACACTTACAAAGGACTCAGGAGTTTCACGATGATTTAAAAAGGTGCTCGTTTAAGATACTGACAGATTCATTTGGAAAAGACCACAGGGATGTTACTTCTTATAAAGGTCCACAGGGACGTTGCGACAATAAAGAGGGGAATTTGTGCCAGTGATATGTAAGCCATATGTAGAACACACTGTTGTTTGTCTAGTTACCTTTGCATATTTTTCCCTTACTTTGGTACTCACATATGGACCTTTCATTTCTTGAAGAAAATGTGTTTTTTCCCTGACTGGTTTGAAAATGTTTTGGGAGAACTGACTTAGCATCTACTTTTTTTGCAAAGGCCGACTGCATTCATTTTTTTTCTAGCTCTTGGTTTCTCATCTCTTTTTCCTTTCTAGTTGCATTTTCGGGAATGCAGAGACATAACATCAAAACATTTACATATCAGTGAAAAGTTATGTTTTCTCTTGTGCCCAGTGCACTTCCTTTGAATTTCTCAAATTACAAATGAAAATCATATTTACCATATAGAATGTACTCTTCACATCCTCATATTTTACCAAAATGAGATCCTTATATTCATTTTCACTTATCATCAATCATATACTTTGAGGCAGCGCCACTGAAATTATGCGGCAGGGGAGGGTCAAACAATGCAACAGGGTTGAGTAAATTATGCAGCATGAAAAAGAAAATTACGCAGCAATATGTGGCAGAGTTTGTGATTGTACTACCTCATTATTCTGACATTTTTAAGCTTGTTAACAGTGTCTAGGCCTTAGCTCTGCCTCATTAGTACCAGTTTATACCCAAATGTAGCAATAATCTACACATAGGTTACCAGTCAAACTTTTCAAAGGGCCTTCCACTGTGGGGCAACATGCTTCGGTGTGTTTTTACTAACGTTTGAACAGTTTGAACTATAAACAATTTTTTGTGTTAAAATCTGCAGACTATGCAGTAGGTGATGGATTACGCTGCAAATGCGGCAAAACTACTATTATGCAAAAATTACCACAGCCGCACTATAGCATAATTCCATGGGCCCTTCTATACGTTGAAGAAGAATGTGGGGAATGTTTTGACACAGTGATAGTTTGAAGAATAAATAAATATATTTATATTGAAGAAACTTTATTATTTATAAGAATCATTACAAATGTATGTTTGGCCTGCTGTGTAAACTAAGGGTGTCATGCACTCATTCGAATGTATTGATTGACTACTGAGAGGTGCTGTTGGCCCAACCCTTACATGAGTGTTACTCATCTCAATCTAATCCCAGACACAGAACTAGGGTATTAATCAGTGTTTTGTTTTAGTGTGTGGGTGGAGAAGTGTGGCTCACTGGTTAGAGGCGGCAGACCCTGAAGCAGAGGTCAGACCCGGGACCAGGGTTCAATTCCCGACGCGGCAGGGTCTTGAGCCCAAATATCCACGGACTTGATAATTCTCGTTTCGGTGCCTACTCGAGTCACAGGTTCACACTCTGCAGCTCTGGGCATTAGCTTGCTTAATCTCCACTATGGCCCCCCGCGGCGGGATGCCTGGCTTTCACCTTGGGGATGCCCAGTACGGGTATCTCACAGGGAAAAACCAGGACGGGTTCCCAAGGCAAGCGCCGAGATGCCTACGGGTAATCGAGCGCTATATAAGAACGCTTAATAATAATAAGTGTGTCCTGTCTCAAGAAAAGACTCCACTATCTACCATACACACCGCCATACTAATAAATACAGCAATACACCTTTCCTTTGGAAATTAGAAAAGATGAGGGAAACAGATTTCTGGTGTTGGTTTTATTTGAATCTGTTTCAGTGATCCCATCCATTTTTAGTTCTGGTTTACATGTTTACATGATACTTCGACTTTGGGCACTGTGTAAATTCAATTCAATCTCCCTGCATATGCCCTCTGCCCACTAAACAAGATGTAAAATTGGCTAAACCCAAAATAAGTATTTGACATTTAGGTAAATGCAGCAGTTGCATATCGCATGTGATATAAAGTGTATATTGTAATTGTAAGTTCATGTATATAGCGCTTACTACCCCTGACAAGGAATCGTTGCGTTGAACGGCGAGGAGCACGCTACTCTGGAACCCAATGTTAGTGTTTAATCCAGGGGTTATTGTTAATTATTGTGATTAATCAAAGTCAAAGTTACTTTAGTTGGTTAATTAAAACCATCAACGCTCGGGGGACGTGGCCTGCTGAGCAGCGGAATGGCCGCTCATTGAGTGTGCTCCACCGGCCGGGGCAAAATCCTATTGAAATCCTACACTTCGGACTGATCTCGCATCGCCCAGACCCACTGCAGAGATGGAGGATAGCGGGGGGCAGCTGTGGGAGAACTTTCATGGCTCCCATGCATCGTGGGGCAGGGCTACGCCAGCGAGGAAGTGGCTGCCGGAGGGCCAAAGGACGTCGCGGTGACCAGCAGGCAGGAGGAGCTGTAAATCGAGCCCGCGGTCGCCCAGGCTCCTAAGGCCTTTGTCCGTGGAAGAGCAACTCTGCCTAGGCAGGGACGAGGAAACGTCTTGGGCACCAAAGGACAAGATCTGGAGTAGGTGCGGAAGGCTGCAATAGCTCTGCCTGGCAATCGACATGAGTGAACGGAACGTGCAGACAACACACGGGTGAACTCTGGACGTGCGGGCCCTGAAAAAACGCTGCCGGCGGGACCATCACGGGCCGAGAGCGAACACCTCAGTCCCCCCAAAAAGGAAAAAAAAGCTGACGTGCATCCTGTGGGGACGTGACGGAGAAAACAGGCCACGGTGGCCTGAGGAAGCGCATACACCCCTGTGGTACGGAAACCTGCTGTGGCCGAAAATCAAAGCCTAAAGGTATTCAGGAAAGGAGCTCCAGGGCCGCCATTTTGTGAGGCGGAATCGGCAGCGCCCGACGCGGGTGCTTGAATTGCAAGGCTGCCAGGCCACGATAATGCGTATCATTGACAGACAGCCAGATTGAACTGCGGAAACTGAGGGGCCAGCGGTGCGAATATACAGGAGCCTACAGTTCAGGCGCACGGCGAGTCCACGACCCCCATTTTGTGACGCCTTCCGTTTTTTGCCCCGGTGGAACTGCTGAACCATAATTCTCTTACGCCCCTGAAGACGGGTCTGTGGTGGTGGGTGGAAGGCCTCAGCTACGCTGTAAGAGCTGTTTGATGATACACTGAGAACGTGCTAGCAAGCTGGAACCAGGTGACACTGCAAAATGGCGCTGGTACAGTTGCCGCCCTGCGCTGTTGCGAAGATCGCCTGCATTTTGCACTGCTGAAATAGCGCTGCCTTTGTGATGCACTGTGGCTGGCTGTGCCTGCCCTAATTGCGTACAGTGAGGGCACCAGTCTGCAAGATCCGCGACAGGTAGTGAACCCTGATGGGTGGATGCAATTGCTGATGCCCGAGAAGCGAACTGTACTCCTCTACTGCTAGCGATGCTGTTGTGCAGCCCTACCTATCTTAGTGTGGAAACTGGATAGCATGCTTGCCACAGCAAGGCCAAATCTAGCTCAAGAAGGCCCTGAACTTTATATCTAAACACACAAAAGGGTGATTGTACGCGCAGGGTTGGCCCAGCGAGAGTGCTACTGGGACTGGACAGGAGTGGCAACTATACCGCTGCGGAGTCCACGCGGGACTTCATTGGGGGTGGTCTGGCTAAATTCTCTGCCGACTGTCCCGCATCTCAGCTGCAATGGGAAAATAGGATGCCAAGCAGCCAAAATTTAAATTTGAACATAAGCGCTCCACCAGGCACGCTGACTCGGAGACGCAAGTGGAGTGTCAACGGGACTCCACTGCGCCTGCATTTTGCACTGCTGAAATAGCGCTGCCTTTGTGATGCACTGTGGCTGGCTGTGCCTGCCCTAATCGCGTACAGTGAGGGCACCAGTCTGCAAGATCCGCGACAGGTAGTGAACCCTGATGGGTGGATGCAATTGCTGATGCCCGAGAAGCGAACTGTACTCCTCTACTGCTAGCGATGCTGTTGTGCAGCCCTACCTATCTTAGTGTGGAAACTGAATAGCATGCTTGCCACAGCAAGGCCAAATCTAGCTCAAGAAGGCCCTGAACTTTATATCTAAACACACAAAAGGGTGATTGTATGCGCAGGGTTGGCCCAGCGAGAGTGCTGCTGGGACTGGACAGGAGTGGCAACTATACCGCTGCGGAGTCCACGCGGGACTTCATTGGGGGTGGTCTGGCTAAATTCTCTGCCGACTGTCCCGCATCTCAGCTGCAATGGGAAAATAGGATGCCAAGCAGCCAAAATTTAAATTTGAACATAAGCGCTCCACCAGGCACGCTGACTCTGAGCCGGAGACGCAAGTGGAGTGTCAACGGGACTCCACTGCGGAAGATCATGGTGAGTATCTGCGCACACTCATGTTGGAAATGCGATCCAGTCTCAGAAACATTGAAACTAAACTAGACACCTTGACGTCTCAATTAGATTCTGTCAAATTGCAGGTGTCAACGCACGAGACCGGCTTGATGCACTTGAAAACCGACATACTGAATTCCATGAATTCCAGGTGGAGACCAAGGAGTATCTGCTGCACATGGATAAACTACTAGGGATTATAAGAGCTAAAAATGATAACTTGGAGGCCAGATCGAGGCTAAACAACCTCAGCGTCACCGGAATTCCGGAGACGACCGCCATATCTAAAATGGAGACTTATATTGCCAATATATTGCATGAGCTATTTGACCCCCACCACACTGCGGTCTTTGTGGTGGAGAAAGCGCATAGATCACATGAACAGAAGCCCCCTGTTGGGGCGACGCCTAGTCCTATGTGTGCGAAACTACCAAGATGGAGACCTCGTCTTGAGGTTGGCTAGAGAAAGGGGTCAGATCACGCAAAAAGGGAACAACATCTTGTTCTACCCGGATTTCACTCCAGCTGTGCAGGGGGCGAGGCGAGAATTCCTTCCGGCTGAGCGTGTTCTACTACAGGCACAGATCCCATATTCTTTGCTTTATCCAGTCAAGCTAAAGGTCTCGTTTGACGGAATGACCCATTTCTTTACAGAATCAAAATCGGCACTGAAATTCGCCAACATGTCGGACGAAAGAAAAACAAAGGACACCTGGCGGGAACGGAGGCGGCATGAGGTCACCTAAGCGACAATGACAGATATAACACAAAGGAGGATATGCTAGCAGCTGTTACATACCTGAGCGGCAGGGTCCACTCAATAATTGACTACTCCATAGTAAGCAACGAGTTAATCTCCAGCATCAAATCATTTGGCATAGAACCTCGAGCAGAAAGTGATCACTTCCCACAAATACTAACTTTGAATATTGCACCAATTATGGTGCCAACAACCACCCCCCTTCTGCACCATGCATCAAAGTTTAATCTGAGAAAATTAAAATGGCATGGAGAGGGGTTGGGCAACATTACTGACTCAGTTAAAGCCCATATGGCCAACCTAGGAATTCAAAAGAAGGAGGACCTAGTACCCAACAGGGGGCAAATGATTCAGGCCCTGCAGCAAAAGTTCCCAGCAAGGTCGGGGAACTACAGCAACCCCAACAACAAGAAGGAGCCTTGGTTCAACTTGGACTTAAGAGCGAAAAAAAGAAAGGTGGCCAAGGAGGTCCGAGCCCTCGCAAGCCAAAGAAATTTGGAGTATGTGGGAAACAAATCTAATCTGAGGAGAGCCAGGAACATCTACAAGAAGGCACTCAGGGCCGCAAAGTACTCATATAAAGAAACAATATGGAACAAACTGTTAATTGCGGGAAAACATCCTAACAGCCGGGTCTTTTGGGGTATCATAAACAAGCTTAACCAAGCTGGGGTTGGAGCAGAAACCTGGATCCGACATGTGCAAAATCTATACAGCAACAAAGATATAGGTCATGTTAAAGATTCAGGGGCAGCGAAGGTTAACATGGAGGAACTAAAAGGAGTGATGAACAGGCAATTTAGGGAACCCGAGCAGGAACTTCCTCAGAAGGGGCCTACAGACCTAGTTGACCTAACCACCAAAAACGAATTGAGGTCAATAATTTCAAGATTAAAGTCTGAGGGTGCAGCAGGACCAAACGGGCTGCCAAACGCGATCTTCAAGCACGACCCGGACCTGTGGGCAGAGACCCTAACGCCCCTGTTCAACCAAATACATAACCGAGCAAAATTACCAGCCTCCTGGAAAGGAAGCATTATACACCCAATTTTTAAGCATGGCGATCACCGCAACCCCTCAAATTTTAGACTGTTATCACTAATAGACGTAGAGGCTAAACTCTACGGCTCCTGCATCCTATCCAAATTACAAGCCTGGATATCAGAAATAAAGATTATGCCAAAATTCCAAACAGGATTCAGGCAAGGAATGGGAACAACAACCAACCTAACCTGCCTGCCTATCCTAACGGACCAAGCAATAGCAAAGGGCACCCGTTTGTATGCATGTTTCATAGACATCAAGTCCGCTTTCGATTGGGTGAACAGAGAGCGCTTGTGGAGCAAATTAGAGAGCTGGGGGATGCCATACCAACTTTTAAGAGCCGTCAAAGCCCTACACCACTGTACTTGGGTAAGAGTGAAGTTGGGAAATGGTGGCAGTACAACCAGCAGCATACAAACGGTATACAACGTTTACAACGCAACTTTTACAACGCACTACCATTACAACGAAACTTTTACAACGCAACATCCATTACAACGCATACATTTACAACGCAGTCATTACAACGCATGACACTACAACGCACACCACTACAACGCATACCATTACAACGCTGTCATTACAACGCATACCATTACAACGCAAAACTTACCATCCAACACTGACCCTACTGGTGCACCCCCTGGAGTTAGAATAGTAATTTTAACCCCTACACTATCCAAAACTTTCCCTACTGTTGCACCCCCTGGAGTTAGAATAGTAATTTTAACCCCTACACTATCCAACACTTACCTTATATGCAATGTAATGTAATGTGTTGTAATGGTATGCGTTGTAAATGTAGTATGCGTTGTAGTGGAATGCGTTGTAAAGGTATTTTTTAAGATTTCGTTGTAATGGTATGCGTTGTAAAGGTGTGCGTTGTAATGGATGTTGCGGTGTAAAAAATGCGTTGTAAAGGTATGCGTTGTAAAAGTGTGCATTGTAACGTCATATATCCCATCCAAACGCACCAAGGCCTAAAGCAAGGCTGCGTATTAGCCCCCACCCTCTTTAACCTTTTTCTCTCCGACCTAACAAATGCGATCGAATCTGCAGACAGCCATCTACCATCATTGGCAAATAATCCAATACATTACCTACAATATGCGGATGATATTGTATTATTGAGCAAGACTCCAATCGGCTTACAAAGAGCCATTAATAAATCAACCTTGTATTCAGAACGGGAAAGTCTAGAACTTAACAAAGAGAAAACCAAAGTGGTCCGTCTAGTTGACCGGCAAAATCTAAAGTACAAATGGATGGCCCAAGGGGCACCAGTGAAAGAACAAGAGTACTATAAGTACTTGGGAATCACAATAACAAGAGGAGCAAACTACAAGGACCACAAAACAGCACTAAAAGCAAAAGCACAATCTTTAATCTTTGCGTATCGCTCCCTAAAGGAAAAAATGGATTGCCCCAACCATAACCATCTTTTAAAAGCGATGGCAGCGCAGATCATGCCTACTTTATCTTACGGCCTAGTCACGTGGTGTGGCAAGGAGGTGGAACTTTTAAATGATCTACAGATTAAAATTTACAAAGCGGTTTTCAACCTGCCTAAATCCGCCTCAGCCTCCCAAGTCAGGCTAGAATTTGAATTGCAAAACCAGAAGTTCCGGAGCATGAGCGGTTTCGTGAAATTCTGTTGCAAACTGAGATCTGCAGATCCAGATACATTGGACTGGCTAAGTTGGGAGGAAATTAAAAAACGGGGGGAATCTGAATCTGCGAACAATTGGGGAAAGTATCTGATACTCTGCGTGGAAAAGTTAGAGCTGGAAGCGTCTGGAAATCTGGGACCGATAAGGCAAGTCTAAAAAAATGTGTTAACTTTGCAGCAAAATGGAAATCCTTTTTGGAAGACAAAGAGTTATTTTCAAAACGTCGGCATGCCTGGACCATCAGGAACTCCTTCACAAGCCCAAAAATAAACTCATATTTAACATCCCACTTTAGTGGTCATTTAAAAAAGGCTTTTTTAGCTTATCGGATGGGGATGCACGTTACAAAGGATTTACTACCGGCGTGGAAACCATTACACTAGACGATCCAATGTCGCCTTTGCGGGTATAAAAACGAAACCCTTGTCCACCTTTTCTGTATATGTCCGGCCCTGACAAGCCAGAAACGACTGTTATTGAAATCCATCTTCAATGTGTTAAACATTCAATCTTGCAGACATGCAGTCACAAGCTGGCTCGGAGGTACCTCCATAATTCTAGCATGCCGTGGAGTTAAATTCTTGGCAGAAGCAAGAAAACTCTTAGAACTAACAGAACAGGAGGACTCCCAGTTGGCGGGCAAAAAGGGTCATTCCAACCCTCGGATTTCACGAACGCTGCCACAAACAAAATAGAGGCCGAGAGACAATAATTTTAGCATTTTAATATTAAAATTCTACTGTTATTTATTATGTGAATTTTGTAACAATTTTAACAAATTATGCAAATAAAACTTTTTGACTTTTGACTTGACTTTGACTGATATGGGCATTGTATGTAATGTATATTTTGCCCTGCTGCGCTGATGGGTTGGGTTATCAGAGACCTGTTGCTTTATTTGTGCACATAGGACTTGATGCCCCCTGCCATGCAGACTTTTACTGTTTCGAACTGATGTGGCCTTGGGCGAGCTGAGTCATCTGCAGAACTCCCGGCCACCTTGTAAAATACAGGGTATTCGGCTTCGGTAGGTCCCCATGGGAAGGTTCCCTTTTTTGATGAGTATTGGTTTGTTCTTAGCTTCTGGGAAGGGTAATCTACAACCTGATTGGGGGGTTGGAGCGGGTGGTGGGTGGAGGGGTGATGGGAAGGGTTGGTTTGATGTTAAATGCCAATATAACCGAAAGTTGGTGTATTACCAATGTCAATTTTGGAGGGAGTATGTCATGTTGTTTTCTTTCCGTAAGAACCTGTACAAAGCGACACACACAATTCTGATAACACTCCAAACTGTCTAACTTGGAATGTTCGGGGGCTTAATGACGACAGAAAATCGAGGTTCGTTCACACTTATTTGGCCCGTCACAACATTGATATTTGCCTATTACAAGAAACACACTTAAATGCCACGCCGTCCCAACGACTACGCCATAGCAGGTGGGGTCATGTATACTCTGCCATATATTCTAACTATACTGGCTGTATTGCTTAAGCGAGGGCTAGACTGGAAAGAGGGGTTGGTACAAGGGGATCCGGAGGGTTGGTATGTTTGATACAGGGACTTCTATGTGGTATATCCATTGTCGTCGTTGCAGTATATGGTCCAAATGTCAACTCCCCTGACTTTTTTCATACTATCTGGACGAAGGTTAAAGTAACTGGCTGTAGCACGGTTTTATGGGGGGGGACTTTAATTCCATCCTAGATGATATACTGGACAGGAGGAGAGCTGCTCAGACTTTTCATCCGGCGGCTGGCACCGCCCTAACAGCAATCATGAAGGATGGAGGACTGATTGACATATGGCGCAGTAGGCATGGCTCACTTACGGAGTGTACTTGTATCTACGATCATCATAGTGCATGGTCCCGTTTGGACTATTGGTTGGTGTCTCGAGATGTGGCTACCTGGACCACTGGCATGGAATACATGCCCCGCTCTCTGTCGTATCATGCCCCATGCCTGTTGAAACTGTTGATCCCGAACCTGCCCAGGCCCGCCTTCTCGTGCCACCTCCCACCGCACAACCTACTTGATGAGTTCAGGTAGGATATCACTGATTATTTTGAGCTAAATGCAGGGTCAGGGGACACTGAAAGTTCCCTCTGGGAGGCATTTAAAGTTGTTTTAAGTGGGCAATGCATAGCCCGCCAAGAGGGGGTGTTGAAGGCCATAAGAGGCACACTAGACTCCCTAGAGAAGACTATAAAAGAACTCGAGACTCAGTTTTATGAAACAGGAGACCGAGAAACAGCTGGTCCGCTAAAAGCCAAGTTATTAGACTACGCTGAAGAGGTGAAATTCCTGAGTAAATATGCAGAGGCCAAGAGATATGGAGAGGGGGAGAGGCCGGATTGCACGCTGGCAGGCATGATTAGACCTCCCAGATCTATGACCTACATTCATGAGAAACATACTGCGTCGGAAACTGTGGTTAGAGGCCAAGGGGAAATATTAAATTTCTTCTCCGGTTTCTACTCCAATCTACACTGCCACTCAGGGTGCATGCCCGGAGAGAATGGAGTCCTTTAACGGACTCAATAGGGTTGGTCTGGTTCAACAATAACCACAGGGAGACAATAACCACAGGGAGTATATGGATCTCCCTGTAACCACTGAAGATGTTGCTCAAGTCATAAAAAGCCTGCCTCTAGATAAGGCCCCAGGCCCCGGTGGCTTAACCACAGCCTTTTATAAGGCTTACGTTGAAGAGCTGGCACCTAGACTACTGGCGGTTTATGAAGAGGCATTGGAGGAGGGAATACTGCCCACAATTAGCTATGATTATTACACTGTTAAAACCTGGTAAGCCAGCGGAAGAGATGGACTCATACATGCCCCTCTCTTTGATAAATGTAGATGTCAAAATCCTAACCAAATTAATAGCCAACTGGGTGCAGCCAATGCTGCCTCTGATAGTGCTCCCAGACCAATCTGGATTTATTCTGGGACGATCGACATCACACAACCTACGCACAATTTTCTCCACCTTGCACTACCTACACCCAGACGTAAATGCCTCTGGGGTGTTTTAGATGCCACCAAAGCCTTCAACACCCTTGAGTGGCCGTACCTATTTGCTATACTGGGACAAATGGGTTTTAGTACACTTGTCATTAACAGGATTCGGCTGTTATATTCCATGCCAAGCACCAGGATCAGAGTGAACGGCCTGGTCTCTGACCCTTTCCCTATCTCGCGAGGTACAAGGCAGGGATGCCCCCTTTCCCCGCTGCTCTTTGCAATAGCGATGGAGCCGTTGGTTTCTTTAATCCAACAACACCACATGGCGCGGGGCACATGGTTCAGTTCCAGGAGCCTTCTGATATCGTTGTACGCAGACGATGTGACCCTTTACCTCATTAACCCGGAAGAAAATCTAGACCCAGTGTTGCGTGAATTTATTAGATTTGGGGGCCTGGCTGGGGTTTCTATAAATTGGTCAAAACCGGTAATTTTCCCCCTCATGGACAACACCCCCAGGTATCTTCTGAATATCCCCTGAAATGGGAGGCAGAGGAGGTCAAATACCTGTATGTATGTATAAGCAGGGATCTTCAAGAAATCTGGAATTTGAACTATGGGAGAGCTGTCACGTGGTTGGAGGAGAAGGTAAAGATATGGAAAATGCTACCTCTGTCACTCATCGGGAAGATTGCTGTAGCTAAAATGGTAATATTACCCAAATTTCTAGTTCTATTTGCAAACATTCCGATCCCACTAACTTTGCACTTTTTCACCACGTTAAAGTCGCACCTCGTAGCATTGGTATGGGCAGGGTGACAAGCAAGTGCCTCTTGGGACATGCTGACTCTGCCTCTAAAACAGGGTGGGTTGGGCGCCCCAGACATGCACCTCTATGCGCTCTGCGCTCAGGCCCAATTTCTACATTTCTGGGTCCACCCGACCCCCTTTAAACCCCATGTAGCAGTTCAGAAAGATGCTGTTGCGCCCACCCCGCTGAAAGTGGCCATTTGTGGGAAGGTACGACGCTCTAGGGGAGACGTAGACACTGCAGAAACACTGCATTGGGTATGGGAGGAGTTGGGCAAAAGGGTGCGAGTCCCGCTGATGTATGCCCCTTCGCACTCACTGGCGCAAAACCCACTGTTGCTATGTATTGAGGGTGGAATCGGTAAACCTCTGGAGCAGAAGTTGCACCTTCATACATTTGCGGATCTGTTTCCCGACAACGAGTTCATGGTTCCTCCTATGGCCTGAGAGGGACAGGCGGTGCCATTCTCTGAAATGTTTTTATACCACAGACTAAGAACGGCATGCCGCGCACTCAGCAGAGATTTCCTGACTACACCCCAGTTTTCCCCGCACTAGAAAACTAAGCAAATGCAAAACACAGCGCCAGTGGTTCAGCTGAACTCCCTACAGTACTGGAATGACGACCTTCCATCTCCACTAACCGAAGAACAGTGGGATTTTTGCTGCGGGCAACTTACGGAACTCTCCCCTAACTACAGATTACGTTTAATACATTTTAAATATTTGCATAGATTCTACAGGACACCGATTAGTCTTCACAGAATGGGACTTAGAGAGGAGGAGGGTTGCTGGAAGTGTGGGTACTCCCCTACCTCATTTCTACACATAGCATGGTCCTGCCCGGTGCTCGAGGACTATTGGTCTAAGATTTTTACCTCGGTAAACCAGATTGTGGGGAGGTCAGGCACTCCATCCCCTGAACTGAGTATATTAGGCTATGTCAAGGATACTCTACCCAAATCACACAATTTGCACACACTGCTACTCCTTTTTACTAAAAGACAAGCGGCACTACACTTGGGCAGAAAAAGAGCGCCATCAATACAGGGTTAGCTCGCGGATGTCGCATATGGCCATACACAATTGGAAACATTCTTGGAGCTCATGCCACCAACTTCCCGGCCCGAGATATTTGGGAGCCGTTCATGCAATAGGTGCAGGGGCAGCAGGGGGAAGACGAGGCCGTTAACGAAGCAAATGTGGGACTCCTGGGGCAGAGGGAATAGATATATTACCTACTGGCGGTCGCCAGTAGGTATATATAGTTAGGATTTTTTCTCTATGGGTTTTTTGAAAATTCTATGTCTAATAACTTTGGCGTTTGTGGACGGAATTGGCTGAAATTTTCAGGAAAATGGCACATTTTGTTTCTGAGCAGCCCCTGAAAATTTTGGGGGGGTTCGTCAAGGGGGGGCCGAGAAAAAAGGGGGGTCCCAAAACGCGTTTTTCCCATGTTAATTTCCATAGGGCGGTTGGCCTCACTTTTAGCCCGAACGGCTGAATGGATTTGCACGAAACTTGGCAAAATTGTAGGGACTGGTAGCCCGATGTGCCTTTTGTAGGTCTCAATATATGTGCTCCAGTGGATTTTGAGAAATTAACGTTTAAAAAAAGATATATATCTGTAACAGCGGACCGGGCAGCGCTCTGGTTCGCGGACTTTTCGCGCAACGGAGCTTTGTGAAGCGAAGCTGATTGGTTCTCCGGCGTCTGTCAACATTCCAAACAGTCCGTAGCGGCCGCCATCTTGTCTCTCGGTAGGATCGAGAGACAAGAGGAGGCCAAAGCGAAGGGGCAAATGACCATAAGGGGGCATAGTACATTGTCGCTCACCCCCTAGGTTTGATGTGGAGGTTTTAAAAGGGCCCAGCGGGGCAAAAAAAAATAAAAATAATAATAATCGAACAGCTGAATGGATTTGCACGAAACTTGGCAAAATTGTAGGGACTGGTAGCCCGATGTGCCTTTGCTAGATCTCAATATATGTGCTCCAGTGGATTTTGAGAAATTAACGTTAAAAAAAAAGTATATATCTGTAACAGCGCACCGCTTCGCGTACTTTTCGCGTTACGGAGCTTTGCGAAGCGAAGCTGATTGGCTCTCCGGTGTCTGTAAACATTCCAAACAGTCCGTAGCGGCCGCCATCTTGTCTCTCGGTAGGATCGAACAGCTGAATGGATTTGCACGAAACTTGGAAAAATTGTAGGGACTGGTAGCCCGATGTGCCTTTGCTAGGTCTCAATATATGTGCTTCAGTGCATTTTGAGAAATTAACGTTCAGAAACAAGATATATATCTGTAACAGCGCTCCGCTTCGCGGAGATAAAATTATATGTGTATTACCTAGCTGTTGCTTTTGTTGATTATTTTTTATTTTTTTTTATTTTTTAAGGATTGTTTATTGTGTTTCATAATTTATTAAACTTTCTAACGCGGCGCGTCATATGACGCATTACGCGACAACGCAGGTCCAGAATATAGTCAAAATGTCTCCACCAACCAGCGGACGGCACACAACCCCTTTCAGCAGGCTAAATAGTTCTGTTAAATGACAACAGAAGGGACAGGCAACAAGAACCATCAGTCAAAGAGGGGAGGGCAAGTTCTTCTCTACCGGGTCACGTTGGAGCGCTACCGGAACTGATCGAATTGGTAGTCTACAGTGTTTCTGGATGTTTCAGACTGAAGCTGGCGTTAGCATGAGAGCACCACCATTTCGTAGCTCCGTCGTGGCCATTCCACGAGCAATCATGCTAGGCGCTCCCCACCAGAAGCCTGCGGGAGTCGGGGGCCCCCAAGACTTTTGTAGAATCTTCAAGGATGAGGGGACGCTTTCGAGAATGGAGCCCAAGCTCTAGCAGACAAGCGTCCGAGTTCCAAGGTGTCGCAGGCCCATTTAGTGGACCACGCCCAAATCTGAAGAGATGGCCGCCATTTTGAGAGTCCTGTGGCAGCCGCCTATCGCTGCACCGTAAGAGCGGGAGCAACTCAAGTACATGGTGAGCGAGACGCTGTAGTCGAAAGAGCGGGCGGTAAACAGCTGAATAGCGGAAGAGGCACAGTGTAGCAAAAGCGGGCTGAATGGCAAATGAAACGGAAAAGGGGTGCCCCACTACAGCGTGTCTTTAGGTGAAACGGATTGTGGGACAAGGTGAAGAATGGAAGAGTCACCAAAAGGAAAAAAGTTCCGCTTGACCCCGGGAGCCGGCCACCTATGTCGGGGGCGATCTCAGGCCACACCAGGGCAACACGACTTGGGGAGGGGGCCGGAGCCAAGCGCCCCCTCCGAGTCCGCGACATGACACCGTCCCTCGGGGGCCTCCGTCAAGCGGTTCAGGGTGGCACCGCATCACAACAGCCCCCACTTACTTTAAGAATAGTGAAGATGAAGCAATTGCAAATAGGCTTCAGACAATGTTACAAGCACTCCTCAAAACTTTGAACTTTCAGAGTGCATGAGTTGGGACAGCGAGGGGTGATTTGGTTTCTCGGACTGTTTTTCTGGTCTCTCACCACTGGCATACTTTAACGTTTTCTTGTTTCTAGGACATTAATAGGTTTTATCATTACGTTATGTTATCGTTTCTTTATTTGTTGTTTAATAAAAGTTCATGTTCATCAGTGTCCTACTGATTTTCGTTTTCCTATTTTTTTCTTTCCAGGTTGTTTCATGGTAAAGTTTCTGTTAACAGGATACAGTGATCACTTCGTTATTATTGCATATGTCCTTTTCACTAGGGGTGCTCTCTGGTCGGGCCAGATGACGTATCTCTAGTAAATGGTCCGGGTGAAAAAGGTGCATCAATCAGTGGGGAGTAGATAGGCATGACAGATTACAACGGGGGAGAAAGGTCCGCATTACGTACCCTTTCACTACTTGCAAAGATTTTCCTACGTTTATTTGCAAACAGGGAATACCTCCAAAAAGAACTAATTCCCAAACAGTCAATGTTCGGACAATCAATCAATCAATGAGGAATGAAATAGGTACGACGTGTTAAAGGCTTGCGTTACCTACCCTTCACTATCTGCAAAGGGAGAGAGAATATTCCTATTCTTCCTCGTTTGCAGGTAGAGAAGATCCTTAAGAGAATTAACTTCGAACAATTCAATGCTCGATTGAAAAAATCAACAAGGGGTACTGTGAACACAAATGAACGCCGCTTATGTACATACGCATTGCTATTTTCAACAGGTTGTTCCTAATGTTTCTATTTTAGCGAGGTCAAAAAGAGATCCCATTAGTGGCCTACTGATTTTGCTCGATTCCTTTAGTTTTTTTACATGATTTTTCGCTATCTGCAAAGACTAAACAGAGTATTGCGACTCTGTGCTTGTTTGTAAATAGAGAATGAACCAAAGAGAACAATCAATCAAATGGAGAGAGAAGCAGGCACGACGTATTACAAAGGGGGCAAAGGGCTGCGTTAACTACCCTTCACTATCTGCAAAGAGAGAGTACTCCTAATAGAAATGAGGGGTGGGGGGCAGCATTCAAAGCAGATCAGTGTGCATAAACACAAAAATGTTTTTACTTACCACGTACTTGACATTCGACAGCTTATGATATTTGCTATTAAAAAACCATTGAAATTCACTGAAAAAACCATAGGTTATAGACCATATATAGTTAGGAATTAGCATTTACAAAACCTTGAAAATTCACTGAAAAAACCATAGGTTATAGACCATATATAGTTAGGAATTAGCATTTAAAAAACCTTATTTTACTCACACAAAACCATTGAAATTCCATATATAGTTAGTTGCACTAACTATATATCGCGCACCCGCAATCCACTGCTGATCATGTCACATATTACATCATTCATGACATGGTCAGTGACATCACTGATGACATCACTGATGACATCTCAAATGACATCACTGATGACATCACTGATGACATCTCATTTGACATCATTCTTGTGCTAATACGATAAACCTCTTCAGACTCTAATATAACCTTAGATACACTCAGTGTAAACAGACACTCACACACTGCCACTTATCCATGGAGTTACTCACACACCCAGTCAGTCATGCAAAGAAACAATCTCACCTCCATTTCTTCAACTATACAGTTAAACACACCTTACTTATTGAAACATATACTAACACATATTTACTCTCTTATACAATCCCTGATACAAGTTCACAATGATCGATACAACCACTCACTCATTCAGTGGCTCTCATGCACAGTTATTTATATATGCCAACTCTCACATGTACTGTGTTTTACATATGTACTTACTATGACATGTAGCATTGAGATATCCATTCACTCATCAATACACTCATGCACACAGTCAACTGCCCATGTAGCTGTTTCCACATGCACTCTTGAACTCATACACCTAGTGAATAAACTGCTCACACATCTATGCATAGAGTCACACACCTTCCAGCCACCCCCACACAAACTCAATCTCCCATAGAAATACTTGGGCAACCAATTAATAACACATATAGCCTCTCGTATAGCTAATGATCAACACATGCAGCAGTTTACAGAACAACAGACATAATGATGCACAAATTAAGACAGTTTAGTCACTAACCCATGCATTCAGTGAGACACATTTAATCACTCACTCATACAGTCAGTCATGCACCTACTAAATCCTTCATCCAGACACTTATACATCCACTCAAGACATATTTTAACTTTACAGAAAAATACAGTCACTGGATGTTGTCATCAGTGATGTCATCAGTGATGTCATTTGAGATGTCATCAGTGATGTCATCAGTGATGTCACTGACCATGTCATGAATGATGTAATATGTGACATGATCAGCAGTGGATTGCGGGTGCGCGATATATAGTTAGTGCAACTAACTATATATGGAATTTCAATGGTTTTGTGTGAGTAAAATAAGGTTTTTTAAATGCTAATTCCTAACTATATATGGTCTATAACCTATGGTTTTTTCAGTGAATTTTCAAGGTTTTGTAAATGCTAATTCCTAACTATATATGGTCTATAACCTATGGTTTTTTCAGTGAATGTAAAATATGAATAACATAATAGACAGACATTGCTAGAGCCCTGATGTAAGACGGAGAAAATTAGATGGATATATATATATATGAGTTTGCAGGCCTCGGAGGCAACACCCCAGATGTGTTTACACTACTGTATTTATGTATGACTATACTGCTGTTGGGAACCACTAGAACCTGAAAAGTCATTTACGTATGTGTGCCTTGTATTGTAAAGTTGACATGACCTCATGTTGAATACTTGTGCTGCTATATGACGTGTCTACACCAAGACTCATGGTAGATGTGACAACAAACTGGCTTGTTATGTTTTTAATGTGTTTTGTAGTTACTCAAAATGCTAATAAATACAATTTTAAAAAAACATCAAAGTTCAAAACACAGAATAAAAACAATCAATACAACATACGTTCTAAACAAATAAAACTCAATCAATTTCCCCCAACTTATAACAGAGGGAGGGACCATCAAAGTGAAATTTTAACAGAAGACATTAATAACAATTGTTACATTTCATAAAATCTTACTCTGTTCAAGATCATTATCTGTAATAGGTTAAAATAAATGTTATAAAATTGCACAGAAGCTTTATACAAAGAAATAAACAACCTGAAAATCCATGATGGTGGAGAATAAAATACTGTGCTCTAACCCCAATTAATTAGTCCTGGGTTAAATAAATAAATAGATAAAGTTTAGCCCATCATATTCTTATTCATTGTCATATGAGGCCATCCTTAATAATAAGTAACTAGCTTGACTGATTTAAAACAGAGTCCACAATATGGTTCCCTGGTAACCTATTCCTGTGCCTGATAGCTCCTATCAGAAAGCTTGCTACTCCAAAGCACACCACAGGGGACGCTAACATTTGCAAATATGCCAGTGCTGGCCTCACTTGTTCAAAGTTGCAACCTTTGATTAGGGTAATAATACATTTCCTGCATAACGAGTTATAATAAGCACAGAAAAATATTAAATGAAGGGTATTCTGTTCCAAGAAGTTATCACATGGGCAAGGATTTAGTGCTCCTTTTTTTAAAAACCCTTTAGGAAACGCTAAGAGCCAGGAAACCATATTATCCCTAAATCTTATTAGAACAAACAGATGGTATGGTTTGTTTATATAGGATAAATATCGTTGCAACTGACTGCCCAGGCTCAATATGATAAAAGTTCTCACTGTGGGTTTCACCAATTCCTTCTCCTCCCTTAATAACATGTATCTGTTCAAAAACTGCCGCTTTAAATCCCTTATAGCGGATTTGCCCAATGCTGTGGGGCTCAAAAATAGGTCAGGGCAGCCAAGGGTTTCCATCTGGACCTTAATGTATCGAATCCATGGGATATCTAACACCTTATCTAAGGAGAGACTATCTTGAATAATCCGTTGATTGAGGTTTGGTGAAGTTTGTGCCCAGATTCTCAGCCAACACAGTAAAGGGGCAGCCGCAATCTGGTTAGAAATATAACCTGCTCCTAGCTCCTCCTGAATGTTAAAAACTGGCGCAGAAGCCGGGACCGACAACGATGTTCGCAAAAAAGCATTTTCTGCCCCCTGAATTTCTCTGACCTCTATATATCCCCAGATGTCGTCCCCATAGGTCACCATGGGAGACACTTGTCATTATAGATCTTCATGAGTGCCGGGAGTGGTTTTGAACCAATTCTTTTTGCAAAAATGTAAAATAGCCCCCGAAGCTCTAGTTAATGTGTTCCTTTTGTGTGCTCGCTGCATGGACCACGAACACCGATCATCAAATAGAACCCCTAAATATGGGAAAGCGGGGACTTTTACTAGTTCTAGATCCTTGCAATAGAATTTGGCCTTCATTGCCCTCCTTGAACCTATGGACATGGAATGTGACTTTTTAAAATTAATAATTAAGTCCAAGGACTCCATAAAATCTATAAAACAGTTTAAAAGCATTTGCAGCCCCCATTGCAGTCCTTGCCACCAGCACCGCGTCGTTGGCGTACAAAAGTGCAGGAATCATTTTAGTACCAGTCCTAGGGATATCTTTGCAACAATGGGACAACGCGTCCCCTAATCTGTTAATATACAGTGTGAACAGCAGTGGGGCCAAAATGCACCCCTGCCGGACCCCTCTTTTAACAGGCCAAGTATCAGTAAGGCTGCCATCTTCATTAAAACGCACTGCTGCTGTAGTATTTTCATGGATGGGAGCCAAAAAAGAGATCAAATCTGCATCTAGCACTATATCTTGAAGGGTCACCCAGAGCTTTGACCTATTTACAAGGTCAAAAGCCAAGGTTAGATCCATAAAGGCCAAATGCAGGTCCCCGTGCTTGGCAACTGTATACTTCCCAATCAACAAATGGGGGATTAGGCATTTGCCCAGCGTGTCGTTCCCTTGCCTGTAGCCATATTGAAGATCAGAGACAATGCTTGCTTGGTCAAGCCTCTCTGTTAGGCGTGCACGGACAACTTTCCTCATGATTTTAGCCACGGAGTCAAGAAGCGAGATAGGCCTATAACAGGCCAGATCATCTCTTGCTCCCTTCTTGAAGATTGGCCCAAGACAGGGGAAAGCCACACTGGGTAGCTGCATTAAAAACATGAGTTAAAATTTTAGCCCATAGCTTAGGATCTGCTTTATAAAGATCGGTCGATACGCCGTTAGGAGTGGACCCGGGCCTTTCCCCCCTGACGTTGACATAATCGCCTTGATAACTTCATCTGTTGTAAAGACTAAGGGATGTGAAGCATGGACGATGCCAACTGTCTGTAGAGGTATTCCGGTACTCACATCGCTATACACTTTTCCAAAGTGTTGAACCCATCTATCAGCAGGGATTAGACAGTCTTTATCCGTATTTGGTGACTCATCAAACATTGGACTATTTACAACAGACCAGAACCAAGAACTATTTGCCAGAACACTCGCCTGACTGAGCTCCTCACATGCCATCTCTCTTAGTTGCCTTTTCCACCTTTCCACAGCAGGTTTGTATACCCTCCTTGCATTCTTGACCCCTGTGGCTACCCTAGGTTTTTGCTTGAGTTCCTGCATTAATACGGTATGTGAACTCATACAAGTTGCATCAAACCATTTTTTATATTTTAAGGGCCTTGGTCTGCTGGGTACAGCTAGGTTTGAAAAGACGTGCTTTGTGATTCGGTCAAAGGCACCAAGTACTGACAGTGGGTGGGAATCCTGGTCTAAGCAGATCCCAAAATCCTTTGCACAGTTAGTAATTGTTATCAATAAAGCTATCAGGGGTAATCTTTCCCCACCTAATTCTACGTGCTTGGTCTACGGGTGCAATGTTAGCATTAGTAAGTTGAACCATAGACCTCCCTTTATTATCAGTGTGAACATTAATGTCCAATATCAATGGGTTATGATCACTGAGGCAATTATTCGTTATGCTTAATGTGCCTAGTAAATTTAGCAATGTAGCTGAGACTAGGATGTAATCAATCATGCTTTGCTGGCCTTTTAAATATATGTAGGTACACAAGGTATCCTATCCGACTGTATGGGGCAGATCAGATTATGGGTTGCTAAAAAACTTTCTAAAAAGATCCCAGAGGGGGTATGCTCAAAGTGAGTTAATCCCTGGGGGCCGTACTCCTCTTCCAATCTAGCTAATCAATGATTAAGGCAAACGTGAATATTAAAATCTCCCAGACCTAATATATTATAATGAGTTTCAGTACTGTCATCATAGTTAACCAAAAAAACAGTAAGATCTCTTAGATGCTCTAGCTCATCATTTCTAGTAAATGAATTATAAGAATTAACCACGAGGAGAGTTGGCAGATTCTTCCCTGTCAATTCAACAGCCAAAATATTAGGGGAGCATGATTCTATCTGCTTTACTTTGTATGACAATTTGAGGTTAAGCAACAACAAAAATCCCCCCTGGCTCTCCCCATACAGGATGGTATAGCATATTTACAGAAGGATATAAACTGCAAAAACAAAGGACCTCTGTAGTTTAATCCAGAGGTCCCAGGGGGTTTTGAGAGGGTATATGGAGTACGTCCTCCCAACGATTACGGAACATCAAAAAAATACTCCCAAGGCTCCCTACTAAAGGACTAGAAAAGTTCAATGTAGGTTGCGGTTATCGGAAGATACCTATGTATGAGGAGGGATTGAACACTTCAACTAGGGATGTGTTTGATATGCTAACCATATCCATATGTATGGAGGGGGGGCAACACTAGTTGTTTTTAGTTACCCTCACACACCCTAGTGGTGTCATGCTTCATCATTGGGTCACCCCGACTCCTACAGGTCGGGGTGGTTTCAACCACAGTGTTGGGAATCTCCTATAATAATGAAGGCAGAAAAAGGGGTATAAATAAAATACCTCAATCAGACCCCTGGTATCCCTTTATTCATGGGTCTGGTTGGGTTATAAAAAATAGAATAAAAGAAGGGTTTATTAGGATTTGTATGGTCCTATGACCCTAGTAAAGTGCCGACATGTTTCAGTCCTTATGAGGCCATAAAGGTCCCGGACTTTCTTCAGGGCAAGGTTCAGAGATCCCCCTATGTGTGGGGATGCTAAAGAGGGGGAATTCCCTACTCTATTGATGTAGCGAGGGAAGGGTAGCTTCTCCTCGTGTGCGTATAGTTCTGTTATTAAGAAATGCCAGGCTCCATCTGTAGAGAAATGTAGCATATACAATTTTTAAAACTTTTTTTAAAAAATGGAACAACAAACAGACATTATCTGTACTCGTGTATAATCCCTGTGCATGGCATGCTGAGTGAACATACTCGATTGGTGGGGACCAAGAATGGTCTCATTTCTATGACACTTCTATTTAGTGTATAGTAGCATTCTCATTATGTGACACCCAATGCTTAGTGTCAAAAACATCACAATCCATTTAATTCCAACGGTGTGATACTGTGAAGTGAAGTATTAAACAAGTGGTCGAGGTCTCGATTGCAGTCAACAAGTCACACAAAACAAACATAACACAAAACAAACATGTATGTTCTACATTCATGTATCACACACTGAGGACATATATTCACATCCTTCATGCACCGATTGATAATTCATTTGTCCACTTACCCAAATTATGTTGGGCGCAGGCACCTCAGTGGGCGGGACGTTAGGGCATACTCTCCTAATTACAGTGTGGTAGAGAGTTAGGTATCGCTTTGGGATGTGAATGGGTCTAGCATCAGAGAAACGCTGCAGCGGGACTAAGTCTAACTCGTAGACCCGGCAGCAACCAAAGGACAGTGTCCACTTACTTGTTTAGAGGATGCACCCTACCAACTCACAAACGGATCCGCTCCCCGGCTTGTAGCTTCTGTTCGAGCCGATGCGGGCGGAGGCACTGTTTATTTCCGTGCGCGGCGCCAAACACGTGACATCATACGCGGAAATGAGTGTGGGCTCATGGGAATTGTAGTATTGGGAAGGAAGATCGATACAAAACGGCCTTTAGTACCGCAGTAGAGTCGGGCATGACCCAATAGATATATTTTCAAACAAAGATTAGTGCAGACTTCTCTACTTTTAGTGTACTCACGCCCCTTATCTAAATATATTTCTAGAAAACCTCATTTATCTGCTACACAATTACTTAAGGTGAACAAAAAGGTTGAAATTTACTATATTTCGAAATGCTTTTCAAGGAAGGGGATTAGTTACTAAACATATCGGATTCTGATATGTCATGTACAGTAACTAGGTGTGACACAACCACGTTATTTTCGTTAGGCAACGTGTAAATATATATTCCCAGCATACTAGTTGATTTATCGAACAATCAGGGTAGCCCATTACTATATTCACTCAGCTCTGATAAGGATCAGTTTCTGATCCTTATCAGAGTTGAGTGAACATAGTAAGTGATTGTACGATAAATCAACTAGTATGCTGGGAATGCAGAGGTCTGCACTAATCTTTGTTTGAAAATATATCTATTGGGTCATGCCCGACTCTACTGCGGTACTTCAGGCCGTTTTTTATCGATCTTCCTTCCCAATACTACAATTCCCATGAGCCCACACTCGTTTCCGCGTATGATGTCACGTGTTTGGCGCCGCGCACGGAAATAAACAGTGCTTCCGCCCGCATCGGCTCGAACAGAAGCTACAAGCCGGGGAGCGGGTCAGTTTGTGAGTTGGTAGGGTGCATCCTCTAAACAAGTAAGTGGACACTGTCCTTTGGTTGCTGCCGGGTCTACGAGTTAGACTTAGTCCCGCTGCAGCGTTTCTCTGATGCTAGACCCATTCACATCCCAAAGCGATACCTAACTCTCTACCACACTGTAATTAGGAGAGTATGCCCTAACGTACCACCCACTGAGGTGCCTGCGCCCAACATAATTTGGGTAAGTGGACAAATGAATTATCAATCGGTGCATGAAGGATGTGAATATATGTCCTCAGTGTGTGATACATGAATGTAGAACATACATGTTTGTTTTGTGTTATGTTTGTTTTGTGTGACTTGTTGACTGCAATCGAGACCTCGACCACTTGTTTAATACTTCACTTCACAGTATCACACCGTTGGAATTAAATGGAGTGTGATGTTTTTGACACTAAGCATTGGGTGTCACATAATGAGAATGCTACTATACACTAAATAGAAGTGTCATAGAATGAGACCATTCTTGGTCCCCACCAATCGAGTATGTTCACTGAGCATGCCATGCACAGGGATTATACACGAGTATACAGATAATGTCTGTTTGTTGTTCCTTTTTAAAAAAAAAGTTTTAAAAATTGTATATGCTACATTTCTCTACAGATGGAGCCTGGCATTTCTTAATAACAGAACTACACGCACACGAGGAGAAGCTACTCTTCCCTCGCTACATCAATAGAGTAGGGAATTCGCCCTCTTTAGCATCCCCACACATAGGGGGATCTCTGAACCTTGCCCTGAAGAAAGTCCGGGACCTTTATGGCCTCATAAGGACTGAAACATGTCGGCACTTCACTAGGGTCATAGGACCATAAAAATCCTAATAAACCCTTCTTTTATTCTATTTTTAATAACCCAACCAGACCCATGAATAAAGGGATACCAGGGGTCTGATTGAGGTATTTTATTTATACCCCTTTTTCTGCCTTCATTATTATAAGAGCTTCCCAACACTGTGGTTGAGCCCACCCCGACCTGTAGGAGTCGGGGTGACCCAATGATGAAGCATGACACCACTAGGGTGTGTGAGGGTAACTAAAAACAACTAGTGTTGCCCCCCCTTCCATACATATCGATATGGTTAGCATATCAAACACATCCCTAGTTGAATAGTGTTCAATCCCTCCTCATACATAGGTATCTTCCGATAACCGCAACCTACATTGAACTTTTCTAGTCCTTTAGTAGGGAGCCTTTGGAATATTTTTTTTATGTACCGTAATCAGAAGGATATAAACCCATCTAAAAAATAGGTTTCACTAGCCTCCCATGTTTCCTGAAGAGCTATAATGTGGTGGGCAGCAAGAAAAAATTCCCAAATGGCTTCCCCCCCTTTTACCCCTTAGGCCAGCAATATTCCATGACTTTCGCACAGCCTCCATCAGTGAATGACTGGGTAGGGCTAAGGTTTACAATATCAGGTAGAGCGACCTGCCGCTCCAATGGAGGGGATACAATCAGGATCAATTAACTAAACGGGGGGGGCATGAATTTCATCCTCCATCAATTCCTCCAGATTGTTTAAAGTCGCTGACACTGTATTACTGACGGGTAGTCAGCCTTGAGAATCTAACCTGGACAGTACCTCAAACTTGTTAAAAACAGGGATAAGGGGAGCTATCTCCTTTAGTGTTCTCAATAAAGGTTTGTAAGAATAGCCCAGTGGCAAAGCCCAAATGGAGGTCACAAAAACTGAGCATGAGGCCTGCGCCTTTAAAATCATCTGGACAATCAAGGGGCTCCGGAAGTTAATAACCACACAGTCCCCTGCGATGCTTTTTTAGCGGCCGTCCCACCCACACACCATTAGAATGTTATTACTCATGGGTACCCTAAAGCCCTTATGTCTGGATAACCAATCGACGGTTTTATTGTACAGTTTGGTCCAAGATTCTGGTTGGTCTGGTCTAAGAGGGGGAACACCAGCCAACACCAAGACATAAGGACATGTGGCCGGGGGAGATCTAAAACTACCCCAGAGGGCTTAGTCATCACAGGATTTGCCATAACAGAGCCATCTTTATTATAATTAATGGGATTCAAAGTTGGATTTGCCTGTTCAACAAGTAACTTTCTCTTGGGGCCTGCGGGCTTTGGCAGATTCTGTTCTCCTGGGCAAAGGAAATTCCCTTTACCATCTGTCACCTGGCCTCCCATGCTCAATTGTACAATATCACCCCCAGACCAGATGGTAAACTTGGTAATCGTGGTATTACAGGGCCCGCATTGCCAGTAAGTTTTTCCCCTAACCCATGGTCAACATCCCTATTATGATTCCCCACAGGACCAATGTTCCCTGACTGCGATGACGCAGCGGGTACCTTAGCTCCCCCCCTCATAGCACAATGGCACCCACATGCCTCCAGATTAACTGGGACATGGCTTAATTTTTGGAGATGAGATAGTTTTTCTTCAATTACCCCGAATTTGGTCAAGAAAGGAGCTAGGAGAACAGACATTAAAGTCTCCAAATGGTTCCAATAATCGGGATTGCCTCTGTGTTCTGCCATAGTGGGGGAATAGGGGTTTAGAAAGGAAGGCATGCCACCATTGGATTTCAGGAAATAGGTCTTGCCTTTCCCTGGGGCTTGGTGTTTTAGCTTAGCTTTAGCCTTGCTCCTCAATGCCACACCACCCCTTGTACGTTTTACGGGTGGTTCCCCATTCCCTCCCTCAATACTAGCTCCCAGCCTAGATTTAGAGGAACATTCCACACTATCCCTTTTACTAATAGATCTTTTGGGTCTGGTAGTGGGGTCACCTCAGGCTATCCCGGACATGATTGCATTGTGGACTTGGGGAAGGACAAGGGAAGCGGGCAAATCTCGATTTTTCTCGGAGACTATCCCCACCTGATCCCTAGAAGGGCTCAACTTTGGACTTAGGTTGCGCTCCAGGATACCTAAGTTACACGCCTCCAAAGCTCCCAAGTTAAAAGATACGCCATCACCTGGCACCTCAGCCAAGGTGGCGTCTAATACATCCAAGCTTGGGTCGACCGTGGCCTGTGGGACACCGAAGGGAGATTTATCCAGTGCTATGGCCCCCTGGGATGATCTTTTTTGTCCTGCATACATCCCCAAGGAGAGCCTTTTTTCCTGTCAGCTGTATTTCATGCGTTAAGACTAGTTCCGTCCTTGTTAAAAATACATCCAGCATTCCCGCCATCCCTCCCCCCCCCACCCTCTGTCCGGTGATCTTACGTTTGGTAGTCATGTCCGGGAAGCAAAAACAAGCCTCAGAGTTTGATCAAAGTCCAGGGGCCTGAAAGTCACAGCATGGGAGAAAGGGGGGTTGCCCAGCCTCCTTCAGCCTCTGACAGGCACAGATGGGCCCGCCCTTGGTACGGGCTTCGTCCGGGCTGCGTCCGGCGCCGCGGTGGGAGAGACTGCGTTATAAGTGCGTTGGCCCCGCCTCTCCCTCACTCACAGCTTCTGCAGCTGTGGCAATGCACTCTGGGGGTTGTGCTCCTCCCCAAAGTGTGTGCGGCAGGGCAGGAAGCGATGTGTCAACTGCGCAACCCCTGGAACCCTCGTCCCACCAGGGGTTCAAGGAAAGACAAATGTGGCATTGCTGGCGATGCGTGCATACTGGGTGGCCAGAGGTAGGGTAGTCACAGCAAGCAACACTTCAGCAGGTAAGAAAATCCCCCCGTCGTGGGGGGAGAGGCTGCTCTATAAGCGCGTTGGCGACGCCTCCAGCTCACTCGCAGCAGCTGCAGGCTGTGCCAGTGCACTCTGGGGGTTGTGGTCCTCCCCAGAGTGTGTGTGGCAGGGCAGGAAGCAATGTGTCAGCCACGAATCCCCTGGGACCCTCGTCCCACCAGGGGTTCCAGGAAAGACAAATGTGGCGTTGCTGGCGATGCGGGCGCAGTGGGCGACCAGAGGCAGGGAAGTCACAGCAGGCAACACTTCAGCCGGTAAGAAAATGAATAGTCATGTGCACGCAACAAAAAACCACATGCATTTACTTCAGTTACTTTGTGATAGATTATATTCATGCCACTTAGGTGTGATCATTAGTGAGGACTAGGAGGTTTCAGGTGTATGGTTGCTGAGATAGATAGGCTGGCAGAGATTAGATAGTGTTATGTTGCAGGGATAGGGTTTTAAAGAAGGAGAGGTAATGATCAATGAAATGAGGTGTCAGCCAATTGCAGAATTAAAATAGGGAACATTAAGGCAGACAGGCATGAGACTGAAAGGAGGCTATACTCAAAAATAAAAGGCCTGCAGGGGATGGATGATAAGCAAAGGACCATTCTGAAGAAAGAAAGAAGAAGAATCAAGGCGAAAAAAGTGAAGGTCAATTTTTCATGTATAGTTTTAGGAGTATTGCTGAGGATTTCTGACATAGTCAGCAATCTGAGGATTTAAGCTACAGCAAGAAACATTGCATACAGTTTTACATATCTGGGTAAGGCAGCTTAAACATAGAAGTCCAAGTGTGTCCATTATTCAGTCCTTAACAGCCTAATCCTGCTATGTGCCAAGCTGAGGGCATCACTTTAAAATATAGGATTATCCCAAGCTTGGTGCAGAGTCTGTATACTGCCAAAGGGGAGGTAGCACAGATTCATTCTTTAGGAAGATGCCTTCTTTAAAACGTCTCATTTAATTATCTTTCCAAACTATTCTGCATTAAAGGGAGTTTTGCTCATTAACAAATGTGTTATTTGAGAGTGTCTTGACAATGCTCGGTCAGATTTATAACTTGTTTTGTTACATAATCCCATTGTCGGGTGTTTTTATGGCACAGCAGAGCAACTGCTAATACGAAAGATGCCTAGCGCTAATTTCCTAAGTGTATCGTGTGTGTGTTTGTGTATGCGGCCAGTGCCCTATATGCATTGTACGTAAAAGTGAAGCCCATTAATGAAGGCCGGTGGGCTCCCCCACCACCACCCTCTCAGCCTGTTCCTGTGCACAGAATTGGGATGAGGTGATTTTCCCAGACAGTCAGAGTGTGTTGCTCACATTCCTGAAGAAGTTGGGAGGAGACATAGACACTAAAATGGTGCCAAATGATATGGCTCCTATTGAAATTCAAATAGATCCTTTTGTTTAGAGGGGCTGCTAATCATTCTTCCTGTAGCACTTGCACCTTGGTGGATTGTGGGATGAAGGGTGGGCTGCAGTCTCTGTTCTTTAGAGTTAGATGGGTACTTAAGGTGAAGCCAGCCTTTGTCTCTATTCCCTGATCACTGTCATTGTGGCTGTTCATGATCAGGTGTAGATAGTTCAATTTGTGTCTCTGTTGTGGGTGATCCAGGTGGAGACAACCCTGCTGTGAGGAGTGCCACACAGCACAAGGGCTGAGTCTGCAGAAAAGCATAGAGTTGACTTGAATAAAGGAAGACACCAGTTGATATGTATTATCTCCAGATGTGTCTCTCTATAAATGGTTTAAGGCATGCATTCCATTGTACCCTGGAAATCTGCAGCCGGAATCTCTGAATTGCCACATATCAAAAGAAACGGTTTACTATATTAAAAACATACTTATACATATGGTAAGTTACTCCTAAGTAGGTATATTAGTCTACATGCCAGGGGGCTTAATGTATTAAAGTGGGACATGCTAAAAATGAATGTCCTGAGTTTAATGGGTGTTACCTGCTGTGAAGGTAATCCACTATCCTATGAAAGCCATGCACTATTCCGCAGTGCACTTGGACCCACATCCCTATAACTAATGCCCTTTATTCTTGGGATATGACATTCTGCTCCTTCCAGGTAGGGGTGAACTAGGTGTTATCATTTCCCTAGAAATTGGACAATGTTGGAAAACTTTACACTACACCCAGTTTGCAAATTTTATAATTTAATAGTTTAATTTCATAATAATAAAAATGACCAACTTCATCCACTGTCTTTTGAATATTTAGTACTGGAAATCATGTTAGGCCTGGGTGAAATGTAAATGATGGTGTGATTTGCGTAATTTCATAAATATTGTGTTATGCTTGTTCCAGAAATTATATGTTACTTGACTTGGCTCTATTATAAGTATTTAATTGGGAAAAGTTACGTTGAAGACCCCATTCGGGGGGAAAGTTTTAATGTGAATTCACATAAACAACAGATTGCAAACAGCTGTAATTTCCAGTACTTGTGTTTAAATGTGTCCTTGTGTAAAAAAAAGTGACACAAGGAAGCATTTCACACTAAAATATAACACGAAAAGACAAATATGCATTTAGCATTTTTGCACATAATTTTGCCCAAATGTTACATGATTATGCAAAGCTTATTGTGCTAATTTTGCACACCCCTACGGCACATTGCGATCGCTCTGTTACATTAATTAAAGATTCATTTTACTTACAGGGACTGAATAGAACACTAAGGTTTTGAGTGGCTGAGGTGGAATGCAGGTGTTGGTAGGGACGTAAAATGAGTTAGATAAGGAGATAGGTGCAGAGGAGGCAGGGAATGAAGGCAAGGTGTTTTTAGGGCTCGGGCCTACGTCACACGAAGTGGGGCGGGGCTTCCGAGCTCTAATGTTATAAAAAAAAAAGTTCAGAAAGGGCTGTGGGCTGCCGCATTCCAGAAAGCGCGCGTTTTTTGCGTGTGGTATTCTGCCATGTGAATGGTAATTGGTCCAGGCAAGGCTGTGTTTAAGTAAGGCAGCACGCCATAGGGGTTTGGAATTTTTTCAATGTCCACTTCCTGCATAAAGTGTTCGGACACGCGCAGAAGAATACATAAATCCTCAATTACCAGCTGTCCAAGGTGCCGGTAATTGAAGGCAGATGGTGCTGGGAGCGTGTGCACTGCTGTTTTTTTTTTTCCTTGAGCTCTGTGTGCGCGCCGGCAAACCCGCGCCTGCTCTTTGACTGAGGTAGGCTAAACAAGCATTGGCAAAGCAAATAGGACTCTCCTATACAAAATCTGTTGGTTTTGTCAGGGATATGTTTAGCCATGTTGTACAGCAGCCTGGCTGCTATGCAGCACAGCTGAAAGTAAAAAAACAAACAAAGTGCTTTGATAAGCACTCGTGCCCACTCACCCGAACTCAAACTTTTAATGTCAAAATAGAAGATCACTTTAATTTACTGCCCTCATAACAGACCCCTTGCAGTAGCTCTTGTTGTCCTCTTACCAGATCCCTTGCATCTTCCCAGCTATTGCCAGATTCCTCACTCGCTCCCTGTCTCGTCACCATGACTCACTCTCTCCAGCCTTTCATAAAAAAAACACTCCACCTCGCTTTCCTCTCACTGGGAGCCTCACATTTACTCTCACAGTCCGGTTACCAGATTCCTACTGCCGTTGTACCAGATCACTCATTGTACTGTACTTGTAGAGGGCAGAGTAGTGAGGGCAGAGTAGTGAGGGCAGAGTAGTGAGGGCAGAGTAGTGAGGGCAGAGTAGGGAGGGCCGAGTAGGGAGGGCCGAGTAGGGAGGGCAGAGTAGGGAGGGCAGAGTAGGGAGTGCAGAGTAGGGAGTGCAGAGTAGGGAGAGGAGAAGTGAGTAGTGAGTAGAGTAGTGAGTAGTGAGTAGTGAGTAGAGTAGTGAGTAGTGAGTAGAGTAGTGAGTAGAGTAGTGAGTAGAGTAGTGAGTAGAGTAGTGAGTAGTGAGTTGAGTAGTGAGTAGAGTAGTGAGTAGTGAGTTGAGTAGTGAGTAGTGAGTAGAGTAGTGAGTAGTGAGTAGTGAGTAGTGAGTAGTGAGTAGAGTAGTGAGTAGTGAGTAGTGAGTAGAGTAGTGAGTAGAGTAGTGAGTAGAGTAGTGAGTAGTGAGTGCAGAGTAGTGAGTAGTGAGTAGAGTAGTGAGTAGAGTGCAGAGTAGTGAGTAGTGAGTGCAGAGTAGTGAGTAGTGAGTGCAGAGTAGTGAGTAGTGAGTGCAGAGTAGTGAGTAGTGAGTAGAGCAGTGAGTAGTGAGTGGTGCAGTGAGTAGAGTAGTGAGTAGTGAGTGCAGAGTAGTGAGTAGTGAGTAGAGTAGTGAGTAGGGTAGTGAGTAGTGAGTGCAGAGTAGTGAGTAGTGAGTGCAGTAGTGAGTAGTGAGTAGAGTAGTGAGTAGAGTAGTGAGTAGAGTAGTGAGTAGAGTAGTGAGTAGAGTAGTGAGTAGTGAGTGCAGAGTAGTGAGTAGTGAGTGCAGAGTAGTGAATGAATGAATGAAATTTTATTTGTAACGCGCAGCTATGCCCAGTGGGCGTCAAGGCGCCTACACCAAAATATAAAGCTGTTAGCAGACAGAAACAGAGCCTACTGGTATGCCTTAATAAAGAGCCAAGTTTTCACTGACTTCCTAAAGAGATCAAGGGAGGGAAGTCGTTTGATTTCAAGGGGGAGTGAATTCCACATCAGAGGTGCCAGTATGGAAAAAGCTTTGGACCCCCATCTGGCCTTCTTGGCTCTGGGGATTACCAGTTGGTGTTGCTCGCTGGATCGTAAACATCTGCTCGGAACATATCTGGTAAGTAATGAACCAAGGGCATCAGTGAGTAGAGTAGTGAGTAGAGTAGTGAGTAGAGTAGTGAGTAGAGTAGTGAGTAGTGAGTAGTGAGTAGTGAGTAGAGTAGTGAGTAGTGAGTGAAGAGTAGTGAGTAGTGAGTGCAGAGTAGTGAGTAGAGTAGTGAGTAGAGTAGTGAGTAGTTAGTGCAGAGTAGCGAGTAGAGTAGTGAGTAGTGAGCAGAGTAGTGAGTAGTGAGTGCAGAGTAGTGAGTAGTGAGTAGAGTAGTGAGTAGAGTAGTGAATAGTGTAGTGAGTAGAGTAGTGAGTAGAGTAGTGAGTAGAGTAGTGAGGTGAGTAGTGAGTAGAGTAGTGAGTAGTGAGCAGAGTAGTGAGTAGTGAGTGCAGAGTAGTGAGTAGTGAGTAGAAAGTAGTGAGTAGAGTAGGGAGTAGGGAGTAGAGTAGTGAGTAGTGAGTAGAGTAGTGAGTAGTGAGTAGTGAGTAGAGTAGTGAGTAGTGAGTAGTGAGTAGTGAGTAGTGAGTAGTGAGTAGTGAGTAGTGAGTAGAGTAGTGAGTAGAGTAGTGAGTAGAGTAGTGAGTAGAGTAGTGAGTAGTGAGTGCAGAGTAGTGAGTAGTGAGTAGAGTAGTGAGTAGAGTGCAGAGTAGTGAGTGCAGAGTAGTGAGTAGTGAGTGCAGAGTAGTGAGTAGTGAGTGCAGAGTAGTGAGTAGTGAGTAGAGCAGTGAGTAGTGAGTAGAGCAGTGAGTAGAGTAGTGAGTAGTGAGTGCAGAGTAGTGAGTAGAGTAGTGAGTAGTGAGTAGAGTAGTGAGTAGAGTAGTGAGTAGAGTAGTGAGTAGAGTAGTGAGTAGTGAGTGCAGAGTAGTGAGTAGTGAGTGCAGTAGTGAGTAGTGAGTAGAGTAGTGAGTAGAGTAGTGAGTAGAGTAGTGAGTAGAGTAGTGAGTAGTGAGTGCAGAGTAGTGAGTAGTGAGTGCAGAGTAGTGAGTAGAGTAGTGAGTAGATTAGTGAGTGGAGTAGTGAGTAGAGTAGTGAGTAGTGAGTAGTGATTAGAGTAGTGAGTAGTGAGTGCAGAGTAGTGATTAGTGAGTGCAGAGTAGTGAGTAGAGTAGTGAGTAGAGTAGTGAGTAGAGTAGTGAGTAGTTAGTGCAGAGTAGTGAGTAGAGTAGTGAGTAGTGAGTAGTGAGCAGAGTAGTGAGTGCAGAGTAGTGAGTAGTGAGTAGAGTAGTGAGTAGAGTAGTGAGTAGTGTAGTGAGTAGAGTAGTGAGTAGAGTAGTGAGTAGAGTAGTGAGGTGAGTAGTGAGTAGAGTAGTGAGTAGTGAGCAGAGTAGTGAGTAGTGAGTGCAGAGTAGTGAGTAGTGAGTAGAGTAGTGAGTAGTGAGTAGAAAGTAGTGAGTAGAGTAGTGAGTAGAGTAGTGAGTAGTGAGTAGAGTAGTGAGTAGAGTAGTGAGTAGAGTAGTGGGTAGAGTAGTGAGTAGAGTAGTGGGTAGAGTAGTGGGTAGAGTAGTGGGTAGAGTAGTGAGTAGAGTAGTGAGTAGAGTAGTGAGTGCAGAGTAGTGAGTAGTGAGTAGAGTAGTGAGTAGAGTAGTGAGTAGTTAGTGCAGAGTAGTGAGTAGAGTAGTGAGTAGTGAGTAGAGTAGTGAGTAGTGAGCAGAGTAGTGAGTAGTGAGTGCAGAGTAGTGAGTAGTGAGTAGAGTAGTGAGTAGTGTAGTGAGTAGTGTAGTGAGTAGAGTAGTGAGTAGAGTAGTGAGTAGAGTAGTGAGGTGAGTAGTGAGTAGAGTAGTGAGTAGTGAGCAGAGTAGTGAGTAGTGAGTGCAGAGTAGTGAGTAGTGAGTAGAGTAGTGAGTAGTGAGTAGAAAGTAGTGAGTAGAGTAGTGAGTAGAGTAGTGAGTAGTGAGTAGAGTAGTGAGTAGAGTAGTGAGTAGAGTAGTGGGTAGAGTAGTGGGTAGAGTAGTGAGTAGTGAGTAGAGTAGTGAGTAGAGTAGTGAGTAGAGTAGTGAGTAGAGTAGTGAGTAGAGTAGTGAGTGCAGAGTAGTGAGTAGTGAGTAGAGTAGTGAGTAGAGTAGTGAGTAGAGTAGTGAGTAGTGAGTGCAGAGTAGTGAGTAGAGTAGTGAGTAGAGTAGTGAGTAGAGTAGTGAGGTGAGTAGAGTAGAGTAGTGAGTAAAGTAGTGAGTGCAGAGAAGTGAGTAGTGAGTAGAGAAGTGAGTAGTGAGTAGAGTAGTGAGTAGTGAGTAGAGTAGTGAGTAGTGAGTAGAGTAGTGAGGTGAGTAGTGAGTAGTGAGTGCAGAGTAGTGAGTATAGTAGTCAGTAGTGAGTAGAGTAGTGAGTAGAGTAGTGAGGTGAGTAGAGTAGTGAGTAGAGTAGTGAGGTGAGTAGAGTAGTGAGTAAAGTAGTGAGTGCAGAGTAGTGAGTAGAGAAGTGAGTAGTGAGTAGAGTAGTGAGTAGAGTAGTGAGTAGTGAGTAGAGTAGTGAGTAGAGTAGTGAGGTGAGTAGAGTAGAGTAGTGAGTAAAGTAGTGAGTGCAGAGAAGTGAGTAGTGAGTAGAGAAGTGAGTAGTGAGTAGAGTAGTGAGTAGAGTAGTGAGTAGTGAGTAGAGTAGTGAGGTGAGTAGTGAGTAGTGAGTGCAGAGTAGTGAGTATAGTAGTCAGTAGTGAGTAGAGTAGTGAGTAGAGTAGTGAGGTGAGTAGAGTAGTGAGTAAAGTAGTGAGTGCAGAGTAGTGAGTAGAGAAGTGAGTAGTGAGTAGAGTAGTGAGTAGTGAGTAGAGTAGTGAGTAGTGAGTAGAGTAGTGAGTAGTGAGTAAAGTAGTGAGTAGTGAGTAGAGAGTAAAGTAGTGAGTGCAGAGTAGTGAGTAGAGAAGTGAGTAGTGAGTAGAGTAGTGAGTAGTGAGTGCAGAGTAGTGAGTGGAGAGTAGTGAGTAGAGTAGTGAGTAGTGAGCAGAGTAGTGAGTAGTGAGTGCAGAGTAGTGAGTAGTGAGTAGAGTAGAGTAGTGAGTAGGACATCACAGGCAGCAGCTGTGCAAGCTTCTTACACTCACAAGGAGACCACAGGCAGCTGAGTTGCAAGCTTCTCCCACTCACAAGAAGGACATCACAAACAGCAGCGGTGCAAGCTTCTCACACTCACAAGAAGGACATCACAAACAGCAGCGGTGCAAGCTTCTCACACTCACAAGGAGACCACAGGCAGCTGAGGTGCAAGCTTCTCCCACTCACAAGAAGGACATCACAAGCAGCAGCGGTGCAAGCTTCTCACACTCACAAGAACGACATCACAGGCAGCAGCAGTGCAAGCTACTTACACTCACAAGGAGACGACAGGCAGCAGAGGTGCAAGCTTCTCACACTCGCAAGAACGACATCACAAGCAGCAGTGGTGCAAGCTTCCCTTACACACTCACAGCAGGTACTGTGCCAAGGCAGCAGCAGCAACAGAGCAAGAGTCCCTTACAAAGAACAGGCACAGCACAGAGATGCACAATGCAATCTTCTCATACTCACAGGCAGCAGCGGTGCAAGCTTCTCACACTCACACGAAGGACATCACAGGCAGCAGCTGTGCAAGCTTGTTACACTCACAAGGATACCACAGGCAGCTGAGGTGCAAGCTTCTCCCACTCACAAGAAGGACATCACAAGCAGCAGCGGTGCAAGCTTCCCTCACACACTCACAGCAGGTACTGTGCCAAGGCAGCAACAGCAACAGAGCAAGAGTCCCTTATAAAGAACAGGCACAGCACAGAGATGCACAATGCAATCTTCTCATACTCACAGGCAGCAGCTGTGCAAGCTTCTCACACTCACAAGAACGACATCACAGGCAGCAGCAGTGCAAGCTTCTTACACTCACAAGAAGGACATCACAGGCAGCAGCAGTGCAAGCTTCTTACACTCACAAGGAGACCACAGGCAGCAGAGGTGCAAGCTTCTCACACTCACAAGAAGGACAACACAGGCAGTAACGGTGCAATATTCTCACACTCACAAGGAGATCACTGGCAGTACACACCACATGAACACACTCCATAACACATAGCAACAATACATTGGCATTTACAATGCCATTAGCTCAAACTCAAATAGATCCGAGCCCGATTGCATTTCTAATGCTTGTTTTAAGTGGAAGGGCTGAAGTTCTATCCTTAAACTTACAGTTTTGTGTAAGTTAATGACTATTTGCTTATTACAAAGGTATTTTGCGAGTAATATATTTACGAGTGCGAAGTCTTCACATGTAAAAAGATAGGCCAGCACATAATACTTGAGACCCCACCAAGAACATGAGGATTCTGACTGGAAGATGGGGTTCTAGCAGTGACAGCTTAAGGTTGCCATACTTCCTGATATCTGCATTGTTTCACTTCATAGTTATTTTCCAATAAAGAACGTGTTGATATTCGCTCATTAAACTCATGTTCATAGCTTCATTTCTAGATTAGGACTCATCTTGCTGATTTACCTTGATGGGGTTATACACTTATTTTTCAAAGATTAAAAAATATACGAGACAGCATTTTGTTGGATTCCTCTGCTGACAGCATGTGCTTGGTATTCAACCTTTTCTAGGACTCGGGAAGTCCGTTTTATGCTCCTTGTCTATTATGCTTATCAAAACCAACCTTGTAATGTACTAAAGGAAAATAAAAGAGCAATCTAGGTATATACTCTGATCTCGACTACTAATTATTACCCTTTGTGTAAACAATCAAGTGTGCGCAGAACTCTCCTGTTAGTGTATGGGCTGGATAGACATAAAAACAGACCCACATGTTTTGTGGGATTCTTCACTGATGACAGTTACTACATCAAACTTGCATACATTGTGCATATGTACTGAATGTACATCCTACTATTTTAAATAGCCTATATCAATACTTAGCCATTTTGTGTTTTTTACATATCTCGTAACCATGAACCCACAATGCAAAGGATAGGAGATATTTACACATTAACAAACTGTGGTGTTAAGTATGAAGATTAGCTGTTTTAATATTTTTTTTAAAAAGACTGGCCCTTACTACTATGAGATAATTCAAAGCCATTAGGGTTTTAGTGTTCCTCAATCCCATGCTGAATGGAAACATATTAAAAATATAGGAAAATGCCCGCTTTCTGTATAAAAAGTAATTCCACAAAGGTAAATATGTTTCTGTAAAAGTAGCATTGGCTCACTTTTTGATGGGTTAGCATGAGAAGCATGGCAATACTCTTAGAAACGCTGTACATTGATCTGTGCAATATGTTATGAGAAAGGTTCCTTTTGTGTGGTCATCCCCTTCCTTGCTGAACTAAATTGCTCTTTTTTAGACTGTGCACACTGAGACAATGCTTTCCAGTGCCCAGTGTAGGTGCTCTGCCCTCTAAAACACGTAGAACCTGTCTAATCCCTGATTGGTGCATTTAACTCTCCTCGAAGTCAGTGGCATAAGCTATACAAGCTGCACCCATTGAATGGCAATTTAAATGTCATCTGAGGGCTGCAGCACATATTGTACCATCAAACTAGTATGGCAAAGGAAAACAGGGCCTCAGGTGTACCATTGTAGCCTAAGGACTTCGGTGTGAAATATGCAGTGCTCCATTTTAATATAACCTTTTTTAACCAGTAATCACCTTCCATTATAATATTACTAAGACAACCCTGTGTAAACCTAGGGTGCATGATTTTGATAGTGTGAAGTGCAGAATTAGTCAGAGAGGAACTAGGAACCTCGTATGGTCTCCCATCCACAGGCCTGTGCACCCCGCAAAACTAAATCCCTCACCCAGCCTTCCTCAGAACAATGTTGGACATCTGAAAGGGTACCAAGCAGACTGAACCTGTTGCACTTGGCATCTGTGACCTGGATAAGGACCTGAGAAGGTCGGAGCCCCTTTTAGTGAAATCCAAGTACAGTAGCACATATGGCTCTAGTGTGAGAAATACAGTTCTGTAATAGTACCCCCCACACTTTTTGCCTGAATTTTGATAAAACTTTGACAGTAGAGTACTGGGTCCCTGCTGTTTAGGTTCCGAGTACCAGTGTTCTTTACCCAAAAACCTGCCAACAATTGATACTTCTACCTCCTGTAAGTGCCTAGTAAGTTGTACTCTATATACCTAAGCATGGAGGCTGAAGAGGGTCCCCTGGAAACCCCACACTAGGACCATGCCATTGCCCCTACAGCTGACATGCCCCTGTGAGGTGAAAAGATGGCAAAGTCGACATGGCACACTGCCTGTGTGCCATGCCAGCTAGTATTGCCTAAGATACAGGTAAGTCAACCCTCAAGCAGGCCTTACCAGCCCTAAGGCAGGGTGCACTATATCCCAGGGGTTGGTATAGCTGCATAAGCAAATATGCCCCTACTGTGGTAGGGTATATTCCCTAATATTGTAAGTGCCAGGGAAGCCATAGAGAGTACATGGACTGGGAACTTGACAACTCGAGTTCCACAGTACCATGCTGGCTTCACAGAACCAAACAGCTCCTTTTTAGTAAATCCACACTGATGTCACACTGATGCCAGTGTGAGATTTATTAAAACATGTACTCAGAGGGCATCTCAGAGGTGTCCCCTGAACATTTACCAACCCTGGTGTTGTCTCTGACTGGCTGTAGGTAGCAAGCCACCAACAGGCATGCTTCTGGCCCCCTGGGTAGAGTGGCCCTGCCCTCTGGGATCAGAAACAATGCACATCCGGGACAGAGGTGTCAATGTTCCTGCCCCAGTATGGCCTAGTGCTCAAAGAGGGAAGCTTAAAAGGCCTCCTGCCTTTGTAATGCATCTCCCAGCCTCTGCTTCTAGCAGCAGATGGCATCCCCTGGGTTACACCCCCACTTTGGGTGGGGAAACTGGTGGGAAAACTTAGAAACTGGGAGGTGTTTCCACCTCTGCCAACTGCACCCCGAAGATTGGGGAGATGAGGTGAAGCACATCTTTCAGTCCACTCCATCTTGAAGATGAGGGGACCCTTCCAAACAGGGCTCTGTATACGTCCCCTCCCACAGGAGGGTGACATAATAGAGGGTGTAGTCATCCCCGGTAAGGTGACAATTGGCCCTACCTGCTACCCCTCTAAAATGCCACCTAAATTTAGTATTTAGGTTGCTTCCCCAGACCTGGCACTCAGACACAAAAGGACCAAAGAAGAAGACGGAAGATGGCCACTGAAGGACATGGAACTGATTTGCTGCAGGAGAAACTTGGCACAACCCTTTCCACCCGCCACTGGTTCGACCAATGCGCCTGCTGTTCTTCCAGAAACTTGCAAGGCATCCAGGAAACCCCAGAGACCTTTCAACCTTCACCAAAGTGCCAAGAACCTCCTTTCAGACTAGAGGCTCAAGTTCCCGGGGTCCGCCAGTACAAGAACAGCGACAGTGAGGAACGAAACTTGTGTCTACTCGACTCACTGCTACAAAAGAACTCCCTGACTGCAATGGTAGAGGACCGACACATGGGTGGATGCAACTCTGCCCTACCAAAATAAAGCATCCCAGTCCGATGGCCTCCATGACCTTGAGGGATCCTCTCCACCCACCAAACCCAGCAGGGCCCAGCTCCGTGCCTGAGAGCCCATAACTTTCTACAAGTGGTCCTGTTGGCCTCCTACGGCACCTCATGCACTGCTGACCTGACCACTCCGTGACGGTGTGATGATGGCAGAACTCTTCCTTCTGACCCACAGCAGCCCGCTGCCAGAGACCACGATGTAACTGTGTTGGCGGTCTGTTTAAGATCATTCTGCTTCCTTGCCCTCCACGGACCACAAGGGTAAATACCATTGCGGGTATCAACCGCCTTGGTGTAACTACTGGACCCTGCACCTTCGGAGTGCTGCCAGTCGCCCACGCCCGACACAGCCCGCAGTGTTGGTCTGAGACACCCAAAAGAATGGACTGAAACTGTAGGTGGCGTACTTGTCTGTTACACTGCATAATTGTTTTCCTCCACAGGATAATATTGAACTATTCTGAATTTGCACTGTCGACTTCTGTATTTGAAAAGTATTTTTGTTTAAAAATGTACTGATCCGATTGCGAAGACCTTGGTCTTTAAATAAAGTACAAAGTATAATTTTCTAAAATTGTTCGGGATCTCCTTCAATCAATCAATCAATCATTTGTAAAGCGCACTACATGCCCGCGAGGGTCTCAAGGCACTGGGGGGTAGCTACTAATCGAACAGCCAGGTCTTAAGTATCCTCCTGAAGTTCAGCAGGTCTTGGGTCTGTTGTAGGCTCAGTGGGAGGGTGTTCCATGTCTTGGCGGTGAGGTGGGAGAAGGATCTCCCACCGGTGGTTGTTCTTCGGCTGCGCGGGACGGTGGCGGGTGAGAGGTCATCGGAGCGTAGCTGGTGGTGGGAATGTAGAAGGAGAGCCGTCTGTTGAGGTAGGCTGGGCCAGTTTTGTGGAGTGCCTTGTGTGCGTGGGTGAGGAGCTTGAAGGATATCCTCTTGCTGACAGGGGGCCTAGTGCAGGTTTCTCAGGTGGGGAGTGATGTGGCCGTAGCGTGGTACGGTGAGGATCAGTCGTGCCGAGGCATTTTGGATGCGTTGTAGTCGTTTGATGAGCTTGGTCGGGGCTCCTGTGTAGAGGGCATTTCCTTAGTTGAGTCTGCGGCTGACGAGGGCCTGGGTGACTGTCTTTCTTGTATCTGTCGGGATCCATCTGTAGATTTTGTGGAGCATGCGGAGGGTGTTGAAGCAGGAGGAGGAGATGGCGTTGACTTGCTTGGTCATTGAGAGCGTTGAGTCGAGGATGATTCCCAGGTTGCGTGCATGGTTGGTGGGTGTTGGGGCTGCCCCCAGTGCCATCGGCCACCAGGAGTCGTCCCAGGCTGAAGGGTTGGAGCCGGGGATGAGGACCTCCGTCTTGTCCGAGTTCAGCTGCAGATGGCTTGTCTTCATCCAGTCGGCGTTTGTAAAGTATCTTTCCTAGGCAATCTTCAATTTGAACATTAATGGCTAATATCTATGTATGGCACAACACTTAAATTATGGAAAATTAACATAACAAACGTTCATAAAAAGGTCACAATTTTAATGTTATTTTTTAAAAATTACCCCAAAAGAGGATTTAAATATTACACAAAATAATGCATATTACGTAGAAATCATAAAAACATCATCAATTTATATAAAAATACTTTAAAAAGTGGCAGTAAAGTTTTTGTCTCGACGCGCGTTTCGGCGCTTTACACGCCTTCTTCAGGAAAAGCCACAATATATTCTGTCAGGCTAAAGATGAACCAAGATATCTTCCACCACGATGTGTGTTATTAATAACCCGATAACGGAATAAGTTTCCTTTAAACTCTCTATTAGTCTTTAATACGTTTGGCGTAAATTCCCGCACTTTTAGCGGACCGATAAAGGGTTGATTATTCTTTGTGTTGAGTGTAGATGCTTATAGGATTTAAATTGATGAAAATGTGGGCAGATATGTAGTGTTTTCAAAAAAGAATCTCACCATTGATTAAGTGAGGTTTTTCTATTCGAGGAGGCAGACTGGAAACAATCGGTTTCAACGTTAACGCCTCTTTACGATTGCCGTTTCTGTTACTGACCATCGGCGTTTACATTTCGAATCCAATTGTTCTGCCCGACTCTAGCATTTCAAGGTAATCTGATGTGATTTCTATGGTTATTCTATCGTCCCACGGAGCAGTGATAGTCTGCGTGCACGGCTCTGGGAACCCATTCAGTCGGCGACAGCCTTCATTCCTTCGTGGAGGTTGTCTTTGGCGTTGATGGGGTCCTTGGTGAGGGAGAGGATCAGCTGAGTGTCGTTGGCGTAGGAGATTATGTTGAGCTCGTGCTGTCGGGCTACGTGTGCAAGCGGAGCCATGTAAATGTTGAACAGCGTCGGGCTGAGGGAGGATCCCTGGTGTAAGCCGCAGATGATCTCAGAGGCTTTGGAACGGAATGGAGGGAGGTGGACACTCTGGGTTCTGCTGGAGAGGAAGGAGGTGGTCCAATACAGAGCCTTGTCTCGGATCCCTGCTGCGTGGAGGCGTGCACTTAGTGTGTGGTGGCAAACGGTGTCAAAGGTGGCAAAGAGGTCTAGGAGGATGAGTGCTGCGGTCTCGCCATTGTCCAGCAGGGTCCTGATGTCATCGGTGGCAGCAATGAGGGCAGTCTCGGTGCTGTGGTTGCTGCGGAACCCTGACTGGGAAGGGTCCAGGATTCTGTTTTCTTCGAGGTATTGGGTTAGCTGTCTGTTGACGGTTTTCTTCATGACCTTGGCTGGGAAGGGAAGCAGAGAGATGGGCCCCAAGTACTTGAGGTCTCTTGGGTCTGCCTTAGGTTTTTTGAGTAGGGCGTTGATCTCGGCGTGTTTCCAGATCTCTGTGAAGGTCGCGGTCCTGAGGGAGAGATTGATGACGTTGCACAGGTGGCCGTGGGATAGAGCTGCTTGCTCTGTTGAAGACGTGGTGCGGGAATGGGTCTGACGGAGAGCCAGAGTGGATTATGCGCATGGTCTTGATGGTGTCATCGTTGCTCACGCTGGCCCAGGCTAGCAGGGGGTCATGGTTGATGGTGTGTGGAGGGTCTGTGGTGTTGCTGTCTGTTGGGGATGTCTGCGTGTTGAAGTTGTTGTGGATGTCTGCTATCTTGCGGTGGAAGAAGGTGGCGAGGGAGTCGCACAGGGCTTGCGACGGTGGGATGTCGTTGGAGTTGGAGCTGGGGTTTGAGAATTCCTTCACGTTATTGAAGAGCTCCTTGCTATTGTGTGTGTTGTTGTCGAGGCGGTCTTTGAAGGAGGTCCTCTTGGCCGCCCTGATGAGGTGGATGTGGTTGCAGATGGCGTCCTTGTGTGCTGTGTGGCTGTCTGGAGTTTCTTCACTCTGCCATTTCTTCTCTACTTTCCGGCAGGCTTGCTTGGAGGCTAGGAGCTCTGGGGTGAACCAGCTCACCCTCTTGCTGGTGTATCTGTGGGCGGGTTTCTTCCACGGGGGGAGGGTGTTGGCGATCCAGCGTCTGAAGCTGTGGGCAGCGTCAATGGTGGTGGTGGGCTGAGAGCGAGGTTTGCATGTAGTTGGTCTTGGGTGATTTTGCTCCAGCAGCGGCGGGGGATCTGTTGGGTGTGGTGGGCTTCTGGAAGGTATAGTGGTTGCAGTGGTGGTCGGTCCAGAGGAGTTCAGTGGTGTGGCTGATGGAGACGTGTGGGCTTGAGGAGAAGACGGGGTCGAGTGTGTGGCTGGCGGAATGGGTGGGCGTTGTGACGAGTTGCTTCAGTCCAAGGTTGGCGAGGTTATCGATCAGGGTTGTGGAGTTGTTGTTGTTGTTGTTCTTAAGGTGAAAGTTCAGGTCTCCGAGGAGGATGTAGTCGGTGGAGGTCAGGGCGTGCATGCTGATCATATCGGCGATGAAGTCGCTGAACTGGGTGCAGGGTCCGGGGGATCGGTAGATGAGGGAGCCTCTGAGGGTCGAGTTAGGGTCTGTGTGGATCTGGAAATGCATGTGTTCGGCGGTGCTGAGCGTGTCGTCGGTGCTAGTCGACACCCTGATGCTGTTCTTGTGGATGATGGCGATTCCTCCTCCAACTCCGTTGGTGCGATCTCTGCGGGTGATCTTGTAGCCATCTGGGATGGCTATGGCGATGTCGGGTGCGGAGGAGTCGTTAAACCAGGTCTCTGTCAGGAAGGCGACGTCCGGGGATGTTTTGTTGAGCAGGTCCTAGAGCTTGACGGCATGCTTGCGTGCGGAGCGGGTGTTCAGTAGTATGCATCAGAGATGGTTGGGAGCTTTCTTGGCGGGTGGGTTGTCGGCTCTGAGGCTGGTGTAGCTGCAGTTCTGGCAGGTGTGGCTCCGTACGGAGTTGAGAGCGTGCAGAGTGCTGGCGTCGTAGTGGTGGTGGTCGTCGTGGTGGGTGCGGGGGCCAGGGGTTCTGATGCTGGGCGCGGTCCATGCGCTGACGGGCACAGACGGGCTTGCCTTTGGTGGGGCCGCACAGTGGCCGGGATATATGGGGGGTGGGAGGGAGGAGCAGGTGGGAGGCGGGGCCAGCGAATGGGCAGTGGGCTGTCAGGGGGGCGGGCCGCAAGGGACGCAGTGGCGAGGGCGGTGAGGGACAACGAAGGTAACAGAAGGAAAAAGGGGCACAAAATCAAGAGAAAAACTAGTGGCACAGAAGGCAAAAGGGCACAAAAAACGAGTGGAACAGAAGGCAAAAGGGGCACAGAAATGAGGGAAAAACGAGTAGCACAGATGGCAGAAGGGCACAAAAAATGAGTGGAACAGAGGGCAGAAAGGCACAAAAAACGAGTGGAACAGAAGGAAAACGGAGCATAAAAACAAGGGAAAAACGAGTGGCACAGAGGGCAGAAGGGCACAAAAAACGAGTGGAACAGAGGGCAGACAGGCACAAAAAACGAGTGGTACAGAAGGCAGAAGGGCACAAAAAGCGAGTCGAACAGAAGGCAAAAGGGGCATAAAAACGAGTGGCACAGAGGGCAAAAGGCCACAAAACACTAGTGGAACAGAGGGTAGAAGGGCACAAAAAACGAGTGGAACAGAAGGCAAAAGGGGCACAAAAATGAGGGAAAAAACGAGTGGCACAGAAGGCAGACGGTCACCAAAAAACAAGTGGAACAGAAGGCAAAAAGGGCACAAAAACGAAGGAAAAACGAGTGGCACAGAAGGCAAAAGGGCACAGAAATACCGGAAAAATGAGTGGCACAGAGGCAAAATACAGAACACAGAACTACAGGGGCAGCTAAGATCAGAAGGCAGAATGGGCAAAGAGGCACGGGGGCAGCGAGGGGAACAGAAGGGAAAACCGGGCAGAGACACGGGGGCAGCGAGGAGTACAGAAGGATAGACCGGGCAGAGAGAGCATAGGGACAGTGAGGGGAACAGAGGGAAGAAAAAGGGGCACGGACCACGTACAGGCAGCGGGGGAAGACCATCAACAGCAGTCACAGACACAACAATGAAAATACAGGCAATACAATAAAAGCAATAAAGCAGAAGATGAACTAACCTACCTACAGCCTACCACTGGCCACCAGGGATGAGGCGCAGGTGATAGCCTGCGGGTGGTGGAGGGCTTTGAACTTCCTCAGCAGCAGCAGCTGGGGCAGGGAGATACAGGTGGTGCTGTGCGGAAGGTAAGCGACCTACCTGGTGGGGGTACCTTTTTAAGTTGTGTGTCCATTATTGATCCCTGTGGTGCAAAAAATGTCATAAAATCCCTCTGTGTTAGGCCTAAGGCTACTCAACCACACTACCACAAATAGAGCCCCTTGGGTATTTCATCGAGGCCTGTTCACTTTTGGGGAACCCTTGGACTCTGGGCAAGCTTCCTACATCCAGGATCATAAAAATGCTCAATAGGACATTCCTGTGGAGAATCTCAGCTGGCCAGTGGCAACTGAACCTGGCCTGGACTTTGCTGTTGCCCTATGCCTAACACCCTGGGAGTTTATCAGTGCACCCCTGAGATCTTGGAGTTCTTGGAAGTTTACTCATGTGGTTGTTTGGGCACAAAAAAGCAATTTGAGAACTTTTTAAAATGTGTTGCTTCAGAGCTCCAAGGGTACCAACGTCTAAATGAATTCAATTTAATGTTTGTCCTGCAAATAGAAGAGTTTTCCCTTAGAAAAAGGTCAGCGTCTCTTTCCAGATTGAGACAGAGAAACTTGTTTGAAACTTCTAGCTCCCAGGTCCAAGTGGGGTGAATCTACCTGATGTATCTGATCCACACTAAATAACTGTCAGCCTTAATTAACACCTAATCCTGGTTTACCACAACCATTGCCGCTTTGTGATTTTTGTGTTGGTGTTATTTGGCTTATTACAGTTTTCTCTAATTTTACAAATCAGAGTGGGTTTTTTATTGTGTTGTGTTTTTGACTTTTATACTAATGTTGCGCTTCCAAATGCTTTAAATATTTTCGATAAGTTAAGCCTATGTGCTCTGTGCCATAGGTACCAGAGGTTGAGCTCAGGTTTAAACTACTGAGGGACAGATTTACAACAAATTAAAGCAGCACGGGGCAGCAAGTGATTTTGCTGTTCTGTGCTGCATTAGTTTGGAAGCACGGGGAGGCAACATATTTACAACAATATGTCGCATCTTTGTGGTTTTTTCATTTATTTATTTATTTAGTAGTTTTGTATAGCGCTAGCTGGACCAAAGGGTATCAGAGCGCTTCACAACATATAGAGCAAATAAAAAGTGAGCAGACTGAAAATCAAACATATAGAATCTGATGACAGAATGTTTGTATCCAGAAGATATCTTGGTCTGCGATCTTGTTGGCAGACTCAGAATTTTGGTAAAGCTGGAGTGACAGAATAGGGGGCAGTCCAGGGTCTCTCAGATCCCTCGAGTACGGTCGAGGAAGAAGCCTTTGAGGAGCCTCTTGAATTTTGAAAATGAGGAGATTGTTCTAATGTGGGGAGGAATGGAGTTCCAGATTTTGGGAGCGTTATCAGAAAAAGATTTGGCTGTAGTTCTGTGCTTGCGTGATTTGGGCGGGATGAGCAGTAGAGAGCTGGAGCTCCTGAGGTTTCTGGACTGGCCTGTCCTATTGAGTTTGGCGGCCAGGTATTCTGGTTTACCTGTATGCGGGACTTTGTGCGTGATGCAGGCTGTTCTGAAACTGGCTCGCAACTCCACTGGGAGTATCTGAGTTCTTTGAGGGCTGGAGAGATGTGATCAAATTTCTTAATTCCGGAGACCATTCTTGCTGCTGCGTTGAGTGTCGTCTTCAAGGGGGCAAGGTGGGATTTTGCTGTCCCTGTCAAGGTCGCAATTCCATAGTCTATTCTGGAGAGGACTAGAGCCTGGGTGGCTCGTTGAAGGTCCTTGGGTGGGAGGAAGGGTTTTATTTTGTATAGTAGTTTAAGGTTGAGAAAGGCACTTTTAGTAGATCTTGAGATGTGTTTCTTCATGTCGAGTTTTGGGTCTAGGGTGATCCCTAAAGATTTCACCGAGTCTGCTAGGGAAAGGTTACCATTGAGGGCATTGATGGCTTTGAGCCATTCTTTGATTTGAGGGTTATCATCTTTGTTAGAAATAAGTAGTATTTCTGTTTTATCTTGGTTCAGTTTCAAGTGATTGGTTGAGAGCCAGTCTTGTACCTCCTTGAGCGTGTTGTTTAGTCTCTGGATGTCCTCAATTGAGGTTGTTTCCAGATACAGCTGCGTGTCGTCCGCATATAGGTGAAAGGGGATGTTGGATTTTCTGAGTAGAGAAGTGAGGGGTTCGATATAGATGTTGAAAAGCTGTGGGGAGAGTACAGACCCTTGAGGAACACCTCTGATGACTGGGTGGAGGTCGGATTCGACGTTTTTGATTTTTATTCTCTGTGATCGGTTGTGAAGAAAGGAGGAGAACCATTGAAGAACTGTCTCTTGTAGACCAGCTCTTTCTTGAAGGACCCTTAGCAGTAGATTGTGGTTGACTGTATCGAATGCAGCCGATAGGTCTAGGAGGATTAGAAGGCAGCATTGATCCGAGTCGAGTCCAGCGCTGGCACACAAACTGCTGCCATGCACTGACGCAGACACCCTTGCACCATGGTACTAGGATGCCTGCATCATGGGGGTGATTGTTTATGTGCAGGAAGGGTTCCTTTCCTGCACATAAGCAATCAGAAATTGCATTTTACAACTTCTATGTGTGCTGCATTGGCACACATGGACCTCTTACAGCCTCTTCATTTAACCCCTTCCATGCTTGTGACGGAACCATTCCGTCATGAGTCACAGTTGGGCTGTGCGGATGACGGAATGGTTCCGTCACGACCACGCCCTCGATTGGAATGTCCAGCACTGGGCTGGAATACCTGCAGCACGCAAGCGGTTAATGGAGTATTTATGTGCAGGAAGGGACACCTGTACATAAACAGTCATTAGAGGTTCTTTCCTTGTTCTATGTGTGCTGCAGAATGCACATAGAAAGAGGAAATAAAATAGGAGAAATGCATACACTTCGCCTCATTGCGCCTCCCCATGCCTCCCCTGGAGAGGCGTAGCATTCAGACACGTTTCCAGATATGCGATTTCTTGTAAATCTGGAAATGTTTTGGGTTCCATGGGTGTTGCGTGTGAACACCCACAGCAACATCCATTCAACGCCCCTTTCAAGCAAAGTGCTGTGTGTAAAGGGGTCATATTTACAAGGACTGGAAAAGCCACACAAGTTGGCTTTTCCTGTCTGTTGGACTTTGCCCTTTTGGCAGGTTCACCCTTAAACATTTTGCTTTTAAATATGTCCTGGTGTTAGTTGTTTTTGGCTTCTGTGCACTTTAACACTGTGTCCCAGTGTAAAGTGCAGCGCAGTCTGAGTGCGTGTGGTGAGAGTGACCTGCCCTCCCATAGGAATGCATGGGGGAGATGTGTGTCCATGGTAGTTCCTGATGTGAGAGGAGTGCAGGGGCGAGTTTGTTATGTGCGAACTCGTGAGATTAAATGCTGCGCGACGGTGTGCACAGATTTAATATGGCTAGTGGAGAAGTGCCACTTCTAGAAGTTGGCCGGGCTGTGTGCAGTGAATGTGGATTGCCTGTCTGGCTTGTGAGTGACAGGGGCTGGCTGGTGTGCCTGGCTCCAAGAGTCAGGATGGGTCTGCCCGGTGGTGAATGGGAGATCTAAGGGAGGAGTTGTACCTGAGACTTGAATTGGGCTGTGCCTTCCCTCCACAATGCAGGCTCCACCCCCTGTGGTGCGTCTGATGTCCCTAGCCTGTCCTGTGAATACGGAGAGGGGCTGAGCAAAACAAAGTGCTCAAGAACCAGTTGCATCTGGTTTTTCCCCTTGCCCTGCAGCCTGAGGCAAAGGAAAATGTGTATATAAAGGGGCTGCGACCCCAGGTGTTCTCTCTTGTTCTAGCTTGAGGGGGGCCTGCTGCTGCTGCTGTGCTCCAAGAGGAACCACCACTGTGTGCTGCCTCCCTGCTGGAGGGCCCTGTGAGCTGGCCCCTGGGCCCAGCCACCTCCGCCCTCTGAAAGACTTTCCCTGGACCTTGATGCAAGCTCCTTGGGAGCGCTTTATTTTCCAGAAGCACTGTATTTCTTGCCCCCAGAAGAAGTGGAGCGTGTGGGGGCTTCACAGTGCTGAGCTGCATTTCATCAAGAGGGAATCCCTGGCGTAGGGATTCCCCCATGCTTAATTGCCAGGCGGGAACCCACCCCGCGTCATTGCCGCCGCGGAATGTGACTTCTATGATCCGGAGCCTACCCCACTTTTCTTCACTCTGAGCGGGTGCCCACCCCGCACATCTGCCGTGTTAATATCCCTAGCGGCTGCCCACCCTGCCAGGGACTTTGTTCTTGTGAATACCCCTAGCGGGTGCCCACCACACCAGGGACTTTGCAGGAGAACAGGAGCCTACCCCTTATTGTGCCGCATCATTGCCGCAGCCCGATTCGCGTTTGCAAAATTCACACCAGGCCGCTACCAGAGCGACCCGGAAAACAGGCGCCATTGCCTGGTTGGGGGCGGCCCATCCGGAAGTTGCATAGGGCACCCAATCCCAGCGCGGCCCCAGAGAAGGTCCCGAAAGCAGAGAAAAGCCCGCCCTCAGGCAAAATAAACCGGAGGAGCCGTGACTGATGACCCTGCGGAGCTCCCCTGCATGAGGGAGAGCCCCGCGATGTCTGCCCTAACAAAGCTTGAAGGAATTCCAGAGGCAGGGCTCCTGCAGCCGTGTTGCGAGCCCTGCATGTCCGACCGTCGAGGGACGCCGAGCAGCCCTGTGAGTGTAAACGGGCTGGGGGGAGCTCTGGGCATGTTCGTGGTGCCTGATTGAGGCACAGCATCCCGCCTGCAGTCAAGAGCGGCCCCGTCTAGCAGTGGGCCGCTCCAACGGTTGGCAGTAGTCTTCCGAGCCAACGTGGCTCCACAGAGGGGGCACATCATTGTTTAATGGGTACCGAGGGGCCCAGGTCCTTGCCCGCATTTTTGCCCCCTTGCCCCTAGGGCCTCCGTGGCTCCAACCAGGCCACAGTTGTTTTAAGACCCATGGCTGCCCCATCACTCACAGAGCCTCAGTGGCTATTTCTACTAAGTGCTATTTCCACTAAGTGCTGATTCTGACAGGGGCTCACGTGGCCCTGTCTGGTGTAAATAATCCCCTGTAAATACTGCCCAGTGCCAGTTGGCAAAGTGTAATTGTGTTATTATGATCTAATGTGTTTATGGTAATACAAAGGCTATTTTTATATATAACCTTGTGTGGAGTTCCTTTTTGTGGTGTGTTTATTGTGTTGCTGCTGTGTGTGTGTGTGTTGCGCAAACGCTTTACCCATTGCCTCCGGGATAAGCCTTACTGCTCGTGCCAAGCTGCCAAGGGGGTGAGCAGGGGTTATCTTGGCGTGTAACTCCCTTGCCCTGACTAGAATGGTGGTCTCTGCCTGGCTTTGGCGCAAGCCTCAGCCAACCAGAGATCCCATTTCTAACCCTGTCCTTGTAAATATGGGGCAGGAAATGCACTGCAAGTGCGTCACAAAAAGTGACGCACTGGCACCGCAATCTGCCCCTGAAACCTTTAACTGGACGCAACAAGTTACTGACTTTAATACTTGTGGTGAACTACAAGCTGATAATTCACTTTCTCACACAAGGCAATCACACAACAGTTCAGTTAAAAGTAAAATGTATCCTAAATAAAACACAAATTAAGATAATCAACAAAGAGGTTCAAGCATTAGTGTAAAAAATAAAAATGTCCCAATAAAGTTGTTGAATAACAAATCAATGAAGAATAAACAAAACAGCTAAACAATGTAAAATTGCCCTCAATAGATCTAATCAGGTTCAGGCACCTTTTGAGAATGACCTGATAATGATTTAAGATAGATTCCAATTTGTGGTGTTATCAGTGAGAAAAGCAGAAGGAGGACCAATATGAAACTGGATCCAGAAAGATCTACAGGGTGATTCAATGCTTGGTGAAGGGGTTCTCAGAGAACAGTTTCTCCAAAGTTATATTAATAATGTATCAGGAAAGTTTAGAAATAGGTGTAAGGATGAAAGTCCATTACCACCTGTTCAGCCTTAAGCATCAAAACCATTTTTGCTTTTGTGCCTGTAAGTTCCATTGTTTCTTAACTTTTGGGCACGAGTTTGTGGGGCATCCGAGAGACACCCTATATTAGTCTCCATATTCTGTAGTTTTCAGTGGATAACTACACCCTACAATCCACCTGCAAAGGCCCTTGGGCTATGATGTAATGAGTAGGTTTTGGGGTACTCTAGCTGCATTCAGTTGTGACGCCTACTAATCTCACTGTGCGTCAATGGGCAGGAGAGGCTTGTTTATGTTCAGTTTTTGATTAAATACATTTTTAAATATTATGTGCATTCATTTTGCAATAATGATCACAAAAATCAAAATAGATAGGTCAGAATTATCAACAGTGCACCTGTTATTGGTGTACTTTTGGCTAATGGTGAGTAAATTTATTTTCTTTTTCTTCACCGGCTTCCTTTTTCTCTAGGAAAAAATAAAAAAGAGAGAATAAGTGCTGACAGCATAGTCTTCATGCAAATACAGACTATCAGAAACATAACTTCTTTTCAACTAAAATGCTAAAAGAAAAGATGATAGATGGAATGCTGAACAATGCAAACATTCACCCCCAGTCACATATCTGGGTTTAATCCATAATTTGTTTGCTCACCACGCCACCCCAGCATTCCGTACATCATATGTTCTTTTTGCATTTGTCTCCCTAGTTGGGATTGGTATGCCCAGACGTGGGTGCTGTGCTCGCTATGCCACCAGCTTCAAGCTATCCTGGCTGATGAGGGGTGCCTAGAATTCTTGATTCTGGTCTGGAGACAAACTGGCTTGGCAGTTCGGGCAGGACTGTTCCCAAGGGGAGCAGGGTCAGGACTGGTTTGCATATGGCTGGGTCCATACTGGAATGGTATGGTGAGCAAAAACACAATGGATTCAATGCAGATCTGTGACTGGGGGTGAATGGTTGATTTGTTCAGAATTGCGTCCATCATCTGTTCTTTTTACATTTGTCACCATAAGTGGGAATGCTATGTCTAGACATGGGTCCCGTGCTCGCTATGCCACCAGATTCAAGCTAGCCTGGCTGATGAGGGGTTATACATCAAAACCGGTCAGAGGATGCTTGTTTCTGGTCCGGGAGTACCTGGCTTGGCAGGTTGAGCTAGACTGTTCCCATGAGGAGCAGGGTCAAGACTGATTTGCATATGGTTTTGTCTAAACTTGAATGGCATGGCGAGCAAAAAAAATGGTTTTAACCAAGATCTGTGACTGGGGATGTATGATTGATTTGTTCAGCATTCTGTCCATATTCTGTTCTTTTTGTAGTTGTCACCCTAAGTGGGACGAGTATGTCTAGACGTGGGTCCTTGCTCGCTTTGCCACTGGATTCAAGCTAGCCTGGCTGATGAGGGGTGATGCCCTGAAACAAGTCCCAGGATGCTTGTTTCCAGTCCAGGGAGGACCTGCTTGGCAGTTCAGGCTGGACTGTTCCTATGAGGCACAGGATCAAGACTGATTTGCATATGGCTGGGTCTAAACAGGGGTGGCATAGTGAGCAAAGGAATGATAGGTTTAACCCAGATCTGGTGACTGGGGGTGAATGTTTGATTTGCTCTGCATTCCATTCAACATCTGTGTGTCTTTTGCTTTCTTGCCCTAAGTGCGCCGGGTATGCCCAGACGTGGGTCCCGGGCTCATTGTGTCACTGGATTCAATTTAGCCTGGCTGATGAGGGGCGATGCACAGAAACTGGTCCCAGGATGCTTGTTTTCAATCCAGGGAGGACCTGGTTTGGCAGTTTGGGCTGGACTGTTCTCATGAGGTACAGTGTCAAGACTGATTTACATACGGTTGGCTCTAAACTGGGGGGTGGCATGGGATTTAAAAGACCAATGGATTTCATCCAGATCTTTTGACTGGGGATGAAAGTTTGATATGCTCTGCATTCCGCCCATCCTCTGTGTGTCTTTTACTGCACTTGTACTCATTCATTCACCAGGCACTGTATTTGCGCTCATGCATTCACCCATGCACTACATTTGGACTTGATGAGTGATGAGAGAATTGTACCAAATGAAGCAACCAAAAGGAGAACCAGTGAGTGTGTGGGGATAAGAGCTTAGAAGCATGATGTTTTTCAATTTTGTTTCCTACAGGAGAAGATGGTTGTTATGATAAACATCCAGTACAGATTCCTGTATCAAAATATAGATCCAGTAGAATATAGTCTGAAGATCTGTGCTTTAAAGAAAGCATACCATGCATATTTCATCTTTTGTTTGAAAGTGATCCCTCAGTGCTATGTAATGCTGTGGGCCATGTTCTGAAAGCAGGGACATGGTTTAAGGATGTCACTGTGAGAGGTTTTTTGGAAAGCATAGATGGTAAAAATTAGGTACTAGAAAGTAATGTGATTAATATTATGGCTTGCCAATGTGGTACCAATGAATATTGGTTTTGTCACCACAGTAATCTCAAGTGCATATTACGCAATCTAGGTGTACCTACCTGCTTTGCTACTTTGAGCTGTGCAACATATGTGTAGGGTGGTGATGCACCGTTACATCGCAACTTTTACAACGTGAGGCTTTTACAACGGAACTTTTACAACGCAGGATCCATTACATCGGATGCCATTACAACGCATGGCATTACATAGCAGATGCTATTACAACGCATGGCATTACATCGTAAGTATAGGTAAGTATTTAATTTTTTTTAATTTTATTAATATTAATTATAATTAAATATATTTATTTATGCTTTTTAATATTATTAATTTATTATTTATTATATTAATTAAAGTAATTTTTAAAATAAGTACAGGTGTACAGGGGTGTTTTTAGGTTTCAGGGTAGGGTTTGGGTTTTGGGGTACAGGGGTGTTTTTAGGTTTCAGGGTAGGGTTTGGGTTTTGGGGTACAGGGGTGTTTTTAGGTTTCAGGGTAGGGTTTGGGTTTTGGGGTACATGGGTGTTTTTAGGTTTCAGGGTAGGGTTTGGGTTTTGGGGTACAGGGGTGTTTTTAGGTTTCAGGGTAGGGTTTGGGTTTTGGGGTACAGGGGTGTTTTTAGGTTTCAGGGTAGGGTTTGGGTTTTGGGGTACAGGGGTGTTTTTAGGTTTCAGGGCAGGGTTTGGGTTTTGGGGTACAGGAGTGTTTTTAGGTTTCAGGGCAGGGTTTGGGTTTTGGGGTACAGGGGTGTTTTTAGGTTTCAGGGCAGGGTTTGGGTTTTGGGGTACAGGGGTGTTTTTAGGTTTCAGGGCAGGGTTTGGGTTTTGGGGTACAGGGGTGTTTTTAGGTTTCAGGGTAGGGTTTGGGTTTTGGGGTACAAGGGGTGTTTTAGGGTTCAGGGTTGGGTTTGTGCTTAGGGCTAATTAAATTATATTTACCATTTATAAATTAATTAAAATATATTTATTAAATTAAATTAATTATATTATATTAATTACATTTTTTAATTAAATTAATTAAATTTAATAAAATAGTTTAATAATTTATTTTAATTATAATGTTTAAAAATATTTAAATTAAATTAATTTCATTATATTAATTAATTAAAATTAATTACAATTGTTATTAAAATTAAATTAAATAAATAGATTTAAATTTATTAAATTAAATTAATTACTATTTTAAAATGTATTTTAATTAAATTAATTAAATTAAATTAATTAAATTAACTTAATTACATTTTTTTTTAAAAGATATACTTACCTATACTTACGATGTAATGCCATGCGTTGTAATAGCATCTGCTATGTAATGCCATGCGTTGTAATGGCATCCGATGTAATGGATCCTGCGTTGTAAAAATTCCGATGTAACGGAATGCGTTGTAAAAAACCGCGTTGTAGTGACACCAATCCGTGTAGGGTGATCTTCATGACTTTCTCAGCCAAGCTAATGCAAAATTACAGGAATTGATTTCAAAACTGCTGGTGAAATGTGTACAAATGTGTACAAATGATACTGCAAATATTTACAGATACTTTAATGAAAGATAGATAACAAAGTCAGAAAAGGCAGAAATAAAGGATGTATGGGTAGAGATAGCAACAGTTAATTTAAGTTAAAAGTTTTACAGTTTCAGTTTAAAGATGCTCTCAACAGGGGAATTGAAGCGTGTGACAAACTCGGTTCTTCAAGCTTGTATGTGAAGTCCAAATATAAATGTGGGCTATTTTAGGCCTGGCATCCACACAAAAACAAGTGTTCAAACAATTTCCTGAAATTGAGAATCTAACTCAGTTTTATGAGTGGGCAGAACTTGCGGAGCTTCACCCACAGAATTCCACAGAGTTGCCTAAAAAGTCAGTGAGATTCCGCAGCGTTCCACAAGCAGCGGAGTTTGGTACGTCACTGCTCAGACAGCTTTTTAGCACCAGGAGCTCGTCCGGAGCTTTAAAATTAGTGCAAATGGCACCACAAGGCACACCAGAGGGCCATTCTTATTTCTACCTCTCAATTAGATGTTCTACTTGAGTTGAAACTTTCTCAACATGAGTGACAGCTTTCTCAATGGGAGTGGTTATGACCTGTGCAATCGCCTGAGTTGAGAAATCTACTGGGAGGCCGTCTAGCTCTCACTTTTCTTTCTCTCACTCACCAACTTACCATTGGCTGGCCGCATATGCCAAAAAACTGCGGCATGTGGCGGTTAGTAAAGTTTTACAAAACACAGAGGAGTGTGGAGTAGGCAAAACTCTGCGAACTCCACCCTAGGAGCGGAGTGTCCGCCCACCCTCTCAGTTTGATCTAAAACAGCAATGAGCTCCTCAAAACAAATATGAAGCATACTTACTAACCGAATGAGTGTCCATCTAGAAAACCTTTGTTTGCATGAAATACTGCAGTACTATACATGCAGAAATAACATAGACATAGATGAAAACATTAAACAAGTAAAAATTTGTGGTTACTAGCTGTAATGGATGTTTAGTGAGACATTCGAACCAAATATCATTAATCATTGTAAACTAAGCTGTCAAACAGGTAAGAAAAGAAAATTCTTTTACCTGGTACTTTTGCAACTTTTTAAACCTTGGTGTTCAGAAACTGAACTTCCAGGTGAAAATTACTATTAAAATGACCCTTTTAATGCAGTCAAAGATACTATTGAATGTGAAATGTTTCCCACATATCAAAAATGTTAAATGATTAAATCCAACAAGTGGAAACATTGCTATAGAAGTTGCAAGAAAACATAGTCAGTCCTCAGGGCATAATAGTCATTACCCCCTTCGCCAGCCTATCATTGAAAATGAGGCATCAATAGCATTGATTTAGACAATTTGATCCCTCAACTAAATCTAGAAAAGATAGAAAAGTTTCAGCAAATAACTGAATCGGTAGAGCATGACCTCCTCCATGATAAGTCTGAATGCTCCTGCATAACATTTAGGTCTACACTTATCTATGCTAGTGGTCAGGCAGGTACAGGAAAACATATTCCAATGAAAGCCCTGCCTGCATGTGTTCACAGGAAGACATTTGAGATCTTTCATTTTTTGTGCAGCTCCGACGGGACTAGTTGCTCACAACATAAAAGGAGTCACATTGCAAAGACTACTTATGTTGTCTGTGGTACATGACAAAAAACTAGTGTACCTGAAGTTGTATGGTAATGCTTGTTATGAAGTGTGCAGAGTTCTAGAGAAGTAAGCATGGTATCTAACCTAATGCTAGCTTTCATTCATCTGAGGATGCAAGAGGTCCTCAGAACTAACCATGATGTTCTGTTTGTTGGAAAACACATAACAGTTTTTGGTGACTCCTGTCAAAGGTCAGCTAGTTTTTAAGAAACATCTTCATGAAGAAAGTAAAGAAGTCCCTTGGGAGTATTGGAAATGTTAACATGGTTAAATTCAAATTCTCAATCTGCTGAGTTGACACAGAATATGAGACAGGCAGCAGATGTGGAGTATGACAATATATTAAAAGATATGAGATTAGGAATCATTAGGAATCAAGTTAAGAAAGCTGTTAGATCTCTATTCCCTCACCAGCCTCTATAATACAAAATCTTATAAAAACTCAGAAACAGATTGTGTATTTCATACCAGAATTGGACAAGTGCACGTAATTTAACTTAGAAATACTTAATTTAGAAAAACAGGAGATTGCCTCTCTTACTGTAAAGATAAATTGGAACATAAGGGTTTAAACCTACCACTATGTCAGTCAGTAGTAAAGAAACTGGAATCACTAGAGTAAACAGTTTCACATACTACTTGTTTAGAAAAGACTCTAAACCTCAGTGAAAACTGTAGAATACGTTTGCGATAAAAATCTAAACGTCCAGTAGGGATTAGTGAATGGGGCATGTGATAGACTTCATTCATATCCCAAAAGAACAGAATACGAATATATTATGATAAAATGTATCATATTGAAGAGAGTAAAATTATTGAAAGGTTCACGGCTAGATTTCTGTTGGCAAAAGACCAATATGGCAAAAGACTGCAGTTTCCTCTCTGCTTGGCCTATGCTTCTACCATTCACAAATCTCAAGGATTAAGTTTGGATGCAGCAATGATAAATGTAGGTCACAGAGTGTTTAAAGAAGGTTTGTCTTACATTTGTTTTTCACATGTAAGGTCATTGTCAGGGATGTACCTTCTTGATTTTGATGAGATCAAAGTCAATGCTGACTCATCATGTATGATAGAATATAATTGTTTGAGTGGCAGCTCTTCTGCTACGGTGTAGGAGCGTCACCCCACTGCTTTGTCGCAGTGCAAGAAGCAAAAACATGAAATGATAATAACTTTTAGTTATTGCCATTTTATGTTTCCTTTACGTGCGGGTGGGCAGGGCTGCTTTGCTTACAGAGTAAGGCGGGAGAGGAGTGGTTTGGCCACTCCTAAGGGTGCAATGACTGTTTGGTTGGCCGTCTTGGGCCGTCAAAACCAGTCATGCGCACTTTCCCCCTCTCCATGCAGCTGCATTGCAGCCTCAATGGAGAACATGTCGAGCCCTCCAGCCCCTGGCTGAGCGCCTCTGGCTGAGCGCCGTGTTACGCTGCATCGCAGCATTGTGATTGGCTTATGGGAGGGGCCTGGCTGCCTGCTTCCTGTTCCTGTCGGAGGCAGGAGAGCAAGAGCAGAGAAGACGTGGGACCTGGCCTTAAGGTAATATTTATTTTGTATTTATTACCCCCCCCCCAACATGCCGGCTGCAACTGCTCTTCCCCTCAGCTTATATCCCATTGTTGACAAGCATCCAAATTATAGAAAGCAAAAAAGTTCTGAGATGTAGATTTTTCAAAAGTTTAAAAATTAAGTGAAGAATCTACAAAGTGTTCCAAAAAGCTAAACACTAATTAAGTTAATAATGTAGTCGGTTTTCCTTTTCTAACACTTCCAGAGTTGCATGTTACCGTAATATATCACTTAAAGTTCTATTCCACCAACAACTGGTGGTTGAAAAAAGTATACAAAACAAAGACGATCCTTTAAGTCAAGCTTTGACAACTCAGTTTAGTGTAGTATACACTGACAAAAAACACATGTGTAATTCAACTGCATTTATACGTGAAATAGTTGACAACTGTAATAGTGGTACACAGTTCACTTTCCATGTGCAACAAGATGCACAGGAGTTTTTAATGATAGTGCTAAATATGTTAGAAAATGAGAAAATTGTTTTTAATCACAACTTTGACACAAACTATTCATGGAACCATGAGTGTGTCAGTTGTTCCTATTCAGACAGAACAGGAGAATATGCATTCAATCTGAGTGATTTGTGTATATTACAGTACTAGTTTGCAAGTCATTAGCTTTCAGAAAAAAATGGTAGAAAGCTGTACTGAATAATTCTTGTCCAGACTTCACATCAGTACTACTGAATTCAGTATTTGTAAGACACAGTTCAAATTATATTTATTGTCATGCTGCAAAGATGTAGAGCTGATGGTAGCAAAATCAATACTGATATTACCAATTTTAATGCTGGTCAAATACCAGTTCATAAGAAAATGTACACTACTGTATATTGATAGATAGATAGAGAGATAGATAGATAGATAGATAAATAGAAAGATAGATAGATAGATAGATAAATAGATAGATAGATAGATAGATAGATAGATAGATAGATAGATAGATAGATAGATAGATAGATAGATAGATAGATAGATAGATAGATAGATAGATAGATAGATAGATAGATAGATAGATAGATAGATAGATAGATAGATAGATAGATAGATAGATTACCTACTGGGGTCTCCAGTAGGTAGTTATAGTTAAGACCTAGGGCTAGATGTAGGTAATTCCCATTTACAGACTCTTAAATGCCAAATTTTACCGATTCGGTATTTAACAGTCTGTAAATGGGAAGGGGGCAGATTTTGGTAATTCCGAATTCAGGAATACCGAATCTGTAAGATTCGGTATTTACCGATTCGGTAAATACCGAATCGGTATTGCCCATTGATTCCTATGGGCCTTGAAGCCCATAGGAATCAATGGGCAATACCGATTCGGTATTTACTGAATCGGTAAATACCGAATCCTGCAAGGGTGCAGGGGGTGTCACTTTGACACCCTCTAGCACCCCAAGTACAGACTTGTGTGACATGTGGCACACATACATGCCCTAAGGGCATGTCTGTGTGTCACATTGCACAGGTGTGCATGCGCAGATGTGCATGCACACCTGAATTCGGTATTTTACCACACAATAGAATTGTGTGGTAAAATACCGACTCTTAAGGGCCTGTGGCACTCTCAGGAGTGTCAGCTACATATGGATTTACCGATTCGGTAAAATTACCGATTCTTAAAATTATATGCCCCTACATCTGAAAACCCAAATACCGGTCGGTAACGGCCGAAATCGGCCGTTACCGACGGTATTTGGGCTCCTACATCTGGCCCTAGTTTCCATAGGAAGAGCTTTTTTTCATTTGTTGTTGTTTGACGGATCCTCGTGAGATTTTCAAAATTAATTTGCCACTCACTTCAGCTGCTCTGTTGAAAATGTGGTGTGTTCCTCCAAGCGACAGACATAATTAATTTTCTTTTTTGACTGGCTTACAACAAGCTCTTCATGAAAGAGAGAAACTGACTACTCCGTCTTGCAGCAGCATTATGTTACGGCTTGGGTTGGTGAGCTGTCATGAATAGCGGCCAATTGGTCCCATAACGTTTGCTACCTTTAGCTAGTACAAGGTTTTCAAGAACTAGTATAGCACATTATGTTGTGGGACTTCTAGTTTCACTAAATACCATAATGTGTGCTGATGGCAGAAAAACAAGACTACCTGAACGTGCCACTCGAGGCAAAATAAATCTTTTTGGAAAGTTAACACCAACAGCAGTAGAGGAAGAACTTCAGGTGTTGGCCCCAAAATATAAAACTTTATTTAGCATAATGCGCCATTTCAATGCTTTGTAGACAAATATAACTCTGAACACTGATACTCAGCTGATGGCAGGAAAACAAGACTACCTGGCCATGCCACTCGAGGCAAAATTCACGTTCAGGTAGTCTTGTTATTCTGTGATCAGCTGTGTACCAGTGTTCAGTGTTATATTTGTCATTACCCTTTTAAAAAATGAGTTTTTATTTTTTTTCCCCAAATAATGGCGACACCAGTTTAGGATTTGCAAAGAAAAATCGAGTGTGTGGTAACTTTTTTTATGAAGACAATAAACACGAAGCACGTACGATATGCTGAGTGACAACGCCGAATTACAAAGACAAGTGAAACTAAGAGCTCTGTGAAGAGCTAGCGAGAAGCTGATCCGGCTGGATTCAGTGTATTTAAATACAGGGATAACTATGGTTTGAAAATAATGAAATATACATAGTTAAAAAAAAATCTGGTGGTCCACAACCCAAGATTTGTACTATCTAAGCAGGAAAGTTGTATCCTGAGAGAGTGACCACTTATCATTCAGATCAAAATAATAAAGCCCTGAAGAGAGTTCTGACAAGGAAACACCCGTACTCGAAACGCTTCGGCATATTGGCAAAATAAGCTGAGATATTGAGTTTGATTTTTTGATTGTACAATTAAGACACATTAGCAAAATAGGTTGAGACAATGTGTTTTGATTTTTCAAATGTACAGTTAAGGACTTTAAAAGCAATTTTTCTTGTTCAAACTTTATTAAATATTTCAAGGACATTGTTCAACGGTTGTTTATTGACAATATCTAATCACAATTATTTTTTGTATGTATTGGTTCATTGATATTATTTAATCACAATTATGATTTGCATGTGTTGGGATATATTCTTGTATAGCACGGTTATTTGAGATGCAGCTGTAAATAATGATGGTTTTTTATTCTCTGTACATCAATGTATGAAATTCAAATGAAGAAATAAGTCAAAAAAGGTATCATTAAATATGTCGGGATAAACAGAAGAAAGGTGTTTGTATTATAGCATATAGAAATTAGCTTTTGTAATCAGATCGAGGTGCAGGCTACTTTCACAAATACAAAGTTTAAAAAGGGCCCTGCTTAGCCCTCGTCCCTTTTGGGCCCAACTCCCCTTGTTTTTGCTCTTTTTGAAAGATGGCATATTTATGCTCTTAGCCCTGTGTGCCTGCAGCCTGTCTCAAATACATGTCTGGGGTGGGTGGCAGCTGGACCTTCTGGACAGCCACACACAAAGGCAGCTTAGGCCATCCGCATCCTGATGGTTCATCCTGGGCAGGATGGGAGTGAGGATCTGACACATATACTTGAATATGCTGTATTCTAGCCCCACACAAAGGGTTGCATACCCCCCTTGAGTGAATCTGAGGAGAGGGCTGGAGAGGTTGGATCGCTGTGCACATCAAAGCCCCTCTTTGACATCTCCCCCACTTCAAAGGCACCTCTGAGTATAAGAACTGGACTTCCAACCCTACTACTTCAGTACACTACTGGACCTGTGAAGAACTCTGCCAGGAGGAAGGACTGCTTTGCTGCTGCAAGGACTGCCACTCTGCTGGACTGCTGCTCTGAAAGAACTGCTTTTCTTCTGTGCTGCCCTTCTGCCTGAAACCCTCTACCCTGCAGAGGAAGAACTGAACCGATCTCACTTGAACCCAGAGTAACTTCAAGGGAATGCCAGAATCCACACATCAGCAGCGTTGCGCCGATCAGAACCAGTGCATCTCCCTCAACTTATTGCTGCTGCTGCAAGGACCAGAGACATCACATCACCGACTCAGCGGCGCATCATCTCTAGCTTCTGATGCATCTCCAATTTTGTGACGATCGCTGCCAACACATCGCCTTCAACCAAGCAGAATGATGATAATGCATTGCCTTTTTGCTTTCTGCATCTCAACTCTGTTGGTGATGCATCCAAGGTACTTCACAGCATGCCTAGGTTGGGACGTGTATCTGAAACCATGCTACATCGTGGCCAGCCTGAACATCTGGATTATCCTGGCCTAGCATGACCAGATAGCCCTGGTAAGCGTTTTATGCATTTAAGCACTACAATTTAATTTAATCTTTGAAAATTCACAACTCTGATTCTGATTATTAGATTTTTTCACGTTTTGGTCCTGTTTTGTTCATAAACATATCTATGTTTTTAACCTGGTGTTGAGTCCTTTTGTGGTGTTTTCATTGTGTTACTGTTTGAAGTATTGCAAAAATACTTAATTCATTGCCTCTTAAGTTAAGCCTGTCTCCTCTATACCAATCAACCAGAGCATGAGCACAGGTTAATTTATGGATTGGAGCTGACTTACCCTGACTAGGATTGTGGTTCCTGCTTGGACAGGGTTCAGACCTCTCCCAACCAGAACCTTAATTTCTAACACCCACCCAATTAGTAATAATTGTTTTCCTTTTTCCATACACTTCCCCTTGTCTCACGCACAATTTCTATTAAATCCTAAATGTTGTGAGGCCATTTAAAAACCCAACGACAAAAATGTCAATTACAAGTATCCATATAAAAAAGTATCTTATTTTATGAGAAACCTGCATGAAATGTCAAAAGATGCTTGAAAATTAAAATACAGCATTTGAAAATAGGAACTACTTGTTACATAAATCAAAATGTTAATGGAGCAGGATTTCGTGAAAGAAACCTGCTCAATTGAACACCCCTATATTATGTACTAACAGTAAGTAGTGTTAGAACAACTAATACGCACATTTACACTACAGGTGGGAAGCTTGATTTGCAAATTGCATGAACTAACCAGAATGTGTGAATAACTGGAAATTTAATATTCTTGTATTTAGAGCGAATTAAAAGGATTTTCATGGTAAGGCCGCATGTGTATTTAGTAAAAGGCATGGTGTGTGTTGCTTTAAACTAATGAATAATGCAGTTTTCCAGCTTATGCTATGCTAGGCTAACCATTAAAAATAAAGTAGAGCTACAATGGTGGTAAACAGTGAGAATTTCATTGTCATAAAACTAATAAATGTTTGTTTTCTGTTCTTTCAGTATTGAACGAGTCCTCCATTTTTTTTTAAATTAGCATAACCGAGGGCGGGTGGAATTGTATGCGAGCAGGAATCAAGTGACCATGTGACTGAACTGCTGAGCGCAGTTGAGAAAGCCTGGCCTGGTGAAGGACAAACTGTTGAAAGCCAGCCAAAGCCAGTCTGACTTCATGAGAACGGAACCTGTAGTTGTTGAATTTAATAAATTGTACAACAAATTGTTACATGTGTACTATTGAGAGAGATGCTGTATTGATGACTGTATTAAAAATTATATGAATAATGGTGTATTCAAAAGTAGATGATTTCATAGTGGGGTGACATCCCACCCTTGGAACTCAACCAATCACTTAGCTAGAAATGATGAATTTAGCAACTATTGTGGGACGGACATGTACTTTTAGTGTATAAGAATAGGGGCTCTACGGATGTGGTTTAGGTTGCTTAGGCTGAAGGTTTATATTGTCCTTTTATATATATAGCACAATATACCAATACATTTTTACTAAGCAAAAACAACTGGTCACAATTTATAAAGAAAGCATTAAACACACATATGTTTCATTCTCACTAATCCCTGGTGAATGTACTGCATTTAATGGATTTTAGCACACCACCTTACAATCTAAATCTAGTCGGAGGAGGGATTAACTTTGTGGACTTTTTGAAAGTCCGGATGAGGGATTAACTTTGTGGACGTCGACATTGACTAGGACTATTGGCGGCTACACTGGCCTTCGGAAATACAAGACACAGAAAAAATATTATCCATTACATTACTGAGTTTCTATGGATGTTGAGGACTTGGGCCATCTAATTTGAATGATTGTCGGACATTAGGTAACTGGGACTTGGGCCACTATCTTGGGCCATCCAATTTGGGCAATTGTGGGACACTAAATAACTGACAAGCTCAACACTCTTATTCTATCTACCTTATTTGTGACTTTGGGAAAAAGTGACCATGTATACAGATGGATTGGTCCGAGATTAAATTAACTAGGCCCTGACAAAGTTCCATTTGGAACGAAACGCGTTGGCTGATGTCCAATTTTAACTACTACTACAATAAAGGAAATTTTTGGATACACCTGGAGCTCGTGAACTCTTTTCTGGTGCACCTTCCTTCTCTTTAGAAATTTACCTATCTACTTCCAGCGGAGTGAAAGTGCGGCGAACTCCGGAAGCTGTTGCACAGACTTTTTAATTGTTTTTTCCAATTTAGGAACTGAGGTGCTGAACTGTGGTCAGCTGCATTTGTCTATTTACTTGCTACAAATGATTAATATCAGCAATACAGATGTTTCTGAAAAGGAAAAATGATAATATGCACGCACATTTTTGTCATAACACACAATGGATGCACCATATCTCTTAAGTATTATTGCATCACCTAAGTACAAATGTAAATATTTATGTGGCCTAGCCAAACGCAAAAAGATGGAGCCAAAATTATGCTACTCCAGCATTGATCAGGAAACAGCTGTGTCAAAGTCACATTGTTCTGAAGTGAAGAAGAATAGTACTAGTAGAGGGGCAAAATCAGTTACAGATTCAGAACCCAGAAATAAAATCTGGTGGGTAATGAGGTAAAATCAGAGCTGAAGACTGAATAGATCATATGGTGATGTAGAAAGTGGATGAATAGGCAAACCATATGCAACTGCCATTCATTATCAACCTTATAATATTTGTTTATTTCCGCATCTGAAAATACACTTATATAATGCAGCAATAGCTTAAGATCTGATACTTCATTAGTACTGCAGCTGGCCAGTGGGTTCCTTCGGCCATATTACATAAACAGAGCACTGAAACTGCTAATTTATGATAAGGGAACAGATCACAAAACATTTTAGACCGGCGCTCTTCCATGTCCTTCATTGGTGATTTATGGCAGTGCTTTCCCCTAACACCATTTTCCACTGAATTATGAAAATAGAATTCTAGAAGTGGTAGGTTTTGACTTGAATAATTGCACACATTTTGAGTGGCAGTTTGTTGTGGTAGTAATGTGTTTGTTGTTTGTGCTGCTGTTTTTGTGATGCTTTATTGCAATGAGATTTTCTTGTGTTATGCTGCAGTTGTTGTGTTGCATTGTGTTGTTTTGACAGTTTTGGTCTGATGTTCCCTGTTATGTTTAGTTGTATGTTATGTTTAGGCTGTCCTGTTTTCAGTTTCTATTTTTGGTAAATTCTGGTGGGGTTTTTTCAGTGTTTTCAATATCTTAAAAACCAGTTGTTATCGGTGGTTACACATTTTCACGCCAATAAAAACAACAGAAAAAGTGTTTTTCAGGTGTTTATGGAACTTTTTGCTTTTATCATTGCTTGCCTTCTGCACTGAAAGAACATGGTATATAGACAATGTACGTATAGTGTATATGAGGTCCAAAGAGATTTTTGCAAATTAATCTTATTGTAGTACACCATACAATACTTCTTCAGTGAGTCTTTGGTAATGTGCGCTCGTTCTGTCCTTCCCATGTAAACTTCTGTGAAAAGGCTCTTTCAGCATTCATAGCCCCTTGGGCTGAGAACCGTCAGCTAAGGGACATAGTTGGGATGACTCCTTCTTTGATGCCACATAAAGCACGAAATGATAAATATTTGCGTTTTAGTTCCTGGGCATAAGAAAACAGTGCACCAGAATGGACTAAAAAGTCAAGAGCATCCCTCATTAACTCTGAATATTGTAAAGATGCTTTCAGCATACCATCTAACAAGTAGCAAGGATCTCCTACAGGGAAACACTTCAGCTCGGGTAACCATTTTGACAGGTTACCACACAAATTTTTTATATACGTATCTGAATCACTACAAATACAAACAATATCACTCCCATCTTTCTTGAACTTGAAAAGAACCTTTTTTGCAGAGCATAACGAGTGACACTGCGTTCCATGTTTTCCAAATGTCTAGTGTCACATTTTCACCACTAGCCCAGATGCTTGGTGATATATATACTTGTCACTATACCTTGCATTTAATGTTTAAAGCCTGAGGTGTTGGCAATTTACCTACTATCAATACTGACCCACTAGAAACTATGGTCTGATGTATTAAGGGTTTTTACCCATTCTCTGTGGGTAAATGTGATGACACATATTAGGGAAGATTTTTATGAAACTAGCCATTTTACCTATCAGTGAAAGAATCAAATGCAGCCAAAATATCAAATGTGAGTTTGATATGTCCTGATTCTCTACAGTTTATAAAATAATTAAACTAAACCTAAAACGTGAAACTAAACCCTGCATCTTTAGGCCAAAGGCCATAAAACTGTAAAAAGTAAAAGGAAGAAGAAACAATATTTTAGTGGCATCCCTAAAGAACAAAACTCAAGCAGAATAATATTAGCCAGTCTTTCTTACTGCTAGCTTGTATAACAAAGTTACATTTTATTGACCCCTTCAATAAGAAAAAATGACTCTTTCACTTTCTTTTTCCTTTCTTTGAATGGTATTTAGTTTGTGGTTGTGCAGGTGTTTTTTCAGTGTTTATATGTTTTCACCGGTGAGGGTTATTTTTCTTTCAGTGGGGTTTTATCAGTTATTATAGGTTTAAACCTAAAACCCCACAGCCTAGTTATGTTGCTCTGTCTATGTTATTGCAAAAAAGTTCAGTTGTTTACTGCAGATATGACAATAAATGCTGCTATATTTCTTTTCTCACCCACCACCTCTAGAACAAGCTGCTGTTTCATCTTGCGGACAACCAGCGTTTCCGCAAAGAATTGAAAACGTGGCTGTTTGACCAGAAATAATGCAATTGGATATGACCTTCAGTCTTTGGAATCTCCGCAAACGCCACGAGACCTACCAGTGATATGCGCACTATATAAGATTCTCTAACTTGATTTGACTTGACTATATTTCCAGCCAAAAGTAGCACATACTTTGAAAGTTCCTGTGACAAGTACCATTTATCACTGTCTAAGGTGGTAAAATAGAGCTGTGCCTGATCTTCAACTACTTTAGTCACCAGTCAGCCCACAACTGTGCCAGAGACTGAGTCTAAACTTAATGCTCACAGTGCTTGTTTTAAAGATACGGCCCCTGGAACAATAGCATCATATTGCAATAATGCAGCAGTCAAATACAGCAGTCAAAAAACAGCCCCAACAAAAAAAAAAGTCAAATTCTTCTCACATGATTTCATAAGATTATGTGAAATATTGTTTACCCTGCCTTAAATTACCATCAAGGGCATGAAACAGCACCAGTCAAAAAAGGTTTTGTGATCATGTCTAATAATAAATTGTGTTCCTGATACTTGATGTGCTGCCTGGCATTTGATTCTTTATCTGGTGCTGTTCTTGGTGCTGTTCTTGGTTTGGTATTTGATATTCTGCCTAGATGTATTAACATTTTAAAGCTGCAATTACACATTTGAGCGTGTATTTGGACTTTCAAATTCATGACTGGTCATTTGTAGCTATATCTGGGCACTGTGGGTGAATGACGGCTGTTTTTGCGCCTAGCAGAATTCAGCCCATTCCACTCAGCATGGCATGCAGATGCTACTCTTTAATGGTGATTCACTAGAAGAAAAGCAAAATCAATATAGCATTAGAACACCTTAAAGTACTGAAATCTTGTTCAAGTTGAGATTGGAAGTACCACTGAGTTGGGTACCAATAAACATCTGTTATTTAGTGCCAAGATACATTTGGGCGAAAGTGTGCTTTAAAAATACACATGTTATGTTACCATGAGGAATTGGAGCAAAAGCCATTGATTTAGAAGGGTTAGGGTCTAATTTAGAGTTTGGTCGATGGGCATACCCTAAAACTCTAAATCAGGCCTTGGGTCATATCACACAGTAAAGGCAAGGAGTTCTGAATGAAAATGTCGATTCACATGGCCTCAGCCTCAGCCGTGAGTCTTCCCAGATGCCATTCAGTTGCCTTGAGCTTCAGGATCCAGGGATCCTGCATGCCTCCTAGAAACACTGTTAACAAACACAAGAGTTGGTCCCAAAAATGTATACTTACTTGCAGGTGACGCTCCTATTCGTCTTCAAACAATAGAAAAGGAAAATACATTTACAAATGCTGTATTTCCAAGGTGTGAGACATCTGGAGGTCAGAGTACAAAACAACATGATTCTTAATACCAGGAAGTATAATGTTATTCCACGAATCTTGCAAATACAGAATGTAGGTGGTATTGTGTTTCCTGGGTCATTGTTGTAAGCGCTAGTTTCCTCTCTAAGTGCTCAAGCTCTGGTTCTTTATGCACCGTAAAGTCTTTGTCGCTTTCTTCAGCCACTACATTTTATTTCCTTGTTTTTGCTATCCATTTTTTTAAAACACCAACCTTATAAAAGGTATGCTCAATGGAAATACAAGAGAAACAATTATTACCCGCACTGGATAAAGAGGCCTGTACAGCAGTACCAGCCATGGTTTAGAAGAGGTACAGTATAAAACATCAAAAAAAGGCTGGGGATACCATTCAGCCAATGTTCTAATTTCTTCCCTAAGCCCAGGTTGCACCTCTCACCTACATCAACGCCAGCACCAAATGGCAATGCCCAAAAATACGCACAACAACACGGTGGTGTAGTGTAGTTCCTAAATTCCCAATAGGCTCCGTGCATTGGAATAACATATCCTATAGATTAGACATAGGACTGAGGTCGACTAGGTCTCTATCGAATATATTAAACTTAATAGTGAATGCCAGCTAGCTCAGTGGTCACTAGAAACTTTCTCGAATTCACAAGAAGGGATTAGTTTCTGACAACCGCATAAACATGACAACTTTGTTTCCCAAGAATAAGAAATGTATCTCTAGAGTCGCGGAAACAATAGATAATTATTTCACTCAGTCACTCGTGCATGCTTCGTTTCTGCAGAGGAGCAGAGAAATAGAGAGACGGGCGCTTTCAATAAAAGGTTTTATTGAACAGTGTTCTTTCTCATGCAAGTAAAGTAAACTGCTACAATCGTAATTCAGACTGCAAAGTATAATGCGTACAGCGAGAACAATATTATAAAATAATACTGTAAGAGCATTGATTGGTTTCTAAACCATATATAAATACATACATAAATAACAATGGCTAAAAGTACTCAACTGGTGCTTCTAAAATATGCCTACCCCAATGTACCTAACCTAAGTCTAGTACGAAGGAAGTAGTAAGTGTGGTGTAGCATAGCTTTGTTTTTTTTGCCAAGAATCTATCCAAGGTTTCTCTAGGTTCTAATCAGCTCCATACCTTTTGTACTGTACGGATTTAAAAGCAATGTTTCATTCTAAGGATATAGATGACATTTTAAAACGTTATCCAAATGAATCATAAAAATACATTTATGAAATGGCTCGTAAGTACAGAAGAAAAAAGTCGAGACCATTCCATGACATAATAGATAAATTGTTTAGTTGCAGACAAGGTCAAATATGGTCCCTTGGAAGTATTCAAAGAATTCTTGTTCTCTAGGAATAGTTCTACTTTAGGCAGATTACTTTGTGCTAAAAAAAGTTTCAATTTTTGAAAAAAATCAAATCATAGAGTCCCAAAGTTAGGAGTTTGTTTTAGAAAGTGAAGGTCAAATTCAGAGTCTCACAGAACACATTGTGCTAACTTCAAAAGTCAGTGTCATTATTTGGAGAAAACATCAAATCTTCTAAGCTGGTAAAGAATTCATCTACTACTGTATGTGAAAGCTGGACTACCTCGTTTAGCAGATCAATTGCACATAGATGAGAAGAATCACCGTCAGCGTCAGCCGCATTAGCAATGTTTGAAGTAGATGGTACCTGTGTGCCTGTTGCTCCATGTATCTCACCGTCTGCAGTTTGCGTCTGTGAGATCTCAACGAATGCCGTCATCAGGATTGGTAGCCGCTGGGGACAACACAGTGCATGAGCCATTACCGGTTCAAGCAACGCATCAATATCCGTTGGCAGGACTGATGGGTGTGTCGGACAGATGTCTAGCGCGCATTCTTCTCCACATAGCAGGTATCGTAGAACAGGTAAGATGCAATCTTGCCAGATTGGTCGGAATGATAGAAACCATGTGGTATTTAGATCTCTTAAACGAGCCAAGCCCAGAATTTGTATCATGCGCTCACGACACTTCATTGCCAGGAGTGTTCTCCAAGGTGATCTGGGTAGTGATGGTGACTTGACTTGCCATATCGGAGCAGAATGAGTAAAAATAGTATTCCTGCTACGAGACCCAAAACAAGAGGCAGGCCGCCAAATACAGAGTGCACAAAGTTTGGAAATATGCCTAAGACTGCTTCAGAGGGTGCTAACAGTCCCGAAAAAATTGTCTTAAATACATGTACAATACTACTCATATCAGTCATGTTTAAGATACGACCTAATATTTCTGAGAAATGTATGGGGCAGTTTGTATATAAAAGCGCATGTATCTCTACAGAAGTCCTTGCAACTTGCAGATCATACGTCTCTTTGGCCGAGGTCAGTGGCACTGTTTTTTGTAAAAGAATGGCTTTCAGTCTGCTTAAAGTATCAATTCGAACAGAAGAGATGTTCAGTGAAGGCCATAATGGCGACTCCCCATCTATCTTAGTTTTAGGAAACAATACTTGCATACAGCAAGTGACCCTGGCTGACACGCTAACGAGATAGGGGGTTCCTGGCAACATGCCACAACAGCTGTGATCATTGAACATTATGTAACTCCCATTAGAAAGCTGCCTAAAAATTGTATCTATCACTGTAGCTGGAAAACCTTGCAGGTGGCAGGATAAGTTGTTCGAGGACCATCGCATGGTCTTGTAAGTTAATACCCTGACATAAGAGTGAACCACTTAGTGTGTTTTCACAATTCGTACCACTAAGAAACACTTCTTTTCCCCCACTCCAACATTTATCTGCATAAGGTAAATCCCAGGATAGCTTGATGTATTCTCTACCCAACCTTTCATATACGCCCACTGGTATATGTTTTAAACAATACTGAAAATGGAAAATCGTCACAGGCAGAGTGATTGTACCATGTATTATCCATTCTGTCTCTGGCTTCTCAGAAACAGTTAATGGTAATCTTTCCAGTTTTTTATTGCTCAGCACTGTATAGTCTGTCCCTCTCTGTGCTAAAGTGATATGTTTATCTGTAAGGTTAAACTCAAAAAACAATGACATGGTGTTGATTAGACACCATGGCACATAGCCAGAACAAAGGTTTTGTAACGTCCAGCCCAAAAGCATTATAGAACGCAGTTGTGACTGACCATGCTGTAACATGACCAAGTACTGTTCTATTATGTCAATGGGAGAGGATACTATGCTGTCCAAAGAATATATTCTGGATGACAGAGTGGTTAACCCATTGTCAACTACAGAGAGAGATTTCTCTAAATTAATACGATCAATTTCTCGCATCCATTCTGCAGTCTCTGCTTGCGTTGTTTTCCATGCTTTCATTATACATGGCATAGATACCGGTGTATATAAAACTTTTATGACGCGGTTTCACAGGTCCTTGTAAGAAGTCCCTTAAATAACCGCCTTCTTTAAGTAAAGATAAGTGTTGTTTAACTTCCTTTAGTGTAGATTTTTGTAGCCACTCAAAGCACAGTTTTCCCACACTGTATGATGTTACTATCCCTGGATGTTGTCTCTGGACATATCTTGGATCTGGCCTAGTCAATGTGAACCCCTGTGTTTTATTCAGGAATCTATCTTGACAGTTGTTTGTGTCCATGGGCCAGATTAACCATTTTTTCCAATCAAGATCTGTTGGAACTTATGCCTAAGAAACTCGGGACCAGGTCCATTGATGGCCCTAAATAAGGTACAAAGTTGACACCATTCTTTAAATGTTCTCTTCCAGGTTTGCTATAAATTAGCTTGATTGGTGTACCTTTTCGTGTATACAATGGTATAAAACACCAGCTTCTAGTTGAAATGGAAGGGTTACAGCAAGATGCTGCAACACTGGAGCATGAATGCCTTTTCTGCTTCTTCATATGGTGTTTATTATTGTGCATTAGTATGGGTGTTATCCCCTAGCCACCCAGACCTTGTCTGATACAGCCAATACCATTGTATATACAAAAATGTACACCATGCAAGCTATTTTATGGTAAACCTGGCAAAGAACTTTTGGCTGTCAAAAAATCATTTAAAGAATGGTGTCAATATTTAATGGGAGCACAATATGCAATTGAGACCATCAAAATCTACAAATTTTAGAGTCAGCTAGAGCTCTCACTCCACGTCAGTTATGTTACTCATTGTTATTTCTGTTTTTGACTTTACAATTACTTACCCAACTGGTGCCCCAGAATGGTAAGGCCCACTAGATTTAGATCAGGAAGGCACAAAATCAGTACCTCCCCATATATTTCAAGATAATTCACTGGTGAGGTCAAATTAGCTTTATTTGACAAATCAAGCAAATTCCCATCAGGATAAAATCAGACGCAATAACCCTGAATAAGGAACTATGTATAAGCAGATCCAAATTGTTTTGAAAAAGAAGGATTACTTTATCAAGGTAAAACCCTTTTTGTCCTATCAGTCATCTTGAAGCAGCAAATCCTTAAATGAATGCTTGACTAGTAGGTCACAAAAGACTTTCACAGCCAGAAAACATAACATTTGGTAGCCAAAAGTGAAAGAGTATGCAATCAGTCATGTTTGAGCTTATGTGGCTTGTGCACAAGCTAAAGCTCAACATTAAAAACTTGTTGGGCAATTACATTCCACACCTATACCACAACACCCACGGCATACAGTTTATATGGACTTCAGAGTAGAAATGCCATCCTTTAATAGTTATTGTAATACTAGTGGTTATTGATCACCTAACCAAAATGGGGCACTTTATTTTGTTAACCAAGTTTCTGGCAAAGAAAGAGAGTTCTCCCAATTGATTTTAGGTCCAGAGGGGGGAGACAAAGACAAGCAAAATATGCGAAATACCTCTAATAATGACCTATATTGCTTTTTACTAGGAGTAAATCCTAACAATCTTCACACAAGAGAGAATGTCAAAGAGAAAGGCTAACACTTAAAAGTATTATCAAAACATATTTTTATTTATTTTTTTATATTATTTATATTGATTTGAAAACATTTATACATCTGCACATTTCATTCTGTCATTTAGCATATTAGACAGAAATTCACCATCTTACAAGAAGCAAATTGTATAATTAGGAAAGGTGCAAATTGGAACAAAAAAACTTAAAGAAAAAAGTGCGCCTAACAATCTATTTTGATCCTAGCATTCTCACATGCACACTTGCATACCATTCATACCATAACAATTTTAAAAAAAAATACATTCCTAACGGACATTGAAATACATACTGAACACAATGAGACAAAGAGACCCCAAAGGTGTACTTAGTGGATTACGGAGAGAACCTAGATGTAGTGGTTCTGCCAGTTAGAGATTGGTCTATGTAGATTTGACCAAACTGTATCCAAATTTGTGGATGCTAACCAAGTTTCTTACATCGTCAAAATTGGCAGATTTTTTTCACAACATATTGTCAAACTACATGGCTTTCCAAGAGTCCTCCTCACAGATAGAGGCTCACAATTTGAATCACACTTTTGGCAAAGCTTATGTAAAACCAGATTGTCCACTGGAAATCATATGGTATTACAGAACAATTAAACCAAACATTGAAACAATAATTACAATGTTTAGCTATTCAACAAGGAGAAGACTGGAGTAAACATCTTTGTCTATAGGAACATGGAACATCCCACTTTAGATTCTTCCCCTTTCTATTGTGTCACTGGTTTCCATCCAAATATGTTACCCTTTGAATGGCCAATAGTGTCCAAACGATACAAGAACTTCATAAGAACATTTACATCACACTAAAAAGAACAAAATGACAATTAGCAGAAGCCAAACTAAATAGCAAATATTATGCTGCTAAAAAGCATCCATAGTACCCTGAGCATAAAACTGCAGACAATGTTTAACTAAGCATCTATCATTGTGAGGAAATCATTGGTTGAAACTCAGATTTATCAGACTCTACTAGATCATAAATTCAGTCACAGTCAAATGTGAACTTCCCTCACTGCTGAAGCTTCACCCACATGTCCATGTATAACTGAAAAATCTGTGTCATCCAAATATGCCTTTGGAAAAAAATAATAATACTAGATTTAAAACTTGTACAAGGCCGAATTTACTTTTTAGTTGATTGGAAGGGATATAGCCCTGAAGAAAGGTCCTGTGAACTAATCAGTTATCTTGAAAGCCTACAACTCCTCATTGTCAATGTGGTGTCTTGAGAAGTAACTGTGTGTTACCGTTTAGAATGTTGGGTTTGTACTTACAGGCAGAAGAATAAAGACATTTGTTACTAAACTCTGTGTGTGGCATAGACTTTTGAGGGTGGGAGAATGGGGGGGACGCTACAACCGGCGACGAGTTAGGGATAAGTGACCAAAAAATCGACAATGCTCTCCCCGAGAGTTTGCCATGGCCCATGCAATCTGCTTGTGCATGCCACGTGTGTTGCAGTCGAAGTTAGGAACCAACGCTTGACACATGTGGAGTCAAAGAGCAAATCCAGCTTCCGTAAAGATGTAAAAATGTATGAAAGCATTGCAAAGAAACCTTTGTATCAATGACCGAGAACCTGTTGGTCGGGTCATTATGTAAAGGTACCCCACTGCTACGCCATAGACTGTCATATGTAATCCAGAGCATGCATGCTAAAGGCATTTACTGCCAGATTTTTAAAGAGCAGCTACTGATAATCAAAAAGTGCAAGATAGCGTAACAATTAGAAAGTGGAGCGTTCAGTAAAACTCCTAAGGATAAAACAATTATTTACTCACCAGAACCTGAGTAAAGTAAACCGGACCACCTCAGTGCCAGGCGCTGCAACCCAGGTCAAGCACAGGTTGTGTTTGACGGGTGTACTGCCATCACTGTAGTCTCAGTATATCTTCAGAATAGTGAAATGCTTCAGCTGGCAGAGAAGGAAGTCACACTTCCAACTATCATTAAGGTCTCACTGCTGAATTATATATAAACCAAGCCACAGAGATCCACATGCAGTGTCATCAAGTTGCACACTGGTCTACAACCACCATTCAATACCGACAAAAAGCAAAATATTGGCTATAGATGGCTTGCTTGGATAGAGACATTTGAGTTCATCTATGAACTTGAGGAAAATAATAACAAAAAGATTATCTAGTATCTCTAAAATCTTGCTGGTGATGGCGTAAAAGAAGTCATAAAGAGAATGCTGTGAACTGTTGAAGACGTCACATATCATCAGATTAAAGTAGTGCTGGATCTCAAGTTTAATCCAATGCCAAATGTTGATTATGAAAGATACATATTTAACCAAGAATGCCAGAAAGCTGGTGAAACCATTGATACATTTCTGGAGAGACTTGACACACTGATCATGTAAGCTTTGCGTCTGTGAGTTATTGATGGATGCTTGTCAGATTAATTCAGGTGATGAATGCTGAGAGAAACTGATTATCTGGAGCAAGTACTAATGGCTGCCAGAGCGGAAGAGCATGCTGATAGACAAACTCCCAACATGGAGACCGGATGTGCTCAGAAGGAATCAGTCATGAGTGTGAAAAGTAAGCTGAAGCCAAAGATTGAAGGACACAAAGTGATGTCTTCCCATAAAAAGTTGTGTTTAGGTGTGGATTTTAGTTTCCACATGAAGGCTAATGTCCTGCTCACAGACAGATTTGTAAAGGCTGTGGGAAGAAGAACCATGTTGTGACAGTTTACAAACCCAAGAGAAATGCAAGTGTGTCACTGTGCTCCAGAAGCAACATTCCGATACCAAAAGGCATGATGGACGGAGCGTTTGAGCAAATCAAACACTCATCCCCAGTCAACTGATCTGGGTTTAATCAATCATCATTCTTTAGCTCACTCCATCACCCCAGTTCCGTTATGGCCATATGCAAATCAGTCTGACCCTGTGCCTCATGGGAACAGTCCAGCACGAAGCAACATTTGGCGCGCAACCACAAGTCCAAGCAGTGACATCAGTTAACCTTTTCCGTGCGACCGCGTTTCCCCCTCCGGTGCTGGGCCCTAATAGAAACGGGCGTGGTCATGACGGAACGGTTCCGTCATGAGCACAGCTCAACCGACGCTCATGACGGAACCACTCCGTCATGAGCACCGAAGGGGTTAAGACAAATAAACACAGAACAACTTCATCGTCAAAAGTTCCACTGTATCAATGTCAAGTGAGAGTGAAGAAAATGATTGTGCAATGACGATGTTTACCTCAAAAAAGCATGCACATGTTGGGTTTGTGAAGAAAAATGTCAGTCAAACCAAGATCAACATGCCAAAGTATCAAAGTCATTCAAACATTCTTCTGAAATTATACTGAAATTAAATGGTTGTTCAATACCTTTCATTATGGACAGTAATTCATCGATAAACACTATGCCTGAGGAGAAATACAAAGAATTATCTCTATTGCTGCAACTTTCACCATTGATACCAGCTGTACATCTGTGCTGCATGGAAACACAAGAAAACTAAGGTACAAGCACCCATCCATGTGCCTATAGGCACAGCGTCCAGTGGCGGTCTATTCAGTTTCAGCATAGTCGCTGATATGGGACTAATTTCTGTGAATTACAAAATGAATGCACAGCATGAAATAGTAAGTCAATTCCCTTTGTTATTTCATGACTTGGGAAAACTTAAGACCATGAATGTGAAGTTGCATATTAATGAGGACGTCTATCCTGTTGCTTTAAGACATAGACGCATTTCTTTTAATTTGCAATAAGATGTTGAGAAAAAAATTAAATTTTACTTAAGCATGATATTAATGAGCGTTCTACTGGTCCCATGTCATGAGTTTTTAACACAGTAGTAGTGCCCAAAAAGGACAGTGAAGGAGCTGTATGCATATGCCACGACATGCATCATGCTGACAAGGCAATTGAAAGAGAACCACATCCAGGTCAATACATTGCTGACATGATAATGCAATTAAATGGTGAAAAGGTCATCTCTAATCTTGATTTAAATAAAGGATATCATAAGATAGAACTTAAAGAAGATTGAAGGCACATTACAACCTTTTCTACACATTTTGATCTGTTTCGTTACGAAAGTCTAGGTTTTGGTGTTTCATCTGCTGTCGAACCGTTTCAAGATGTGATCATACAGTCTGGCATGAATGTATTCATTCAAAATGGTGAAATATTGGATTTTAGAGCTGTCTTTTTAGGTCCACTTGACAATGGACATCATCTATGAGTTATTAAGGATGAATACTCACGATTTCCACTAATTGAAGATCTTTCATGTATAATTCAAGAACGAGTCATTGAAAGTCTAGATGGCATCTTTGTGACATGGGATGTTCCAGCCATAGTGAAGTCTGACAATGGTCTGCCTTTTAATTGTCGAGAGTTCAGAGATTTTTTGGAGCATTTGAAAATAAAGCATTAAAAGAGCACATCTCTGTGGCCACCAGCCAATGGACTTGTTGAGCGTTTTATGAATATGCTAAATAAAACAGTGCAGTGTGCTACTCTTGGGAAACACAATTTGAAAACTGCATTGAATTTTACATTGAGAGCTTATCCTTCAACACCCCACTCAACCACAGATGAAAGTCCTGTAATTTTGATGTTCAGGAAAACAATCAATACCAAGTTACCTCAATGGACCAATCAGAGAAAGAAAGATGAGATGACAACTCATCAGAAAGACTTGGTTAACATACAAAAGATGAAACTTAACTTTGCTCTGTGGGCCTGCAGCCTATCTCTAATACACATCTTGGCTGGGTGACAGCTACACTTTGTGCATTACCTCTAGACAGCCACAAACACAGGAACGGTGGGTGTGACTGAGGACTCCTCTGCATTCATCTGAATTCTGATAGCCTCCCTGGGCAGGAAGGGGGAGAGGCAGCTCCCACGTGCATCTGAGTAGGCTCTGTCCTGTTCTCACACAAAGGACTGGTTACCCCGCAAAGATAACATGGCAGACAGTGCTGGGCTGAAAAGGGGCACCCGTGCACTTCAAGGATCTGTTTTGAAGGCAAACCCCACTACAAAATGCACATTTAGGTATAAGTACTTGGGCTCTGACCCACACCAAATCAGTACACTACTGGACCTGGGAAGAAGTCTGCTGCCGTGAAGACTGCTGTGCTGTAAGGATTGCCATAGTCGGTCTGACCTCCATCACAGTCGGCCTGAACTTTGGACGTACCCTGGTCCCTTAGGACATCCAGTAACCTTTTTGCACTATTGACTTCTAAGCACTGTTTTTGCATTTATTCTGTAAATATTCATATCTCTAATGATTGGATTTCTGTTGTTTTGGTCTTGTACTCAGATAAATATTCTCTATTTTTCTAAACCTGTGTGGATTGTTTTTGTGGTGTTTTCATTGCGTTACTGTGTGTGTGTGTGTTTGTGTGTGTGCGTGTTGCACCAATACTTTGCACATTGCCTCTTAAGTTAAGTCTGCCTGATCTGTACCAAGCAACCAAAGGATGAGCACAGGTTAATTTAAAGTGTGTATCTAGCTTAGCCTGACTAGGACTGTGGTCCCTAATTAGACAGGGTGCAAACCTCTGCCAAGTAGAGACCCAGTTTCTAACAGTTACCTATGCGTCAATGTATGTCAAAATGCACCACAGAATCAGGCAAAATGAAAATGGTGCATTTTTCTGAACTACTATGGAAAACTGCAGGAAAATCTTTAAAGGAAATCTTACTTAGTAAGTTCTCAAAAAAGATTGAAGGTGGAATCATTCTGAAAAAAGGCGGCGCACAATTAAAAATATTGTATCCATTGTCCCGCTAAATAGTATAACATGTCACAGTTTACCTCTGCTATATAATTGTAGCTGAGAGCTCAACAGGCAACTGTTCAAGAACCTTTTACATCACAGAGAACCCTCACATCCTCTAAGAAAGCAAAGGAAATATAAGAAAAATTGTCATTTCTTGTAAAAGATATAATCAAGTGTTACATGCATGGGGACATGTCAACTTAACAGAAACGTCTTGGGGAAAAAGAGAAGTGAGAAGGCATAGAACGTGGAGTCCTTCTTCCTGGACCCCTGCAATGGAAGGTTCTAGGTGCCTGAGGAATAAAAGGAATTAGGCTCAACAACATTTTACCAATTACAGTGTAACCCATTTGGTCACAAGGTAAACCTCAGAGTCGATTGATGGGATTAAGTATAGACTTATTTATCAATTCAAAGCCAAACGGATATAAATCGCAAAAAAATAGTATAAAATACAGAATCACTATAGGATATCCTAAGTGAAGGATGAAGATCCTCATTAACAGAAAAACATATGAGGAATTAAGTAGCCACAGTACACAGAATAAGAAATGCAGTCTGATATGTTGAGCGAATGTTGCCTATACAAGAGGTTGTCTAAGAAGGCCTACTAAACTCTATTCTAACTTGGAATCAGTGAAACCCTATTAAATCAGGGTAGCAGAGTAAGGGGTCAGTATAGCAGAAGGTAAAGTATATTGGTTACTGTTAGACCTGGCACCATGGTGTTGGTCTCCCCTGCATTTTTTGCCTTTGCCTCATGTGTTTTTCCTGTGTGTTGGACTCCGTTTTACTGGTCTAGATGCTTTGGGCACTTTGCCAATGCTGTTCAGTGTCAAAGTGTGAGTGCTCCCTTTGTGAATTGTTGGTATGGATTAGTGATTACATAATTGGCATTTTTGATTTACTTGTCAGACCCTAGTACAGTGCACTGTGTGTGCCCACGGCCTGTAAATCAAATGCTGCTAGTGGGCTGCAGCACTGATTGTGCCACCCACAGAAGCAGCCTGTAAAATGTAACTTAGGCCTGCCATTGTGATCCTGTGTGCAGTCTAGTACTGCCATGTCGACTTACCAAGTGTAACCTTTTGCCAGTCCCTAAACCTTCCTTTTCTATATATTAGTCACCCCTAAGGTAGGCCCAAGGTACCCCTTTGGGTAGGGTGCAATGTATGTGGAAGGTAGGACATGCCCTAGTATGTGTGGCATGTCCTGATATTGAATTACTGTCAATTTAGTTTTTCACTAACACAAGGCTACCTGTTCCCATAGGACGAAAGGGGAGTGTGTTTATAACATCTTATAAACATAACTGGCCCTGGGAAAGTAGGTATTTTCTTGCTTAACCATCCAGTGTACTTCTGCTAGGTTTGTGTATTGCATGTCTGGCTTTTGGGTGACAGGGGCTGGAGAGGGGCAGTGGCTCCAGAGAGCCTGATGAGTCAGGGCTGGGCTGAATAGACCTGGGCTGCATTTATTGTATGGGTATGAGATTCCCTTTCACCTGAATGGGCCTGGTCTGCCTTCAACAATGCTGTCTCCACCTCCTGCCAGGAAACTGCACCAGTGAGGACAGAACTGGTATTGGCTGGTTGCAGACCTTCACTGCCTTCAGAGAACAATGGAGTTGAGTGTATAAAAAGAGGGTCCAAGACCCTAGATTTCGAGATCACTTCTCAGAATCAAGAGGAACTTTGCCAAGGAGAAGAGCCAGAAAAGCTGAGGAGGTGCACCTGTGATGTTTGCTGTCTGTGTTTGGCCTGCAGTGGCTAATTGCTGCCAAGGAAAGGAGAAAGGACTTTACTGCTTGCTTTGTCTCCCTGCTTTAAGAGAAGATCTCCAAAGGTTTGAACTGAGCTTGCCCTCTGTTCTAGAGGTCTCAGGAATGGCAAAGACCTCACCGTGTCTGTGGACACTGTCTCTGATTGTCTCCGCAGAAGAAAAGAGTAACTGACTCTGTTATCGGGTCGGTCGCATGATTCCATGTCCTGAAAGCACCATTGAGAGCCACGCCTCACTTCGCAATGAGACCCTGGTCTTACCGACTCTGTCAATGAGCAACTGCTTGAACCATGTCCTGTGTGCACAGCACTCTGCAAGGCTTCACTACACGATGCAAGGGCATCACCGACTCTATCGCTGCCTGACCCGAACATCGATCAACTCCGTCACTGCACCATGACCTGCCACACCACAGGGAGCATCGTCTCACCCTTTAATGCAAGCCCTGGTCTCACCAATTCCGTCAACGAGCCGCTGCCTGCACCGAATCGTGAGGACATTGTCTGCCGCAATGCTCCGTTTCGATGTTTGCCCCGACCGACTCACACCGACATGTTGGTTACAACAACAAAGGTACTGTGTCCGAGTCTGTCGACGCTTTAGCTGACCCATATTGACATGGTCGGCTGACATTGTTAGACTCTGTGGTATTCAGTATCGCGGAGTCGGAAGAACTGTGTTTTATTATTTTGCACAGGTACTATTTTTCAAGAGTATATATGTTGGATTTTTATCGTTTTTGGTCCTGTTGGTTTAGATAAAGATGTATTATTTTTCTAAAGTGGTGTGGTGTCCATTTGTAGTGTTTTCACTGTATTACTGTATGTGTTCACAAATGCTTTACACACTGTCTCTGAGATAAGCCTGTCTGCACGTGCTAAGCTACCAAGGGGATGAGCAGGGGTTATTTTAGGAGTGTATTCCCCTTACCCTAACTAGATGACTAGAAGCAAGGGCCCCTATTTGGACAAACGTACCAACCTCTGCCAACTAGAGAACCCCACTTCTAACATTGGTGGGTAGCATTGAGGATCCTGGACTTGCATTTGTGATTTACATACAGTGATTGTTGTACACTACTAGCATAGTGGAGACAATTACATGACCACATACATTTACTGAACTTTTTCCTTGGATTGTTTTTTCTGCAAAGTAAAGAACTACCAATTTTGTCATCATGACCAAGCTAGCATCCATTGCATCCATTGATATTGAATTTGAAGAAGATAGGGTGCAAACCGACAATGTGTCTCAACTGAAAGCTATCTGCAAGAAATGTAAACTCTCTGTCAAAAGCCTCCGCAGAAAGGATGAATACCAAAAGGCCCTGAGGGCCTGGTTTGGAATCCAGAAATACCAGTGGGCAGGATGAGAAGACTCAGGTGGAGGCAGAGAATGTGGAGAAGCAACAGGAGGGGCAATTGAATCTGCCAGGAGAGAGGGTACCTTCCATGGATGGCTGTAGTGTTTCTCAAAGGGGCCTCTCTCCAGAGGAGTGGGGGTTCAGAGAGAGAGATAGGGTGCATGAGAGGGAGCTTGCTAAGCTCAGGCTGTGGAAGGAGGGTGACATAAAGAATAAGAATTTGGAGTTGGAAAAGAAGAAATTGCCACGGAGGAAAAGATTATGCTTTTAGAGCATGAGAGAGGTTTGAGGAAGACAGTGGTGTGTCCATGATGTTGACACTGGGGACAGTCCTCCTGTATAGCACACAATTTACAGAGTGACTGACAGGATCATGGCTTGCATCAAGGAGGAGATTTCCAAGATGTTAGCGCTTGGGGTGATTGAGTCCTCAAACAGCCCTTTGGACAGCCCTTTCTTGATCTTGGTCCCAAAGGCTATTGCACCCGGTGCCACGCCAGAACTCTGGTTCTGTGGGGACTACAGATGGCTCAATTCGGGCGGCACCAGGACTGATGCGCACCCCATTCCCAAGGCTGATGATCTCATTGATCGGTTGGAAGCTGCCCGGTACCTCAGTTCGTTTGACTTAACGTCTGGGTACTGGCAGATTGCCTTAACTGATGGGGCAAAGGAGAGGTCAGCATTAATAACACCAGAGGGGCACTACCAATTCCGAGTGATGCCCTTTCGGTTGAAGAATGCCCCAGCCACCTTTCAGAGGTTGGTGAACCAAGTGTTGGCTGGGCTGGAGGATTTCAGTGCTGTCTACCTGGATGACATTGCAGTGTTCAGTGACCCTTGGGAGGAATATCTGCAACACCTCTGGGAAGTGTTGAAGGCTCTGCAGAGGACAGGCCTCATGATTAAGGTGAGTAAGTGCCAGATCGGGCTGAGTTTTTGGGTGTACTTGGGACACCAGGTGGGGAGCGGCCAGGTGGTGCCCCTATATCCCAAGATTGATACCATTCTAGCTTCAGAACCCTCCAAGACCCAGACAGAGGTGAGAGCCTTTTTAGGACTCTCAAGAGATTTGTCAAGGGGTATTAAGCAAAAAAACAGTGGTTTTTGTGGACACTCAATGTTGATATTACAATATATATATCAATGCAATGGCAGTTAAATGGGGGTACATAAATGTCAGAGAACAAAGGGACTTATAACATAGAGTGTATAAAGAAACAAGCTGTTTTATATATGAAAATTCACATTTGATATAGATTTTCAGTGCGGAGTGAAAAAAGTGAAAAAAGTCCCAAGTGAAAAAAGGTGAAACCTATGAGTATCAATTGTAACTTTTGTGACATAAGAACAAGGTTCAAATGTTGTTACAGAAACGACCATCCAATGGATACACAATATATGTTATCAGCCTCCTAGTATAATAGTAGGGACTGGGAATTGTTTTGCTTCAAGTTGTCAGCTTGCAACTGAGAGCACACATAACAATCTCTCACATTCATAGTGTCAATATGGACATACATCAATCTAAAATAAGCATTTGAAGCATTAACTCCTCGTGATACAACTGTGTGCAGTTTCCTAACCCCACACAACTGTAAACTATTATCACCAGGATGTGGTTTGGTATGGGCCTAACCTCTACTGACTTATATGTAGCTGGATATAATCCTATGAGCACAATGATTAATACAATTACAGCTATTAGTATGCCTGCTATAATGTATCTAAATCTATTGTATTAGCGTTGGCTTCCATTTCTTGGATAGAATCTAAACCATTGGGTGAAATGCAGCAGCTACAAATCTTTTCTGTTGGTTTCCTCCTGTGCAAGCAGCAAAACCAAGCTCAAATGATGTTCAGCAAAATTATGTATAAAGTTTTTGTAATTCTTCTTTCTTCCCTACAAAGACTGTTTAAAGTCTCAAATAATAAATTGTTCAAGTTGACCAACAAGCAGTACCAGAATGAAGTGCTAAAGTTCCTCAACTAGCACAGGGAACTCATTTGCATCCAAGAGAGGAAACTCAGACACAGCCAGGTAAAGGTGTCTCATGGCACTCAATTTTACTAACAAAGAAATCAAACTGAAGATAAAGTTCTGGAATTGACAGTTGAATTTTCACAATGACTCCAGAATTCCAAGAGCTTGTTTTCTGTGTCATTTGCAAGGAAGTAAGTTCATTCAGGAAAAGGGCACCTTTAACAGGGCACTCTTGCTCACTTTGGCCTACGGAGTGCGTTACCCTCTCCTTCTCTGTCACACAGATCAGAATCCTCAGTATTCTCTGGGATGACTGGGAAGTTACCTTCTCCCTGCTGTACCAGCCTCCCCCTCTCTTGCCTTTTTAGCCAGTGGTTTCCTGCAGCCGCTTACGGTTCTACAGCACTAGGCCCTTCGTCGGGTTCAAGTCTGGTTCAGTTACAACCACAATCAAGTGCTGTTTCAGATTCTTGCTGGTTCCCAACAGCTTGACTAACTGCTCCCATGACCTCTCAACTACCACTGGCACTTCTGAGAGAGGTGCTGTTTTATCATCAAGGGGACATGGAACCTGGTGAGTGTGAGCAGCATGCACCCAGTTGGGGACACCTCCACACTTCACAAACAAGGCTCCAAACCACTCTTCAGGACATGTTTCTTCACCAGGACCCAGTCATGGCACTGCTCCTGGTGAGGCTGGTCTTTGACACCTTCAACCTGATGAGACACAGAATGCACCATATCAGCCAGTCCTTTGAAGTAATCAAGTATCAGATCATCAGTAATGTCCACATCGCATGTGCAGGAACAGCTGGAACCTCATTACCCTAACCGGGATGATCTCATGGGGGATAATCCTGTCCTTCAATCAGGTGTGCTGCAAAGACTTATCAACACAAGCAGCAACATATCAGGCCATTTAAAAGATGTGGAAGCACACACTTTTGCAAGCCTAAATTTCAGAGTCCTATTGACCTGCTCCTCCAGACCAAATCCTCAGGTCTGTATCTTCAATGCAGTCTCTGTTCAACTTGTAAAGCAGCGCACATCATCCTCAGGATTTCATTATTAATGTGTGTGCCTCAGTCAGATTCCAAAGAAGTCAGGAAGCCAAATCTGGGTATTAACACTGTCAACTTTTTTGCTATTGTGAGACTATCTTTCCTTTTTGTGTGGATATGTCTCCACCCATCATGAAAAGTTACACACAACAACCAAAACGTACCTCAAACCATTGCATACAGGCATCTGAATAAAGTCCAACTGCATCTAATTTAAAGGACCTCCTGACCTCCCTATGTGACTCAATGTTACTGCTGTTCCATTTCCCACATGAATCTGTTGACGGACAACACATCTGTGGCACAATGCCTCAGTCATCAACCTAAACCTTGAATTAAAGCAAGTCTGTCAAATCAAACGCACCATTGCATCCATTCCCATATGAGTAGGACCACGATAAGGTCTAGCCATCGGGGGTAAAAGGCTGTTAGACAACACTGGTCGCCCTGAAACCCAAATCACATCCTCATCTCTCTTGATACACTTGTGTTGACCCAACTCTGCTGTTCCACTTCTGATACTTCTTTCTGTAACCTCTTGACTTCATCCCAAGTATCAATTGTAGTTAACAAAAGGCTGTAGTTGGTCTCATCTGTTCCCTCGTTTCTATACTCTCCAATAAAGGTACCAATGTAAGCACAGTATCTGGTGACTATGTTGGCTTATCTGTTGCCAATGATCACATCATTATCCCCCTTACAATGCTCCACACACTTAAAGAAAACATCTGTAATGCTTCAAGGAGTTTTCAGATGTGTTCCCAATTTTGAATCGGCAAGCCCGAGGAGGTCATGAACCCCATCTAAGACCATAGCGTGGAAACACCAGTCCACCTTTTTCTATTCTATTCTATTCTATTCTATTAGCACTTAAAGAGCACACTTAGGCATCCCAGCGCTGTTAGTGCTGCTCTGTAGAATTTACAAAGACCGCCCAAAGGATTTACAAGAACATATTCTGGGAGAGCCGGGTTTTTAGTGATTTGGGGAAGGGAAGTTCAATAGAACGAAGAGAGGTGGGGAGGCTATTCCACAATTTCGCAGAAAATGGACCCTCCTCCACATTTTCCTCACCTGATGATCGGGATCATAGCCAAATGGGCATTAGAGGAGTGCAGCGATCTGCCCAGTTAATAAGGCAAAGAGCGAGAGATTAGTGGCCCTTTATTAAAAAGTGCCCTATGGGTGATGCAAAGCACCTTAAATTTGAAACTCTCTACCACCGGAAGTCAATGGAGGAGGTGAAGGGTTTGTCACGCATATTGATTTCTTGGTATATTATACAGGACTCATACAGCAGAGTTCTGAACCATTTGTAATTTCTTTCCGTTTCTTTGGGCTCTCCAGATAAAGTGAATTACAGTAGTCCAGGTGAAAGAGGAGTAGCATTTGGACTACCAATCTCTTTGATAAAAAGAAAGGATGGAATTAACTTTGAGCAGCATCTTCAATATGCTGTAGCAGGTGGCAACTGATTTAATGGCTTGGGTGTAGAATTTAAGAGACTCATCCAGCCACATTCCTAGGCTCTTACTGGCACATGCATCAACGTAGACTTTTGTGATTACTTAATTGCGATTATTAAGGAATCGCAAATGAGGAATCGCAAAAACCTATGCATGTAGGAATCGCTATAAAAATAGCGATTCCTACACATTCCTTAATTGCAACCCGCAAATTGCGAGTCGCAATCAAGGAATGCCGTCCCATTCATTCCTTTGGGCCTCCAGGCCCATAGGAATGAATTGGAGATTGCATGAGCAATTTGCGAGTACCAGTAGGTACTCGCAAATTGCTCATGCAATTTCAAGGGTGCAAGGGTGTCAAAATGACACCCTGTTGCACCCCGAAATTGATCTGTGCACATATGTTGCACACACACATGCCCTAAGGATACGTGTGTGTGCAACATGAAACTTTGAAAAATGCACAAAAGTTGATTTTTCAAAGTTATTGCAAATTACCATGAAGTTCAACTTCATGGTAATTTGCACTCCCTATTAGCGAAATCGCTAATTGTTTTACTTTAAAGCATTGCATTTAAGGAATCTCAATTTGGGATTCCTTAAATGCAATCGCAATTTAAGTAATCGCAAATTAGAGATTCCTTAAATTGCGATTTTTGCATTTTGGGATGATGCATGATGATTCTGGGAATCTGCCCGTTTTCGACCGGTTTTTGCTTTGATGCATGTGGGCCTTAATGACTAGTTTAGGTGCAGGATTAGGACCCAAGTGGCTTGGCCAGCCCAGGCGTACAATTGAGTCAGGGTTATTGCCCAAGAGCATCAGATCTGTTTTCTCCCCATTTAATTTGAGGCACAAGTTCTCCATCCACTTAGCAACCTTCTCTAGACAAGGACCTAGAGAAGAGGAGGCAAGGCCATCGGTCTGTGACAGTGAAAAGACAAGCTGTATATCATTTGCCTACAAAATCACTGAAATCCAATAAAGGAGAGCAATGTCCACCAATGGTCTCATATATAAGTTAAAAAGGGTGAGTCTCAACGATGAGGCACGGGGAATTCCGCATATGAGATGGAGTCTCTCTGAAGTACAATCTTCTTAAAAAAACTGAAAAGCTCTATCTTTCAATAAAGACTTAAGCAAGGCTAAGAATGATCCACCAATTTCAGCACTTCGTATTCTCTCTGCACGCATATTATGGCTTACGCTTTTGACAGCTGAGCTAAGATCTAGGAGGATGATTGCAGCTGAGCCTTCCCAATCTAGCAGCCTTTTGGCCTCATCCACCACTGCCAATAAGGCTGTCTCAGTCCCATGATATGGACAAAAACCTGTCTGCAGAGAGTGCAAAATATCATGGTTCTCAAGGACCTCTGAAAGACCCTGATTAGTATGTTTTTCCTAATGTTTACTTATCCCTCACAGAAGACATGTTGGGCTGTAATTTGCGGGGTCAAATGAATCCAGGTTTGGGTTTTTAAAAGTGCCTTAACCATGCTGTGTTTCCACGCCACTGGGAAAATGCCTGAGGTTATTGAGATTTGCCAGTTTGAGCAGGGTGAGTAGAATTACCTCTACTCCTTTGGCCAACAAACAGGGAGGGACCACATGCCTGGGGAAGCTCGATATTCTGAGCGATCTTGTGCCCTTATGTAAGCCAAATGTGTAGACCTTTATTTATTTCCATATAATGATCTGTGGTATCTTGGGGTGGTGCTTCTTCTCCCTCCCCAACAAGTATCATCACATCTCCTCTGAGCAGATCTGGTATGACCTTAAAACATTTAGTTTTCACATTTCACAAAATTAAACATTGGGCAATCCAAAAGCTTAAGGCCTTTGGTCAACTTCAGTATGGCAAGCATTTCAATACACGTCCTAAATACATGATAACAGATAAGTATACAGTTATAATACAGACCTAGAGCATTATTTAAATGAATACATATCCAATATTAGTAAAATTACTTAAAGAAATGCGTGAACATATAAAGAATTCAATATTATTGTAACCACACAGTTGTAAATATATGTGGGAACGGCAACTTGTTGTTACTGTAAAGGGAGCATTATTATACACACTCATATAAATTTCTAGATTGCACAGTAGGTGTACTTTCTGTCTCTGTTGAAGTGCACTACATTGCGCTAATAATGTTACATCATACAAGAGAATGAGGCCATATCTACACATATATGTGGCCTAATTAAACATGAAAGGGTGGGGCCAGAATCACACTGCTCCACAAGTAAATGCAAATGCCTTTTGAAAGTCAAGAGATATGTTTGAAAGTCAGATAAAGCTCAGTTGGCTCTACAACTTCAGTTTAAGATCGAGTAAAAAGTGACATTTTGAACATGTTTAAAAAACGTGTGAAACCTCAAAGGAACATTTGAAAAGTTAAATCTAAAGGTTATTTGAACACAAAATATTAGAAGACTACAATTGTTGAACGAAGGTAACATGTGTTGGCAATTTTCCACCAAAACTCAAATTGATGAACATTTATCATGAGTCAATGTGATTCAAATGATTTTGGCAAGATGATTGTAATTCCAGCAACTCTCAGCTAAATGAATAAAGTGCTATCTGTAAGCAAAAGCGTAAAACATGACTTACAACTGCTTGGACTGTTCTTAAGGTAAAAAAAAAGTAAGATCATTGACAAGGAATGTAATTGTTATGAAATTTGAATAGGCAAGGATTGTAATTGTGGTGTGTTTCTTTACAGTGAGAACAGTAAAGAGAAATAAGACAGCATGGCTAAATTGTCCAATTGGGCAATATTTTATAGATGAGAGAAAGCAGACAGTCTTGCGAGCCATCCACTGAACTTCTCTCTTGAGCTTCTATCTATTCAAAATTCCAAACCCCCATTCATCACCCAATAGCACGAGCATGCCATGGTAGCTTTGATGGGTGAGGTTGGGCGGAGGACTAACCATGTGCATCACTGCCACTGGGAGGAAAAACCACAGGTCAGGTAATTTAAGTGGAAACATTTATGTTGGTGTTGAATCATATAGATTAATCGTAGTGTATCCAATTTGGATAGAGTTCTGACGTCACACCATAATACAGATTCCTTTAACAGTGGTAAGCAGGATGTCAGCAGGTGCACCGACTGCACTACATATTTAATAAAACACAGGATGTTCACCCTCTGGAGCTGCCCCAATGGAGGGAAGTATGAATGCCTTACCCCCATCCCTCCTCCCCCCTCCCAAGGTTTCCCCTAGTGGTCACCCTGCAGGTGGTTGAAATCACACTCTGCAACCAACTGTGGAGTTATCCCTGCCCCTACCTCAGTGGGATATTTGTCCCCTCTACATTGAAAGATTAACCAGCGGTGTCCAACTTTGTAGTTCTGGATAGGGAGAGTCCAATCTTCACACAGACAAGGGTCCTGGATTTTCCAGCCACCACTTGGGGGTTATTACTCAAACCCCCAGAAGTCACCACCAGGGTCCAGAGAAAATCCAGTTGCGGGACCAGGCTTGGCAGTTCGGTTTGGACTGTTCCTGTGAGGCACAGGGTCAAGACTGATTTGCATATGGCTGGGTCCAAACTGCGGTGGCGTAGTGGGCAAAATAACAATAGATGTATCCCAGATCTCTTGAGTCGGAGCGAATGGTTGAATCGTTCAGCATTCCTTCCATCATTTGTTGCAGTTACACTTTTGCCCTAAGTAGGACGGGTATGCCCAGATGTGGGTCCATTGCTCAATGTGCCACTGGATTCAAGCTAGCCTGGCTGATGAAGGGTGACATACCCTGAAACTGGTCCAAGGATGCTAGTTTCTGTTCCAGGGAGGACCTGGTTTGGCAGTTCGGTCTGGACTATTCCCATGCGGCACAAGGTCAAGACTGATTTTCATATGGCTGTGTCCAAACTGGGGTGACGCAGTGGGCAAAAGAACAATGGATGTAACCCAGATTTCTTGAGTGCAGGAGATTGTTTGAATCATTCAGCATTCCGTCCATCATTTGTTGCAGTTGCACTTTCAGCTAACCACAGCCAGTGCAGGACAGGTTGCCACTGCATGTATGAAAATGCAGAATTGAAAATGCAAACTCTATGGCGAAATCTACCATTTGAAAGGAGCTTGCTTTAGCCTGTTCTGTACATTCACTGTAAATTCAAATCTTCACTGATCTACAGACAGAACATTTTCAGTGGGTGTCTGATTATCCTAAGTAAACACACTTTTAGTATAAAACACCAACATAGGCGATAAAAATCATTAGACTTAGCAAATCAGCGAACAAGACATTTAAAAGGTTTGTCATTTTGCCTCAGAAAGTGCCACTAAGCAGGTCTTCCTACCGCGCAGTGGCATGTGGGAATGGGGCTGTAAACCGGCCACAAAAGTGCTAAGCAGCTTTGACAAATAGACCTTTGCGTATTGTGAGTGGAAAAAGAGTTCTTCTGTGGGAATATACTGCAGTATATCTTAGAAGTCCTGTCAAAGCAGTATTTTCCTATATACAGAAGCTGTCTACCATATCACAATCAATAGTCAGGTTTACCTGTAAATCTTCTGTTTTGGAACGGAGTGCCCTGTGTTCTGCAAACATTTTCTAGAAATTTGTATGGTCTGCAGGCTGGGCTTGATTCATAAAGGGAAGTTACACATTTGAGTAATTTTACAGTTTGTAGTAAGTTTACTACTTTTGATATTCAGAAACTCTGGGGCTGATTCACAAAGGTACATTTACACTTTTGTGTAAGTTTACTATTTTTTTGCTATTCACAGAAGGGGCAGAGAACTCTGCACATAAAAAGATAGGACAGGCCTATCTTTTTTATGTGGGTACTTTTGAGTCCCGACTGCAGAGTCTCCCCAGCCTTAAACTTACTGTTAACTTTTCTCAGCACATTTAAACAGAAGTGTTAGTTTACCTTTGTGAATCAGGCCCTCTGAGTATAAACATTCTACAAAAGTGTAAGTTACATGTCTCTAAACCCAGAGTAATGCAATTGGTTTACTCTTGTGTGGGTGAGTGATGTCCCTCCCTAAACCCTTGCCTTACCATTACTAAACGTGTTTTACTCCCCCCTAATAAAATCCCCAATTAGTAGTAAGGCTGCCCCTTTTACCACTGCCTCCCCTGTGCCCCTCCCACATTTCCTACTAAAAACTGTACTCACATGTGCTGAGACTCTGCAGTCGGTTAGAGAACTCCACACATACAACTATAGGCAAAACGTGCAGTTTGTAGCACATTTTGTAGTGTGTTTTATAGTTCTCAAAAATGTATTACAAAGTGCAGTTTGTGAATCACGCCCTTGATATCTGTGAAAGAGAAAAATATTGATATCTGTACCAAAGGACACATAAAAGGGCACCGCCTACTGACCTGTCAGTCCACTGCGCCCTATCAGTATGAGCACAGGAATTCCCCTCCATAGCAACAGATTTATACAAGTCTAGTTTTCAGAACATTTAAGTCTGCAAATCGAATATAGGACCATCATCCTACCTAACAATATCTATGAAACCACATGTTCCTAAACCACTGATGTATGTTCCAGAGACAATGCTAATCACTACCTCCTTAAAGCAATTAACCCGATGTAGAGCCTGTTCAATGTCTGACATTGTCAGAAAACTAACCCTCTCCAACAAATTATCTATCAAACAAAGATAGCGATATTCCATTTCTGACAATTGCAGTGAAACAGTACCATTCTCCCATCAGAATCACAAAGTGCTCTGCCCACATGTCAATGTCAACGAAACCAATACAGAATCTTTCTCAATGCCTAATAGTACCTCTGCAACCCTTCCAAGTGCCATGCATGTGGAGTCTGAGTAACACATTTCGCGACTTTTTCCTGCATCATCGCATTACTGGAGACCAGGCAAGTAAATCAACTGAGATCAGCCAATAAGATAGCATGCACTCTATTAGTTTAAGTGCATAAAATAAAGTATGGGAACTGTGATCCTGTGTGCAGTGGGGGCAGGGCGAGTGTGTAAGGGGGAGGGACAGAGGTGTGGCTAACAGTAACAAAATATTCTATAGCTAGTTTTCTGGCCTTTTACCCTCCGGTAAATCCATATAAAATAAAACACGCACACCGTAAATGGAAAATAAATGCAAGTTAATGTAATGTTTCTGTACTGCACTCTATTATATTATGAAAGCTCAACTGCAATCACAGCAGATGCCTGTATGTTTAACCACAGAGTCACAGAACTGAATCCTGCTTGCTGCAGTTGGAAGTAGTGATGTGTGCATTTATACTTCTACAAGGCCCCAGCCAGCGAATGAAAGCACTGTGAATATGCAACTCATTGCTTTGAATATTTATTGCAGAACAGTATAATTTAGGCTGCTGTGAGATTATTAGTTGGAGTGAATGGTAGTCCCAAATTTCTCAGAATTTTAGGAGAAATACACTTTGACACAGCAAAGGGTCCGATGACCTCATGGACAGCATTTGGGGATCAAAACTCACTCCAGCAGAAGCCCAAAGCAACTCTAGTTGGAATTGATCAACTGAGCTCTTCAGGAAAGGGGCTTCTAGTTACTTGTTGTAGCTTAACAGGAGGTCTGCCATCAACACTTGGAGACCACTTCTTTGTTCTAGGTATAAGTAGGAGCAGGTCCAACCTCGCAGGTCTCCTCACAGGTCTCAACAGCAGGTGTAGTCCCTCTTCTGCCTACCACGGGTCCAGTAGTGTTCTAAAGAAGGTACCCAGAGGTGCCACATTTATACCTGGCACGCTGACTCCTGGTCCCTCCCTAACAAATATGGAACAGGTTCACAGGGGTAACCGTATCCTCTTTTGCAGTAGTTCCCTACTGCGATCAGCCAATATAAGATCATGCTCTAAAACTAAAGGGACCAGCGAGAGACTATGTAGTCTGCACCTAAATCACCAATCCTATCAAGAATAATGTCCTGTGTAGAATTCTTCCAGTAACTGCAGCTGTTTGTGCCACTGTCCAGCAGATCCATAAACTTACGGGAAAAAGAAGGGGCACCAGAAAAGAGTCCAATTCCAAATATGAGTTTCAAAGTATCTCTTTATTCTTTTTTTCTCCAAAATAGAAAATGTTAAAATCCATCCAACGCATTTGGTTCCATATACACCTGGAATTTCATCAGGACTTTGAGCCGTAGGCAGCGATGTATTTATGGTAGTAGTGTTACTCATTATTACATCAGTATGATATTCCATAAAGGTTTCTCCACACTAATTCATCAAATTGTGTATTGACATATGGTTAATGCCGGATGAGTTCATCATTTCCCATATTTGTTACCCTGATAAGCCTCCATATTTCATTTCAGCTGCGGTCTGGAAAATATTGTAAAATATCTAGAGGTTGAAATACGTTAAAAAGAGCATATGGAAACTATTATCCTGAATGCAGTGGGAGGATGAGGAGTGTGTTTTAGGGCGTGGCCAGGGATGTGGCTGGATTTAACAAAATATTCTGCAACCAGTTTGTTGGCCTTTCACCTTCAAGTAAATGCATATAAAATAAAACACACACAAACTAAATGGAAAATAAGTGCAAGTTAATGTAATGTTTCTGAAATGCCCTCTATTTTGTTATGAAAGCTCAATCCCAGCACACATTGGTGTTTTTAACCATAGTGTCACATTACTGAATCCTGCATGTTGTGGTTAGAAATAGTAATATGTGCATTTACATTGCTACAAGGCCCCAAACTGTGAATGAAAGCACTGTGAATATCCGACGCGTTACTTTAAACATGTATTACGCACAGTATAAAATAGAATGCTGTTACAAAGTGAATTATTCGTTGGAGTGGATAGTAGTTTACCACAAATAATAATGTCACTATTCTTGTTAGCTCAAGTAAAGATTTCAGTAATTCATTTCATTCATTTATTCTTTATTTCGGTTAAAAATAACCATAAAAGATGACACAAAACAATATAATTATTTCCAGAATACATCCTATGAGAATTAAAATACAATGCTACATATTTCATTATAGGGCAAACTAAGATCCAACCAACCAATTAGACGATGTTCTAGTGGTATTTACAAGTCCATAAGTGTTAAATAAGTAAAAAATATTAATAAAAAACAGATTTGAGGAACAACTCTTTCAGGACAACCTTAAAAAGAATACCTATATAAATAAATACCAATAAAATACAATGTATTACAAAGGATATTCTCTTAAAACAAACTTTTTACATGATATATAAAAAATATATATATTTCATTTATTCTAGTAAAGTGCACGTGCCTAATTCATACTAACTTTCCATTCACTTTCTCAGCCTAGAGTTTCAGACCTTCCCTTTTCCTTATTAAGCTCACACCAAACAGATATCGACTGACACTAAAAACCACAGGCTGTCTAGTGTCGGAACGTAATAGTCTTTCTGCTTCAAGGCAAGATCTAGTACCAAGCAAACGTCAAATAGGTTTTATCCATTTATTCCTACAGTGCGCATAGGCCGGACAGAAGAACAACAGGTGTGCCTCATTCTCCATCATACCTAAATCACATGAGAAACATCTATCCCCTTCGTCCTTGCCCAGATTTCAGTAATTTAAACTAAAACTCATTCCCTGGTAGCTATGAAACAGAGCAAACAAGCTAACTGTTGGACCTGGCCCTTTTTGCAGGGTCTTCCCCAGACTTTTTATTTCTGTTGCTTAACCCATTTTTGTTGGTAATCGGACTCTGTGCACATTTTCTCTGCTAACCAGTGGTAGAGTGTTTGTGAGCTCTCCCCAAAACAAGGTAACATTGATTTACACCTAATAGGCACATTAAATGTACCTGTACGTCCCTAGTAAATGATACTACATGTACCGCAGGCCTGTAATTTAAATGCTACTGGTGGGACTGCAATACTAATTGTGCCCCCATAACAGTAGACTTTTAAAACATCTCAGGTCTGCCGCTGCAGTCTGATGTGAACAGAAGTCTTTTGCCAGGCCTGCACCTTCCTTTTTAATACATCTAAGTCACCCTTAAGGGATGCCCTAAATGTTCATGGGGCATGGTGCCTTCTATTTAGAAAGTAGAACATTTATACATGCCCTGGAAGTGAAACATTCCGAAACGTACTTGTCACTGCTGTAAGGCCTATCTCTCCCATTGACTAACATGTGGTTACATTATTATTTTTAAGAAATCATAATTTTTGATTGGGAGCTGATAGAGATATAGTGTTTAGACTCAAATTAATTGTAATTTTTAATCTCTTTAATATTAAAGTATGAAGAGATGGCATATTCTTGTCCTAACCATTTCTGCGTTTTGTCAGTATCCTGGTATACAGGACTGTAAATGGCTCTGCTGTTGCAGGATGGCTTTGGGGTGGAGTAGTTCCCCCCTCCCCCTTACATTTCAAAGGAGCTTGCTCCAAGCAAACACTAAGCAACTGGCCACTAGCCTTTTATCATTTCCGACTTCTTGGAGCCTTGACCGGGGAAGGTGGAGAACTTTCCATAACCAGACTTAGGGCTAGTACAGGGAATCCCCCCACTTCAAAGGCTGGCACCAGGTATAAATACTGGACCTCATGAGCCACTCTTCGGTACATTCCTGGACCTGTGGAGATTATAGAAGAAGTACTGTCTTGTTCCCTAGAGGACTACCCTGCTGATTGAGGTCTGTCTTGTTCCCCAGAGGACTGCCAGTATGAGAGGACTGCCCAGCTGCTTGATATGTTGTGTGACTAACACTTGATATAGTCCAAGGTAGCTCACTCATAACCGAGTATCCCAGCACTGTAACCATTTCAGTGCTGGAATACACCAAAATTGATTGAGGCTTTTCACAGAGCAAGAACAAGCAAAGATGGCTGGCTGGTAATTGCGCTGGGTTATTGTGATAGCGAAATTAATATGAATAGTACAGAAAGCTCAAAGGATAAGGTCTAGGCCATCCATCTACAACCAAATAGGCATGATCAAGTCAATACCTTACAAACATAAATACAGTGTATATCCTGAGCTAACAGAAATAAAGGAGTGTAAATAAACAGTTAACAAGTAGTGTCTCTTCTCTTCTTCTTTTATTTTTGCAGTGATTCTTCTTAAAACACTCTAGCCGTTGCCAACACGTGTTTCGTCTTTGGTGGTAATAAACCACCGACTTCTTCAGGGCTAAAATTAGCTTCAGTTCTTTTTCTTATAACCCAAATAATGATATGTTTGAAAGTGCGATCTCAATAACTCCAAAGTATGTGTTTCCCGGCTCCGTTTAACCGCAATTCAAAATGATATTCCAAGTGTAAGGAGAGATCATATGTTCTTCCAACAGATGGAGTATCGTCTCGTGCAGGAAAGAAAAAAACGCCAGTTTTTTCTTTCCTGCACGAGACGATACTCAGTTAAACGGAGCCGGGAAAAAAATAAAAGAAGAGAATAGACACTACTTGTTAACTGTTTATTTACACTGTATTTAGGCTTTTCACAGAGGCCTGCCCTACACTGCTCTCTAAAAAGGAAGGCTGAACCTGCTCACTTCACCCCAGGCTACCTCAGTGACTCTATGTGTTACATGGTTGACATCCTATTCTGAGTTACATAGATACAACAAGTTCCAGAGGCCTCCCTTCAACTGCCCAGTTGACCTGCTGCACTGGACCTGTCTGGAGCTGTAACTGGGCCTGCCTGACTCCTTCTGGCCTCTGCTAGAGTCAATTTCTGAACCTCAACAGGTGCCTCCACAGGTCCTGGACCCTTGGCTGGCATCAGAGTGCACTCCTCTTCAAGAAAAGAAGAAATCCTGACATTTTTGGCTCTTAGTGACGTGAATGGGTCCATTCATGCCAAGACTCTGCCTCCTGCGATGACCGCCAATGCAAAGCTCTGGTGAACCCATCCCTTTATGTTACAGCGACATCAGCCAACATGAGATATGCACTTCATACTACTGAAACAAGAGTACACAGTGAAAGCCAATGCAAAGCTCCAGCAACAACAGTTCACGATGGCAAGCCTGCTATTTAAGATACAGCGGCAGCTATCCACAGTGGTCTCCCTACTTCTCGCAGCCTCCTCCACCGGAAGTTGAACTCTTCGCACTGGTCTTTGAGAAGTTATCTTTTTCAGCTGGACTAACCTGGTTCCTGTATCTGGCCCTGACTTTGGTCAGGTCAAGTACAACAAGAATACCCTGACTGGAGCTTTGTGCTTTCAGACCCTATACTTACCTAAAACTTTGTAATGTAACATCTCTGGTTCTACTGTTTGGAGTGTTGTCATTTTGGTCTCTGTTGGAAATGGCCCTTTTTACAGGGTTATCCCCAAACTTTTTGCTTCTTCTTCCCTTATTTTTCTGACCTGTGGTTGTTGGCAATAGGACTCTGGGCACTTTACCACTGCTGATCAGTGCTAAAGTGCATATGCTCTCTGTATAAATTGTTATTGTGATTAGTCATCCATGATTGGAATATTTGTTTTACCAGGAAGTCCCTAGTAAAGTGCACTGAGTGTGCCAGGGCTGGTGATTCAAATGCTACTAGTGGGCCTGCAGCACTGATTGTGCCACCCACAGGAGTAGCCCTAAAATGGTGTCTCACGCCTGCCACCGCAGAACCCGTGTTCAGTTGCTAACTGCCATGCTGACTTGACCCGTGTCCACACTGTCCAGGCCTAACCCTTCCCTTTCTGTACACATTGGACACCCCAATGGAAGGTCCGAGGTACCCCCCAGGGCAGGGTGCAGTGTATGTGAAATGTAGAGCATGTAATAGTGTGGTGAGATGCTCTGGTAGTGAATTACAGCCATTTTCATTTTTCACTATTGAAAGGCTATCTTGCCCATAGGCTATAATGGGGAATGTTGTGTATAATGTTTACCTGCATATCTTCCCATAGGAGCAAGATAGGAAATTGAAGTCTGGTATCCCTGAACTCAGAATGTAATAACCCATCTATTAAGAAGGATGGTTTTTAAAAAATATGTTTGAGAACAGCACTTTTCGAAAGTGTCTGTTCTCTTGTCTAACCTTTCTGTGTGCCTCTGCCTGTTTGTGAATTGACTGTCTGGTTTGTGAGTGACAGGGGCTGGGGTGGCTCCAGGAGGCTGGATGGTCAACCCAGTGGTGAATAGAGAGATCTGCATGTAGATGGGAGGGAGGAGTTGCACCTGCGGCCTAAATAGGGCTGTGCCTGCCTTCCACAATGCTGACTCCACCTCCTGTTGGGCGGCTGATGACCCTGCCCCTCTCTCTCAAAGGAAAGAAGGAGTCAAGTAAACAAAGTGCTCCAGGACTGACCAGAACTGGTTTGGACAAGGGCAAATGCCTCTCTGCCTACAGAAATCAAAGGAAATATGGGTATACAAAGGGATACCCAGACCCCTGAACTTTAGATCATCCTGGAATCAAGAAGGAACCTCTGCCAAGGAGAAAGCTGGAAGACTGAAGAGGGAGGAATGTCCTGTTGTGTGTTTGTGGGCTGACCTGCAGTTGCTTTGCTACCAAGGAGAGGGGAAGGACTTTGCTTGTGCTGTGTCCCCTTACTTGAAGAGATCTCCAAGGGCCTCAGGAGAGCTGGCCTCCTATTAAGAAGTCCCAGGAACAAAAGGACTTCACCCCCAGCTCCCCCCCTGAACTCTGCTGAGTCTGCTCTTCCTACAGCGCTTGATCCAATTGTGGGGCCTCTGGAAGTTGTTGCCTGCTGTTTGGGAAACTGGAGAAGGAGAACAGAAGACAATCTGAAATTTTCACGCATCGCTTGCTTGCGGAGCGCATCCCCGACAGTGCGAGGAAATTCCCGCCGCCGCAAAGATCGAGATCGACAAAGCGCCTGTTACCGCTGCAAGAACCGACACATCATTCGCTTGCGAAACGCATTGCCCCGGTGCGGGAAGATTCTTGTCGCTGCGAGTATCGTCGCAGAGCCTGTCGTCGCTGGGTGAGATCGCCGCACCGCTTGCTTGCGGACCGCATCACGTTGCTGTGGACATCGTCGCAGAGCTATCGCATCAAGGGGCCGCGAGAGGAGAAGATCGATGCTGTGCAGCACATCGCCGCCGCACCTGAGATCATCGCCATCCCGAAGATCGTCTCATCGTGCCTGTGCGAGACGCTTCCTACCGAACCGGCGCACTGGAATTCATACAAAGTATTGCATGCCTCCCCAGACAGACTGGATTTGTCGCAAAACACCCGCTGCATCCAGCAGGGCTGTCGCATCACCTCCCCAGGGTCTCAGAAGTGACGCATCGCTTGTTTTTCAATGCTGCTGCTTCCATTTGGAACTTTTGTCGCATCTACAGGTACTTTGGGCTAAACGTGACGCAACTGTGGATTAGGTTGACGCAAAACCTAGAACTCTTTTATAATCATATTCTTGAACTGTGTATGTTGGATTTTTGTCGTTTGGGTCTTGTGTAGTTTAGATAAAGATACTTTATTTTTCTAAACTTGTGTGGAGTCCATTTGTGGTGTTTTCACTGTTACTGTGAGTGTTGGTACAAATACTTTACACATTGCCTTTGATAAGCCTGTCTGCTCGTGCCAAGCTATCAAGGGGGTGAGCAGGGGTTATCTAAAAAGTGTATCCCCCTGACCCTGACTAGAAGCAAGGGTCCCTATTTTGACATTGGTACCTACTTCCTTCAACTAGAGACCCCAGATCTAACAGTCTCATTTTATATATTACAATGTACTCTACGTTCTAAAGTAGTTTGACATTTTTCTTCTGATGTGTATTGACTTTAGTACTGATTCTGTGCTGCATAAATACTTTACACATTGCCTCTAAGTTATGCCTGACTGCTTTTGTAATAAGCTACCGGAGAGTTAAGCACAGCTTAATTTAGTGACTTTTGTGGCTCATCCTGACAAGGGTTGTGGTTGTTGCCTGAGTGGGGTTTCTACCTCCCACAACCAACAGCCCAATTTCTTACATTGGTGTTCAGTGATGGGATCTAGTACTTGTAAATTGTGCAGGGCCACTCAGTGATCTTGTGTAACACTATAATCCCTAAAAATAATCGGACATCACATTCTACTTCTTTTAAAATTCTAATTAGTTGCTGACTTGCTCATTTTCCTTTTTCCAAATATGCCATACCCCACATGCTACATTGGAGTTGGAGCTCAGCAACTTTGATAGCCTCAGCAAGGTAGAGGTGCAAAGGCTTTGCAAGGAGAGAGGGCTGAATGCAGTATGTTTATGACTGCAAAGTTTCCGCACATGAGGCAGAGAATCCTCACTTAAAAATATAAGTAGTCGTAAAGATACTACTCTTAAAATTGTGAATTAAAAAAAGTGTATGTTAACATTTGTGAATCAGGGCCTGAGTTTTTGATAAAACAAGTTCTTCCAAGATATATATTTTTTAGTCAAGACATTCAGGCGGCACCTAGGGCAAGACTATTTTAGTAAGATTCAATTCAAAAGGCTGCAAACTAGAACTCAGCTGGTGACACCGCATCCCCAGGCAGCTTCTTGATTTACCGATGAATCAGGTTGCACACTCTTCATGTCTTTCCTTATAGCAGCCATCCTGATGAGAATGCTTCTTCTTCTTTAGCTGACTGCCTCCCTCATACTTTAAAATGCACAGTCCGTTTCCTTTCATTGAGAGGCACCTCAAGGTCAGAGTTAATTTTTAGGGAAGGGTTTTTTAGTAAAAAATAGGGAAACAGTTTTTGTAATAATTAAAAAAGATTGGGAACATCGATCCCATTAGGTTCCCCCCACTTCAATCAATGATGCTCTGTAAGGTTTTCAAAAGCTTAATTTGGTAAAAACAATGTTCGATTCCCCCAGTTACACAAGGTCAATCAGAAGGCAGGCAGCCCAGCTTCAGTCCCTCATGAATGTCTTTCATTGTAATCCCTGATTTGACCCCACTTCTCCAGCTGCCAGTCATTTGTGGACCGGTTACGTGCAGCCTGACCTCCGAGAATCTCCTTCCTTCTACAGTGCCAGCATCTGTGGCCGCAGTTCATTATGACACAGAGCAAACCATGGCGCAAGTCTGGGGAATAATAGTAAGGGGACAAATTAGTATATTTAATTCAATTATGTCACATGACTTCATAGTGTCAACGCAGTAAGTATGTTAAACCTTCATAATATTCCCCACTTAGAACCGGCCTCTTTGACAAAAACAAACATTTTGCATAATCACAAAAATGTGAAGAGGACATTTTTGGTTTCTTTTACTTTTTTGTAAATAACGTAGATTTTCCACTTTTTAATGGGTAACGAAGCTCTGAAATTGCTGAAAGGGGCATTGTTTTTAAAGAAACGTGTTGAACCTGGCATTACACCTTTAAAATATATTTAGAGAGTAAACAAGTAGCGCTGGGAGTTATAAAGAGGTAAAAGGGTTAATGCTAAGCTCTCTGATGCTCTTTAGATGAGAGATTTAAAGGTGATGCAAGTTGTTGTGAATGCACCTTGAGACCATGTTACACACTTCGGGGCATATTTATGAGAGCCTAGTGTCACCTCTGCACCACACAAAGATACATGCGTGACGCATGGCTCTGAGTCAGATTTATGAAGCCACACAAAGCCACAATGCATGACTTTAAATGGCCTCATAAATCTTGAGTAAGGCAACGCAGCACCAATCACTGCGCCGCATTACTATGCGCAAGGGAGGCATTCCATGGACGTTACGGTGGGTGTTGCCATGCTAACTCTCATGGTTTTTTATGCATTCCGAAATTGGAATGCATCAAAATCTTACGCCTCATCTTTATTTCTCCTCATTTTGTCCTCTTTCTATGCGTGCAGCATTCTTCAGCACACATAGAAGACGAAGGAGGGTGTCCCTTCGAGCACAAAAACAATCCTGGTGACGACACAGGCATCCTTGCACCATGATGCCTGCATTGGTGATAGGCTGCCGTGACGGCACCAGCACAAGTGTAAAGGAAAGTAATGCACCATATTGGATAAATATGGTGCATTCCTTCCCTTTTACTTTTGCGAAGGACAGCGCATCAAGGTGACTTGCTGCACTGCCCTATGCCAAACCCCCATAAATGAGGGCCTAACTGTGGTGCTGAGACACAGGGTAACACTTCTCATCCTCCTTTTGCCTCACGTACGAGAAATTAAGAGGCATATTATCAACAACTAGCGATATTTATCGGTAAATAAGCTTAGCGAATTTTTTTTCATCGCCGGGCATGACCGGATTTTATTGCAGAGATAATGTGCTATTAGCAACGTTTATCTCCAAAGCGATAAAATACCCAGCGATAGCGGCAAAATGCGTGAATATCACTGGAAATCCAGCGATATTCAGGCATTATCGCTAATAGGGACTTAGCCTGAATATCCACCTCCCATTGGATATACAGGCTAAGAACTGGTCTGAGTAGGCGTTAGTTTTCAGCGATATTCGCGCTCAGCGCACATTTTTTCATCACTACGCCTGCATTGATAATAGGCGATAGCAATGTTAGCGACTGCTTTCAGTCGCTAACAGGTTGGGTACGCCCACTTTGCATGTCATTAGCGATAAATATCGCTGACATGCAATGCGGGCCCCAAACCGCTCGCTATCACCTAAAAGCTGTTGCTAACTGATTTTAGCTACAGCTTGCTAATATGGCGATGAAATTATCGCAGCTTTGCGGCTGAAAACGGCCACAAAAGCGGCGATAATTTCATTCTGCCTCCCTTGGTAATATGCCCCTTAGTTCCCTCCCCAAAAAATTGGGGGGATTCCCTACACCTGCCTCCAACTCAATAGGTGGAGTGACCCTTCCAGGTCGCTCCACCTACCGCACGGCCCCCGTGTGCTGGCCTCCACCGCTGCTCCTGCTTGCTGCCGCCGCTGATTGCCTCCAGGGACCCCGCCCTCAGGCCTTCCCCGTCGCCGCCTCCTCCGCGCTCTTTCCCGCCTTCCAGACCCCCGCCGCTGCTCCCCTGCGGCCCCGCCCCCTTCTTCTGCCCCGTTCCCCATTCGCCGCCCCGCTCCCACCTCCCAGCTGCTCCTCCCTCACTCCGCCCCCCCACTCTCCATTTATGGCAGAGTACGCGCGTGCGCGCAGCGTCCACGCGCAGCGGGCGCGCCGATTGTGCGCCGAAGGCGCGCCAAAGGCAAGCCCGTCTGCGCCCGTCCGCGCCTGGACCGCGCCCAGCGCCAGGACCCCTGGCCCCCGCCGCCGATGCAAGACTACCCGACAGACCTACGACGCCGCCACTCTCAACGCACTCAATGCCGGCCGGAACCCTGCCTGCTACCGAGCAACCCCGAGACGCACCCACAGACCCTTCGCCTGCCAAGCCTGCCGATTCACCTGCTACCGGACCTGCATCACCCCCGCCAAGTCGACCACCAGCAGCAACCACCTGAAGTGCATCCTGCTCAACACCCGCTCCGTCCACAGGCACGCCGTGGAACTCTGGGACCTGCTCCACGCAACAGCACCGGACGTCGCCTTCCTCACCGAAACCTGGATGAATGCCTCCTCAGCGCCCTACATTTCCATAGCCATCCCGGATGGATACAAGATCACCCGGAAGGACCGCGTCAACCAGACGGGAGGAGGCATCGTCATCATACACAAGAACACCATCCGCATCTCAACGAACTCCGAGGAAACCTTCACCGCCGCCGAACACCTGCACTTCCAGATACACACTGACCCCAAGACCACCCTCCGAGGCACCCTCATCTACCGACCACCGGGACCACGCACACAATTCAGCGAAGACATCGCAGACTTCATCAGCCCGCACGCCCTTCCCTCCGCCGACTACATCCTCCTAGGGGACCTCAACTTCCACCTGGAGAACAACAACGACAGAAACACCACCTCCCTGCTGGACAACCTCGCCAACCTCGGACTCAAGCAACTGGTGAACACCCCCACCCACTATGCCGGCCACACGCTTGACCCCCTCTTCTCATCCAGCAAGCACATCTCCTCCAGCCACGCCACCGGACTCCACTGGACCAACCATAGCTGCGTCCACTTCAGCTTCAGAAGAACTTCGACCCACCACCACCCGCAACAGGTTCCCCGCCGAAGCTGGAGCAAGATCACCGCCGAGCAGCTCACTGCCTCCCTCAACCAGAACACTCCCACCAGCACAACGGACCCCAACGAAGCAGCCAGCAACCTCACCAAGTGGCTGACCGCCTGCGCCGATGACCTCGCACCACTAAAAAACCCTCCCAGTAGACCCGGCAGCAAGAAAACCCCCTGGTTCACCGACGAACTCAAGGAATCCAAGAAGAACTGCCGCACCCTCGAGAAAGCCTGGCGGCTCGACCAGACCACAGACAACAGGACGGCCATCAAGCACGCCACCCGCAAACACCATCAGCTGATCCGCGCCACCAAGAAGACGGCACTCAAAGAACGACTGGACAACAACGCCCACGACAGCAAGGAACTCTTCAGCATCGTCAAAGAGTTCTCCAACCCCAGCGCCGGAAACAACGACATCACTCCCTCGCAAGACCTCTGCAACTCACTCGCATCGTCCTTCCACTGCAAGATCACCGACATACACAACAGCTTCGATGTACAGACCACGCACCCTACTTCCAAACCAACGCCCGCCACCACCACCCTCTGCAACTGGACCGCGATCAGCACCGAAGACACCACCCGCACGATGAACTCCATCCACTCCGGATCACCAACCGACCCATGCCCACACCACGTCTTCAACAAAGCCGACGCCATCATCGCACCCCATCTCCGAGACATCATCAACTCCTTCTTCCACACCGCCACCTTCCCGGAGAGCTGGAAGCACGCTGAGCTGACCGCCCTCCTGAAGAAACCAACGGCGGACCCCACCGACCTCAAGAACTACCGTCCCATCTCACTCCTTCCTTTTCCGGCCAAAGTCATCGAGAAGACCGTCAACAGACAGCTTGCCGCCTTCCTCGAGACGAACGGATCCCTCGACCCCTCGCAGTCCGGGTTCCGGGCCAACCATAGCACCGAGACTGCCCTAATCGCTGCCACCGATGACATCAGAACCCTGATCGACAAAGGGGAAACAGCGGCCCTCATCCTCCTGGACCTCTCAGCGGCGTCCTCGACACTGTCTGCCACCGCACCCTAGTGAAGCGCCTCAACAACATCGGAATCCGAGAGAAAGCACTGGAGTGGATCATCTCGTTCCTCGCCTGAAGAACCCAGAGTGTCCGCCTCCCTCCGTTCAGATCCGAGGCCACCGAAGTCTTCTGCGACGTACCACAAGGATCTTCACTCAGTCCAACCCTCTTCAACGTCTACATGAGCCCCCTCGCAGCCATCGCACGCCAACACAACCTCAACATCATCTCCTACGCCGACGACACCCAGCTGATCCTCTCCCTCACCAACGACCCCACCACCGCCAGAGCCAACCTACATGAAGGGATGAAAGACGTCGCCGACTGGATGAGGAACAGCCGCCTTAAACTGAACTCAGACAAGATGGAAGTCCTCATCCTGGGATCATCACCCTCCGCCTGGGATGACTCCTGGTGGCCCCCGGCCCTGGGCACCGCTCCCAAACCAACGGACCACGCACGCAACCTGGGCTTCATCCTGGACTCCTCCCTGTCGTTGACCAGACAAGTCAACGCCGTCTCATCCTCATGCTTCAACACCGTGCGCATGCTCCGCAAGATCTTCAGATGGATCCCCACTGAAACCAGGAAGACCGTCACCCAGGCACTCGTCACCAGCCGACTGGACTACGGGAACATCCTCTACGCCGGAACCACAGGCAAACTTCAAAAAAGACCCCAACGCATCCAGAACGCCTCCGCACGACTCATCCTGGACATCCCTCGACACAGCCACATCACCGGACACCTGAGAGACCTGCACTGGCTCCCCGTCAGCAAGAGAATCACGTTCAGACTCCTCACCCACGCACACAAGGCTCTCCACGACCTGGTCCCCAAGTACCTCAACGACCGCATGACCTTCTACACGCCCACCCGCCAGCTACGATCGACCAGCCACGCCCTCGCCACCATACCACGCATCTGCAGAGCCACCGCCAGAGGAAGATCCTTCTCCTACCTGGCAGCCAAGACTTGGAACTCCCTCCCCACCCACCTTCGGCGAACCCAAGACCATCTCGCCTTCAGGAAGCAGCTCAAGACCTGGCTGTTCGAGCAGTAACATATCCCTCTCCCCCAGCGCCTTGAGACCCTCCCGGGTGAGTAGCGCGCTTTACAAATGCTGTGATTGATTGATTGATTGAATACACCCCAAATTATGCGCTGGAGCATGCCCTGAAGAAAATACTGTTCTGGTGTCTCCCTTCAGTTTACAGTTTCCCAGTCAGCTAAGGACAGCACATTTCGGATACACACATAGCTTGCTCGTTTTAGGAATTACAGAGAGAGCACTCGACAATTAGTGATGCAGCACTGGTAAAAGCAACAGGTTAAGGCGTCTTAACATCTCAAGACGAGAGGTAGATCCACAGACAGCACTGTGTAGAGACGAGTCCCAGTCTGCCACCCTCCCTCCGAGATCGCTCTCCTTATGAACAGTAAGGAAAAACCCATGCTAAAAATGTCTTTACAATAGATTGAAATACACATTCCGTCTTCAACCATGTGCCTCGCGGCTGTTTTAAATGGGCTAATATATAAAATATGCCTGACAATAAGATCGCAATTCCTTCTGCTTGCACTAAAGTGTCACTCAAAATGTCACACATATGGCAGTGAAATGTCACACATCAAAACGCTAAAAAGATGGAAATGTCACAGATAAGCAAAATGAAAGCTTGGCAGCTATGTCTCTAGGACACTGACTTGCCGGTGTAAACAGAGATAGGGCGATTCTACTGCAGGGATTGATGGACAGAGACTCCTCCCAGCATATATTTTACTAATTAACTCCGCATGCAGATCCTGGTGAAGCTTCCTTGGCAGCACTTGCTCGCTTGTGAAATATTCACCTTCATTCCCGTTCTGGCGCTTTCTTGTGTGCTTCACAGGTTGGTTGCTCAATTTTGTTTGAATTTCACCATGTTTATAGGTTTCCCTAAACCTAAAGAAAGCTTCAAATGTTTCCGAGTGAAGCGTTCTCCTAAAAGTCTGTAAACTTGTAGCAATTATTTACAAATGCCTTATTTTTATAGAATCTGCAGATAGAGTTCCTCCTCCTGCACCTATAGACAAATTTAGAAGCGATACCAGACAGAGGAATGCAAATAACAATAGACAATGATAGGAGAATGAAGGTTAATCAAGTAAGATGATAGCGAATGGTACGTGTGCAGAAAAAAGGAGCACCAAATACAGTGGAAGGGAAATTGTATGTATGTAAGGCAGAGGAGGAATTAGTCTCGCAGCCAGAGAATGAGGAAGCTATGGAGATATAAGGGAAGAGAGGCAACTGGCACACGTGCATTAAGATCAACCAAAAAGCTATGCAGGGCTCCTGAATTAGGGCAGCGGAGCGTCGCCCCACTGCTTCCTCGAAGCGTGAGAAGCAGAAACATAAAATGGTATTTTATGCAGCGTTGTGATTGGCTATGGGGAGGGGAGGGAGGTTGTCTGTGGCTGCTTCCTGTTGTGAAAACACGGAATCTAGCCAGGAGCTGCGGCGGCGCAGGACCCGGTAAGGTAGATTTGTTACCATTTTAATTAAACCCCCCTTTAGCAAACTATTTTCGTGGGTCCTGTAGGTTCTTTTGTACAGTGAAATGCATGTGGCATTTTCCTTCCAAGGAAGCTGCTTTGTGGGTGATTGGGTGAGCTTCCGAGCTTTTCAACTGCTGAATCACTGGGTTTGCACCTCTGAAGGATAGTACTCTTCATCTCACACCAAAACAATTACAAATATGGCCACATCGGATGTATGACGTTACCATGCCTACTTTTACAACGCCTACCTTTACATCGCACGTTTTACAACGCATACCATTACAACGCATAGTGCTTTTGGGCGCTGGATAGTGAATAGTTTAATTTACTATTCCAACTCCAGTCCCCGTGGATAGTAGGGAAGGTGTTGGATAGTACATTAAACCTATTCCCTATCCTAGAGCGCCCCCCAGCGCAATGCGTTGTAATGGTTTGCGTTGTAAAAGTTGCGTCGTAATGGTAGTGCGTTGTAAAACTTTCGTTGTAAAGGCTGTTCACCGGCCACATGGCATTCACACTTTCTTCCATCCATCCATACACTGGAAACTCCTTTTCACATTAAAATTCATGCATAAGCGCAGCAACAAACATAATGAGGGCACATCTGTGATCTTCACACATCACATCAAAACTCTCTCTACATAGGAACCTTATATATACAACTATGATAAAACAGAATATCCTTTAAACCAACTGCATTATAAGACCATACTATTAGCAATACAGAGTCGTATGGCAAATCTGCACAAAACATTCCCTGCTGCTCATGGTCAAAGGCAGTGCGCAGCAGGGGGGGTTTGCCATCCCTGTCGATGTGGTGTACAGTGAGCAGTTGGCCGCCCCCTGTGTGGGTTGGGCACAGGGCCCAGCCATTGGCCAGGTCCTGCATCCATGCCCCCAGCTGTGTGTGACCATCAGTTAAAGGCCATATGCAGGAGGGGGTTGGCTGCCCAGGAATAGGAGGGAGTTGTGCCCCTGGCCTAGCTGGATGTCGTGAGTGGTAAAAAAAGCCATAATGCTTTGCAAAAGGTTGTGAGGCACATTTGGAGACATCTTTACTTTCATCTCTTACAACTTGAGAAAGAAATTGGAGCTCAACCATGTTGGAAGCACCCTTAACAAAGTGACCAAAATATGGGCTCCATCTAGCCCTACAGAAGAGCTGAGATTCTTCTTTATAACATATCATTTAATTTATCTTCAACTACAATTCAATAAAGAGATATAGCAGAGAATGCACATTCATAAATTCTACAACAATAATTTCGATCCATATAAATCATTCAAAATACAGCAGCAATCAAACACAAAAAATGTTATTTATGTATCTATTGTTAAATACCATCAGAATGCTACCTATTGCAAACCATTTCTGGCCTGAGATTAAAAAGAGGGTCCCTGTTGTAAACTATCTGTCCTAGAGATAAGGAGGAAGTGCCTGACATTTTCAAAATCCTCATGTCAAGTCAGAAAAAAGTGAAAAATAAAAAATAATCAAGATTCTTGAATCGCCATCATTTATTTAATCTTTGATATTGATGAAAATGAAATATATATCAGGTATGGTCCACCAAAGCGTGTGTCAACGCTTTTATTTGTCTACTGTTGTCTGCCTTGAAATGAGAAACATGCAGTACATGAAGCATATTTGTCGAATCACCCATGTTTAGTACTTAATATAGTCTTTTTACTACTATTCTGCTGAGTACAATACAAAATGGCTGTATAGACATTAATGTCCTATTACTTACCGGTAATCTTCATTACTCAGGGTCCCGTTGTCCTCGTCCCCTTCATACTGAACTATTAAGATAACCTATCTCCTTGACAGAAAAAAGAAAAGAAGGAATGCTGGTACACCCCTCCCCCTCCCCACTGGGAGTACATAACCGTACTCCACCCAGCATTCCTCCTAAACGACCAAGCCCCAGACGAGGGCCAGAAAGCCCGGGAGGGAGGTAGGGATGGTATGAAGGGGACGAGGACAATGGGACCCGGAGTACTGAAGATTACCGGTAAGTAATAGGACATTACCCCCAGGTCCCTCCTGTCCTTGTCCCCTTCATACTGAACTAGTGAGAATACCCAAGTAGCAACTTGCCATCATCACACAACAAACCATCAGGACACAGAACCATAGCAAACCTAGTAATGTATTGAAACAGCACAGCACCAAAGGAAAAAAAGAGGAATCAGGAGCACACAGCCCGAAGCACCCCCAAACCAAAGTTAGTGTCATCCCCCAGAACATTCTGAATCCGGTAATACCTAACAAAGGTATTAGCAGACACACCACGAACCTCCACCCAGGAAGCAGCCACACCTCGTAGAACTTCCCTGAACCCCGGCCGGAGGATGGGAGCCCGAAAGGAAATAGACCAACATAATAACCTGCTTCAACCAACGACCAATGTAGGAATCGGAAGCCCGGCAACCCCTGGAGACCACCAAAAAGAAATAAACAGGGAGTCAGAACGGCTAAAAGAACAAGTACGGTCCACATAGACCCTCAAGGCATGGCAAACATCCAGCAAGGACCAGGGAAGGTCGTCCTCATTCACCTAAACAGAACACAGAGCAGGCAACACCAGCTCCTGAGAGCGATGGAATTGGGAGGAAACCTTAGGAACAAAAGAGGAATCCAAACGTAGAACAACCCCATCCGCAGAAAAAGAAAGAAAAGGCTTCCGAGCCATCAAATTCCCCAGCTCCCCCAGGCAACGAGCAGAAGTAATAACTACCAAAAAAACAAACTTAAAAGTGACAAACTTCAAATCAACCTCCTCCAAAGGCTCAAAAGGCGCAGCCACCAAGGCCCTTAAAACCAAAGGGAGGTTCAAAAGAGGAAAAGAAGGCCGAACCATAGGACGCAAAATTCTAAAACTGTGCAACAAAAGGGGAAACCAGGTCATCCACATCAGGCAGATTCCTCAAAGGAGCACAGAAAGCCCGAATAGCAGCCCACTGGTCCCGCAGAGTCGAGACAGACAAACCTTTCTCAAACGCCACCCAAAGGTACAGAAGAACATCAGGCAAAGGATAAACCAAAGGAGACAGTGCCAAAGTTCCCCCAATGCCTGCCATAGGACCAAAGAGTACAAGGTTTCCGGGACCGCTAAATAGCCAAAGCTAAATGCGAAGGGAGACCCCCATTCCTCCACTCCTGCCCCTCAACCTCCAAACCGACAGCCGAAGCCGCCCGAGGGACAGGAGGGAAGGGGTAGAACCAAGGACACTGAACCGCCAACAACTTCAGAGTGGGAAACCACAACCGGAGGGGCCAGAAGGGTACCACTACCTCCCGATCCTCCTTCACCATCCAAGACAGAAACCCGAGAGATCAGAGCAAGGGGAGTAAAGGCATACATTAGGCGAGAAGGCCAAGGGAGGGTCAGGGCATCCACCCCCCAAAACCCCTCCTGGGGTACCCGGGAGTAGAAGCGGGGAAGCAGAGCACTGAGCCGGGAAGCAAAATAGGTCCAGAAAGGGAAGACCAAACCTCACGCACACCAGACGAAAGGCCACCGGAGTCAAAGCCAACTCCAGGGAGGTGGAAAAAAACTGACTGAGGGCATCCGCCACTCCATTGTCCAACCCTTGGACATGCACAGCCACCAGAGACAAGAAATGGCCCTCTGCCCAGCAAAACAACGGGGACACCACCGCATTCAGGGACTGAGACCGGATACCCCCCTGGTGATTCAAGTAGGCCACGGTCACAGTGTTGTCTGACCGAACCAACACCTGACAGTGCAACAGCAGGCTCCGAAACCCCATGACCGTCGGAGATACAGCAGACAACATCTGCCAGTTCGAAGACCACTGGCCCTCCAGCAGTGACCAACGACCCTGAAGGAACTCTGACCCCAAAGTCGCCCCCCCAACCCAATGCACTGGCGTCCGTCATAAGGACCATCAGAGAAGGAGACTGCAGAGGTAAGCCCCTGGCCATATTGTCCGACAAAGTCCACCAGCGCAGAGCAGGAAGGACCAACAGTGACAACGAAACGAAAAGAGACATATCCCGAGACAAAGGATCCCACCGAGCCAACAGGTAAGACCAAAGAGGCCGACGATGGAAACGCGCCCAAGGCACAGTGAACACCATAGCCGCCATCAGACCCAGAAGGCGCAACCAAAGACGGACCGGGAAGGACCAACCCACCAGAAACTGATGAGCCAGGGAACACAAGGTCACCGCAAGAGCAACCGGCAGGAAGACCTGATTCAGATCCGTGCGGAAACGAGCCCCTATGAAAGTCAGGTCCTGAGACGGCAGAAGCTGACACTTGGGGAGATTCAACAAGAACCCATGGGCCTCCAAAGCCGGACATACCAACCCCTCATCCCTCAACAACTGAACCTCAGAGGGAGCATGAAGGAGCCAATCGTCCAGATAAGGGTAAATCATCACCCCCTGAAGATGCAAGTAAGCCACCAAGGGAGCCACTACCTTGGTAAACACCCTGGGGGCCGACCTCAGGCTGAAAGAAAGGACCTGGAACTGATAATGGACCCCCAGAAGACAAAAACCTCAGGAAACGATGAGAGAGGGGGTGGACCGGAATGTGATAATAGGAATCCTTAAGGTCCAGAGTGCACATGTAATGACCCTGGAGAACCAGGGGAATCACCCGCTGAAGAGTATACCTCTTGAACGGGACCTGTAGCACAAACTTGTTCAGGGCTTTTAGATCCAAGATAAGACGAAACCCCCTGTCAGCTTGGGAACCATAAAAATTATGGTATAAAATCCCTGACCCCTCTCCCCTGGAGGAACCACCTGCACCGCCCCCTTGTCTTCCAGAGACCTGATGCCCAGAGACAGTTCCTCCTGCTTGGATGGACAAGATGGCCAGGGAGTCATACGGACCCCCCAGGCCGGAGGAGGGGCTGGAAATTCCAAGTGGTACCCCAACCGGCCAATGTCCAGCACCCACAAGTCTGAACAGGAGGACATCCAGGCTGGAAGAAAGAACCAAAGCCGACCACCAACTAAGGATCCGGCATCGGTTGCTCCCAGATAGTCAGGAACGAGGCTTGTCAGGAGGAGATTTCGCCTTCTTGTCACGACCCTTCCCAGATTGAAAACAACCCCTGCCCCTGGTAAATTGTCTGCGAGAAGAAGGATGGAAGAACGGCTTAGGCTTAGAGGAAGCCGGCACCGCGGAAGACTGCTTGAAAGAGGAAGAATGCTTCTCCTTAAACAGTCGATGTAACTTGCCCTCCAATTCCTCAACAAACGACATAGAACCCTGAAAGGGCAACCGCAGAGCAGCAGACTTCAGGGCCGAATCGTTCTTCCCGTCTTTCAGAACCAAGTTACGACTAGCAGTAACCCAAGCACCCCAGAGAGGGCCGAGGCATGCACCACGTTGAAGGAAATGTCAGACAGAAATTCAGCCTGCCTCTCCACCCGAGCCAGAAGTCCCGAACAGTCAGTGGCATCATCCATAGACCTATACAAGGACGTAAAATCCGAAAGCAGAGACTGAGCCACATAAGTCCTGTAAATGCCAGCCCGGAGCGCCAGATGAGAACCAGAATAAACCTTCTGCATGAAAGCGTCCACCTTCTTGTCCACCAGATCCCGCACAACCGCATCCTCAGCCAAAGAAGTGCGCCCAAAGAGACTGGCCACAAAAGAATCCGCAGGAACAGAGTCTGGCAAGTCCCTGGCCATATCCTGAAAAGGATAGAGTTTAGCCATGAAGCGAGGTAGCAGAATGCGATCCGGATCCTTCGATTCCCGGTCAAGCACCTCCTTGATACATGGATGAACCGGCATAATCACAGGAGCAGAGCACTGGAACTGGCAAAGCAAGGAACTCCCAGAACTACTAGGGGCATCATCAGCAGGAAGTCCCATATTAGCCTTTACATGACCCAATAATTCTGGCAACATGTCCTTGTCGACATATTTGCCCTTCAGTACATCGCCCCCCAACCATTCATCCTCAAACTCGGAGGAAGATGAAGGAGGTGGAGCCCAACCAGAGGACTTGGACCGGGGAGCACACGCCATTACCAACAAAGTCTCCTAAATGAGCCTCTTCATCCTGGCATCACCACCCCGGGAACGACGCCTGGAGCGCGCAGGAGAAGGAGATGAGGAAGACGAAGCCGAGGAAGAGGAGGAGGAAGCATACACATGCCTTGTTTTCTTGCCATGTTTACCCATGGATGCAGGACCGCAGGCCAACTAGGAACAGCAAGCCACCACAGGAGCAGGACCGCAGGCCACCCAAGCACGCAAAGCCAGGCAGCCTACCTGTAGCCCAGGACCACAGGAAAAGATGAAGACCCCAAGAGGAGGCAGCCCAAACAAGGAAGAAAGCAGGAAGCACAGCAGAAACCAAAACACTGCAGCACCTCACACCACACCTCACATGCAGTGAAAAGCCAGCAACAAGGGCAACATAAATAGTGAAAAAACGCTACGCAGTACTTACAGATAGGGCTGGAAAGCACCCCACACCACCGCTGCCAGCCGCAATCAAAGAAACGCCTGACTTCCTGCCCCAAACAAAGGAAGTCAGGCAATCCCCGGAAGGAAGCGCCCCAGCCACACGGAGGCCGCTGCACTCCAGGAGAAGACAGAGGAACCGCCGTGTCCCTGACATGCCCAGCAACACGGAAGATGCGGCCAGGACACCACCAGCGGAAGGAGAGATGTCCCCAGGAACACAGTGTGGTAAATAAATAAATAATACCCTATTTTTGACTAGACATATATCATAACAGATAGCTCAATAAATAAGAGTCAAGATTCGAGGTAGTAGGAGTTTGCAGGTTTAATACAGCATAAGGACAGGAACAGGACAACCTGCATAGGAACAGGGGCCCAGCAGCTGCTGGGGCTGGGTCTGGGATGAGCGCGCTAACTTTTGATAACTATACACGAGCATATATACATAGCGCGAACACATAGCATTACATTGCAGTAGGCGTAGCAGTGGGTGGAACAGAAGGCGTGACGCGTAGCAGTCGCGAAAGATAAGAGTAAAAGTAGGTGTAACTGGGCGTATACATAGACATGTGGTGTAGACGTAACAGAATATGTCATGAATGGGGTGGAAACATAGGAGGGGGCTACCTAAGGAGCCGGGACCTCTAACCTGATGGTGCGCGCAAACTGGCAGTGACGTGTTACGAGGAGAAGCTGGGGGCTATGAACTCTGTGCTAGGAGCAGAGACTAAAGTCTGGAGGGTCGGAGCGACGTGTACCTAAACTCTATCTAGTATCTGATGTTTAGGGAACATGTCGATATAAACTAGAAGTCAAGAGGGGAAAGGCTAACTTGATTCTAAGACTGGACCATGCATTATTCTACATGTAGTGCGTGATGAAGAATATTAAATGACCATTAAATGCAGTATTTCTCTAACATGGAGCCCTGAAGGCTAGACAATGACGGAAACTATTGATGCAGTTCAGTAGCTTAGGAATGCAGAGAAGGAGGACTGAACTGATAACTGGAACTATAACATACTTTTGGCAGACTCAGAGGCAGAGCCAAGCTGCACCGGGCACTGCGAGGCAGGAAGTAAGTGAAAGGTCGAGGATACAGGTGGGGGCTGTATCGCTCCTCAGCGAGGCTCAGGAGACAGGAGCTAAATCTGATGTCCGGGCCCTGTTGAGGCCTAGAAACGGGGACTTTATAATGGAATAACGTGCACACTGAGAAACGTGGCAACGTAGCTTTACATAGGCCTGGTATTCGTAGTATTCACGAGGACTGGAAACTAGCATACTAGAGGAGGACACAACTATAATTGCGTCATTAATCAGACATGGGGAATGCATATGCATATTGGTCATGCACACATAACATATGATGGATGACACGTAGAGACACAGAACATGACAAAATTTACTTTTCCACATTCCCTCCTTGTCACTACGTTTCCATCAGGAAACATCAATATTCATGATACCATCTATCATTTCATATAGTATCATTTGCTCGTCTCTAATTATCCTGGAACGGGTTTTAGAACGGGGCTTGGGACTAGGAATACAAGAGGTAGCACAAATGCCGCAAATCGCAGGGCCACATTGTATACAGAGGCAGCAGCTAAATATGATCGCCACTGCAATACCTAGAAAGGACAGGACTTTCCATCCCCAGGCGGAAATTATATTCCAGAACCAACCGGACCATGTCCAGGTGCCTGGATCTTGGTGTAACAGATGGGCAATTTTATGAAGTCTGGTTATAGCTGAATAAACAGACGGCGCGTTATCTGGAATGAAAATGCAACAACTGGATCCGAGGACTCTACAGGCCCCGCCCCTATCGGCCAGTATGACGTCAAGGACGAGACGATTCTGTAAAACGACAATTCTCATAAAGGATTGCTCTTCGGTTAAGTTACCTAGAGCGGAGGCAGTCTCATCTACTACAGCTTCAAGGGTTCTTGTTAACCTACGGATTAGCTTACTGTTTACAACTGTACCTAAATAAGGGAACACACCTTTATCAATATCAATGAATTGCTCTGCAGCAGTTTCAGTATAATCGACAATCGGGAGGTTTCTCTTGTGTCTAGTATGTACTAGGAAGGAATTCCTATGGTAGTCAGGTGGGGCTAGAAAAACTGGTGGCAGTAGGAAAGCAATGTAACAGGTTCCCTCCCAATCGAGGGGCAGACGAACATATGCAGTTTGACCACAAACAAAATAAGAATGACGTGAAGCTTTGAAAATAGATTTCCCACTGTCACTATACTTGACAATAGTAGTACATTCACTATGTCCTACATGTACGGAACCTTTATTTCGGACACATAATTCGCCTTTAACTGGTAGTACTGAAATAGCAGGTGAGTCTGGAGTAGTATCAGACTGAACATTCAGGACCAAGAAATTCGACGAATAATTACCTAAATTATACACTTCATTTTCTAGATCTAAACCTGTTCTGTGGGGGAAACCTTGCTTGTCTGGGAAACATGTACTGTTAAGAAAAGACATATCTGTTGAGGATGACGTTAACGTGGACCATGCTCCACACGAACCATTATGTGAGAATGGATAAGGAAAAAGTGGCAGAACTCCCTTCGGTGTCTGGAAAGGGGGGAGTCGACCACACACCCAACAATTAGTGGCATTGCTGGTCTGGTGTGAGTAATGTAACATGCGGATAAATGAGTTATTACGCATAGCGAGGCGGTAGGACAGTTCATGAGGGGGCAGATCACTAAACGTGTGCTCTACTGTAACATTAGCAGACTTATTTACATGAAGAACTGGGAAATATAGGAAAAAGGCATAACTGGTGCAGGAAATCATAATGCTGATGAATAATATGAAACTTAGAAAAACGATACATTGAATTGAGTTTTGACTAACTCTCTCACTATGGGGGTCTATTTTATACATGTCAGAAACAGTCTAACCGTTTCACCTAGGGGAGGACTTATACAATCAAACTGACTGACTTAATTTACTAGACCTTAACTTTTGCTTATACTCCTGCTGCGGAGTTTTCTCTAACAGGGGAGGGGTTGTAGCAATGTCTTTTGCGGGACAGTCCTTGAAAACAATATTCTGGCAGTCCTTCGAATCCTGGGAAATGTTCTTTAAGGCGGGTTTCAGTCCTTTAAAAAGTTTAACGTGAGAAAGGTGTATCCATCCTTTTCGGCCTTCCAACTTCACGGCTGTACGGGTGGTGAGGAGGACCTGACGGGGCTCTTTCCATCGAGGCTCCAGCGGACTTGATCTGTCAAAGTTACGGACCATCACCATGGAACCTGGAACGATTTCATGCGGTGCCACCTCGGTATTGTCTGGAAATGCGGCAGCAACCTGTGAACGACATGAGTTGAGGGCAGACATCAAGGAAGCTAGGTAATCTGTCAGCATATTACATGAAACATCAGTAATACTTCGGGGTCTAGGAGTACCCCACATGTTAGGGGGGCGGCCGAATACGACCTCATACGGGGACAGACCTGATCTGGAATGTGCGACCATGCGCATATAAAACAAAGCGACTGGCAGAGCTACTAGCCAGTCCACACCTTTTTCTTTGCATACTTTGGCGATTCGAATTTTCAGGGTCTGATTATGTCTCTCAACGAGACCGGCTGCTTCAGGATGGCGTACACAATGGAACTTCCACTGGTACCCTAACAACAGGGAAACGTGCTTCATGAGTTCGGATGAGAATGGCTGACCGTTATCAGAATATACGACTCTAGGGAGTCCATATCTAGGGAAAAACTCACGAACCAACTGTTTGGCAGTGGTCGCGGCTGTGTAATCTGGGACTGGATATGCTTCTGTCCATCTGGACAAAGCGCATACAACTACAAGGACATACTTGAAACCTCGACATCGCTCCATCTGAATATAATCCATCTGGAGGACTTCAAAAGGGTGGTCAGGAGGCTGGAATCCACCTTGTTCCACCGGGACACTTTTACCTGGATTAAACTGACAACATATCATACAGGTACGGACTTTCTGCTTGGCTGCAGCTCGTAAATGCTTGTTGAACCAAATGTTCTGGATACTGTCTAACATAGCTTTTTCTCCTAAATGTGCTGGACTATGTGCGGTATTAATGATGACTTGAACCATAGAGTCGGGGAGAAACCATGTGGCTCTACCCTTCGTTAACCATCCTTGATCTGTCTGGACCCCTCCTTGTTCGGACCATTTCTTGATTTCATCGGGAGTAGCATGTAACTGGATATCTATGACATCTTGTGTAGGGTCCTTAACTGTCATACATGTAATCGGATCTGGAGTATGTGTCTGTGTCGGATTAGCTTGAATGTCTGGAGTCTGAGCTGTAAGCTTGGCTGTGCGATCTGCTAGATCATTACCTTGGGAAATAATGTCAGTAACTTTCGTATGTGCTTTGCACTTCATGATAGCTATAGATGTCGGTAAATGTATGGCATCTAACAGAGCCTGAATAAGGAGACCATGCTGAATCTTGGTTCCATGAGAAGTCATGAAACCTCTCTCCTGCCAGAGCACTCCGAAGTCGTGTACAACTCCAAATGCGTAACGTGAATCTGTGTAAACATTGACTTTCAGGTTCTTGGCGTGTATACAGGCTTGTGTCAGAGCAACTAGCTCTGCTGCTTGAGCGGACAGGGTATCAATACGGTGTGTTTCAATAACTTCAGTGTCAGTAGTTACTGCATACGCGGCAACTAAATCTCCTGTACTAGTTCTCATACATGAACCATCCACATAAAGTGTCAGGTCAGGATCTGGTAACGGAATGTCTGTCAGGTCTTGTCTTGGCTTTGTCGTAATGTTAACTACTTCCACACAGTCGTGTGTGGCAGGATTTGAACTAACTGATGGTAACAGTGTAGCAGGATTCAGATTGTTGCAGCGTCTAATATCTATGTGTGGCTGGAACAGTGTCAATTCATAACCTGTTAAACGTGCAATTGTCAAGTGCTGAGTTTGTGTTCGGTTTAGAAGAACTTCCACGGAATGTGGAACTTGTACTGTCAGGGAGTGTCCTAAAACTATGGAATCACTTTGTCTGATAGCTAGGGCTGTGGCTGCAACTGACTTGAGGCACGCAGGCAACGCCTGGGCGACTGGATCTAATGTGCTCGAAAAATAAGCACAGGGCTTGTATTGTCCTGCTTGATCTTGTGTGAGAACAGATAATGCTGTACCTTCACGTTCAGTAACGAAAAGTGTAAAAGGCTTACTGTAGTTCGGTGTAGCTAGAACTGGAGCTTGGCATAAAGCTTTCTTTAACTCGTTGAAACTAAGTGTATGTTCAGATGTCCAAGGGAGGACAGTCGATACGGCTGCCTCCTGTGTCGTTAACTGTATCAGTGGCTTGGCTAGAAATGCATACTGGGGAATCCATTGTCTACAATAAGAAGTAAGGCCAATAAAGGCACGTACCTCCTTCTGGGTCCTGGGCTGGGGAAGACTCGCTATTAACTGGATACGGTCTGGTGTCAACTGCCTACCCCTCTTGGACAGTAAGTGTCCTAAGTATACCACTTGCTGGACACAGAATTGAAGCTTCGAAGGTGACACCTTGTGCCCCATCTCGGCTAGGAAATACAAAACCGTGAGTGACGCTCGCTCGCAGTCACGTTCAGAACGGGCTGTGATCAGTAGATCATCGACATACTGGAGCAGGGCAGTGTCAGTTGGCATGTGAATATTATCTAGTTGTCTCTTAAGTGCTTGACTGTAAATACTAGGGCTTTCTGTGAAACCTTGAGGAGCGCGTGTGAACATATAGCTCCTTCCATTTAAACAAAATCCGAAAAGAAACTGGCTGTCTGGATGAATAGGAACACTAAAAAATGCGTTCTTGAGGTCTATGACAGTAAAGAACGTGGCTTCGGAATCAATGGCTGTCAATAGGGAAGAGATGTCTGGGACAACTGGGTACTGCGGAATAATACATTTATTAAGCTCTCGTAAATCAATCACTAATCGATATACTGGGGGTGCATTTGGATCAGTACGTTTCATGACTGGAATGATCGGAGCATTACATACATTGGAGTCAGTTTCTACAACTACTCCTTGAGCGATGAGCTCGTCAATAATTCTGGACAAGGCTGCTACAGCCTCGGGTGGCAATCTGTACTGTCTGATTCGTGGTAACACTACACCTGGCTTGAGAGTCACACGATAGGGTGTGATTTGCATGTAACCTACATCAGTTGGACCTTGCGCCCATAGATGCTGCGGAACATTAGACAATCTCGGATCAAAATCTCGTAATACATAGTGACCCTTGAAGTCACGTAGGAACAGACGTATCCCCTCTGGGGAACAGCATATAACGGCACCTAACTCTTTCAGTGTTTTAATGCCTAATAGATTTTCTGGACATGACTTAGTAAGTAACAGATCAGTAGTGCGGGACAATGGGCCTACTTCTAAAGTAACCGGCTTTGATATTTCATTTATAATGGGTTTTCCTGAAAATCCAAGGGAAACATTTCTTGAGCCTGAGAGCGGAGCCCCTGGAACTTCGGCATGACTAATTGTGGTCCTACTTGCCCCTGTATCAATCAAAAACTTTCTGTCTTTCCCTAATACTTGACTGTGAACATAGGGACCTTCTTGATCTACAGGTATCTCGATGAGAGGCAAGCCTACCTCCCTCTCTAGGCTGTTTCATGAATATGGCTGGTACTCTGGATACTCAGACTGTGCATACTGGTACATCTGCGATGTAACATGCTGTGTTGCAGCGATAGGCTGCGGTGCTGTAACTGTCTGTGGTGCATTCTGTGACTGAGGAGTCTGTGAAACTTGTTCTTGTCTAGGCGGACGTGGTCTTTCTTTTGTCTTACCAGTAGCTATGTTATGTTTCAGAACTGCACACTCATTTATAAAATGACCTGGCTGTTTACAATAATTGCAGTTCCCTTTAACGGGAGCTGCAGGATGACTGGCTTGATTCGGACCCCTCTTCTGACTGTCTTGAGGAACAGATTGTGCAACTAGTACTTTCATTTTCGTGTCTTTCATACGTTTTCTTTCGTGTTCTTGCTCTTCCCTGATTCTATTCTGGTGATACTGGAGCATCTGGAGCATCTGGGACGGAGTATTAGCTTGCCAGGTGCTTTCGACTTTCAGAACTCGATTTTTAATTTGTGGGCTTGAATTCTCGACTAATTTAGTAACGAAAAGGTGAGGGTATGACTCACTACTTGTCTTGAGACCACTGTTGATACTGAAACATTTTTCAAATCTAGAATAAAAATCACTAATATCTTCATCTGGCTTCTGTTTACAGGCTGAGATTGCATCCCAGTCTTCTTTTCTAGTTGTCAATAATCTGGGTAAAACTTGAATCAATAATTCTGGTAATTCTTTACATTTATCTCCAAGACCGGTACCTGGTACTCGTGCCTTGTCTTCAGCTTCTAGAGCTGTCCAATCGATCTTTTTCTCTCCCACCTCCCATTCTTTTTCCTTTAGCTTTTCATACACCCCTGCGGGCAACAGGACCTTTAACATTTTAATGATATCTGGGTAAGTGTATTCTCCCATACGGAGCATGTCTTTTAACTCTCTATGGAACCCTGCTGGATCTTTGTCATGACAGGGAATTAATTTCTTCATTTCAAGGAGTTCCATCTTTGTGATTGGAGTGTATACAAACACTCGCTGCATTTCGCCACCCGTTCCTTTAACTGGGTGGACTTCTCGTAACGGATTCTGTCTGTCTATGTAGAATGATTTACTTTCTGGGGGTGAGACATGAACAAAATGCGGATTCAAGAATGTTCTATATTTGTGACGCTGTTCTAGAATGACACTAATTAAATCGGTACCTAGACCTCTCCATTTATACTGGAGTAACTCGTTCAAGATATCATGTAACGGGCCTGGATCAGAGTGCTGACCCTCATACAGAGTAATGAGGTGCTGAATCATATACATACCCACCAGTCGCTGCTCGGCTGGGAGCAATTTCAGAAACATTTGTGCCACTATTTCGTCTGGAAAAGTGGTAGAATCAGTAATCCATCGGACTGCTGATCGCACTAGTTCTTGTTCATGCATAGTACTTAACTCACTGTAACCGATTCGTGATTTCAGAATGTGATCGGTAGCTTGAAATACTTGTTCTAGGGAACCTTGTTCTGGTGCTGGATGATGAAAAATAGACTTGTGTTCTAGACGTAAATGGCGGTCTGGAAATCTAGATTTTCCTACATACGCTATTCTGGCGGGATTCTCGTCCTCTACCTCTTCAGTATCAGAGATACTTTCTTTCTCGCTTACTTGTGCTGCTTTACGTTGTTCGTGTATCTTTATTATTTCCCTACGGATTTTCTTGTACATACTCTCCATAGCACCGACGGTCTTGTGCTTACCCTCGGCTATATTATCACTCCACCTTGTCAGGATTTTCATTTCGGCAGGATCTTTAGACGGGTAATCTTGTTCTCTTATTAGACAATTTATCAGAAACTTTAATATCATGAGCTGGATCTCAGCTTTCCTTTGAGACATGGCCTCGCAAATACTTTCTGGATCATCCCCTGTACGGATGAAACGATATATTCTGTCTAGATCTTCTTTCATATTCGGCAAGGTGACTAGATACTCGGTCACCTTTCTTACGCGGAATGAATATAAAACCATATTATCCTCGCCTGGGACTGGATCATAGCAGCATTCGGCAAGGGATTTTCTTATTTCTGCTACAGTCTGATGTCTAGGCGTACGCTGTGACGCTTGTGCATGTAATTCGGCTAACGTTAAACGCTTGTGTGGCGGCGGGGTTTGAGGAGGACCTCCCCCTGCGGCCCCTAAACTAGAATCATCAACTGATGCTTTTCGTCCTGGCAGGGTCGGTAATTGTAACGTGGGCTGGACTTGTATGGCGGGCTGACCCGGGGGGGCTGTTAAGGGCACCCCGGTGTCTGGGGGAGCAGGAATTACCTGATTTACAGGGACTGGCGGAGCGTGAACAGGATTTGCATATTCGGGGACTGTGTCGTCCAGATAGGACGAAATAAAAATATCAGCTGCGGTCGGTTTGTGACGTAGCTTGGTCGGAACTAATGGTGGCGGGAAATTACTGGATGCCTCTGGGGTCGCTTTTGGCAAGCCCTCAGCAAGAAGAGGATACATACCCTTATTAAGGGCATGCCTCTGTCTGTCTGATTGCTCAGTTCTAACTCGTTCACCTATCTCGATTAATTCTCTTTCTTGGGCTCGTTCTTGGGATTCTCTACTTAGTTCTGTCTTTCTGATTTCTTTTTCGGTTCTTTTATGAGCTTCTTTCCGCCATAACTCGATGGCATCTTTCTGTGACTGTCTGGCTTTCTTTTTCCATAATGCTTCTTCTACTCGCATGATGCATTCGGCATCCCATGTACCCGATACGGGCCATCTATACTTTTCTTCTAACTGTTTGGTATAATCTACCCATAGATCTAGATACAATATGGCGCTTATGCCATGTTTCTGATACATAAAATGACCTGGACTGTCCCTGGGCGGGACAGGAACTGCTTCTTCTAACAAACCCTTTCTAGTTTTTAACTGACGTAATCTCGAAAAGAGAGACATTGTAAACTTGAATCGGAACACAATACAATAGACGAGGAACAATAACAATTGGGAAAACAATTCAGGCATACCACGACATTGGAAATACATTGAACAACATCATAACATAACAGTTCGGACGGAATATTACCTGGAATACTGAGAACAGAAACACAAGAATTTCTCGAGAACGGAACAGACTAGAGTTACTGGATGCACTGCTGAAACAGTACGGAACATACCGGTCCCATAAAGGGACGCATCAAGACCCGTATCCACCTAGGTGAACACTTCGTTAGTGGGCCTGGGTACCACCAACCCACGGACCAGAGTCAATTTAGATTGACCCTGTCTAGATACTACCCCAGTAATGGTACTCACCGGGCAGCAAGAACGGAAAGCTTCGGGCTGGACTGGACTGCTACGACGACGGACGACGAACTTCGGACTTCGGTTACAGGTGGGCCTCCGGATACCTCGGACCTTGGACTCTTGGCTTGGGCTCTGGTCGGGACTCGCCGCGTTCCTCCACCGTCTCGTTTGGATGCTGGACCGCCTCCTCCGTCTCCTCCGTGGGCCTGAGGGATACTTGAAGCAGAAATATCTGCACGTGGCCGGTATGGTTCCGTCACGGCTGCAGAGGGTCAGGGGGTCGGCGTGGCTTCACCGACGCGTGGGGAAAGGGCAAGTCCCTGTTCGGGCGCCATTATGTGGTAAATAAATAAATAATACCCTATTTTTGACTAGACATATATCATAACAGATAGCTCAATAAATAAGAGTCAAGATTCGAGGTAGTAGGAGTTTGCAGGTTTAATACAGCATAAGGACAGGAACAGGACAACCTGCATAGGAACAGGGGCCCAGCAGCTGCTGGGGCTGGGTCTGGGATGAGCGCGCTAACTTTTGATAACTATACACGAGCATATATACATAGCGCGAACACATAGCATTACATTGCAGTAGGCGTAGCAGTGGGTGGAACAGAAGGCGTGACGCGTAGCAGTCGCGAAAGATAAGAGTAAAAGTAGGTGTAACTGGGCGTATACATAGACATGTGGTGTAGACGTAACAGAATATGTCATGAATGGGGTGGAAACATAGGAGGGGGCTACCTAAGGAGCCGGGACCTCTAACCTGATGGTGCGCGCAAACTGGCAGTGACGTGTTACGAGGAGAAGCTGGGGGCTATGAACTCTGTGCTAGGAGCAGAGACTAAAGTCTGGAGGGTCGGAGCGACGTGTACCTAAACTCTATCTAGTATCTGATGTTTAGGGAACATGTCGATATAAACTAGAAGTCAAGAGGGGAAAGGCTAACTTGATTCTAAGACTGGACCATGCATTATTCTACATGTAGTGCGTGATGAAGAATATTAAATGACCATTAAATGCAGTATTTCTCTAACATGGAGCCCTGAAGGCTAGACAATGACGGAAACTATTGATGCAGTTCAGTAGCTTAGGAATGCAGAGAAGGAGGACTGAACTGATAACTGGAACTATAACATACTTTTGGCAGACTCAGAGGCAGAGCCAAGCTGCACCGGGCACTGCGAGGCAGGAAGTAAGTGAAAGGTCGAGGATACAGGTGGGGGCTGTATCGCTCCTCAGCGAGGCTCAGGAGACAGGAGCTAAATCTGATGTCCGGGCCCTGTTGAGGCCTAGAAACGGGGACTTTATAATGGAATAACGTGCACACTGAGAAACGTGGCAACGTAGCTTTACATAGGCCTGGTATTCGTAGTATTCACGAGGACTGGAAACTAGCATACTAGAGGAGGACACAACTATAATTGCGTCATTAATCAGACATGGGGAATGCATATGCATATTGGTCATGCACACATAACATATGATGGATGACACGTAGAGACACAGAACATGACAAAATTTACTTTTCCACAACAGGAACCACCAGGAAGCACCAACATGCCTCCCCCCAAGGCCGGCAGGGGGGGAGACCAAGAATACCAGCACAAACCCAGAGCCCAGCAACAGGAAGTCTCAGGGCCATCAAAGACTTTCTTCTGTTCAGCTTCAACTGCTGGACTCTGCTATCAGTGAGTCCTGCCCTGCCAAGAGGTGCGAAACCAGTCCTGGGCCGTGAAATTGGGTTCTGTAGATTTTTTCTACAAAAATCAATCAAGTGATGACTTTGCGCTTATCGAATCGAAGCAATGCCCTTCAATGCTGATGCAGCACTGCTTCTAGGACATCCCTGCACAGTTCGATGATGACACAGAGTCCCACCTGCGTGGGTCGAAAACGATGCAGCGTCTGCATCGTAAGGGGTTTGATAATAATACAGGAACTGCAAGGCTTGACGATGACGCAGCACCTACATAGTAAAGGGTTCGATGATGATGCAGGCCCCAACTGCGAGGCTCGAAAACAATGCATCTACCCAATTGCGTGGATCAGAACGGACGCATCCCCAGGTACTTTTTCAGCAGAACCTGCGTGGGTCCTGTTGCCAGCTTGCCCTCTATTGCAGTTGGCCTGAACTTTGGATTTACCCTGGTCCAGCGTGACCCCAAGTAAGAACTATATTGCAGTTTATTCTTTAAAAATTAATGTCTCAAGTTCTACTCATTGGATGTTTGTCATTTCGGTCTTGTTTCACTCACAAACATATTGTTTATTTTTCTAAAGTGGTGTGGAATCTTTTTATGGTGTTTTTCAATGTTACTGAAATTTAAGTGTTTCGCCAATTGCCTCTGAAGTTAAGCCTGACTGATCTTTGACAACCTACCAGAGGGTGACCGCAGGTTAATTTAGGTTGTGTATCTGACTTACCCTGACTAGGATTGTGTCTATACTTGGAAAGGGTGCCAACCCCTGCCAACTAGAGATCCAATTTCTAACACTGGTGATCAGCGGTGTGGACAGGACTTGTGTTTGTGCAGTAACTTACAGTACTTTGATGTACACAACTATCCACATATATGACCAATTTGATCAATTGCCTCTGAACCTCATTGGCATTATTGTTTCCCTATCCTACCTGATTGGCATTTTTGAATTTTTAAATTCTCCCTGATTAGCATTATTTGCTTTTTTCCTAAATCCTGGGTCTCGCTGGAGTTCTTACATCTGCACCTGCAACCATGGAATATGAGCTGGCCCTGTTGAAGAGTTACACAGCAAAACATCACATAGTCTTCTGCAAGGGGTTTAGTATTTTCATGAAGGGCTTCTCCAAGAAGGTGGAGCCACAAAATGTGCTGAGGGACTGGTTGACTGCCTGGGATGCAGCTGTGACCCCAGGAGAAGAGGATGTGGTGATAGAGGAGGATGGATGGAGCTGGAATCACTGGAGTATCAGGGCTTCCTATGGGACAGGGAGTCAATGGAGTGGAGGTTCCCCCAGGGCCGGGAGCAACATTTCCTCCAAACGTCTGTCCCCAGAGGAGCTGGAGACCAGGAGGGAGGAGGCAAAGTTCAAATTAGAGCTGACCAAGCTGAAATTTTGGGGAAAAGCAAACACAACAGGCCATTAAGAAGGAGAAGAATAAGAGGAAGTTTGGCCTCAGAGGAGAAGAAAATGATGTTGGCTCAGGAGCTAAGCCTGAGAGCTGGACTTGAAAGCCCGGAGTGCTGAGTCTAGCCAAGATTGTAGCAGCGTTTCCTCAGTGTCCTCTGACAGAAGGGTCCACGTTCCAAGGGTTTGGTGTCTGATTTTGGGGTGGAAGATGACATAGACAGATGGTTTGAGGCCTATGAGATTGCTCTGCAGATGCACAGTGTGCCTGAGGAGGATTGGGGAGTTAGTCTGTTGAGCTATATTCTTAGTGAGGGGCGGGTGACACCCTATTGGCCTTAGATGGGGTGGGTTGATAGGATGAGGTATCCCATCATGAAGGAGGCTCTAATCAGGAAGTTTCACCTGACGCTAGACAAATATAGACTGAAATTCAGGGATAGTCAGAAACTTCACCCCACAGATTTGTTTGGATTGTGTGGATTTCTGTTGCAAGGCACTGGATGGATGGATGAAGGATCGCATGGTGAACATTGAGAGGCAGTAATATTTGATTGCTAGACTTTTGCCTATACTTAACCGCCTTTCTCCCCTCGTTTTCCTTCCATTGACTTTTGCCTGCATTTCTTCTATTTCCTCCTTCCCTCTTCCCCATACTCTAATCTTTTTCCTCCTTCCTAACTCTACTCATTTTGCTGCCTTTTTCCCCACTCACTCTCATTCCTGCTTCCCACCTTCTTTTGACTCTGTCCAGCACCCCACCCCCTCCCAGTATTTACTTAATAGTGGCTGCAGTGTGGCCACGCAGGGGATGTGAGCATCGAGTGCACTGCTGAAACTCCGTAGACATGCCACTGGCACTCCATAGGTGCGCCACTGGCACCCTGTCTGTCTGACTCAATAAATGCAATAGGTCTCGCCTTTGATTAAGTTAAAGCCATTTGCTTTGCTAATAGTATTATATAGTAAAGCAAATGGCTTTAACTTAATGAAAGGCGAGAACTATTGCATTTTTAATGCTTGTTCTAATTACGATCTAAATTGTTTTATGGTGCTCCAAAGACTGTATATATTTTGGCACTCAGAACGAAAATATGTTGAGACAGTCTTCAGAATTGTTTCTGTGACTGTTTTGCATCTGGAGCGTTTAATTAAATCAACTCTTTCTGTTTTGTGTTACGCCTCTTGTCTTTTGTTTTCTCAAGGTAAATTCACATTCCAGCAAAACAATTGTGATGGCTATTTTGCCGTCTTACTGCGAACTTCCTATATGATTCAATGTGAACACTTGTTTAAGTTGAATTTCAATACCCATGTTGGAATGGGCATTTGGGTTGTTCTTGTCTTTTAGAATACAAATTCAACCTCAGGCCATAGTCAGAACTGTCTTTAAAATAACATTTACCAAAATTACTGTGTGTAATACTTCCCTGATACTTAAAAGCAGTGCTTAATTTGTAAAACAGTAGGTGCCAAGGCCAATGACAGCAGCAATACAACTACTAACCATCACACTCCTATAAGTGTGACAATAGGGACAGTTTCAGTCCCCCAAAGCCATGAGAAAGGCTTGGGCAGTAGGTATTACTATTTTTTTTGTATGTATATTCAGTTAATAAACAACTGTTCTTGTGCTCATCAGTAAATGAAACAAGTAGCGCCACCATGTGGCAGACTGCCATAGGTGCTGGTGTTAACAATTAGGTGCCGTGCCGAGCACCGAAACCACCGGCTCCAATTAAGCACTGGGTGGGAAAGTGTCCGGAGTCTCCAACCATTCCGTAAGTAGCAGACTGATTTATTTCTCATGTTACTTATGGTGTTTCCGAGGACACTGGGTACACTATTCATATTGTAACCGTTTAATTACGTTTAATTCAGTAGAGCGACACAGCGCCAAACGGTGTACCCACTAGCATTACAATCACTACAACTTGAACAAGCATCGTGTTACCAATGTGAGCCAGTCACTATGTGAAATCTGAACATTTGTAATTAAAAGCACTTCTTAAATGTTCTAATGTGAATCATTAAACGAGTCTGGATGTTTTTTTTATTTTTTATAAAACATTAAATTTTATTCAAGCAAAAGAACCCGGAAAACATGTTTTTATTTACATGGATTGGTATTCACTCTCGAAATATATCTTACATTCGCGCTATAAAATGTGTTTATGATCCACAATTATTTATTGTTAGTTCAACTCTTCTTTGAGTTGCAATCTATCACTCCATCCTCTAAGCAACTCCACGGCAGGCTATTTCTAGAACTCAAAGTATAATTGTCTGTGCGTCTCACATCTCTGCCACCAGCAGGAGAGGCATTAGGCGGATAAAGGGCACTTGATGCCAGTTATCTCTGTCGAGAGACACAGACTGCCATGTACACCGCTCCAGCTCTTCTGAATTTCATTTTGGGCTGTTTACTTTGGCTTCCTGCTAATTAACTTTCCCTTTGTCTGCCTGTCTCTCTCGGGCATTCGTATATTAATGTAATAATTTATTATTCTGTCATACTTTACCTTTTAATTCTGACAGTAAATAAATGTTGTGCTATAGAATCCTGAAAAATATAGATGGCCTTATTCACAAACATTGTTTGCACCAAATAAGAACTTAGATGTTCAAGAAAGGGCTTTAGGATTTTATTTGTGATTGATAGGACAAGCAGTAGTACTATTTTTCAAGCACAAACTGCGAAGGGTTCATTTTACATTTCCAAATGCCATAACTTCTTTGGATTAGCCGGATTTGCAAAATGGAATTTGTCTGCACGATGGTGAAAATATAGGTCTGTGCAGTGGATTTCCCACCATTTCAAGTTTAGACATTTTGGGGTCAGTGGCGTAGCAAGGTCAGGTGCTACCCGGTTCGGAAAATTTCTTGTCACCCCCGGCTTGACAAAATGACAAAAATATGTGTTTAAAACACATATTTTTACCATTTTGTCACCCCCCTCAGTGATGACACTTGTCACCCCTGGCTTGACAAAATGGCAAAAATATGTGTTTAAAGCATATATTTTTGCCATTCTGTCAGCCCCCCTCAGTGATGACACCCCGGGCGGCCCACACCCCTCTTCCTATGCCACTGTTGGGGGTGGGAAAAGAGGAGGCACGGGTAGGATGGGGGTTTGGCCTTTAAAATGTGAGGTAGGGTGGGAACAGGAGTGGGTCGGGTAGGGCAAGAGGCTGGTCTTGAAGATGGGCGCGAACTCTTACAGCGTCCGAAGGCTGTTGGGATTAAATACATTTTTATCCTGCAACTGTCTAAAATTTAAAGCAATAAATTGTTACCAAAATGGTGCCTACTGCCTTAGCCTTGGCTCTTGATGAAATCAGACCATCACTGATGAGAGGGGTTCATTGGGATTATATTACCAGTCCTCTCTAGTGCGTTTGATAAGGGCATAGAACTCCGCCTCACATAAAAAGCTAGGAGGGGCCTATCTTTCTATGTGTGCAGGCTCCGCCATGAGTCGTAAAATTGCCATTAGTAAAATTAAACTTGTAGTTTGTGAATATAAAAAAAAACAGTAAACGTACACAGAGTTGTACCTTTACCCCTGTGAATCAGGCCTCATTGGTCCCCTTTCCATTACACCAGCTTTCATTTACTTTGAGGTGTGCCCCAAGGCTGCTAACTCACCCCTTCTGTCTAAGATCTACACCACGGTAGAGCAGCTCATCCACTACTATGGTTCCTGAGCCGCTTCTTATGAGGAGAACACAGATAATCCTTAGCTCAGATCAGAATGTCCCTGCATCCCTGGGCAACCTTAGCACATGTTTGCTGGGCATTTGCAGATTGTTGAGCAAGAACTTTCTTACAATGAATGCCAATAAAACTGAGCTGCTGTTGGGTGAGAACGACAAAGTTCTCTGAGATTCTCTTAGCCTTCTTCCTCTTGCTGGGTAGTCCTTCCACCACTAATGGGAAGATCAAATCCTTGTATGTGCCACTTGAGGACAACCTGAAAATAGCTCCATGCCTAGGTGGCCTCCGCTGTGTCCTCTTTCATTTAGACTTCTCTAATTGGTACTTAGGTGTCGCTAAAGTCTCTGGGCCTCCTTTATGAAAGCTGTGGCATCGCTGAGTTAAAACAGCGATGCAACAGTTTTCACTGCACCCTCCTTGAGACACCATGGATGCGCCATATTTAATGTACGGCGCTTCATGGCGCAAGGAATGACAGATACATCAAGAATCCTGACGTATCTGTCGGGGCAAAAGTCACACATTGCTGGAGTTGTGTTGCAAGCATAATGCAACTCCACCATTATAGGACCTTGATATGTCCTTTCTTGTATCTTCAATCCATGCACCTTGTAACCAGCAACAGCACCTGCCCGTTACAGGTGCACGGATTGAAGATACAAGAAAGGACGTATCAAGGTCTTATATGCATGGATGAGCCTATTTTCCTCCACGATCCACGAAGAAAACTCGCGCAAAGTAACAACAGGGATTCACATGACTGCCAGAAGGACATTTATGTTTTACATTAATTGGACGAATCCCGATTAAATGCACATAATTGGAATATTACAATCTGAGACTTGAAAGTGGACTTAGCTTATTGAATTCAAGCATTAATAAAGCCCAGGGGGCGAAACTTACGTCGGCTGGAGCAGAATACCATATGTAATGACAAAGAATAAACCAAACTAAAGGACCTGACACAACAATTGTGGTGGAATTCTTCTAAAGGACATTTACTGTGACTGGTTGATTCGTAGATTTTTTAACCTGGATGATACTAACAATCATTTGGTGTGCTTTGGTGTCTTTTGTTGGATACTGTTCTAGGCTGTCCCCAGTCCTAGTTAATGTATACCCTGGTGGGTGGGTATTATGACACCACAAGAGCACCCTAAAATATTGTAGCAACAATGAGAGGAATTACTGTTGTATATAGATGTGCAGATCACACTGCAGACCCACAGTCTTAGGAAATAATAGAACGCACCTCCAGTAATGCATGGGGTAGGCCTGTGTCTATGGCAATGCGTCACCCTTATGCCTGCCATGAGGCAGGTTTAAGGTTTTGACGCAGTGGCGTCCTACAAGTGTCCACTTCGACATTTCTACGACCCTTGTTTACATGACAAAACCCGCCCTGCACACATGATACCTTACCCAGGTATCATGTGACACAGGGCTTTACAAAGTGACACATCTGCCTAAATGCATCACCTTGTAAATATGGCGCAGGGTGGTGCATTGTTTACGCCACCGCTGTGTCACAAAAAGTGACACAGGGTGGTGCAAAAGTGTTGCAAGGCCTTCATAAATAAGGCCCTCTGTGTATGATGAGCAGAATTTGAATTCACAATGGTGATACATCTCTGTGTTTTCAAGAAAGGTCTGTCATTTATTCCAGAGCACGACACCCTAGTCCATTTCACAGCTCTAGATGCCAGCCACCAGGCTTATTCTGGTCTGTGCTGGATGAAGGTATCTTAGGTAGTCAGAACACGTGTGCTGCAGTCAACTCGTAGTTCACCTTTTGTGTGCTGAGGGTCATGTGGTTTTAAGACTCTAGTGACTCAGATGTTGTGCTTATTTACTTTTATCCGTATTTTCCACTTGTAACTTTTTTGTTTTCATGAAAGGTCAGAAAGTCCTAACTCTAATACAACGTTTTCTGTGCCCACGCTCAGTGCATGCTGCCACTTGAAACTCTGCTCTGCGCTCATTCTCCTGGTGGCAGATGGGGTGCAGTGGATATGGGTTCCATGCATGCATTTCATTTCGCTGACATGAGTTACAGTCTTTCTGAGTCCTGGAGCATAAAGCCAGCTGTGATTGCATTCTGACGCTCTTCCTAGTCTGAAAGATGGCTGGACTTCTAGAGGGAACAAATATGCTCTCTTGATAATTATATGTGTTTCATCATATCCCTTTGATGCAATGCGTCTTTCAGCAGCTGGTAGTTCCCGGAGATTCTCCAAGTCCAAGAATTATAGGAAATGTTGAGCCACGCACTTCTAATTATACTTTTATTATGTTCCCAGTTTCATTCGAAAGAGTGACACGTGTTTCAAAATCATGGCTTAGTTAGGCTTTAGCAGTAGCATAGCTGATTATGAATTTTCTTGCCACAGGTGGTGGCACCTCCTAACGTAAACTATACAAGAGAGTGGATTGCACTCATCTCCAGCTGCGATACAATACCAGTGACAACACATACTTTTACAACGCCTACCTTTACATCGCAAGTTTTACAACGCATACCATTACAACGCATAGTGCTTTGGGGCGCTGGATAGTGAATAGTTTAATTTACTATTCCAACTCCAGTCCCCGTGGATAGTAGGGAAGGTGGTGGATAGTACATTAAACCTATTCCCTATCCTAGAGCTCCCCCCAGCGCAATGCGTGGTAAAAGTTGCGTTGTAAAGGATGTTTACCGTGACATCCTGTCCAAGCAGCACTGGCGCAGGGGTGACTCATGCGGAGCAGGTTATCACAACACGTTCAAACATCGATTTATTTGTCAAGTTTCTGTTGAAAGAATAATCAATCCGAGTAACTGCGACCGCTCCATCTACCGTGGAACTGGTGCCAGGGTAATCCTCTGCAGGTGGTCTGGAGGCATTGCCGAGAGGAGGCAGCCTCCCCGTGTGCCGGTGTCATCAGTCCAGGGCATCTGCTGTTGCTGTCAATCCTCAGGAGGCGGCCTACACATGAAAGCATCCTCTGGGGGACTACGTGTCCCAGAACCCCCTGCAGGCCTCTCAATCAACTACACCTGCATCATAAATTGCAGCCACAGCCCCTCTGCTTTGCAAACTGCAAAAGCGCCATCTATTGTGGAACTGGTGCAGGGGTAATCCTCTGTATGTGGTCGAGGCTTTGTCGAGAGGAGGCAGCCTCCGCTTGTGCCCATGTCATCGCTCGGCTGCTGGGTGCTACATGTCCCACCACCCCCTACAGGCTTCTCAACCAAACACACCTGCATCATACATTTCAGCCAGAGTCATACATTGCAGCTAGAGGGCTGCTGGGCAGCATGCGTGTGGGCCCGTCCGCACCCGTCAAAGCCTGGAGGAAACTGGGCTCCCCCCCCCACTATTTGTTTAAGCTTCGGATCATTAAAGCTACTGCCTCGAAGCTAGTGAAGATCACCTAATTTTTTTCCCCTGGAAAGATACTATTCAGGGAGGGAGAGGTGTGGCACGACGGGCAGAGGGGCTGACTCCAGAGCACGGGGTTCACGGCTCGATCCCGGGTGCCGGTGGAAGCTCAGCATAGCATCATATTACTATGGACAATAGCTCACTTAATCTCCCCACGCCCCCCAGCATTTTGAAACCCTTAACCCCTCCCATGCTCATGACGAGCTGAGCTCCGGTGCTCATGACAAGCTCAGCTCGTCATGGCCCGTGGAATGCTCAGGTGCGGGGAGAATTCCCCGGCTGTGCTGAGCGTTCCACGGGAGCCGGTGCATCTGTGACGAGCTCAGCTCATCATGAGCACAGGAGCGCCGTGGCTCATGACGAGCTGAGCTCGTCATGACCATGGGGGCGCTGTGCGAGCCCCCCTCCCCCCAGCACAGGGGGGGGAATTACCCCCGCAGCGAAGGGGGTTAAGGGAGTGATGTGTTCCCACTTTATAAATAGGAATTATTATTATTCTTCATCTGCTATAGTGTTCGAAGGATTTGGTTTTGAATGTATAGAACTTGACATACGGTTACATTCTCTCTCCTTATCTTTCTTTTTTCTAATTTGTTTTATTTTATTTTTATACGTTTTATATACATAATACAAACATTGTTACATAGGTTTTCTGCATCAGGTAAAGGCAGAGTTAAAAAATAAAATTAAAAAAACTGTACATTTTGCGCGGGTCCCCCTTTGCTGGTTATATTCGTAGAGAGGTAGCTCTGAGATGGGAAAGGAAAGAGAAAAGATAGGAATAAGCGGAGAAGAAGGATAGGACAGACATCTAGATACACCATTCTGATTTGGTAGGGTAAGTGACTAGTCCCCTGTTTGTCCCTTGCTCCTCAGGATGCGCTGAACGTTTTTTGTATGGCGGCGCATCCGGGACCATGGTTCTGTCCAGTGCTTCCCACAGGCTTCTGGATGACACTTTCCAGGGAGAGTATTGTACCACCATATTGTCCGCTCCCCTGAGGTGGGTGACCCAGTTGAGCCAGCCTTTGTACATAGTCATGGTTGAGTCCTTCCAGTTTGTTAGCACCAGTTTGGCCGCCGCGGTAAGGAGTAGGTCCATTAGTTCCCTCTCTCCCTCTGAGGGCAGGTCGGTCTGAATAAATGCTGTGGTGAGCGAGGCAAAGTCTTTTACAACCTTGCGCTTAAAAACATTGTCTATGATGGCAAACACCCTGCTCCAGAAACCCCTGAGTGTTGGGCATTGGAAGATGGGGTGTTCAAGGTCTCCTTTCTCTGTGTTGCAGTTCCAACAGGTTGGGCTGTCTCTGATGCCAAGTGTGTGTATTCGGTCTGGGGTCCAGAATGTTTTCTGGACTGATATTATTTACTTGTATTTATTTTAGGTGGAATAGAAGGGCATTAGCCCGCTATTATGATAAGGTACAAGGCCGCAGATCAACCCCAGGGAAAAGCTAAGCAATCCAAAATACCAGAGACACTCTAGAACAAATAAATCATTTAATTTAGGAAGTTTAGCTTCTCATTGACCCTGTCCATTCCCAATTGAATGAGCCCCCGAAAGAAAGGAAGCAAAAGCTCCCATGAAGTGTTCAGAGCCAGGGGCAATCCCACCTCAAAAAATGAGGGACATGAGAATCTTATAAATCAGTTGTGAGGGGGGGAAGGATCACTTGTCCTGCTAACCTGGATTTTACAGGTAAGTGGAATGTCCCTTGGTAAATAACCCTCATGCACGTGAGTAGATGTTTTTCTGGTAGCGGTATATCTTGGTTCTCCGCTATATTACTCTTGTGTCTGCATAATCATAGGGTTAGTAGGTATGCAGGCTCCTCCTGGAGGTAGTAACCCAAGGTTAAAAGCAGTAGTGTCCAGTGATAAGTGGTGATTGTGAGATTAAAATAACTCGGACAGCCAGATTACGACATTTATTGTTCTGGATTCGAGTTAAGTGGTAAAAATATATATTGGATATGCGTAAAGAGAATTGTTAAGGTTCTCAAGCTATTGATTTTCAAGAATTTAAAAGGTCGACATGTTTCAGCCCTATTCGCCTAGAGAGGTCAGTGGGCTTTCTTCAGGACCGGGTGAGAAGTGAATTGTAAAGCAACGTACTAGTCCTTTACACCTTGGAGGTCAATATTGTGCCTGTAAATACAAATGGTGTGGGTAACCTTGGGGAAGGTAGTGGGACATAAGACAACAGTGTGCATTTTAAATTAATGTGCAACTTATAAAATGGCAATACTTTATCGATCACTACATCTTGCAGTCAAAACCACATACTCAAATCACCGGTTGTGCACCTTGCTCATTGCTTGTTATCTGAGGTCTGGCGCCAGAATTCTATCTCTTAATGGGTGTATCGAGTAGTCCCATCAAGTTATATTCTTGTCTACATATATGCTTTTTGCTTCGTCAAAGTAATGGGAAACTGTGCTTAATTGTTAACTCAAGGACTCCTTTGTTAGTACCATATTTTATTGCGCATTGTTGTGTGGCACTGGGAGGCTAGTTATTAACATTATGTTATAATCACACGGTAATTGGTGCCAAAGCGCAATGTTTTTTTCTGGCGTTCACTCTGTATATTAAATATTTGGGTGGACTATTACTGTATTTAGAGTTACAGTTCCATCTAGTGACTATACGATGAACTTACAGAAGTAATACAAACCCCAGTCATAGCGCATTTGCAAGCATGCCTCAGATTTATCATACTATCGGCTGCGACTCCACGTACCTCTGCACTGTTGTTACGTGCTTCCTCAGGTACCAGGGTGTCTCTAGGAGGGGGGGCCTTTTCTAAAAACAATGGTTAGGGATTAGTAAAGAATACAGGTACTTATCCTCTAAGGCGCCGGTCCTTGCTCCGACATCGCTCGTACCTGTCGCTCCTCGCCTCCCGCGCCGCTTGTGCTGACTCTGCCGTCCTGGACCCGGTAGGGTTCGTGAGCACGACGGGCTGTTAAAACTGTTTACTGTTTCTGGCGTGTACTCTTTATTTGTTATTGTAATGAATAGTGTTGTTCATATATGTTCTGCACACCTCTCATTGTCTTTTTCATTCTCTTATCTGTTCAGGCTGACCCATGGAATGTTATCATTAAGGCCCCGTACATCGGTGCCCAATCTGTGAACCCACCTTTGTTCTTTTTCAAAAAGAATGCGCTCAGCATTGTGGTCCTTGGTTTTTAGAGTTTCCAAAATTATCCATTTCAGATCGTCCACTGTGTGGCCTTTTTCTAGAAAGTACGTCGCCATTTTCGTCGTTCCTTTTTTACATTTGACATTGCTACGGTGCTCAATAATTCTCTGTTTTGCCTTTCTGCACGTCATGCCTATATAGGTCAAATTACACGGGCATGTAATCATGTATATAACGTGACTTGTGTTGCAATTTGTATGGTTCCGTAAGGACCATTTCAAGTGCGGTAAGAGCTGTAATTCTTTGACTGGTCTGGTTAATGAGCAGACTGAACAGGCTGCCTGCTGAGTCTTTAGAGAAGACTCTTAAATAAGCAAATGAGAGTGCTTGATTATATGCTAGGCCTGAGATCTAGAATGGCAGAGTACATGAAAAAGCCAAGCTGGAAACTGGAGGCTAGCCAGGAGCTCATGAACCACTGACATGATCAGAAGGCTACTATGCCTGAGTATATTCCAGGACAGTTGGTGTGGGAGCCTGTGGCTTCCAGGCCCCTCAATGTCAAGTGGAGTAGGCCCTATCATCTTACATATCAAATGAAGGGTGAGGTTACCTATTTGGTTGACCTTGGCACCCCCATGAACCCTCAGAGGGCCCTGTATGTGAATAGATTGAAACCTCACCATGACACTGCTGATATGACCCTGTTACTGGTCACTGACGAGGGAGTGCAGGGGAAAACTGAGTCAATGCCGGACCCGGCCTCCACTAATGTGCAAGATGGGTCGGTGGAGGGAGTTGTACCCTCTCCCAAGTTGAAGGACCAGCAGCACAGAGATTGTAAGCAGGAGCTGGAGCCATTTGCTGGCTTGTTCTCTTTGACCCCAGACATCACTGAGTGGTGTGTGCACCACATTGACACTGGTGACAACCTACCTGTCAACAATATTCTGTACTGGTTGTCTGACCATGTCAGAGGCAGCATTAAGGCTGAGGTAGCTAAGATGCTGGAATTGGGGATAATTCAACCATTTGAAAGTCCAGGGGCCCGTCCAGTGTTGCTGGTGCCTAAACCTAATCCCAAGGGGGACCCAAGGAGTTAAGGTTCTGTGTGGACTACAGAGGATTAAATTCTGTCACAAAGACTGATGCTCACCCAAAACCTGGAGCTGATGAGCACATTGACAGGTAAGGGGCTGCTAAATACCGGAATACTGTTGATTTGACATCATGTTATTGGCAGATTGCCCTCACTACTGGAGCAAAAGAGAGGTCTATATTCTCCACACCAGAGGGACATTATCAGTTCAAGGTAATGCCCTTTGGCAGAATTCACCTGCCACGTTCCAAAGGTTGGTGAACAGGGTCTTATCTGGGTTAGAGCAGTTCAATCCAGCTTATCTGGATGATACAGCTGTATGTACTTCTACCTGGGGGGCCCACTTAAGCCACCTAAGGGAAGTGCTTCATGCCATGCATCAGACAGGCCTGACTATTAAGGCAAGTAAGTGCCAAATAGGGTGGAGTTCTGTGATGTACCTGGGCCACCTGGCAGGTGGAAGCCATGTACAGCCTCTCAAGGCCAATTTTCAAACTCTTTTGTATTGGGCAGCTCCTGTTACCCAAAATCAGGTCAGAACATTCCTGGACTGGCATGGGATTATAGAAGGTTTGTTCAAAATTATGGCATCCTTGTGGGGTCCCTAACATAACTCACTTCTAAGAAGAGGCCCAAAAAGGTGGATTGGACCCTAGAGTGTCAGAAGGCTTTTGACACTCCGAAAGCTGCTATGTGTTCAGCACCAGTGTTGCTGGGCCCTGACTACATAAAATAATTTGTGGTTCAGACAAATGTTTCAGAGCAAAGGATTGGGCCAGTGTTGTCACAGCTACCCGAAGGGGGCCTTGAACAGCCAGGTGCCTTTAGTAGCAGAAGACTTCTTCCCAGAGAGCAGAGGTTTAGTTCCATAGAGAAAGAGGGGTTTGCTGGGGTTTGGTCCCTGAAACAGTTGAGGACATATTTGTTTCGGACTCACTTTCTTTGTATAGACTGTACACAGGCTTTGCAGATGGCTCATGCAGGTGAGAGGGGAGAATCCCAAGCTGTTAAAGTAGTCCATTTCCCTACAGGGAATGTACCTTACAGTGGAATACTGAACTGGGGTTGCACATGCAAATGCAGATGCAATTTCCAGTTGTTCTCACTTAGCTGATGAGGACTACCATGGTGTAGGTTAGTAACCTGTCAGCTTTCGTTTGGGTGGGCTATGTTGCAAAGTCATCATGTGCCCTGAGCACCCCCAACTTTTTTGTTGACTGGTACTGGTGGTAACTGACTCTGGCTGACCTTGGGCTCTGCCTGTCCAGTCCCAGAGCCAGTGCTATGCTGAACGAGACACTTAGAATACAGTGAAAACACCCACATACGCTAGGGTACACTACGGGTTAGTGTACCCCTATGATTGGCATGGCCTCCTCTATAAGGCCCTAGTACATAATAGGGCAGGGGTATTGAAACTACATTTAAGTCCCTAGTATATAATAGGGCATGACAGTTTAGAGCCCAGCAGCGGTGTATGCACTTGCATGTGTGCACTGCTGAAGCATGAGTTCAGTTTAAAAGCACACTGTGTTGCAGGACTGCTTTTAAAATGCAAATTGTGCCCAAACTCGAATTTGGAATTTGGGGAATGTACAAATTGATAAACTACAATGTTTGGGAATATTAGGTAACCCCAGAGTCTCCACTAGTTATCTCAGGGGTGGGCAGGTATTTATAAGGCAGACCCTTATAAAAATGAGTTTTATATGCCCTAGGTTCAGTGGAATTGTGAATTTCACTCCCCACATTGTAGTAAGGTGCTTCCAAAAATCAACTTTTGTACTAGGAGCACTGTGGAGTGAGGATCTGCAATATTTTTTGATATTCAGAACCCCAAAAGTCTCCTGTAGGTATCACAAGGGTGTGGAGCCCTGTAGATATAAGCAGGGCCCTTATAAAAGATGTTTTATGAGCCCTGATGTTAGAAAAAGGGTCCCAGTCATTTTTCCCATTGCAAATCCCCTGCCACGTAGGTTAACATGGCAAGAAGTTATTATTAACTAATAATTCCCGCTAGGAGAATCATATAAATGCAATTCAAAGACTTCCTATAATGGTATTGATAAATCCAACAATATGGTATTGTTGAAATTCCACTAAAGTGTACAGGCAAGAAGTTAATAATACTTTCTTGTCTGTATGCCAAAATTCAGCCTTCCAGTGGTCTGTCCATAGTGGTCAGAGTGGATTAGCCGAGCTCCTTTGATGAGGTGATAATTAGCTCCTGGGGTTTGTGAGCTCTTCTGGGAGGGCAGGGTTCTAATTAATAGAAATGCCAGAGCAGGGGGAAGGGTCATAAACCATATTGTTCAATGGAATGAGTAGAATGCTGAAGAAGTCAGTTTCAATTTACACCCCTCCTCTTTGAACTCAGCCAGATGGTGGGATTAAGGAAGAAATTAGCAGAGGCAACTGGGGAGACTATGGAGATTAACCATTTTGAGTGGGTGTTTAGCCAGCTCTTCTCTCCTTGCTGGAAAATCAGCCATGAGGAATTTTGGAGAAATGGTGTTCTCTGGGAGAAAATAGTGCCACACTTTGGTGGATGTGGTCATACCCTCTGGTGTTGCCCTACACCTCATTGACAGGAGTGCCCTCCTGCTTGGCCCAGAGAACTTGGAATAAGTATTTGAGAGGAGCAGCGCCTCTCAGATCTGCTGCTTGAAACTTAACAAAGAAGAAGGGTCCATGCTGAGTGGTGTGATTGGTACCAACCAGGCCCTACATTCTGAAGATTGTGCCTGCTGCACAATCTGAAACGCAGCCCTGTCAACCTAACTCACTTCAAAAGAATTAAGAGTGGACTCCCTGCAAGCCACAGGTTAACAGAGCTCACTTGGAACATCACAACCAAGAATCCTCAGCCAAGAGTACTACCAGTGGATTTGTAAGGGATTTTTACAAGTGGATTGTGGGAACTGAAGTCCCAAACTTTCAAGGACCATCTTGGAGCTCCCAGACCCTTGGATTAAGATTGGACACTTTGGGACCCTTTGCGGAACTTCAGGAAGAAGTTCCAGATGTTTTGAGCAACTTTGGAAAAAAGCTCCATAAGTGGACTGACTCGACCTGGCCAGCCAAGTGGGCGACCCTCAACTGCGAGCTGGCCTGCCATCCTGCTGAAAAGCTCTGGAGGTTCGACTTCCAGAATTTGACTGGGAGTAGGCTGAAACCCTACTAAAGCTGGCCTGGTGAAGAGCATTGAGAGACCCCTGAAGACAAATCTCTGTAAAAGTTTCTACGTCAGAACGTAGGAAAGATTAACAGGACCAACTGTGAGAGCCACAACAACCACATTCAACTGCGAGCCAGTCTATATCCCTGGTTCATCTCGGTGGAAAGCTCCAGAGGTCGGACTTCCATAACTTTGACCAAGAGCCCGTCATAAGGCAACCCTCGCGGAATCCAGACTGGCTGAGACTTTTGAGGAACGCAAGGAAGAAAAGCTCCAGAAACGTTTCTAAGTAAGAAGGTAAAAACTTTGACCGAGACCTTCGCGAGGGGTAGTCGCGCAGGGCTCTATCGTGGTCAGCCTGAAACTTTGACTTTGACTCGGGTGGTGTGATCAGATGTCCCAAAAGGCACTATAGGTTTCTATGTGCTATATAGTGCTAAATCTTTAAAAAATATATCATATCTCCGGTTAATTACAATGAAATATTTTCATTTTGGTGTAATTTTAAAGATAAAAATATTTCCTATTTTTATAAATTGGTGTTAGATTTCTATTGTGTGTTGTGTCTTAAGTATTTACTGAATTGGTGTTTCTAAATGCTTTACATACCAAGTTAAGCCTGCCTACTCGCAGCCGAGCTACCAAGGGTTGAACATGGAAATCATTTTCCAAGACCTCTACTGAGCCCTATATTGTGTTAGTGGCCTTATTGCTAGTGACAGATATAAATTTGCATTACTAATAACCCACTTTCCAACAATTACCTAAGCCAAAATTCTCTATTAGATATAGCAAGACTCCGTCCAATCTGATATTGGCGTAGAATGTGGTCCAGCCCCGAGCGGGTCAAATATGCTGAAGCCCTGAGGGACGTTATGGAGGCCGATCACTTATGGAAGATTGACTGGCTCTATAATATCAGAAGAACTTGACCAACAAGAGAATGTAGTCTTTATGGGAGAACCCAACTGGTGCCAAGTTCCCCTCGAAAGAGAAAAAAAAGATCTGTACTGGCACATGATAATGGCAGATGTTCTCAGAGCAATTGAGAGTACTACATTGACAGGGAAGTTTTTTTAAATTAAATCCACTCCCCTCCATGAGCCTTATTGGGACATTATATCCAAGTCTTTCCGATAGGAGACTATGGGCTATATGTACAATGATGTGGTGGAGAGAGGCATTAGCCTTCCTGGCTTAATGCCTCTCTCCGCCACTTCCGAAACGCAAGGCTGCACCATATTTACAAGAATGTGGTGCAGGCTTGTGTTTCCCCCTTTGATAGCGCTAAGTTTAGCAACTTAGCGCCAACGCAGGCCCCCTTGCACCATAGTGCAAGGGTGTCTGCGTGCAGGTGAGGATTGTTTATGTGTAGGAAGGTATCCCTTCCTGCACAAAAGCAATCGTAAAATGCCATTTTGTCACTTTCATGTGTGCTGCTTCGTGCATACCATAGCATTTTGCGTTTCCATTTTTTGCTGCACAATGCAGCCCACATGGAAAAAGCAAAAACGAGGAGAAATAATGCATTTCTCCTCGTTTCGCCTACTTAAGACCAGGATTTACCCGGTCTTAATGTTGGGGCTGCCTTCTATGTACACCACCCGTGTACATATGGGGTAGCGTCAAAATGAACCACCGCAACACCCACTGCCTACCCCTTTCACACTAACCATTGCGTGAAAGGGGGCCTTATGTACAAGGCAGCGTTAAGCCAGGTTAAGTGGCTTAACGCTGCCTTGTACATAAGGCGCAGCCCCTATCGCCTCGTCAATATAGGTGATGTTGTGGTGGTGATAGGGGATTGTACATATGCCCCTATATTTCAACTTTAGATAGGAATCCTCCCAATAAAATCTTTTACATGTAATTGGACTCCCAATGTTGTGACAAAAAATCCTACTTGCACAGACAGCTTTGAAACATTCTCTCACGTCTTGCTTGCTGGCCCAGCATATTTGGCCCTGCAGAAAAATGGCCGAAGCATACATGTGAGAATCTGGGCCCAAGGAACAGTAATGTTGCATGACCATGACCCTGTTCCCATGAGGCACAGGGTCAAGGCTGATTTGCATATGGCCATGTCTGAACTGGGGTGGTGTGGAGTGCAAAAAAAGATGGATTTAGGCCCAGATCTCTGTACTGGGGTGAATGTATGACATTGTTCTGCATTCTGTCCATCAACTGTTGTTTTGCATTTGTCACCCCGAGTGGGATGGGTATGCTCAGACATGAGTCCCATGCTCTCCACATCACTGGAGTCAAGCTATCCTGGCTGAAGACGGCTGATAGCCAGACACCGGTCCTAGGATGCTTGATTCCGGTCCAGGAAAGACATGGCTTGGCAGTTCGGGTTGGACTGTTCCCATGAGGCACATGGTCAAGGCTGATTTGCATATGGCCATGTCTGAACTGGGGTGGTGTGGAGTGCAAAAAAACGATGGATTTAGGCCCAGATCTCTGTACTGGGGTGAATGTATGACATTGTTCTGCATTCTGTCCATCAACTGTTGTTTTGCATTTGTCACCCCAAGTGGGATGGGTATGCTCAGACGTGAGTCCCATGCTCTCCACACCACTGGAGTCAAGCTATCCTGGCTGAAGATGGCTGATAGCCAGAAACCGGTCCTAGGATGCTTGATTCCGGTCCAGGAAAGACATGGCTTGTCAGCTCGGGCTGGACTGTTCCCATGGGGCACAGGGTCAAGGCTGATTTGCATATGGCCATGTCTGAACTGGGGTGGTGTGGAGTGCAAAAAAATGACGGATTTAGGCCCAGATCTCTGTACTGGGGTGAATGCATGACATTGTTCTGCATTCTGTCCATCAACTGTTGTTTTGCATTTGTCACCCCGAGTGGCATGGGTATGCTCAGACGTGAGTCCCATGCTCTCCACACCACTGGAGTCAGGCTATCCTGGCTGAAGACGGCTGATAGCCAGAAACCGGTCCTAGGATGCTTGATTCCGGTCCAGGAAAGACATGGCTTGTCAGTTCGGGCTGGACTGTTCCCATGAGGCACAGGGTCAAGGCTGATTTGCATATGGCCATGTCTGAACTGGGGTGGTGTGGAGTGCAAAAAAACGATGAATTTAGGCCCAGATCTCTGTACTGTGGTGAATGTATGACATTGTTCTGCATTCTGTCTATCAACTGTTGTTTTGCTTGCTGGCCCAGCATATTTGGCCCTGCAGAAAAATGGCTGAAGCATACATGTGAGAATCTGGGCCCAAGGAACAGTAATGTTGCATTGAGAATACTGCTCTCAGATCCGTCCCTTCAGTATGCAAGCCCTGTTGCCAAGTTCTTGGGTGACATGGATTATAAGATTAAAGTTGAGCTTTTAGCTTTTTAACTTGCTAATTTAATGAAGTTTTAAATTTGACAGGTTTTAACATGGAATACACAAAGTGATGCTGACTTGACCTTCAACAAGTATTTTCCTCTTCAAAAGTACAGCCAGTGATCCCTGCCTGTGTTAGGGTGACATAGCTGTGAATTCCCTAGTCCATTCCCTTTGCACCGGTGGTATGAGTTATGCTATGATAGCGGGGGCACGTTGATGGTTTCGATTTCAGTGCAAATCCTTCTCTCAAGGCTGTACTTCATAAATGAAGACCTATGATTTCGGATCTTCTCTTCACTGTCCAGAACTACTGCAATACGGCGTTTGATCTGCATACATTTTTAAGCACAACTTTGTAAATGTAGAATTTTGTGTTGGCTGGAATAGTCTGAGTGTTGTTGATTTATATTTTTCTAGTAAGATTTCTTCTTTAGATCTTGATGTCTTGTGTTTCGTATAATTAATTTAGGAGGGATTTTTTTAAGGAACTTATAATATTGACTTATCTTAACATATTCGACATGGGTTGAATGTGGCCTCAGCCACACCCCTATTAAGTGTGCTAAACACAATTTTATTTGGTGCAATATTATTATTTACTGATGAAGTATATCTGACACAAAGGTGTGGGCATTGGGGATGAAAGATTGAGCAGAGGGAGATTTTGGGCCGTCCAACTTTACAGTAGTACTAGTGCAAAATGATCCCAGAATATCAAGTGCAAAATTAATGCACTACCATAATATTATAGCCATAATATTATTAACTAAAATATTGTGGAGGTAAGTATATAATATTAAGTGCAGATACTATTCTCAACTCCACATCTACAAGGGCAACATACATATTGTCAAGGTATATACATTTGGAGTTCAGTATCGCAAACCTATATTTATGCATTTGCTTTCACAGTATTTTGGTTGTTGATGTTCTGGCTATGATATTTTGGTAGCACGATATTTAATACACGATATTCAGATGGCATTCCAATAGAAGTCCATTTTATTCCCATTTTTATCATCTGAAATAAAGTAATACAATTTTTCGCTCAGCCAGGAAAATGTATGGAGACCTCTATCACTTATAAATGAACACATTGGCAAAAGAGAGGTTCTAATTTACAGAAACCGGCCTAGTGATAATCGTCTCTCGATTATTTGGATTTTTTGAGGATGTTTGTACTTTTTTGTTTAGCTAATAAGACATAAGGCAAACTTGAATAGTGGATTATAATGCCTTGCTCTGCCCCCACTGCGTTTTTCCCCCATACCTTTTGCCATATGTGGCACTGTTACATGTATGAAGCTGTTATTACAAGCATGATAACCTGAATGCACTGCACTCTTCACTGAGTTCGGACCAAACTAATTAATTTAGATAACAATGACTCCTTTTAATCAAAACAATAGTCAATCTTTGTTTTCATTTCACAGTGAATATTATTCACGTAGTCATAACATTATAACTCTCATAACCAAAACAAAACATACATTCAATACAAAAATGCAACACAATGTCATTTAGAATGTGTTAACAATTCTAATAGTAGCTTAGTAGCTCATAACTAACTTTTATATAACATTCAAGTGAATGCCCGATGCATTTCGGGACGTCTCAGTCATTTCCTCAGGGGTCAATCTAGTTGAAATGAGGCGAAAAGGTCCAACAGTCGTTTTGTTCGTCCTGTGGAACTATTGCGTTTATATCTGATAACCTCGCTGCAAACGAAAAAAGAGACGTTCTCACGTATCTTCCAGTGTGAAAGGTCCATGCGTAGAATCTTTCAGAGAGCATTGTAACAATGTAGTCCGACAAAACTGCCGTTACCGTATTGTCCTCCCGGCGTGTGACCTCTCTCCAGACTAGAGTGGGATGTATGACGTTACAACGCATACTTTTACAACGCCTACCTTTACAACGCATTTTTTACACCGCAACATCCAATACAACGCACACCATTACAACGCATACCATTACAACGAATTCTTTGAAACTACCTTTACAACGCATTCCACTACAACGCATACTACATTTACAACGCATACCATTACAACGCATTACATTGCATTGCATGTAAGGTAAGTGTTGGATAGTGTAGGGGTAAAAATTACTATTCTAACTCCAGGGGGTGCAACAGTAGGCTAAATATTGGATAGTGTAGGGGTAAAAATTACTATTCTAACTCCAGGGGGTGCAACAGTAGGGTAAGTGTTGGATAGTGTAAGGGTATAATGTGTTGTAATGCTATGCGTTGTAATGGTATGCGTTGTAATGACTGCGTTGTAATGGTATGCGTTGTAGTGGTGTGCGTTGTAGTGTCATGCGTTGTATTGACTGCGTTGTAAATGCATGCGTTGTAATGGATGTTGCGTTGTAAAAGTTTCGTTGTAATGGTAGTGCGTTGTAAAAGTTACGTTGTAAAGGTTGTATACCCTAGAGTGTAATACAGGAGAACGTCTCTTTTTTCGTTTGCAGCGAGGTTATAAGATATAAACGCAGTATTTCCCCAGGACGAACAAACCTTCTTTGCGAGCATCTTAAGATTCAACATTTTTGTTTTTTGTTTAAGTCCACTATGCATTCCACATCAGGTTAGGGATTTGTGTGATATTAGCCATATCATAAAGTACATCAGTTCAAAGTGTTACTAAATCTTTCTCCCATGTTTGATGGACACTAGGGCTCTTTCACTCAACACATCAAATGTGTCTGTCACAGAACATCGAACGGCGACAGAATGTTTAGCGGCGATGGTGCCGCATCGTCTTCTCTGCTGGTCCCTAAACCTCGAACCATCTTTGCTTCTGTGGGCTCTTGCACTAGAGATGTGAGTGACAGCACAGTTCCACCTTCAACAAGTCAAATAATAAAGGTGTACAAAGAAATACAATTTTAAAAATGACGCTGTGGAAAGGACTGCTAAACGGAAAAGGAGTTCTTAGGTCTGAAGTTGCAACCGATAGAGTAAATCAGCCCCACTCTGATCTGTGACATTGAAGGGCTTTGCCAGCCGATCACTTGCAATCCCCTGAGTGCGCATCGCTCACAGGGGCGCGTAAACCTAGCGTGAACCGCCGCCTCATCTCTCATTTTAATTCAGTATGCCACATTAACGACGAGTTCTCCTAATATTGCGCCCATCCTAGCAAGTGAAAACTCCCTCTGTTCCTGGCAGCTGTCGGAATGCATTTCAAGGCACCGCTGAGGAGGGCAATGCTAATAAAATACAATATACTTCAGGCCTCGGCGCTCCCTGCCAAATAAGTGATAATGGCGCGCGGCTTTCTGGCAAGCCCTCTCTCTTTACTGAAATGGGAAGTACACGGGAAGGTCATTTTATTAAAACCCTTGCCAATACGCAGCGCACAAACATATTGCTTGAGAAACGTGTCATAAGGACTTGGTCTGCAATTGGAAAAAAGATAATCTGAGACCAGAATTGAATTTCAGATGAAAGCACTTTTAGAGGACATTATAAGCAGAAGTACCACAGTGATATCATTTATATGAACCAAAACAGGGCAGAACTCGAAATAAAATCAAAAGTAAGCTCTCTCTTGAGGTGACAAGTACATTAAAGCCTGTGTATGGCTCATAGTACTAAACCACGCAATATTATAGTGATTTAAGGAACTGGAAACTCTGAACTGTAGTTCAAGCACATATACTGAATTGCTTATGGACAACGATTGTGGAAATTAAGTTCAGGGTAATACTGTTTTTAAAATAAAGAGGTTAATATGCATCTGTGCCCAAAGTGGAACCCTCACTGCTGATTATAGGCATGAACGTCTCTGACGTCTGAACCACGGCCACTGGTGTGACCGTCCATCACATGTCCCCTACCCGACATTTTTCTTAGTTTGCTGCCAGTCACTTTCACCAACAAGAGGCCCTCTTCCACTACTGCTTCTGTCCACGTCTTCCAGTGGTGCAGGACACATTCATCTGTAACACCTACCACTGCCTGCATGGACACTAGTCAAAGCTTCCCGTGCTCTTAACACTCCTCTGGCAATTTGTTTGATTAGGGATGGATGACCCAGAGCGTGATTGTGGAGGGGTAATTTCATGTTTAGCCTAAAATCCTGAATATTTTGTTGCTCATCCAAATAAAATACTAAGCCCTTGCATACCAGACAGAAAATAACAATCAATTACATTTCCAGTACAACCAAAAAGCCTGTTTCACACATTTTCAATGTTCCCATGATGTCTAGTAGTTGTTGGAATGGGGTTTATTAGTGGGGGCAAGTAGGTACCTATCACTAGTAATAAGGCCACAATCACAATATAAGGACCAGTAAAGGTCTTAATAAAATATTCCCTTGCTCAACCCTTGGTAGCAGGCTGTGGGCAGTCAGACTTAACTTAGGATACAGGTGTCTAAAGCATTTAAAAACACCAATACATTAAATAAGTAAAACATAATAAAAATACAACACCAATTTATAACATTAGTAAATATGTTTATGAATACAATGACACCATAACAATTAAAATCCATTGTAGGGAGCCAGAGATATGAATTATTAAAGATTAAAAGTAAAACTAGTGCTTAGAAGCAAATTGCACACAAAGGGTTGAAAAAGGTTACGCTGGGCTGGGACAAAGTCAAGTGTCCAAGCTGCCCACGTTGTAACAATTTTACACTTACTTCTAGAAGTGTTTCTGGATGCAGGAAAGTAGTCCACAGCACCACCCAAGGGTTCAAAAGCTCTGAGGACAATGCACGTGGCCAAATCCTTTAAAGTCCACTGAATGCTGTCCAGCTGGGTTCTTCTTGGTGTCGAGGATGCAGGTGGAGCTCTTTAAACCTGTTGCTTTCAGGGAGCCCTCTCCATCAACTTTCAGAGCAAGGCAAAGCCCTTTTTGGGCTGAAGATCAAAGTGTGCAGCAGTTGCAGTCCTTATAAGTGCAGTCTTCTCTTGTGCAGTCCAAGGGTCCAATAGGGCAGTCCTTCTTCTTCTTGTAGTTTCAAGGCAGGCATGGATCTGAATTGCTGGACAGATCATCCTATATTTATTTAGTGTCCTTGGGAGACGAGCAGGGTGGCACCCCTGACCAAGGGGGTGCAGGGTGCCAGCCTCAGGTATCACAACTTCCTCCAAAATGAGGCATATTCTTGGCCCGAAAAGCTCTATTCTTTAAAATCCAAAATGGAGAAACTTTCTCCTGGAGAGTAAGATCTGGCTAAGCCAACCCAATGGCATGGCTATGTTTCCCTAACTCTTCCCTTCTAGCTCCTCTGCTAATACACTGGGGTTCCTGTCCGTCTGGGAGTGCAGGATGTGAGGGCAGCCTGTGTCTTGTCCTAACAGTCATTCCTTCTTTAAAGACCAGTTTGTCTACTCCACACCCATACTGCCTTTTGCTCTGCAGCTGCAGATCTCCTCCCAACAGATGTTTATTTTTACCTGGCACTGTACCCTGGGGGCACGTAGGGTAGACCTTAAGGTGGCTTATATGTTGCACTATGTTAGTTTAATACTTTGGAAGTACTTTTAATTCCAATGTTGAATTACAAATAATTATTATTTGAAAATAGCAGACTGCAAAGCAGGGCTGACTTTTAAAATGACAAAAGGCCACACTGTAGTGCACACTTAAGTGCACTAAATCTACTGGGCTTCTAAACCTACGTGCCCTACCATATACTTGGGACTTATAGGTAGGTCGTCAGTACCAATTGTAATTATACCTAATTACCATGTACTTTTAATCAGAGAACAGGCACCGGGTCTGGTTAACAGAGCCCAGGGCACAATCAGAATAAAAACAGCATCTAGTAGTCCAAAATGGGGGCAAAATGTCAGGGGACACTGTGTTGGGATCGGTGAATATGCTATCAATGAATGTCATGATATATGCAGGCTTGACAATGGCAATATCAGTAAATGCAAGGTGCACGTATGCCACAGCCTGTGCCACATACACATCAATGCAATGTCAATGTGTACCGTTACTTTTGCCTGCAAAGCAGCGCCGACATCAGCAATATTGATAGCAATGTATGTACAATAATATTATTGTTGCCAATAAGAACAACATCAATGGATGTTCAGGCCAAAGCAAACATATCTTTGACAACATCAGTAAGGAGAATGTTATTGTGCAAGATGACAACTGTTTGCACAATGTTGGTAATTTTGATAAAAATGAAGCCAATAGCTGCCATGTTATTCTTAGGAGTTCCAATGAGCTCACATCATTGCTGTCAGATTCACCCAAGGTGACCTACCAATCAACCCCGAGTCGGAGATACTTGGTCAGGCAGATCCTGCGACCCATGCCCACACTTATCGAGTAACAAGTCACAGGTGGGGTCACCCATAAAATACAGGCAAACATGCACCCAGAAAAGACCTTGATCGTTTCCACGGATAGATAGTTGCACCACCAGCAGTGGCTGGCACAGGTAAATACGTTAGGGCGGGGCAGCTAAGTTGACAGACAATGGAATAGGTATAATTAAATAAAAAAATTAATAGTACATATTCCATTGTCTGTCAGCTTCCCCTCCTGCAGCACCCTACCCCGCCGCACCCTGCATACCTGTGCCAGATGCTGACTTATACCACAAACAAGTCCAAGGTAATTAGCCCCATTAAAAACAATTTTTCCAAAAGCTCACTTTTCCTAAAAATACCACAAATCTAGATACCACAGTAGATATGAACACTCAACAAATCAGGACACGACATGCACACCACATGGAGTGATCATATATTTCTCACACCAGGCATCTGGACACATACACACTGGCCCACACTAGCTTTCCCCGAGGTTGCAAGCCATCTGTGTCCTAATCAGATGCATGTGCTTGGTAATTTATGACTGATATGCCTTTTTGAAATGTAGAAATTGCTTTATTGAACCTCATGAATTATATATAAGGATGGCCAAAACTTTGTACACCAAGGGGCAGATTTATGAGGCACTTGCGCTGCAATTGCGTCACTTTATTTGACGCAATGGCGGCGCAAACAATGCGCCCTATTTACAACGTGACGCATCTAGGAGATGCGTCATGTTGTAAACCCCTGCGCCATAAGAAGGCGTTCCTGCGCAGGGGGGGGGGGGCATTCCTGCGCAGGAACGCCTTCTGAAAGTGGCCGAGTGAAATCTATAAGATTTCCCTCAGTCACTTTCAGGCCAATGCTGCGTCAAAACCCTGCGCCTGCTTGAAGCAGGCGTAGGTCTTGACGCAGCATTGTGAAGATGGGGCACCCCCGAGCCTTGCTGGAGCTGCGTCGCGCTTGCGACGCAACTCCAGCAATGCGCCACCTTTACGGCACAGATGCGTCACGCATCTGTGCCGTTTTTGCCCCATGGTGCGCCGCATTGTAAATGCGGCGCACCATGGGTGGCGGAGCTGTGGCGCACTGTGGCGCACATTAACTGGCGCATCCCTGGGGATGCGCCCGTTAACATAAATCTGCCCCCAAGAGACTTTCTTCAGATGCCTTCTTTCGAGACTCTCCTGGCCGCAGCGTTTAATTAAACCAACTTCTTCCTGTTTTGCCAAACACTTGTCTTTATATTTCTTTAAGGTAAATTCATAGCGAGCAACATTTTGGTGAGCCATCCAGGAGAGATTTGTTTATCCAGCCTGACTGCTGCCGAAGGACAAGGTCCCCTGCCTTAATGAATTTATCTGCGCAAGCAAAGACCGGTGAGCAGACACCATAATTTATTAGAAGTCCTGCTGAATCTGTGGGGTGTCCATCCAGAGGCAGCCGTTCTAGGAAAAGAGACTACATCTGATCCTTAGCCCCAGTAAGTGGCTTATGGCAAACTAGAACAAACACCCTGAGTGTTACTTAGGGCTACTACCTTGATCTTATTTTTTTTGCCAAATTGTTGTTCATAGGGACTGCCACTTTTCCACAGGTAGTGCCTAAAAGAAGTGAAAGGTGTTTTTTTTCTTTTTTGCTTGTACCACTGGATGGTAGGCAGTCAGTACGCACTAACCCTGGGTGTGATATAGGGTGTAATTCAGACATTAGGGAAAAAATTCGGCACTCAGTGACTTAGGTATAGCTTGTGTCTGGCCACAGAGGGCTGATAATTGTCAGGTTACTCCTTTTTCTCTGCACAAATGTTTGCAAATTCGTGTCCTCCATGCAGGCAGCGGCAGACTATCAGGCTCACTTAGCTCTGTGTGCTAAGTGTAGTATCCTCTCTTCTTAGGCAGTAGGCTCTAGGAGGGGGCTAAGTTTTGGTTAAAAAAAATGATTCTGTCAACCTTTTTCTCTTAGTCTCTTTTAGATTCCTGCATTTTATACATTTATTGATATTGTCGTACTGTTATATTTTGTAACATAATACATGTCTAAATATTATGTTGTGTTAAGTAGGTCTCTGCTTTAATTAAATAATAACCAATTTTTCTGGACATGAATTTAATGCTTACTACTCTACTGCTACAAACCCACTTGTACTGCTCCGAACTAACAATTGCATTCTGTTGCAGGTTGTTACTATTTAATTTGCATTTGTCTATCATTTAGTGTTAAATGTTCTTTTCAAAGCATTGATTGTTTATAGAGCTCATAACCAGTAGATTGATTTAAGTACCACCTCTTGTGCACTGCTCTCCAAAATTAGAGTAGGATTTGTTATTTAAAAAATCGTGAGACATTCCAATTTGGCAAAATCCATAGAACAAGTTCCCCAATCCAATATTGAGACTCCATTAAGCCATGTGTAAGCAAGATACCCCACCCAAGTTTGGAGGTTAAAGAGATACAGCCACGAGTGGACTGATCTCTCCAAAGCATACACCATCCCCTGTCCTGAGGGGAGGACCTTCGATATCAGCATCATAGAACACACTAAAGTTTACATCCAGGGCAGACATTGGGGCCAAGAGAGAGATGTGAAATTGGCCCCAATAAAACTATGGAAAACTCTAGGGTGATCACAAAATAAAAAACACATAACCCCAAAAATGTCCATGCCAAGGAAGAAAGCTACAGCTCCTCCAAATCTGATAGTGAGGATGCCTTGGACCCTGTGGGTGCTCAAAGATGCACTTGCCTCACTGGCAGTACAGGACCACCCTGAGGAAGGCCCCTTGGTCACAATGTTAGTAAATGGGACACCATACCACTTTCTAGTGGATAAAGGGGCAGTAGGTCCTGCTTGCGGTAAGGAGAAGCCCCTGTGTCCAATACCACTTCCACAGTACAGGGAATCCTAGGTTCCATGGCCAAGGTCCCGCTCACAGAAATTCTTGAACTAGAACTAGAGGGAAACAAGCTCATGGGAAAATTGCTATACTGTCCATCCTCCTCGACTAATATATTTGGGTGGGACCTGTTGTCCAAACTTAGGATGGCCATCCAGTTCACTGAGGATGGAACCCTAGCTTGTTCCTCTCATGGAGTTTACCCTCTAGAAGATAAACCAAAAACCTCCTCCCTTGCCCTGGAAACCCCAGCCAGGGCAATACTGGACCGTGAAGCCCAGACCAGATGGTCAGTCTTGGATCACTTGGGAAACCTCTTATATATAAATTATCTCAGCAATGGACCAGCCACACACACCATTTCTTGGTAAGATCGACCATGAAGGTAGCATGTATGGTACAAGGGGAGCTGGAAGCCCAAGCCCATGGCACACACCAACCAACTGCACCGGTAGCAACCAGACCATTCACTCCCCAAGGGTTCCAGGCCCAGCTTTTGCCACCACCTTGGCACCTCCCCAGTGGAAGAAGTGCTACAGGCAAGGAAGCACCATGACAAAGGTGCACTGCCTACACCAGGAGCATCCTCTCTGTTATCAAACACGGCATGCCCAACTGGCATTGTGACAGCCCAGAAAAGTGTCTTCAGCTGCCACCTGGGAGGAATCTCCAAATCTGCAAAGGATAGGCCACTGAATTTATCCTTGATGCAGGAGCCCCTAGAAGTGACCAGATGCCAGGTGAGCATGCCTCTAGAGGTGCTGCAGCAACCACGGGCAGGCAAGGTGTGCCGGACTGGGCAAGGAATCAGCTGTAGGGTCTCAGAGGGAACCAACAGAGAAGCCACACCCAAAAGCCAAAAGACTAGCAATCTCCAAATTATAGAGACTGCCACTACTGCTACCATTAGAACCATACAGCCAAATATTGTAACCTAAATAACTACCACGAACAGAATAGAATGGTACCAAGGAAATTCCCATAGCCTACCTACCCACCAAACAAACCCTAGAACCATCCAAGTACGTAGTGAACCCAAGACTTCGATCTAGCACCAACTCCATACCCAGTGCAGAAAACTCAGTACAACAATAAGGGATAGAGACACAGCAGCAGGGAAGACCCTAACCTTGACTTAGACCCAAGAAAATATCAGGGCAGCCGTACTATGAAGAACAGGAATTCACACTAGAGTCTACCATCTGGATGCCCGCAGGGGCCCCCACTGCTGTTGATTCCCTGGGGAGGGGTTGGATGATTGAGCCCCCGGGGGCAGTCAGTCTGATGAGGTAGCAGGGTGGGCCCACAGCTGTTACATAGAAGCAGGCACCCAGGTCCCTTCATCCAAGTTACTAGGGCATTATGGAAAGGATGTCATTCTTCAACACTTTTTCCGGCCTCCTCCAACAAGAGGCCCTCTTTTTAGTTCCAAAATGAGGTGAATGCTGTAGCATCAGCATCGGGAGCCAGTTTCCTGAACACACAGAGGGCAGCGATGGCCACAAGCGCAACAATATCCTCAAAAACTCCTGTAAAATCCAATCACATGACCCCTGTCCTTAAGAAAATCTGTTGAAGTCAATAGTGCCACCACCATCAGGCCGATCACATAAAGTTACAACACGACCCCTGACTCTATCCCAGAAAACACAGCAAATATACACATACAAGCAATTTCCCTGCAGGTTGCCACCAGGGTCCACACATGATTTTACAACCACCTTCAGAGTCCTTTTCTTACATTTAAACCACATCCCAAAACATGGGTAGCCACCAAGCAGACCCGCACAAAACAGCCCCAAAGCAGCTCAAAGATTTTCAACTCTTCCAGAAGAAGGCTGTAGCCCAGTAACACAGCTTAATTAGAGACAAACCTCGCTCCATGCCATGTGCCCAGGCCCAAAGGACCCACATATGTCAACAGAACCAATAAACTAAAATTCAAACACCCACTTCCTTTCACAGTTGCAAGCAGCACATGCAGGTCAAAAGGGCACTCCTGCTCCAATCTAAGCACCACAACGGAGCCCACAGAAAAAGAGTACAGTTCCCATCATAGCTAGGTGAGGGTGGAAACAAAATATGAGATCAATAAAACAGTTTAACACTCACTACTCCCTTAAAAGTTTTGCACCTCTTAAAACAGTTAAAAACTCACCATCCTCCAAAAAACCTTAGTATTTCCTATTCAGTAACCCAGGAGGAAATCTTTTGCTCACAGCTGATTGATCAAGCACATAGATAAATTGTAAATGCAGGTATTTTCAAGACAACTGCCTAAAAATGATTTTTTCCCAAATAAACCCACAAAACCACAGGTCTCATCCTACAGGTCCGTGATCAAGCTGAAAGTGCCACACTGACAATCACTCAAGTAATACCGTATGCATTGACTTTTTGCAACAATCTCTTGAAAGTCACTGTTTACACTGCCTCAATACAAGACACCTATGGGCGCCGGTGCACAGACATAATATCAACTCCACAATATCGAATGGACAAAATATCGAGTTTTAAATATCGTTTGGAGAAAATATCGACAGGACAGAATATCGACAGCCAAAATATCGTTTTTAAGGTAAGTGAAGTAATATCGACTGTAAATAATATCGAAAGTAAAAAATATCTTTTTTTATATAATATGTAATTATTTATAGTGTTTTTATGTTATAATATGTGTGAAAAGTGTCATTTTATGTTATAATTATTTTTTAATTAATGATTTTTTTTAAATTATTGTGTAATTTTATTCTGTAGCGGGTTGTGGGTTTATAGGGGAATAGGGTGGGAAGTAATTTAATTATAATTAATTAAATATGTAAATTTATTAATTGGTAGTAATAATTAATTAATCCGTAATTAAATATTATATGTTAATTATTTAAAATTTAATTGGTAATTAATTTAATTTAATTGATTAATTGCTAATTATGTAAATTAAAATAATGTATTTCCTGTAGCGGGTTGTGGGTTTATAGGGGAATAGGGTGGGAAGTAATTTAATTATTATTTATTAAATATGTAAATGTATTAATTGGTAGTAATATTTAATTAATTGGTAATTAAATAATATTTGTTAATTAATTAAAATGTAATTGGTAATTCATTTAATTTAATTGATTAATTGCTAATTATGTTAAATTAAAGGGGTATTTTTAGGGTTCAGGGTCAGTTTTTTGTTTTTGGGTAAAGGGGTATTTTTAGGGTTCAGGGTCAGTTTTTAGTTTTTGGGTAAAGGGGTATTTTTAGGGTTCAGGTTCAGTTTTTAGTTTTTGGGTAAAGGGGTATTTTTAGGGTTCAGGGTCAGTTTTTAGTTTTTGGGTAAAGGGGTATTTTAAGGGTTCAGGGTCAGTTTTTAGTTTTTGGGTAAAGGGGTATTTTTAGGGTTCAGGGTCAGTTTTTAGTTTTTGGGTAAAGGGGTATTTTAAGGGTTCAGGGTCAGTTTTTAGTTTTTGGGTAAAGGGGTATTTTTAGGGTTCAGGGTCAGTTTTTAGTTTTTGGGTAAAGGGGTATTTTTAGGGTTCAGGGTCAGTTTTTAGTTTTTGAGTAAAGGGGTATTTTTAGGGTTCAGGGTCAGTTTTTAGTTTTTGGGTAAAGGGGTATTTTTAGGGTTCAGGGTCAGTTCCCTCGCGTCCTACTTCCACAACAAGATCACGGACATACACAACAGCTTCAGCATCCAACCAACGCACGCCACAACCGCAACAACGCCACCCACCACCACCCTCCGCACCTGGACTCCGATCAGCACCGAAGACACCATCCGCACAATGAACTCCGTCCACTCCGGATCTCCGACTGACCCCTGCCCTCACCACATCTTCAACAAGGCCGACGCTGCCATCGCACCGCACCTGCGGGACATTATCAACACCTCCTTCGACACCGCCACCTTCCCGGAGAGCTGGAAGCACGCAGAACTCAGCGCTCTTCTCAAGAAACCCACAGCAGACCCCACCGAACTCAAGAATTACCGTCCCATCTCGCTCCTCCCGTTCCCGGCCAAAGTCATCGAGAAGACCGTCAACAAACAGCTGGCCGCCTTCCTCGAGACGAATGGATCCCTCGACCCCTCACAGTCTGGCTTCCGAGCCAACCACAGCACCGAGACCGCCCTCATCGCTGCCACCGATGACATCCAAACCCTGATGGACAACGGAGAAACAGCGGCCCTCATCCTCTTGGATCTCTCCGCGGCCTTCGACACTGTCTGCCACCGCACCCTAGTACAGCGCCTGGGCAACATCGGAATCCAGGAGAAGGCACTGGAATGGATCACCTCCTTCCTCAACGGAAGAACACAGAGAGTCCGCCTACCACCGTACAAGTCAGAGGCCACCGAAGTCATCTGGGGCGTCCCTCAAGGATCCTCGCTGAGCCCCACCCTCTTCAACGTCTACATGAGCCCCCTCGCGGCCATCGCACGCCAACACAACCTCAACATAATCTCCTACGCCGACGACACCCAGCTGATCCTCTCCCTGACCAACGACCCCGCCGCCGCCAGAGCCAACCTGCACGAAGGGATGAGAGATGTAGCCGAATGGATGACGACCAGCCGCCTGAAACTGAACTCAGACAAGACGGAGGACCTCATCCTGGGCTCCTCGCCCTCCGCCTGGGACGACTCCTGGTGGCCCCCCGCCCTGGGCACCGCACCCAAACCGACGGACCACGCACGCAACCTGGGCTTCATCCTGGACTCCTCCCTCTCCATGACCAGACAAGTCAACGCCGTCTCCTCGTCATGCTTCAACATCCTACGCATGCTACGGAAGATCTTCTGGTGGATCCCCACCGAGACCAGGAAGACTGTCACCCAGGCCCTCGTCACCAGCCGACTGGACTACGGCAACGCCCTCTACGCCGGAACCACCGCCAAGCTCCAGAAAAGACTCCAGCGGATCCAGAACGCCTCAGCCAGACTCATCCTCGACATCCCACGAAACAGCCACATCTCCGGACATCTGAGAGACCTGCACTGGCTCCCCGTCAACAAAAGAATCACCTTCCGTCTCCTCACCCACGCGCACAAAGCCCTACACGACCAAGGCCCGAGCTACCTCAACAACCGAATCAACTTCTACACTCCCAAGCGCCACCTCAGATCAACCAGCCACGCCCTCGCCGCCGTCCCCCGCATCCGAAGAGCGACAACAGGAGGAAGGTCCTTCTCCTACCTGGCCGCCAAGACCTGGAACTCACTCCCGACCGACCTGCGCCTGACCCAAGACCACCTCTCCTTCAGGAAGAAGCTCAAGACCTGGCTGTTCGAGCAGTAACGGCACCCCCCCCTCCTAGCGCCTTGAGACCCTACGGGTGAGTAGTGCGCTCTATAAATGACTTGATTGATTGATTGATTGAGTTTTGGGTTTTTGGGTAAAGGGTTTTTTTAGGGTTCAGGGTCAGTTTTGGGTTTTTGGGTAAAGGGTTTTTTTAGGGTTCAGGGTCAGTTTTGGGGTACAGGGGTACAGGGGTACAGTGTAAAAATAAATTAAAATTAAATTTACATTAATTTAATTTTATGAAATTAAATTAAATTATATTTAAATAATTTTAAATAATTTAAATAATTTTTTTTTATTATATACTTACCAATACTTACGTTGTAATGGTAGTGCATTGTAAAAGTTGCGTTGTAACGTCATATATCCACTGTTGCACTCTTTGCAGTGGGAATAGTAATTTTTACTCTTTTGTATTTGTACGTTAATATTATTGGCTATTATTTAATTAAATTTTGTTACTATATATATATATATGTTTTAAGAAATATGATTAAAAAAATATTATTTTTTTACTTTCATTAATTATTTAATTATTAAAAGTTATTTTAAGTATTGTTAATTATATTTTAGTAATTAATGTTTTATATTAATGTAATTAAACATTGTTTTTATTAAAGTCGATATTTTTTACAACTATATTTTTGTACACGATATTTTGTACTCGATATTTTTGTACTTACCTGTTTGTACATAGAAACTCGATATTTTGTTTGTAGATATTTTCTCGTCGATATTTTGGGTAGTCGATATTTTGGTAGTCGATATTATTTCAGTGATCCATGGGCGCCCCAATGACAGACACCTCATCAAAGATGACTTTGTAGCTGAAAAATGGTTTTTATTTTATATATTTTTGCATGTCTGTACATGCCCTATTTAGCCGGGGAACTCTGAAGCCCCTCATGAACTAGATGTATGGGTAATCTATTACATTATGCATTCTTGCAACGCATGCACAGAGACCTCTCTCCCCTCACGTACATTTACACCAAACCAAACGCTAGTATGCCTCACGCACTACACAATGCACTCCTACACAACACATGGTATCAACACATGACCACTGTAGGGACACAGACTATGAATAGGTCATGTTACCTCAGAGCCACTCTGGACTACCACCACTGCATCTACTTCTCCTTCACCAAACCCACCGTGGCCACCACACCCACAGCGTTCCTAGCAGAAGCTGGAACAAGGCCACTGAAAACCCGCTCGCATCCTCCCTCAGCAAAACCCCGCCACCAACATCCATGGACACCTCAGCACGCAACCTCCACCACTGGGTCTCCAACTGTGCCAACACACTGGCTCACCTTAGGAAACCCTCAGGGAAGCAGCTCTCCAGGAAAGCCAGCTGGTTCTCCCCCACTCTCCAAAGTCCCTGAGTACCTGCAGATGGCTTGAGAAAAGATAAAGGAGCAGCAAGATCATGGCAGAACATGCAGCCTTCAAAACCACAATCACCACACACCACCACCTCATCAGAACAACAGAGAAGAAAGCAGCCATCCAGGGATGCGCCAATGCCAATACACACAACACAAAGAACTCTTCTCTGTGGTCAAAGAATTTGACAACCCAGCACACAGACAGTAGATATTCCCCCTCTCAAGACCTCTGTGACAGCCTCACCACTTCTTTCACCGCAGGATCAAGGAGATCTACAATAGCTTTGCAACCCAAGACCCACCCACAACCACTGAACCCAATGGCTCCAGGCCCCAGCAGACCTTCCCCAACTGGACCACGCTTACCTCTGATGATACCTTCATGATCATGAAGAGCATCCACTTTGAAGCCCGCTCAGATCCCTGCCTCAGCATATCTCCAACAGAGCCAGCAGCTCCAGAGCACCCAAACTCTGAAGCACCATCAACTGCTCCATCCAAACCACAGCACCAAGACCATTCTCCTTGCCGCTACAGATGACATCCATACCCTCCTTGAACGAGGCAAAACTGATGCCTCGTCCTCCTGGATCTCTCAGCCACCTTCGACACCATCTCCCACCACTACAAGTGAAATCTAAACAACAAGAGAAGGCAGTAAGGATTTAAAGGTTGCACTACCCCCAATATACACAAAAGTCAACTCAAAACCTTATTTGCCAAAGTTGCCCACCTCTTAAGTCCACTGCCTGAGGACCTCAATTTTACAAGAAAAGAAAGAACAGAGAGGCAACAAACAATCAAGTACGTTACATCAAAAGAAATTTTAGAGCAGTATTCATAAGCGTTCACAAATGAGTAGTAGTCCTTCATTGATGTTCTTCAGATATTTTTATTGCAATCTTCATAAAGTATCTTGAAATCAATACAGCCAACACGTTTCGCCCAGATCGGGCTTACTCAGGGCTGTAAGTATAACCATACAATAATCAGGATATATGCATCCATAATTAAAACACATTTGATTAAGACATCACAGTATTACTAAAGCAAACTGCCAACACGAATTTTAATATATACATGCGGCGCAGTCCATTTAACATTTGAAAATACAAATTGAAGGACCAAAGACAACAGAAACCTCATGGTCAGATCCAGAAGGGAGAAGTATAACACAACACATGACAAGCCCAATATGTCCAACAGTATTCCATAGCTGTGTGCAGAAGACATTTCTACCACCCTCAATTTTTTGATGAGACCATAGAAGCCAATCAAACATAGACATACATATTTAAAACATGAAGGAAACCAGACCGGAGGAGGCATCGCCATCATCCACAAGAACACCATCCGCATCACGACCAACGCCATCGACACCTTCGCCGCCGCCGAGCACCTCAACTTCCAGATTCACACCGACCCAAAGACGACCCTCAGAGGCACCCTTATCTACAGACCCCCGGGACCACGCACACAATTCAGCGAGGACATCGCGGACTTCATCAGCCCACACGCCCTCCCCTCTGCTGACTACATCCTCCTAGGGGACCTGAACTTCCACCTGGAGAACAACAAGGACCGCAACACCGCCGCCCTGCTGGACAACCTCGCCAACCTCGGACTCAAGCAACTGGTCAACACCCCCACCCACTACGCCGGCCACACGCTTGATCCAGTCTTCTCATCCAGCAAGCACATCACCTTCAGCCACTCCACCGTACTCCACTGGACCGACCACAGCTGCATCCACTTCAGCTTCAGAAAAACCACAACCCACCACCACCCGCAGCAGGCTCCTCACAGGAAATGGAGCAAGATCACCGCCGACCAGCTCACCACCTCCCTCAGCCAGAACCCACCTGCCAGCACAACGGACCCCAACGAAGCAGCCCGCAACTTCACGCAGTGGCTGACCGCCTGCGCCGATGACCTCGCACCACTGAAGGACCCTCCCAGCAGACCCAGAAGCAAGAAGGCCCCCTGGTTCACCGACGAACTCAAGGACTCCAAGAAGACCTGCCGCACCCTCGAGAAAGCCTGGCTCCGCGACCAGACCACAGACAACATGACCGCCCTCAAACACGCCACCCGCAAGCACCACCAGCTCATCCGTACCACCAAGAAGAAATCACTAAAGGAACGACTAGACAACAACGCCCACGACAGCAAGGAACTCTTCAGCATCGTCAAGGAGTTCTCCAACCCCAGCACCGGCAACAACGACATCACTCCCTCACAAGATCTCTGCGACTCTCTCGCCTCGTTCTTCCACCGCAAGATCGCCGACATCCACAACAGCTTCGGCGCACCGCCCTCGCACCCAACCATCGAACCAATGCACCCCACCGCCACCCTCCGCACCTGGACCACGGTAACCACCGAAGACACAGCTCGCACGATGAACACCATCCACTACGGATCCCCAACCGACCCCTGCCCCCACCACGTCTTCAACAAGGCCGACTCCACCATCGCACCCCAACTCCGGGACGTCATCAACACCTCCTTCAACACCGCCACCTTCCCGGAAACCTGGAAGCACGCCGAGCTCAGCGCCCTACTGAAAAAACCAACAGCGGACCCCACCGACCTCAAGAACTTCCGCCCCATCTCGCTCCTCCCTTTTCCTGCCAAAGTCATCGAGAAGATCGTCAACAGACAGCTTGCCGCCTTTCTCGAGACGAACGGATCCCTCGACCCCTCGCAGTCCGGATTCAGAGCCAACCACAGCACCGAGACCGCCCTCATCGCAGCCACCGACGACATCCGAGCCCTGCTCGACAACGGGGAAACAGCGGCACTCATCCTCCTGGACCTCTCTGCAGCGTTCGACACTGTCTGCCACCGCACCCTAGTCCAACGCCTCAGCAACACCGGCATCCAAGAGAAGGCACTGGAGTGGATCATCTCGTTCCTCGCCGGAAGAACACAGAGAGTCCGCCTCCCCCCGTTTCGATCCGAGGCCACCGAAGTCATCTGCGGCGTCCCGTAAGGATCTTCACTCAGCCCCACCCTCTTCAACGTCTACATGAGACCTCTTGCTGCCATCGCACGCCAACACAACCTCAACATCATCTCCGATGACACCCAGCTGATCCTCTCCCTCACCAGAGACCCAGACACCGCCAGAACCAGCCTACACGAAGGGATGAAAGACGTCGCCGAGTGGATGAAGAACAGCCGCCTGAAACTGAACTCAGACAAGACGGAAGTCCTCATTCTAGGACCATCACCCTCCGCCTGGGACGACTCCTGGTGGCCCCCAGCCCTGGGCACCGCTCCCAAGCCAACAGACCATGCACGCAACCTAGGCTTCATCCTGGGCTCCTCCCTCTCGATGACTAGACAAGTCAACGCCGTCTCCTCATCATGCTTCCACACCCTTCGCATGCTTCGCAAGATCTTCTTATGGATCCCAACCGAAACCAGGAAGACGGTCACCCAGGCCCTCGTCACCAGCCCACTGGACTACGGAAACACCCTCTACGCCGGAACCACAGCCAAGCTACAGAAAAGACTCCAACGCATCCAGAACGCCTCCGCCCGACTCATGCTGGACGTCCCCTGACGCAGCCACATCTCCGGCCACCTGAGGGACCTGCACTGGCTCCCCGTCAACAAGAGGATAATGTTCAGACTCCTCACCCACGCACACAAGTCTCTCCACGACCTAGGCCCCAAGTACCTCAATGACCGCCTGACCTTCTACACGCCCGCCCTCCAGCTACGGTCCACCAGCCTCGCCCTCGCCGCCGTACCGCGCATCCGAAGAGCCACTGTCGGAGGCAGATCCTTCTCCTACCTGGCGGCCAAGACATGGAACTCCCTCCCCATCCACCTTCGGCTGACCCAGGACCACCTCGCCTTCAGGAGACAACTCAAGACCTGGCTGTTCGAACAGTAGCGGACTCCCCCCCCCCAAGCGCCTTGAGACCCTTCCGGGTGAGTAGTGCGCTATACAAGTGGTATGATTGATTGATTGATTGAGGAAAGCAAATAAACTGTCATGAAATAAAAAGGGCACATAGCTAACACTAGGTACATTAAATATTCATAAGAATAGTTGAAGGTAGAGAAAAAGAAAAAAAGAGGGAAAAAACATACCCCATGAGACATAGAAAAAGAGAGAATATGATGAGAGAGCGAGAAGAATGGAAAAAAGAAGAAGAAAAAGAACAAGAGGACCACGTAACAATAAACATGAAGAATAACACAGGAGATTTTGATGCAAAAAATGCGTCTTAAAAAGCCATTGGTACTGCAGTAAAAGTAACCTGTGATTATTTCTAAAAAACATATGATGGCCGGCTATAAACCCACATTATGAAACGTAAATACCACGGACATTAACTCACATGAAAAAAACAACTCACCAGATATTTATAAACGCCGAGAGCACGAAGGTAAGGCACTCAAAGGAAGGCGCAAGTAGGTCTCTGTTTCAAAGTTTGAAACTGAAAACACAACATAGAGCATCAACTCTGTGTTTTAATTATGGATGCATATATCCTGATTATTGTATGGTTATACTTACAGCCCTGAGGAAGCCCGATCTGGGCGAAACGCGTTGGCTGTATAGATTTCAAGATACTTTATGAAGATTGCAATAAAAAAAATTCTGAAGAACATAAATGAAGGACTACTACTCATTTGTGAACGCTTATGAATACTTCTCTTAATTATTTTTTCATGTACCGTACTTGATTGTTTGTTGCCTCTCTGTTCTTTCTTATCTCCCACCACTACCTCTGCGCAAGATTCCACATGAATGGATCCACAATAAAGCCCTACAATTGATCCGCTCCTTCCGAGAGCCAGACTTCCACTGTTCAACTCAGGACGCACAAATATCAGCTGCGGAGTGTCTCAGTGCTCCACTCTGAGCCCCACCCTCTTTAACATCTACATGGCCCCATGTGCAGCCATTAGCAGGAGCCATAGACTCAAAATTGTCTCCTATGTTAATGGCACCTAGCTGATTCTCTTCCTCACAAACGATCCCACAGTCACCAAGAACAAATTCCAACTACGGGACGAACGCTGTTGCCACCTAGATGAAGGACAGCTGCCTCACGCTGAGCTAAGACAAGACCGAAGTCCTCATCCTGGGCTACACCCCCTCCATCTGGAATGACTCCTGGTGGCCCGTAGTGCTCGGAACCCTCCTGTTGGACTTGGCCCTTTTGGCAGGTTGACCCCAAAACTTTTTGCTTTTTTCTAGCCTATTTCTGTAACCTGGTGTTGGTGATTTTAGGCCTCTGCGCCCTTTTTCACTGTGGTCCAGTGTAAAGTGCGTGCACTCTCTGTGTATGTGTGGTGAGACTGGCATGCCCTCCCATAGGAATGCGATAAATGTGTCAATGGTAGTTCTCGATGTGTGGGGAGTGCAGGGGCGAGTTTGGTATGTGCGAACTCATGAGATTAAATGCTGCACGATGATGAACGTGGATTTAATGTGTCTAGTGTGGAAGTGCCACTTCTAGAAGTTGGCATGTCTGTGCAGTGAATGTGAACAGACTGACTTGTGATTGGCTGGAGCTGGCTGGTGTGCTTGGCTCCAGGAGTCAGGATGGGTCTGCCCGGTGGTGAATGGGGAGATCTGCATGTTGATGGGAGGGAGGAGTGCACCTGGGACCTGAATAGGGCTGGGCCTTCCCTCCACAGTGCTGGCTCCACCCCCTGTGGTGTGTCGGATGTCCCTGACCCATCCTGTGAATAGGCAGAGGGGCTGAGCAAAACAAAGTGCTCAAGAACCAGTTGCATCTGGTTCGCCCCTTGCCTGCACCTTTGGAAACAAAGGAAATGGTGTATAAGAGGGGCTTTGACCCCATGAAAATGTTCTTGTGCTCAACTTGAAACAACCAGGGGCGTGCCGCTGCTGGGGCCCAGGGGAAAGCTTTTCCTGTAATTGCCCAGCTCAGGAGCAGCGTGGCCTGGGCAGCGCGATGCTGTTCGCCCTTCAGGAGGGAACCCCCCTGTGGGGGATTCCCCTGTCATGCCGGAATTGCGGGTGCCACCCCGCTTATCTTTATTCAATTATGGGTGCCCACCCCATTGTTGTGCCCGACTTTAATTACAGCGGGTGCCCACCCCGCTGTATATCTCTAAAATTACCGAGGGAGCCTACCCCTCCTTTTTCGCCATGGAAGATTGCCGCTGCAGTCCCGCCGCGGCCGCCCCGGAAGTCAGGCAAGCCTGTGACATGGGTGGGGCCATAGCCGGTAGCCTCTCTAGCTCCAGTCCCGGCCCCGAGACGGGGGACCGTGTGAAGATTGGCACCGAGGTGAAGCGGGGCTCCCAGAAGGCTCCAGCAGTCGAGGAGAGAGCCCCGCAGTGGAGAGGTTGCGGCGCCGGGGGCTGAGGCACATGGTTGGTGCCGGCCCCCGCCGCGTATCAACAACCACGCCAGGAGCCCGGTAAGGAGAGGGCTCGGTATGGTCCCAGTTGTGTCCCGAGCGGCCCCACTTGGCAGCGCGCCGCTCCCCCAGGGAAGGCATTCAGTTTACGGGCCAGATGGCTCCAACCAGGGGCAAGTTCTTTTCAGACCCCGTAGGGGCCAGAGGGCATTGTGGTGTCGCACCCGCATTAGTGTTTCCAGCTGCCCCTATGGCTAGAGGGCAGCTGCTCCAGTCGGCCATACATCCTGAGAGGGCCCCTGCAACGAGGGGCATGATGGTTTGAGGAGCCAGTGTGCTCCTGGTGGCACAGTTGATTTCAGGAGCTAGAGTGCTCCAGTGGAGGAGTGTGGCTCAATGGTTAGAGCAATGTCCTGAAAGGTAAAAGTCAGTAGACAGTTATGAATAGCATGCACATAGCATTGCTACAATGGACAAGAAGGAGATTACTCATTTTTTTTAATCAAAAGATAGTTATTCATCTTTATGTAATAACATTCATTTCATGGTTGGAAGTACACAGTTAAGGGCAGCACTGCATAGAATGTATTGACAACCACATGAAACTTGGTGCAGCAAACGTGAATAAATAGTGCAAGTGGCGACGCAAGTGAAGGGAGAGAGAACAGCGTAGTCGGCGCACTGTGTATAAAGTGCAAATTATCTACAGTGAGTGGCTAAAGACGGCGCATGTGACATAGTGATATCACAGAGGGCACAATTAATTTAATAGATTTGGAGCCACTAAGAAGAAGTGCGCCTGTTAATTAGGCTGTTGGGTCGACGGCGTTTCGATCCGGACCATTTCGGATCATCATCAGGACTGGTTGTCTGAATTAGGTAGTGCTGTGAAGAAAGGGAGGGAGTGTTAGGGCGAGGAATGAGGGAGTGTGAGTGGACGGGGGGCATTGGCGAGGGCTGATGGTTACCTTGAACAATCTGTGTAAATTGGAGTGCTTGTAAACAACATGGAGGTACGAATTGTAAAACCAGGGGATCACCAAGGATCGGGTCGCTGGAAGGAGCCAGAGGAGTCTGGGGAGAGAGGAGATGGGGAAAGGTAACTAATTGAGCAATAAGGACATGAAGGATTTCACATAGTTTAAATAAGGTAGCGACATGCTGGTAAAGGGGAGGGTTACGTACCTCGCTATCGATTTCAAAGCGTGGATCGTGTCTGTAACTCAGCCGAGTTGGAAGAGGTTGTAATGAGACACCTCAGCGTTCTAGCCGGCCGCGTTAATCAGCCATGCTTGTTTGGCGCTGAGGAAAAGCAAGGGAGGTTTTAGAAGGCGTCCGTATGTGTGACCATAAGGCAGGTGCTAAGAGGGATTCACAGCATTACCTGCATTAATCAGCGCATCCGTCTTGTTATCGGAGGGAGTGAAGGTGTAGCTGGCGCTGGTCGGAACGAGAATATTTCATTTCGGCATTGGGGCGGGGATCGAAACAGGGGCGGGGCAGGCAAGGGCGTCAGCGGGGGTGTGTTGGTATCAGGCAGAGGAGATAGGGTAACCAACGTAAGGGGTAGGACTAGTTAGGTTGCTATGGAGAGGCGTCTGAATGGGCAGTCTACATGGAGTTAAAAGAATGCACCGCGAGTGCAATAGGAAAGGGCAAACTGTGGGAGTCAGAACACGGGTAGGGAACGGGGACGGAATCGGAGCGGTGCGGGGGGGCGGGGGGAAAAAGAGGGGTTGGGGGCGTTGTATGGGGGCGTTGTAGGAGGGGGAAGGGAAAGGTATCTCAAGGCCAGAAACTGAGATTAATGGGAACCCATTATTATTAAACACTCAATATTTACAAGGAAGCATATATTTCATTTATACAGTTGACCTCATAATGATGGAATATAATCAAATCAAAACAGAACAAAAGCCGTATCAGATATTCCCATTCATTTCTAAATATCAGAAAGCGAGGCTAAAGACAGTCTGATTCGTGAAGAAGGAGGGACACGGTTCAGAGACTGGTTATGGCTCAGGGAATAGAACCACAGGGAGGGGAAGTGAAAAGCGCAGCTCTATAATAGTTTCAGGGGTGGTGGGAATGAGGTCCAGTGGTGACCGTGCTGTTCCATTCATCAATGGTGTTAAGGCCTTTGTTGATGGAATCACAGATTGTCATCCATTTGCATTCTGCCTTATTAAGGAGGGTTCTAATGTCTCCCCCTCGGATAGGCAGTGTGGGTTTTTCAATCTCCTTCTTGTCCATTGTAGCAATGCTAGGTGCATGCTATTCATAACTGTCTACTGACTTTTACCTTTCAGGACATTGTGTGATTATTGTACCTTCCTACCCAGTCCTGACCTGGTCTATGGGTTTGTCGAAAAAGGGTTCAGGCAGATCAGGTCGTTTACCCCTTTTCTAGGTTTGCCCGGCGTTAGCCGATTCTCACCCAACTCACGATTACCCAAATAAAGAGGCAGGCGCTGGAGACTGGAAGGCAGGAAACAGGAGTTTATTTCCGACGGAACAGAACACGTCAAATCAGACAACAGGGTATCTTCTCGAGGTGCTCTAACAAGTTTCTCTACGGCTCCGTCTTTTATACACAGGTTTATGATGCACAAACATTCCTTATTGCAATAAAGACACTTTGAAGTACAAAAAGGGCATGTTTGGGACCCCAGCTCCAGGCCCATTCCCATACTGACCGCTCTGATGTTGTTTTCCCCTCCCAAATGTGACATGTGATTGTAATCTGCAGCCGGACATTCCAACAGGGCACGAGGGCAGGAGGGGGTGGTCAGATCTAAGGTTGGGCAGGCGATGAGATTATGTTTCGCTATGCGGGGCCGGAGGGGTACATCCACGAGACCTAGTTTTATGATGTGGGACTGGGTCGAGAGGCCAGGTGTAGCCGGGGGGGGGGGGGGGGGGGGAGATCAGAAGAGAGGAAGGGCGTTCCTGGGAGGGATGCGGGGGTGTCGGTCAGGTCTAGGGGTGTGAAGGCCTTGATTAATCACCGCTCCTCTGATGTGAGGCGAGGTCCTACTGTAGGAAGCAATAAAGTGCATCTGTTGGGCTAGGTGATGGCCTGGGATCAGGCCGGGCAATCGGGCAGGGAGGAAGAGGTTACCAAAAGGGCCCGTTCTATGAGCAGAATGAAAGAGCGAGGGGGCGGGGGTCCAGAGTGGTGACAAGGTCGTGTTTAGCGGTGCGTTTATGGCCCGAACAGGAGAGACCGGGGGCTGTCGGGGCGCGGGGTGCTTGCGGGGCTGGAGAGAGAGAGAGATGATGGCTATCGGCAATGGGCAGGGAGGTCATGACACAAAGATGGCTACTATCTATGTTCGTGATGGAGCCTAAAAGGGGACAAGATGGCGGGGTCACCGTTTCGTGACTTTCTTTACCTTCAACAGTGGCGAGGGTGAACACAAATGAACGCCGCTTATGTACATATACATTTGTCATTTTCCACAGGTTATACTCCTGTCTTATTTACATCAATGGTTAGAGCGGCAGACCCTGATGCAGAGTTCTGGCCAGGGGACCAAGGTTCGATTCCCGCCTTGGCAGGGTCTCGGGCTCAATTTCCTTGGACCTGTTAATTCTCGCCTCGGTGCCCATTCTAATCACGGACCCCACGCAGCAACTCTGGGCAATAGCTTGCTTAGCCTCCACACCGGCCCCAACAGCGCTAAGGATGCCTGGCTTCACCCTGGGGGTGCCCAGGAGTGGGCACTTCACAGGGAAAGCCAGGAGGGGTTCCACATAAGCATGGGCGGATTTGCGTATTTGCGTATTTGCGGATTGGTACAATACGCAAAATCCGCGAATTCTCGCGGATTCGCGTTTTCTTTTTGGGGGTGTGTGTTCGCACGGGTTTCTGCAAGTTCGCGAGGGTTTTGTACAATTTCGCAAATTGCGAACTTACTTGTCGGGTCGCCAGTTTTGCGAACTTGTTGTTTCTACGTGCCCAGCCTGTTTGCAAGGCTTTCTTCATCACTGCCACCCTCTGTCACCACTGGCACTCTCTTTGGTCACCCATGCCACCCTCTGGCTCACCCATGTCACCCTCTGTGTCATCACAGCACCCTCTGGTTCACCAGTGTACATTATTGGGGCAAAGCAAAGCACTGCCATCCTCTGTCAACACTGGCACTCTGGTTCACCCATGCCACCCTCTGGCTGGCACACCCATGCCACCCTCGGTGTCATCACAGCACCCTCTGATTGACCAGTGAGTGTACATTATTGTGGCAAAGCCAAGCACACCTGCTAAGTGCTTTAAGTTTTGCAAACAACAACACCTGCCCTGCCCCAACTGACATTAATGAAGGCTGGCACCTGCTTGTCTGCTCCCTTTCCTTTTTGTTGCAATAACAGGATGCAATGGCATACTTGTAACTATTCTGTGTCTGTCAGAGCAGGGTCACACAATAGTTGCAAGTAGGCAACCGGATTCTGGAGGGCCCCTTCAGGAAGCACTACAGGGAAATGGTTACAAATGATGAGCTCGAACTTTTGCACCTGCTCGTTGGTTTTGCTTTTGCAAAAATCGTTTTTCGGTAATTTCGCCCTATTCGCGAGGCGCGGCGTCGTGCGAAATCGACCGTGGAAGCCGCAAACTCGTGCGAGTTACCCCAAGGTTGAGTATGGGCGCCGCCATTTTGTTTGCGTGACGTATTTCCGTTTCCGCCCGCTATGTGTAATCTCGCGCAATGAGCGCCTTGCGAATGCAAGTTCGCACGAGTTCGCGAGAGAAATCGCGTGCGAACTTACTTACACGCACGTGTTCGGGCCGCCATCTTGTTTTTCATTCATTCCTATGTGTCTGGGCATGGTGTTTCTATCCTCTGTATATCTCTGCCATCCTTTGCTTGTTTTAATATTTTTTTGATCTATTTAACTTTTTTTCTATCCCTCTAGTTTTCTAGATCTATATTTTTGTGTTTTAGGCTACTTTTGTTTACTTTTCAACTACTTTTTAAAACTTTTATTTCCTTCTTCCCTACTCTTATTTTTTTTCATTTTGTCTTTTTCACCTGCCCAGAACATGGTGAAGACAGCTGTCAAGCTGCCCAAGACGGGCACCGCAGCCCGTGCCCGGCTCCCGTGTGGCCGTTTGAGGGCGGAAATGGTGGTGCCCAGGGATTTCTTCAGCCCTGAGGAGGTGGGCTCACTAGTTTTTTATGTGCAGCGCCATCTCCCCAGGACCATCGCGGCAGGCGGCAGGATCGCTGCTGGTTATACCAACAGCCAGGAGCGACGGAAGCGGTGGGGGCAGGTGTGCCGGGCCCTTTTTGACATCACGGGGGTCCAGCGCACCTACAATCAAGTGACCCACCGCTGGACCGATATCCTGGACCGGGAGCGCGACCTGCTAGACCTGCTGGGAGTGGAGGTCCCCGGGCTTGGTGAGTAGTAGTAGCAATTTTTTCATCACTCACTACTCTGTTTTTTCTCCTGCTCTGTGTGACTGTGTTATATTGCAAATGTTTGCTTTAACTTTTTTACAAAGAGCAATAATGCTGCTGATTACATTGATAGGAGAGGTAAATTAATATTTCAAAATCTTCTGTGCATTTCAGGTGCACTGTTCTCCTTCTCTGTGGCGGTGCCACTGCTTATTTGTTTTCTATTTTGTGTTCATTTAATTGGGCTGAGTAATGTGTACTTTACAGAACTGCGTAATGCTAGACACAAAGGGGCAGATTTACAAGCCCCTTGCGCCACTTTTACGCTGCCTTACCTGACGCACAGCGACGTAAACGTGGCGCATCCCTGCGAGTCATGTACAACGAGATGCATCTAAGGAGATGTGCCACGTTAAGGCCTGGGCCTGCGCCACAATGGGTGCGTTCCCACGCAAGGGGGGGGTGGGGGGTGGCGGTCAGGCAGCTGTGAGCCTCGCAAAAGTGCCTGCGTGAAATCTACAAGATTTAACGCAGGCACTTCCGCGACGCTGCTACGTCAATTCTTTATGCCTGCTTGCTTGAAGCAGGCGTAAGGACTGATGCGGTATGTTGAGTATTGGGCAGCCCTGAGCATTGCTATAGTTGCATCGCGCCCGCGACGCGACTCTAGAGATGCGCCCCTCTTTCGTCACGAGATGCGTCACGCATCTGCCTACCCTTGCGCCAGGGTTTGCCGCATTGTAATTGCGGCGCATCTGCCGTGACGCAAGGTTAGTTTTGCGTTACGCATTTGTTCTGGTGCACATCTGGAGGTGTCCAGCTCAGAACTCGTAAGTATGCCCCTAAGTGTCAGATTAGCAATTACCTGCGCATCCCTGCAAAGTGTGCGGCACGCCAGCACCACCCATGGTGCGCCGTATTTACAATGCGGCACACCATGGTCCCAAAACGTCACCGAAGCGTTACGCATCGGTGCCGTAAAGGCGGCTCATTGATGGAGTTGCGTTGCAACGATGGCGCAGCTCCAGCAATGCTGCGTCAAGCCGCAAGTCTGCTTCATGCAGGCACAGGGTTTCAGTGACGCATCATTGTCCTAAATGACTGATTGAAATTTTATATATTCCCCATAGCCACTTTTAGCATGCGTTCCTGCGCAGGAACGCCCTCCCTTGCGCTGGAACGCTCCCTTATGACGCAGGGCTTTAGAATGGGATGCATCTCCCATATGCGTCACGTTGTTAATATACGCCACACCATGGCGCCTCTCTTGTTGTGGCGCAAGAACGGAGCAAAAGAGCTGCAAGGGGCTTGTAAATCTGCCCCTAGAGTAGAGGCTCAGGTGCAGTCCTTCCTTTGTAGCCCTCTTTTTGACTGAAATAGTTGGTTCTTGTTCTTTCTAAATGTTTGATTTGGTTGACAAGGACATCGACAAGCAGCAATCATCAATGTTTTCTGTTCATTCTTTCATGTTGTACGTCAGGTCCACCCAGGGGCAAGCGGACAGAAAAAGCGGATGCAGTGGCTCCAAAGGAGGAGGATGCAGGCCAGGGCGGCGAGTGCTCCTTTGCTGGCCCCAGTAAGTTTTCATTTAAATATAGAGGACCTATTGTTGTCCAAGCGTTCCTAATTTAATTTTTTCGAAATAGTGTTTAGATAGGAGCAAAATCAATAATACTACTGTTGCAGGGACAATTCTCCACAAACCGAACTATGGACACCAAAGACCAGAGTAATAATATTTCCGAGTGGCGTGTTTGGCACACCGTATAAACCTGGTAGTGTCAGCGGCACGGACTCCTCCTTGCAAAAATTGTAAAACCTTTCGCTCAGTCACTCTAGTCTGGAGGACCAAAAACCACAGAGTCTATTCAAGTTTAAAAGCTTTATTAAAAGTTTAAGTAAACACATATATTAAAATAAAGTTAGTTGGAAATGGAAAAGTGCTTGGTGCTGAGTTGATGAGTAATGGAACACATTTCTTGTGGTCGAGCCGAGCTTTCACCTGGTTTGAAGTTGATGTTGCTCTTGTCCTTAGAAGTCCAGTTTCTGTCTGTTCAGAGAAAAATGGTGTGTGTTAAAATTAAGCAAGCATTCATCAATTATGTCAAAAAAATGCAGCAAGACAACAGCCTTCCCTGGAAGGAGGGACATTTTTACTTTAGACTAGAGTAGACAGTCAATTACTTTTTCTGTTGTTTTCACATTCTTCATTCATACTTAGACCAACTACTAGTGAGTGGTGTAATCTAACATTCTTAAATCTACTTTGTAGGTGGAACATCTGGTGGCGGGGCCAGCTCGGATGTGGTAATAGTGATCGACTCCGAGTCCGAGGACCACTCTGGGGAGGAGGCGGCGTAAGAGGAGTCGGACCAAGAAGTACAGACTGTGAGGAAGGAGACAGTGGTGGTGGCGGGTACAGGTAAGCTGGATCATGGTACTATCTGACTCTTAGATAGCATATGATGTGTATCTACAGAGAGTAGACGGTCACTGGATGAACTACGAACATACTATGAAATGTTTCCAGGGGGGTGCAACATCATCACCATCTCCTGAGTCCTACTCCTGACATGATTGATAGTGTGGTTTGTGGCCAAGGGCCGCACCGAAGGGGGCAGGGTCGGTGGGGGAGGGGGGTGTATCTAGAGCAACAAAAAAAAATATGACCATGAAATTGAAATCATGCCCCTGCAGCGGATGCCTTCGTCCACTGAGCCACCAGACCTGGCATACACATTACACACCTCTTTCTTTCTCTCTCCCCCTCCCTCTCTCTCTGTCTCCCTCCCTCATCCTCCCTCTGTCACCCTCTGGCTCCCTCCCTCTCTCTCTCTCTCCTTCTGTCTTCCTCTCTCTCTGTCTCTGCCTCTATCTGTCTGTCGGTCCCAGCCTGCTGTAATTACCATATTGTAATTTGTCACTGGGCCAGCACTGGATGGACCTGCGATCCAGGGGGGGCAATCGCGCCCTCTCTTGCCCATCCCTGCGGACGCCCATGATATTGGCCTGAATAGTTTCTTTTGTACTGCGCTGGCTAGTTGCGAGTTGTACTGTGACAAAACTTCCTGCTGAATCATTTTGTGTTAATCATATTCTTAAAGAGCATTGGTTACAGATTATGTTTTTCTTTCTTCATATAGTTGGTCACACTAAAACAAAACCAACAAGGAGTATGCTGGCTGTACTGGCCCGGCAACGGAGGCTGGATGCAACTGTTGCCCAATATCGGCGGCTGGTGGAACTAGAGTGTCCCTTGCCCTTTTTTTAGTGACTTTTGGGGGGTGGGAATTGGGAGTTGGGTTTTTTGGGGACTTTTGATGGACTATTTATTTGTTGGGGTTAGGGAGGGTCTTGTGGGAGATTATTTTGTTAGGGATATAAAAATATACTTTTTCAAACTTTATCCGAGCATATCTTTTTTTTTACTACTTTTGAGCCTGGTGGGTGGTGGTTTTGCAGTAAGTTTGTTTTACTGAACACTGTCATCGTGTTGGTTCACGTGTAATTGGCCAAATGTTTTCCAAAGTAAATGCCTGTCACAGAGTTTGTTAATTGAAGAGTCCTAGGACTTTACTACTAGTACCACTGTCACTCTCTCGCCTCTCCTAATACTCCATTATACTACCTCCCATCCAAACGCTTATCTTACCTGTAATTTGTGTTTGAGGGCTGGCTCCACTTGGAATTCACAGTGTCCTAAAGCGTTCTGCAGCAGGGCCCCAACTGGAGTTTCCCGGCGTGGATTTTCTGCAAAACAAAAGCAATCAACATTAGAAATATGGCAGCGGTGCTCACAGACCCCAAAATCCTAGAAGCCCCACAGACAGCACCCCTAAGACAGGCAAGCGAGCAATAATAACGCCTAAACGTTCACGTGTAATAGGCCAAATGTTTTCCAAAGTAAATGCCTAACCAATTTCATCCCTTAATAGACCTTGCCAGCAATGGCCCAGCCAAGACCCGTAAACCCAAACGCAAAAAAGTCACACTTAGCAAAATGTATTTAAATGAGGACTCACTACTTCCAGACAGTCCCTCTTTAGGGGACTCGTCAACGTAAGTTTCTTCATTGTGCAGATTCCAGGCATCAGCATTACGGGAAATGGATAGGGTGAGTCTGGAGGAGGAGGATAGACGACCAGGACTGAGTTCTTGTCAACTAACTGTTGTGAACCTGAGGAATGCTGCGGCATCAAAATCAAGACAGTTCTGCTGATGGGCTTGTTGTTTGATTGGTTGATTACAGTTTTGTTGTGAATGTGATGAAGCACTTGCTAAAAAAAGAAAGACAGACACACAGGAATAAAAGTGAATAAGGACTAATGTTAAAGTTAATGAATCATTGACTCATTTTCAGAACTCGCTGTCAGGGAAGCAGAGCTCGTCCTCAAACTCTGCAAATTGAGTCGGTAGTACTTCTGGTAACTGAGGAGAACTTTCCTCAGGTAGGTCGGTGTCCTCTTCTTCCTGCGTGCATTCTCGTACTTTGTAATCTGGTGGTATGAAGTGCTGGTTCATCTTTATCATGGTGAGCCGCTCCACATTTGCGGGCAAGAGGCGGGACCTTTTGCAAGTCACAATGCCACCAGCAGAACTAAAAACACGTTCTGAAGACACGCTTGCGAGTGGGCAAGACAAGTAATTGATAGCCAGGTTGGTGAGCTCTCGCCATATGTTTCTTTTCCCATGCCAATACGCCAATGGGTCCTCAGTAATATTGACCGCTGTTGAGTCATCCAGATAGGCCTGCACCATTGAAAGAATGTCCTCCCGGATTCCTGTACTTTGCACTTCTGTGTCCTTTCTGGGACAAGGAAACCCTAGCTCACTTAGCCAATCCGCTTCAGACATATCGCCTGGGCCTGGTGCAGATGATACGGTTGCTGGTGTGGTTAACGGCTCAGAGGAAAAGTCACTCACTTCTGCCACAGGCACAGATGCAGAAGTGTTTTTTTGGGACGCCTGATGGCCTGCTGATTCACTAGTAGGACTGTCTTCTCCTACAGTTTCCTTCCGCTCTCTTTCAAAACGAATGGCTGACTGAGCTAGCCAACCTTTGTACTCTGTAACATCTGATGTTTCAAAAGGAATTATTACTTTGCCAAACAATGGCTTTTTGTAACGTGGATCCAGAATAGTAGCACAAATGTAGTGCTGTTGTTTCTTGATATTTACAAGCCGTTTATTGCTAACTAGGCGATGTAATAATCTCTGCGCCAACTCATATGCTTCATTCTTTCCAGCATCTTTCAATTCTGAAGACACCACCTTGACTTGGTGCTCGAGCTTCAGCAACAATGGGATAGCTTTGCTCAAAGAACAGTCCTCCCTGCTGACGTCACACGTGAAGACCTCAAAAGGACGAAGCATGTCTGTCAGGCTTTTAACTAGCTGCCATTGCTCCACCGCTAGCATCATTTCTGTCGTATCACCACCCAGGTTGTAGAAATACTCATTGACTACTGGAAACAGCTCATGCAGACGCTCAAGCATGTAGAAGGTTGAGTTCCAACGTGTTGCCACCTCCTGGATAAGTGCTTTCACTGGCATTCTACGTACATTTTGCTGGCGCCTCAGCTCCTTCCGGGCCTTAAAAGAATGGTTGAAGTGTGTGCATATTCTTCTGCAGATGGTCAGTATTTGGTCGACTGCAAGTTCTTCTTTCAAGAACTTTTGCACGACAAGGTTCATACAGTGCGCCAAACACGGCACTCTGAAATAGTAACCGTTCTCCATGGCCTTAACTACATTGCTGCCATTATCAGTAGAAACATAACCAACCTTGCAATTTCTTGGGGGCAGCCATTGCGAGACCTTTTTGTTAAAGTCATCCAAAATGTTGACTGCAGTATGACTTTTCTCCATGCCAAACATGGCTAATGTTGCATGTTTACGAGCACCCTTAAAAATCTCGACCAAGTCACCACCTGCATTTATCTGTTGTGCAACCCCTGAAAAAGAGACCCAGTGTGCAGTGATGCACATGTAATCAAGGGCTTGGCAACTGGTCCGCATGTCTGTTGTCAGGTGTATAGTGTGAACAGCACTCTTCTGCAAAGCTGCCCCAACCAACTCAAGCACCTCTTTATGTAGTGCTGGAACAGCAACCCTGGTAAAATAGAACCGGCTAGGAACCTTCCATTTAGGGGCCAGTGTTGCCACGAGTTCAAGAAAACCCACATTTTCGACAAACGAAAAAGGGAGAAGGTCCACCGCTAGCATTTTAGCCAGCTTAGTGTTATACAGGCGTACAGTTGGGTGGTTGCGTTGAAATTGCGCATCTGAGGAGAACATGGCTGAAATGGTGCGCTGGACAAATTTACTGGATGATGCTGATGCCTTCTTCGACCCACTTCTGCTCAGTGTTGACATTTTCCGCATTGGTGTGTCTCCCAGACTCTCAGTGTGCCTCCTATGTGTTCCGGAGGGTGTGGTGCTGCCAGGGGTACTGGGTGCAACCGGACAAATGTCTGACGCATCTTCTACCTCCCCGTCATCTTCAGATGAAACACCTAGTATGGGTATATTTTGGCCACTTGCCCTTTGGGATTGCTTTCCCTTGATGTTTGCTAGGTGCGCAAACCATTCGATAGCTTGCCTTCTTTGAAGATGATCTATCTGGCCTCCGGTTCCATAGTTGGTACCAGTCTTACCACGGCTAACTCTAGTCTTACAAATGCAATAAACGGCTATGTTATCATACTTTCCATGGACACTAAAAAAGTTCCAAACTGGGGACTGGAAACTTCTGGTTTTGCCGCACGAGATGATACTGCCAATGCCAGATGAAGCAGTGGTGGATGAGCCTTGCAGACATCTACTGGGTTGTGCAATTATTGCAGCAACCCTACTTGAGGGAGTCGAGCTGGATGGAGTCCCCCTCTGGGGAGAAAATATGGGAGCTGTAGGTTTTGTTGAACTTGTTGTACTACTTGACTGCGTTGGTGGTGCTACCAGTGCCACGTCGCCAGGGTCACGCTCAGCATGACGTCGGGATAGGGTATAAATGTCTGTCTGCTGCATGGCCGGTGTGGCTGGAATGACGTGTGTGATGACTAGGTCATTGCTGTCATCCTGTTCAACAACATCAGAATGCACCACTTCATCAAGTCCGACGTTCGGATCCATAAGTATGAGCTTTCCGGGGCCCTTCCTTTTAACATTTGATACCTTTCGCAGCTCATGGTGTGCCTCCCTCTCAGACGTCGGAGATGGTTGCCAATCTAGATCCAGATCATCATCTGATGGAGCGGGGCTTGAAGAGGAACTTCTACACACACTCCTTGATCTTTTCCTTGGTGGGGAGCTGGGAGAAAATGAATCATCAGGAGGAATGCCTTCGTCTTCCTGACAGGATACCCCGGCTCCAAAGTCAATTTCCTCCTGTGCCCCTACTTCTGGAAGAACAACCATTGTGGGCACTTGCACCGCTCCATGCGCCGCTACATGGGCCTCTTCACTGACCTCTACTTGCAACTCTCCATGGACCTCTCCTTCTCTGCCTTCTCCTTCTCGGCCTTCTCCTTCTCGGCCTTCTCCTTCTCGACCTTCTCCTTCTCGGCCTTCTCCTTCTCGGCCAGCTCCTTCTCGGCCAGCTCCTTCTCGGCCAGCTCCTTCTCGGACTGCTCCTTCTCGGACAGCTCCTTGCGCATGTACTTGTGCTTGTACTAGTAGCCCATGCAGTTGTTGTTGCGGCTTTGGTTGTTGAATAGTACTTGTGAGATGAGTTACAACCTGTGTTGATGGTGTGCTGCTACTTTCTTGCGATGAGCCAACATCACTGGTCGTTGGTGATTGAACCACTAAACAGGCTACCTGTGCAGCACTCATGGTGGGCCTTTGTTTGTTCCACAAAAATGTAGTGGTCGAGCCACCAGTCTCCTTGGAAGTGGTGCCACTTGCTTCTTCTTCTCCTTAGTAGAGACATTTTTCTTGCAAGAGGAGCTACGGGCACCTCTTTTTGGAGCCATCTTCTTCAGATGTCGGAACAACAGGCCGCAGCAGGACTTCTTCCTGGCACTGATGCTCAACGATGATGCGGAGTTATTGACTTTGTGCACCTAAAAGCAAATGAAGACAGAGGAACATTAGTAAATATATGTTGCATATGTAGCGCTTCAATAAATAGTTTGCAAGTAGGCATTTATGAATACACACATACACACCACACAATATGGAAATTTCAAAATTAGGATTTGCTAAATTTTTGGGAAACAGGAGGAAACAGGAATTTAACATTGATCCAAGAGAGCACACACAGAGAGGGTTATAGTTTCATGTACCACTGACTCCCCCTGGGCTAAATGGGTGAAAGCAAGGCAAAATGGGTGCAGGCCTATGGCACAAAGCTCACTGCCTGCCTTCAAAATGGCCACTTGACCCCCATCCACATGGCCAGGACCATGCCTCAAAATGGCCCCCACCAACATAGCCAGCCCCCAACCCCTACTCCTAAAAGTCAAAAACACAACACCAATCAAATCACCACAATCCAATGCCATCCATCAAGTTTCAGAAGGTTTAGGCTGCCTGCTGGTGGTTTTCTGGTGCAGAATTGCAATGTTTGCAATTTCGCGAGTGCGAGATTGTTGCTTCACGACGCGAACGTGGCGAAAAACCAGCAAAATCCGCAAACAGACGTATACTGGCCTGGGCCCCCTGGGCATGATAAAATCACAGCACACTGGGTGCAGGCCTATGGCACAAAGCACACAAACTGGCTTAAAAATGGCCCCTAGACCCCCACCCACACGGGACCAGGCAATAAAATGGCCCCCACCCACATAGCAAGCCCCCAACACCACCCCAAAAAGTCGTAAAACACACAAAAATCACAACAATCCAATGCCATCCATGCCCTGGCCAGAATAATGTTAAAATAAAAAAAAACAGTTGTATCATGCATGCACCCATAACTAAGCCTGGTAGTTTTCAATTCATGTGCAGAATTGTAGTTTTTTTACAATTTCGCGAGTGCGAGATTGTTGCTGCGCGGGACGCACACAGGCAAATTTTTTTTTATAAAATCCGATTTTCGGGTAATCCGCGGGAGTTCGAGGCCCCCTGGGCATAATGAAAGCAATCAGAGCAGACTGGGTGGGCATAGGCCACAAAGCACACTGCCTGACTTCAAAATGGCCGCTTGACCCCATCCACATGGCCAGGACCTGCAGGACCATGCCTCAAAATGGCCTCCCACACATAGCCAGCCCCCAAACCCACCCCAAAAAGTCGAAAAACACACACAAAAATCACCACAAACAAACAACATCAACTTATCAACTTACTTGTAAATCAAATTTCTAATCAAAAAGTAATCCAAAAGGCCTCAAAGCCAAATCTCCAGCAGCATCCACAAAAAGTAATCCTTCCCAGTCAAGATCGAATTCAAAGTGGCCAGGAAATGGACTAAGCAATGGGAGGAGCTTGCTGGACAGGAAGAGGAAGTTGGAGACTGGGTCACTTCCTTCACCCCTCCCCAATTGTAATTTTTGTAATTTCGCGAGTGCGAGATTGTTGCTGCCCGCGCCGCGGCCCGCGAGCAGTGCGAACACAAGCAAAAAATCCGCCGCGCGTGGATTTGCGTATTTTCGCCACATCCGCGAGAGTTTGCGGATTGCGGATTTACCGAAAATCCGAAAAATCCGCGAGCGGAACGGATTTTGCGCCCATGCTTAGTTCCACAGCGGTATGAGTATCAGCGCAAGGAAGCTGAATAGGCGACACCGGAAGGTGACCGTCTGGTGACAGTGCGCTCTATAAATACCATGACATTTACATTTAAGGCCCCTCTTTGTCTTAACAGCCAGGTGGCTCCAGCGGGTGGCGCAGTTTTATTACTGAGGGCCAGTGAGAGCCCATGCCACAGATTTTATCTCACAGCTGCCCAACAAGTAGTGGGCAGCTGCACCATTTAGGACTTTTTCTTTCAGGGGACAGAAGTTCTTTTGGAATCAGGAGTGAGGCGCACTCCTTTGCCCTACCTTGGCCTTCCACAGCTGTGCAGCACTTAGTGCCAGCTGCAGCGTTTAGGCCCCCTGGTGATTGTTCTCAGCTGCCCAGCAAGTAGTGGGCAGCTGCAATGTTTAGGTTTGCGCAGATGGCGCACCCCTGACTGGCGCTGCATTGGCAGTGCGCACTGACATTCTGGACACAGGGCATTTGAGCCCCTTCTTAGATGGCCAGTTGGCCAGGGGGCTGGTAGATGGCAAGGCCCTAATGTGATTTATGTGCTGAAGTGATTTTGGTGCCAGGAAATGTAATGCACTTAGTATGTTTTACGCACCCTGTGTTGTATACCTCTTAACTGTGGTTTATGATCATGAAGTTATTTTGCATTCCATGTGGTTATGCTAGTGAGGTTATGTTTCATTCTGTGATTTACGCCCCTAATGTGAGTTATACTTAGGAGGTAGGGTCTAATGTGTTTAGACTAGTGAAAGATTGCATAATGTGTTTATGCTGGTGAGGTTGGCGCAGGAGGTCATTTGCGCCTGTGGTGACTGTGCATAATGTAGTTATGTTACAGGTTGAGGTGGAGTACAGTGATTACCAGTGGCTACTGGTTGTAGGTTTATGATCTATTTTTACTTGTACCAATTTCTGCTAAGTGTTGATCCTGACAGTGGCTCATGTGGCCCTGTCCTGTGTAAATAATCCCTTGTGAATATAGCCCATGCCAGTTGGCACAATGTATATTGTGTGAATACTATCTGATGTGTTTTGAGAATACAAAGGCTATTTTTATATACCCTTGTGTGGAGTTCCTTTTGTGGCGTGCCTGGGATGTTGTTGCTGTGTGCGTGCGCAAATGCTTTACACATTGCCTCCGGGATAAGCCTGACTGCTCATGCCATGCTACCAAGGGGGTGAGCAGGGGTTATCTTTGGCGTGTTACTCCCTTGCCCTGACTAGAGTGGTGGTTTCTGCCTGGCTTTGGCGCAAGCCTTAGCCAACCAGAAATCCCAGTTCTAACATGTCCCAAAGCAGCGGACCCCGCACAAAACCTTAGGCTCATCCTGGACACCTTCGCTTTCAATAAACCACCAAATCAACACTGTTTCATATTCATGCTTCCACTTGCTCCGCCTTCTTCATAAGATCTTCAAGTAGAAACCCACTGAGTCCAGGTAAACAGTCACACATGAGCTCTTTAGTAGCAAACTTGACTGCAGCAATGCACTCTACACTGGCACCACCCAGAAATTCCAAAAGCAACTGCAAAGCATTTAGAACACCTCCACCAGACTCATTGTGAAGTTCCCAAGCTGCAGCCACATCACCAGCCACCTGAGAGACCTTCACTAGCTACCTATCAACAAAAGAATTACCTTCAAGCTCCTCATGCATGCCTACAAAGCCTTCCACACCATTGGACCTGCATACCACAACCACCACATGTCCTTCTAGACTCCCACCAGACATCTCCGCTCCGCCCAACTGACTCTGGCCACCAACCCACGGATCCACAAGATCACAGCTGGAGGAAGATCCTTCTCCTGCCTCTCTGTGAAAACCGGGATCTACTTGCCTCTGCACCTCATGAAATCACTATCACTGCCAGTATTCAGGAAGGACCTCAGGACCTGGTTCTTTGACTGAATCACAGACCCCCCCACCCTCACCCCACTTAGCACCTTGAGACCATGATGGGTAAGCAGTCGTGCTCTATAAGAAACCTGATTGATTGATTGATGTTCACTTATACCCCACACTGTAGGCACAGATAGGCTTTACCTATCTTAGGAGATAGCCCCTGAAAGAGCAAAATGCCTTGTTCATCTGTACCTATGTAGGATCAGGGTGAAAATCCAACCCCATAGAATAGAACCTTGTAGGGCACTAGAAACATCACCCAGTATGAGACCAACCGCACTGCACTGTATATCTTCGATGAGCCTAGTGACATCCAATCCAAGGTAGACATGATGCTCAGAAGGGCCAGAAAAGGGGAGGACACTGTTTAGCCACGGGATTTCTTAGAGGAGAGGTTCCTGGAGGTAGCAAGACCACTGCACCAGTGCACATATACATGTGCTCCTGCCTCCATCTGTGGTCTCAGGATAGACCATAGCACCTTTAGGGCCGCCTTCTTTAGTAACAAATGGACCCCGGAAATGGAATTCCAATGCAGGGCCGCTCACCTCAATCACACAAGGAGAAATGAGTCTCATGGAGGGAGGTCCAAAATTTGCATAGACACCCCGTGCCAGGAAATTTGGGATACAGAGATTAATAGGTACACATGGTTGAAGGGGAACTTACACTCTACTCTTTATGTTTCAGAGGCAAAGGAACCATACCATTGGGTATTACTGAGGGCTGCAATGTGATATTTTATGTACCTGACGTGCAATGGGGCACCTCAACGCTGATGGATATCTACTGGTAATGCGATGACCTTGTCTACACCCAGTTTGTCCCTAGATGGCGGGCCTCTGCACCCTTGTGACCATATACACACCAACCCTGGTCATTCCTGGAGAAGATCAGTCTGAGTTGTCTCAACATCTGTTACAGAAGAAAACAACTCTGTTGCATCAGGCTTGAATGAGAAGAACTGCAGATTATTTTGGCTGGCCTCAGTACAAGGACATTCCAAAACAATGTAGACTGTTCACAGAGACTCAAGTAAACGCAGGAGGATAAATACTCTTCTTCACCATGCAAACAAAAGCCAATGCCTGCTGGTTACAATAAACCAGGTGGGAACTAATGCAAGTGATCAACAATACTGAGCTCTGCCTAAATGCACTCAAGGAGGAACTGCGAGCCATCTGCCTTATGGTGACGCAACATCTGTATAAGTTGGACTTGATGACCGCGATGGAGGGCAGGATGTGCCATGGTTGGTGCTTCCTGTTGTACTTTTATTCCCGTTAATGACATGGACAATCAGACATTAGCTCATACCATCCAAGAACTGCATCATCTGCAAGCCGCCATGAAGAAGGAGGGAGGTGCCCCAGAGAAGGACTGGTTGCATGATATCTTTTCATAGAGCCCCCTATGGATGTCCAAACTATTCACATCAATTATGCCAGTTTTCATTTGTATACTTCTGTTATGTGGTTTCCTACAAGTAGGGGTTTCCTGCTGCAAAAACACAGTAGTTGAGAGCAAAAGAACATACCTGAATACAAGGTACTGGAATACAGGACCCACCCTGAACCTAGCCAGCATCAGGCACATGCAGACAGAAAAAAAACTATATTTTGCATTTAATACAAGGCCATCCACAACCTCCAAAATTGATTTAAAAATATAGTACTTCAACAGTGAGAATTTGAAAAATACTTTAAAAATACACTCTAGGCCTACTGAAGGGCAGACTAGGGTCCAAATAGTACGACATCAACAGAGTAAAATGATTAATGTGTAACATGATGTACAAATCTTTACAAGACTCACAAAATAACAAGAACAAATGTATTTAAAACACCAGGCCTATACCATCTCACAAATATACAAACATTATCTATAAAGCAACTTAATCACACAAGGGCCCCTACTCCCCACTGTATGAAGGTTTCCCTTTTTGCATGGTTGCCCCCATGTTTTGCCTAATTTTGATATGCTTTTTACTGAGTGTGCCCTGGGTTCCTGCCAGCCAGGGCCTATGCTCTTTCATTAAAACTGTACTGTTGCAAGACCCAATTGGCAACTCTCTGGCCACAAGTAGGCCACTTGTAGAAGGTACCCTAGGTACCAAGGGCAGAGTGACCAGGGAAGGCCTCTAAGGGCTGCAGCACTTATTCTGCTACCCTCAGAAGCCCTGTACCTTTACACAGACATACACTGCCCTTGCAGTCTGCGTGTTTTGGTGCAGAACAAAGTGAAGAGTCGACACAGCACACATCTCTGTGTGCCATGCCTACAACCCACTGTCATGGCATAGGTAAGTCACACCTCTAGCTGGGTGCACTATATCAGTGGTGAAGGTACAGGTGCATGCGCCCTATACCCCTACAGTGTCTAAGTCAATTCTTAGACATTGTACGTGCAGTAATGCCATAAGAAGTATATGGTCTGGGAGGTTGTCATTACAAACTCCGCAGTACCATAATGGCTTACTGCAAACTGGGAAGTTTAATATCAAACTTCTCAGCACATTAAACCCCCACTGATGCGACTGTGGGATTTAATGAAAAATGCACTCAGAGGGCATCTTAGTGATGCCCCCTGAAAAAGGACCTTACTCTAGTTTACTGGCTGCTAGCCAGCTGCCACCACCATACATGTTTCTGGACTCCTGGGTCAACAGCCTGCCACTCTCGGGGTCCTGAAACAAAGCACATCCTGGGACAAGGTGGCAAGCGTCCGCCCCCAGGTTGGGCAGGGTCCGTTAAGGGGAAGCTTCAAAGGCCTGCCGCCTTTGTGAGCTACCCCATTCATTTGCTGCTCCCAGAAACTGCCCCCACCGGTTCTGAACCCCACATTGGGTGGGAGAATCAGTGGGAAAACTAAGTTAGGAAGAGAGGTGTGCCCAACTTTGCCAACCCCACCCATCAGCTAGGAGAGGCGAGGTGAAGCACAACTCTCAGTCCCCGCCATCTTGCAACCAGAGTGAGGCCTATGTACCTGTACCACTGGAGGGTGTCATCATAGGGGGTGTCCCCAAGGAAGGGTCCTATTGGTCCCGACATGTACCTACCTGAAACACCCCTACATTTAGTATTTAGGGGCAACCCTGAACCTTGCCTCCTCAGATCTGAGCCAAAAAGAAGCAAGAAGAAGAACAACAGAACAGCCATGCGGAGAGAAGAGAAGGACACCAACTGACTTGGCCCCCGTCGTTCTGGCCTGTCCTGAGCTCAAACTCCTCCAACAGAACCTCAGTGTGTCCTGCAGCCAGCAGTCCCCAAAAACCCATAGAATCTGCCCTGCCTTTGTGACTAAAAAGGACTAAGGGGCATATTAGCAAGAACCTCGTTAAAATTATCGCAGTTTTAGCGGCTAAAATGCGTTATAGAATTCCAATAGAAGCCCAGGTAATATGTGCAGGACATCTAACCTGGGATTCTATTGGAATTCTATAACACATATTAGCAAGCCCATTATTGCCGTTTTAGTGGCAGTTTCCTGCTGCTAAAACAGCGATAATTTTAATGAGGTTCTTGCTAATATGCCCTTTTGTCTCCAGCAAGCACCAGACTTGCTCAAAAGTAACCTACTCTGACTCCGGCTGACTCCGTGAGTCTCCCTCACTTCGCTCCCAGCACCCCGAGCCCGAGTGAACCAACACCCTAAGGAGGTCCTCCCAGCGATCCTAGATGGATCCCAGTGACCCCTGAACCTCAGAAAGCTCCCAAAACCAACCTGCAGCCAACAACTGGAATGTCCACACAACCCCAAGCGACACCCAGACCAAGTCCGTAACCAAAGCGGTCCAGGAAGAACAACCGCGACTGTCTGACCGACTCTGTCACCGAACGCTTGACGTCACAGGATGACATCTCCCAAAGCCCCCATCCACCTCAACAGCAGCTGACTGACTCCGAGGGAACCGTGACCGAAACAGCAGTATCAGCCTAGACCGCACCCTACACCTGGCCACCCCTGTGCCGCTGGTGGTGTTTTTGTGCTGGCCATTGGGCCCTTCAGTGCTGAACCTGACCCTACAAGTTCTTATGTTCCCAATCTGGTGGGCTTCTCTCTGCAGTCTCCAAGCCCATGACCGTGATTATCCTGTTGGCTTACTCATTTGACCGAATCTCACCCACGGATCCGCAAACCCAGTTCTGCCTTCTCAGGAATAAATGTGGCTTGTGAGTAGTACTATAAACCTGTGTTGAGTCTCTTTTTCCCTTTCCTCAGGAGATGCACCAGCCTTGCATCTAGAGATACCTGGCTGCATAAGAAAAGTAATTCTACTGTAAATAAATTCACTGCATTCTAACTGTATTTAAATTGCATATGCTTGTAAAGTATGTTCATACTTACCTGTACCAGGCCTGGCTTGGTTCTAGACAATAAATATAACTAAATAATACTTTTTTTATACAAACCAATTGGTCAGAGTTCAGTCCTTGAGTGTGTGAAATCCTTTCTTGCCCAAGTTGTACAATAAATGCTTAGCAATACCCTCTGATAAGGCCTTACTGCTCGCCCACACTACCAGAAAAAGAGAGTAAGTTAATGTCTACTTCAACCACTGCCTACCTCTGGGGATCCACTGGACTCTGTGCACGTTATACCTTACTTTGATATAGTATATACAGAGCCAGCTTCCTACACTCACTCCATGCCAACCAACTACACAATCTTAAAGAAAAAACCCAAAAGATATCAAAAATAGAGAGGCCTGCCTTTCTTCCAACAGCAAACATTTTGCAAATTACTGCGCTGAACTTACTAATTTTTCCAAAAACCTCCAGGAAGTGGGTATAGAAGAGACTGCAGACACAGAGTGATGCTTCCCCTCCAAAATCCACATCCAAATGACCTAGGGCTGGACAAAATCGACGGAGGGGTATAAAGACACAAATAGGAAGTTCCTACTCTGTGTACAATTGCCTCCCAGTCTATTTGGCACTGTCTTCCAGCTTCAAAGAAATAAAAAAATTGCTGCACTAAATTATGCTGATTAAAATGTCACCCAGGCCTACTATAAAATATGATTTTGAGCATAATAACACCCACCAGCAAAATCACCTGAGAGGACAAATCTTCTTTACTTCCAAACCCAGAATCTACCATCAAAGGAGGAACCGCAGTTCCAGCATGGTACTGCTCCAGGGCCGGACTGGCCGTAGCAGGCACTGGGCGTTTTCCCGGTGGGTTGCTAGGGTGGGGGCTGGTTTTGGGGCCCTAGGGGGCTGTTATTGTTACCGGGAGTCGGCAATATCCATCCCCTGTAACAAAATCAGCCGTAACCGGCCCTCGCAATCTGCTCGGCTGCACCCTCCCCTCACCCAAGGGGGTGCCAGCTGAACAGTGTGCTAGGTCTGGTTTCAGTCCCCAGTCCAGCCCTGTCCTGCTCTTTGCCATCCCCAGTAGTAATTGCTCTGTAGAGTCACCTAAGCTTTGGAACACCTTCCCACCAAAAATAGGGATGATCAGCAAACATCTAAAAATCTGAAAACCAAAGAAGGCTTGGATGTTACATAAATATGATGCACTCACACTCATGGTACAAAATTACTCGCTATCTATACACAAACTGTGATCCTATCCCCCGCTAATATTTCCCTACACAATCATTGCATGCTCGGAACCTGTTCCTGACACTGAACATACTGTATACAGCTCCTGATTAAGAACTGTGGATGAAATTCAGATCCTTCTGCAAACAGGAGTTTGTGTGGGGGATTGGAATTTTGAGCTTTGAATAATTATCACTTACACCTGAATTTCCATCAACAGATTTAAGTGGGTCAAACGTGAGGGGGGCTGGCTAGCCGGACTGCGAGATGGCCACCATTTGAGCGAACTCCGCCGGCCATGGACTACAATCCTGTCAAAATCCTGCAAATTGTGGGCTCCGGGGACTGCAGTCGGCGCCTGTGATGCCCGTTCGCCTGGTGAATGTGGCGAGCGTTTCCTGGTTCCCTGGTGGTGAAGTTCGGCGACATGGCGGCCTGAGAAGACAGCACCGGAACGAAACCCCTGCTGGCGGCCGGAGCAGGGAACCCCTCTCCTCCGGGTGACCTTAAAATAAAATCCGCGGTCGCGCAGGCCCTCCACCAGGCCTCGGGCGCGACCCCGAGAACTGCCCCGCCACATCACAAGACCACCGGGACGCTGTAAAGCAATGTCCCTTAAGAGAAAGAGCGACGGGTAGACACATCACCCGTAAGCGCAGGGAAAAATGCGAAAGAAGGACTTTGGCGGTCCGAGGAAACCGGAGGCGCCATCTTGATTTGCAGCGCGGACTCAGGCTGCGGGCCGGGCGAGCTGGGGACGGAGCTCTACCTACCGCAACACACAGCAGCAAGCCGAAGGTAGGAGGGTGGGGAGCTGGTCTGTTCGGGGAGCGACGCGACTCATCCCCCCCCTCGTGTGAAGCAGACTGGGGGCGCTCCTCCCGAGTGCGCTTTCAGCATTGCGTGGTTGGGGCACCAATTCTACATTGCACCAGACAACTGCAGCCGACCCCGCGCCGACCAGCTGGGACTTGCGCCTCCATCCTTCCTGCCCGACCAGAGGAGAATACACAAGCGTCATCTCACAGCAGTACCCCTTGCAGAGGGGCTGGGTGTGGCGGTGGAGGCACAACTGCTGATTTGAGGACGAATAGCCGGCACTACTAGAGGTCCCCCCTCTCCCCCTGCGTTACCAGAGGCGAGCCACATTATTACCCTGCTTCTCCGCCATTAAAGAGGCGGTAGAGAGGACGCGAGATGCAGCCAACCCCTGCCGCTACCGAGGTTTAATTCTTTGAAGAGTGGTGTGTTTCCCCGGGCCTAGTTGCTGGGGGGGTGTTTGTGCTGACAGAGCTGCAGCAGCGGGCAGTTACCTAGGACTCAGATAGCGGCTTGGACTGGAGTATCTCACCCAGCAACCAACATGGGACGAAATGACGCGAGACAGGCAAAGATATCTTTTGACAACGCCCGTCCTGCGAAACCTAAGGAGCCATCGATAGCGGAGACCGGGGCTACTGGGGGCGAGGGCAATGGCGTAGATCGGGAGGAGAACCTTCGCACATTAATGTTGGATGTACGCTCAAGTCTAAGGAACATAGATGCGAAATTGGATACGTTGACCGCCCAGATGGATCAGGTCAAAACGCCAGTCTCTACACATGAGACCAGACTAGATGGCCTTGAAAATAGACACACAGAGTGCATAGAGTTCCAACGCGACACGAAGGAACAACTACTCCACATGGACAGGCTGCTTATGGTCATCAAGGCAAAGAACGATGATTTGGAGGCACGTTCTCGAAGGAACAACCTCCGAATTACGGGAATTCCAGAGACGACTAACATAGGGAAGATGGAGACGCATGTAACTGACCTGCTACATGAACTATTCGACCCAAACTTGTCCCCAGTATTTGTGGTAGAGCCGGTGCATAGGAAACTGGGCCCGAAACCGCCGGTGGGTGGCACACCAAGGCCGATTCTTGCAAAGATCCTCAACTATCAGGATAAGGACCTCATACTGAAGCTAGCGCGTGAGAAGGGCCAAATATCTCACAAGGGCAATAACATCTCCTTTTACCCCGATTTCACACCTATGGTACAAGCTGCGAGGAGGGAATTTTTGCCTGCTAAATGTTTGCTGCTCCAAGCACAAATGCCATATGCGCTCCTATACCCGGCCAAGTTGAAGGTAATGCACGAAGGTTCGGCACATTTCTTCACGGACGCCAAATCCGCCCTTAAGTTTGCCAAACATATATGCGGCACAATAAAGAAAACTCCAAATGCGAGGCAGAGTCCAGAAGAAGAACAGCTAAGTGAAAATGACTGAAATAATGTTTTGCTGATACTGCATGGTGTTGGGGATGGTTCCTCGATTGATCGGGGGGAGGTAGATGTCCATGTATACCACAGGGAGTGTTTATAATCTTTGGTGCTACTTAAGTGTCCTAATGTGGATTGCTTTCCTGAAGCCGGGCGGATAAAGTTGGGCAGAATGATATAGCATAATGTTGGAATACAGGGCGCTGGCGGGGGCGAACGGAGCCACACATAATAACTCCATGGCCACCATGTGCAAACAGGGGTGTATGTCTGGGGATCCTCGCCCACCTGGGGTGTATCCCAATGTTAAGGTACACACGTGCATTGCGTGTTTGCGGGGGTATTATCACACAACCTGATTGGGGGGTTGGAGTGGGAGGGGGGTGGGGGGATTAATTGAGGGTTTGTTATGGCATAGGTTGCTACAAGCTGAGTTAATATTAACACTATGAAATCATGTGTCTGAATGTCCCCGAGGGGAAGTACGAGAGATGACTTCAAAAAGTCCATGGGTGCGACTAGAGAGGTGATTAAGATAATTACATGGAACATTAGAGGAGTGAATGATGGCAGAAAGGCAAGGTTGATGCATACCTATCTACTGAGGCACAAAATAGATATTTGCCTCCTACAGGAAGCACATCTGAATTCTAAACCGTCCGCAAGGTTGAGGCACAGTAGATGGGGGAGATCTACTCCACGATATACTCCAACTACGCAAGGGGGGTTGCCATTATGATACGAAGGGGGTTGGACTGGAAGGAACTCCTAATACATGTAGACCCAGAGGGGAGGTATGTCGTAGCTCATGGACAGTTATGTGGCAGATCAGTGACATTAGTAAATGTGTATGGCCCGAATACGGACACACCAGATTTTTTCAGGGAGGTTTGGGCTCGAGTTGAGGCAATGGGTTGTTCCACAATTATTTGGGGGGGTGACTTTAATGTAGTACTGAACGATTCACTTGATCGAAAGGGGACCGCTAGACAGTTGCACCCACATGCTAGCCTCGCACTCAGGGATATAATGCTGCAAGGGAATCTTATTGATATCTGGAGAGTGTGTAACCCAAGTTCTCGTGAGGGTACATGCATTTCCACCCAGCACGCGGCCTGGTCCAGACTGGACTTCTGGCGGACGTCCCCCGACATTGCCACTTGGGCCACGAAGGTTAGCCACCCTTGCCAGGTCCTTATCGGATCACGCCCCGTGCCTCCTGGAATTGACGCCCCCAAGCACAATCCAACGGGCGTTTAGTTGGCGGCTGCCCCCACATGCACTACTGGATGCTGCCTTTAAAGATGAGATCAGAGCTGACATTATTGACTTTTTCACCCTAAACACTGGCTCAGTGTCTACGTAGGCGGCACTAAGGGAAGCATTTAAAGTCGTGATCCGAGGGCAATGTATAGCGAGACAGGCTGGCGTGTTAAAGGCCATCAGAGGCACTCTGAGTGTACTGGAGGGGCAAATTAAAGACCTCGAAGGGGACTACTGCACCGCCCCTAACCCCGAGAATTCAGCCGCAATTAAAGAGAAGTTACTAGAATTCGCAGAGGAGGCGCAACGGGAATTAAAATTCTTAGGAAAGCACGCAGAGGCTAGAAGGTACGGAGAATGGGATAGGCCAAGTCGGACGCTGGCAGGACTCATTAGGAAAACTAGGACTATGGCCTGTATTCACACGATTCATACCTCTGGGGGGGATACCGTTACGGGACAAGAGGAAATACTACAGGAGTTTAAGAACTTTTACTCCAACCTATACACGTCCACACAACCTGAGGCTCCAGAACATTTAGAAGACTTCCTTGACTCCATCGCACTAGTATGGTTTAATGACACCCACCGTAAGTATATGGAACTTCTGGTCACAGTAGAGGATATCAGAAAAGTGATAAATGGCCTGCCCCTGAACAAAGCCCCCAGGCCGGATGGTCTGACGACAGCCTTCTACAAAGCCTACTCTGAGGAGATGGCGCCTAGATTGCACGCAGTGTATGCCGAGTCTTTAGAGACCAGTCTCCTACCTGCATCCATGCGGGAGGCCTTAATCATGTCATTGCTTAAGCCGGACAAAGATGAACACTCTATCGATTCGTACAGGCCGCTGTCCTTGATAAATGTTGACATCAAAATCTATGCTAAACTCGCGGCTGAACGCCTCCAGCCTCTTCTTCCGATGGTGGCCCTCCCGGACCAATCAGGATTCATACCCGGCCGTTCCACGTCCCATAACCTCAGGACCCTTTTTTGTGCTGCACTACCTCCACCCATCAGTGCACGCTGCAGCCATATTCCTAGACGCCACAAAGGTGTTTGATTCCCTTGAATGGCCCTAAATGTTCCGGATAATGGTACGCATGGGCTTTAGCCCGTTATTTATTGCCCAAGTCCGACTACTCTACACGAGCCCGACTGCGCGAGTGCGCGTGAACGGCATGATATCTGAACCATTTGAGGTAATTAGGGGAACGAGACAGGGCTGCCCGCTATCTCCACTGCTCTATGCTATTGCGATGGAACCTCTTGCAGCGAGAGTAAGGCAACATCACACTGCCAGGGGGATTGGGTTCAGCTCCCGCAGCTTGCTAATATCTATCCACGCGGATGATGTCACCCTGTATGTATTGGACCCCTCTGCTTAATCTAGATCCTTTGCTGAGGGAATTCGTAAAATTCGGCGGACTATCGGGAATATCGATCAATTGGGCTAAATCCGTGATTTTTCCATTGACGGACGGCACCCCTGAGGTGCGGTCGGAATTTCCTTTGCGCTGGACGGCTGATGAGTTCAAGTACTTGAAGATCTGACTGAGTCGTAATCTCCAAGACATTTGGAATTTAAATTTTGGACGAGCGGTGGATTGGCTAGAGAGTAAAGTGGCGATATGGTCTAAATTACCCCTATCTGTGGCCGGGAAGGTGACTTTGTCTAAAATGGTAGTCTTGCCAAAATGTCTTTATTTATTTTCGAACATTCCGATTCCACAAACCAAGCAATTTTTTAATTGCCTTTGGTCCCAATTGATATCTCTGGTTTGGTCGGGCGGACAGGCCCGAGTTTCTTGGGACCTGCTGACCTTGCCGCTAAGAGAGGGCGGACTGGCCGCTCCGGATGTGCAGTTGTATGCTCTATGTGCACAGGCCCAATATCTGCACTTCTGGACGTATCCCACGCCGTACCAACCACACGTGGCGGTCGAACAGGACTCGCTAGCACCCTTGCCCCTGGCGGTTGCACTCTATCGGAAGAGCCCCCGACCCTTTGCCGACGTAGACTCCGCCAACACTCTACGATGGGCATGGTGCGAATTACCGAAACGGGCACGGCTCCCGCTTCTCTATGCACCAGCCATACCCCTAAAAAACAACCTGATGTTAGCCTGCCTAGAGACTTGTGGAGGACAGTTGGTGTTGGGTGGCACTCAGATCAACACTTTCGCTAATCTATACCCGGATGGGCAGTTCAGGGGCCCGCAGGCGGCGTTGGAGGGGACAACAATTCCATTTGGAGAGGTTTTTGCCTACCACCAGTTGAAGGCGGCATGCAGGTCCCTTTGGGAGGGATTTCCAGAGCCCCCCCCCACGTTGAATGCCTTACAGAACATGCTGTCCCGTGCCTCCCACAAGAAGCTGGTGACACGATTATACAACGAGATGCAAAAACAAGTCCCGATTGTGAAGCCTAAGTCTATGCTACTCTGGAATGAGGAACTCGACCCTCCGTTATCCGACAACCAATGGCTGTTTTGCTGTAAACAGTTGTTAGAGCTATCCCCGAATTATAAGCTGCGTCTTATACATTTTAAATTCCTGCATCGCTACTATCGAACCCCAATGAGCCTGTTCCGAATGCACCTGTGTGAGGACGCTGGATGCTGGAGATGCAGTAGCGAGAATGCTACCTTTCTTCATATGGCCTGGAGCTGTCCACGACTGGTTAGCTACTGGCAGGAAATATTTGAGGCCGTAAACCAAATAGTCAGAAGGACGGATGACCCCTTCCCACATTTAGGCCTGTTAGGTATGGTTATCGATACAGAGCCAAAAGATAGGAAACTGCACGCATTGTTACTGCTATACGCACGACAACAAATTGCTCTTAGATGGGCACGAAAGAAATCGCCTGCCTTCAGTGCTTGGCTGGCAGATGTGACATATGGCCGTACACAGTTAGGTACATACTGGGATTTGATGCCTGCTGCATCCCAGCCCCGAGACATCTGGGAGCCCTTTCTCCAATGGGCTCGTGCTAGGGCGGCATCTCCTGCTTCGGATGGAGCGGGAACTGCAATGGATGGACAGTGAGAGATGACTGACCTATGTAAAATCTGCAGGAGACCCAAAGGTGTTGTAGTGGGGAGGTGGCTTCCCCCCCCCTTTTGTTGTTCTTTCAGCTGCTGTCCCCCTCCCCCTCCCTCCCTCATTCTGGGGTTCCCCACTATTGCACGGGTGACGATCTGAGGCATATTCATACCTTCTGCCATCGCAAGGTTCACTACTATCCACAAGCGCACACCACGGACAGTTAGATGCGCAATATGACGTACTACTGGGTACTATTCAGAAGACATGTGCCAGTTCGAAAGATGCCCCCTGGTTGGGCTGTAAGGTAATACATCTGCCTATGCTGGTTCTTAATATAGCTACCTATGCTGTTTTGGTTTGGTTTGAGTTCTCCATTGTTAGAGATGTTCTCATTTAAATGAGTCTGCAAAACCTACATTAGACATGACCCCCACGTGCACATAGTCACTTGTAACCCTTAACTGACATATGCCATTTATTGTCTGTTCTCCTGTTACATATTGAAATGTACCCGCTAGGCCTAACGCTCCACAGACTGTATTTATATAATTATTTGTGACTTGAAACGCGGCCGGCCCGAAGTGGTTGTAGGCGGCATGCTGTGTTAAACTGAGTTACTCCTGAGAGCGATCACTAACTGCTAGCAACTATGAATATGGGGCTGCCGGACAGTATCTGGTTGTAGACGATGAGCTGTGTAATCACCTTCAAATGCTAATAAAGGTTTTTGAAAACTTAAAACAAAAAAAACTAAAAGTGGGTCAAACGTGCCTCAATTTGTTGGGGTGGACAAGTGAAAACATGTGGCAATTGGTGCTTTAAATACTGATTTTGAATGTTTTGCCAGATTTCCAAATGGTAAATACTTCACCCCATGGAAATGGTAATTACTGTATTCTCCAAGTACCTTACTCACATCCGGCCCACTTTAAATCAGAGCAAAAGCCTGCATCTCAATAGAATCAAACAATCAATCAGTGATGTGTAAAGCACGGCAAATCACCTGTGAGTGTCTCAAGGCACAGGAGTTGCTGCTTGCTTCATAGTGATCTTTTCATTCGAACAGCCAGATCTTGAGTCCTTTCCTGAACTGCTGGAGTTCTGGGGTGGTCCTGAGGTGCACAGGACGGTCGTTCCAAGCTTTGGCCACCTGGTGTGTAAAGGAGCATCCTCCACTGTTGCTTTAGCAGACCCTGAGGGTGTCTGCGAGGAAGAGGGAAGTGGATTGTAGGTGACTGGTTTGTTAGTAGAAGGGCAAGTGTTTGTTGACATAAGCTGGTCCTTGGAAGTGCAAGACTTTGTATGCATGGGTCAACATCTTGGGGTGTGATGTGAGATCATCTGGGGAGGGCAAGTATAAGTCTGGCCATTGAGTTTCGGATTGTCTGTAGTCTCTTCAGGAGGTGTACAGTGATTTCTATGTAGTGTGCATTCCTGTGTTCCAACCTGCTGGTGATGAGGGCCTGCTTGATGGTCCTTCTGGTGTTGACTGGGAGCCATCTGAACATCTTGTGGAGCATGCCTATGGTGTGGAAGCAGGTGAATAAGACTGCATTTAACTGTTTCTTCATGGAAAGCTTGCTGGCCAAGTTGATGCTGAGGTTTTGGGCATGGTCCCTCAGGGCAGGGAATGTATCAAGTTCAGCAGGCCACCACATTTCAACCACAGTTGTCCTTCATCCAGTTGGCGACGTTCATCATACACCTGTGAAAGTTAGCTCGGGTAGTGAAGGTGATTTCAGACAGCAACATGATGAGCTGGGTGTCATTGGCATAGGAGGTGATGTTGAGCCCCCTGTTGCTGGCCGGAGGGGGGGGGTCATGTACGTGTTAATGAAGGCGGGGCTAAGGGATGATCCTTGGGGGACATCGCAAATGATCTTCTTGTGTTACGAGGTGAACTAGGGAGGCTGATTCTCTTTGCCAGCAGAAAATTGTCATGACCTTGCTTGGCTGATAACTAGTTAAAGACATAAGATAATATTAGAGCCACCTTTATAGGTAATCAAGACCCTTTGTTATACTTTTCAACAAATAAAAAAGGAAATAGAAGGCATATTGCACAATATTGTCTAAAATGTGAAAGGCTTGAGCTTTCTGCATTAGTAGCTTTTTCGAAATTTCCATCAGCATATGCAAAATACATAGCTAGGATGTGATGAGACAGCATTGTTCATATAACAACCGTATAATGCGTACGCAGAGCACAGCGTACAAGTGGGTTCAAGTAACATGCTATAAATCACGGAATGACACTTTCATGCCTACCCTCCAATGACTGTTCTTTCAGTGTATAGTCCAGTGTGCACGTTATGTTACTTAATCTGCTCAGCTGTTTTCCAGCGGGAGGTGGGAATGGATTACTTTGCTTCTCTGGTGTGTGCTTGCGAAATATGAGTTTGAAATGCGTTTTCTTTTTTTACATTTCTGCTTTGCATGAAACATTCCCAGTAGAGCAATCCGGACAAATTCACATCTACACAAATCAGTTCGAAATGAGCTTTTCCCTTAGATTATCCTGCAGGTTGCACTCTCAAATTGCCGAATGCGTTAAGGGATTCCAGAAATATCTCTGAACATAATAATATTATTGTTTCATCTTGCATATAAAGAGAGAAATAAAGAGTGTAGATTCTGACGGAATCTCGCTAACACTTTTTATACGTCTTTTATGTGTTGATTACTACTTCAAATTGGTTAACAAAGACACCCACAGTCATTACAGGCTAGCCTTTTATGTACTCGCAGAATGGCCATTGACTTTCACACAGACTGGCCTTCGTGTTCATTGCCAATGCTTGTCCATGAAGGTGGACAGAGTGACGTCGCTTCTCTATCTCGCGGTTTTCAGCTTTGAAAATCTGGACACCCTTTGCATAATGCAGACGGCCAAACTACGTAATTCGGTCCTACATTGCCGCACAAAATACAAGCAACCTTCGGTAAATGCTTTACATTCCTTATAGAGCAATAATAATCTGTTCAATCAGTGCTTTAAATGGACAGGCACTGCCCGGTACTGAGTGCCTGCACTTCTATAATTTTAAATGGAGTGCACTTCACAGCACTCCTGCATTACATTTAATAACAGAGTACCTGCACTTCTCAGGAGAAAACGGATACTCTAAATACTAAGTACTCACATTGCTATGGGCCAGATGTATCAACATTGCATTTTGCGGACATATGGAGATGGCTGCACCCGGACGCCAGAAGCTACTCATTTTACTCAGGGGTGCATAGAGTACACTCCAGACTGGACTATGTCTTCCTCCCCCGGCATGCACTTGGGGTTACTGACTAAGCAGAATATCTGGCGCAGGGTATTTCGGATCACTCGCCACTACTGATCCAGATAACCGACATGGGATTTGCAGAATACTGAGATAATGCAGGGCCTCAGGGCAGATACGAAGGTATACTTTGCAGAAAACGTTGGCTCACTACAGTCAGGAGTTATTGTGTGGGAAGCATACAAGACGGTGCCCGAGATAGGGCCCAAAGTAGGCTATCCTGGGAGAAGCGGAAAGCTCAAGAGGAACTTAATACCCTGGAAACCCAAATTCTAGACCTCGAACGGCGATACCTGGCAGGAAGGGACCCACAGGTGCTTCAACGACTGACGGATACTCAGCACCAGTATAAAGATTTAGTGACAAATGAGGCAAAAGCACAGGCACTTTCGACCTTGCATGGGTTGTATGATGATGGGGACAAGTCCGGAAAGCTCTTGGCGTGGTTGAGCCGTAGGGAAAGGGATGCCAGCTCGGTAGAAGGCGTGGTTGATGGACGGAGACAGCTGCAGAGAAGGGACCCCCAGATTGTCCAGAAGTTTGCTTCCTACTTCAGGGAATTTTATAAAGCCAGGGAACTGGGTGGCACAGACGAAATCGAGGCCTACCTGTCCAAAATTCACACCCCGATCTTAACAGACGAAGGCAAAGAGACCCATGAGGCTGACATATCAGCCACAGAAATAAGGGAGGCGATAGCCAGACTTCAGCCGGGGAAGGCCCTGGGGCCTAATGGATTCCCGGACAAATTCTTTAAGAAAGATACTGATCTGCTGACACCCCACCTCCTGGCGCTCTTCAGAGATGCAACTCAAGAGGGTATCCTCCCGTCTGACTTGAGAATGGCCATGATTGTGCCTATCTATAAACAGGGCAGGCTGCCCGAGGACTGCACGTCCTACATACCGATCTCCCTCCTGAACGTGGAGGCTAACCTCCTGGCAACGGTCCTGGCTGTCAGGTACAGTCGCCAGACTCCACAGGAGCGAAGATAAATACCCCTAACTTCCGAAAAGCAACCCCAGAATGGAAGGTGAAACTCACTCTGAGGCACTGCTCTCCAAAAGTATGGGGGAATTAAAACCAAGGAGTGTCCACCACTCTCCCCATATGAGGATGAATGAGGTCGAGGAGACGGGCAGCCAGGAGGAGCAGATGCTGGAAAGAAAAACAGTAATCACAACACAATGCTTTATAACTCTAAGGACTATGATACATTGATCTGTGTTCAGTACCGCCTCACACTCACCCGGTCTCTTCTTTAAGCCTTCCTTATTGGGGGCTCTCCAACAAGACCGGAGCAGGATCCTTAAGGGTGTCTTGAACAGGGTAGGGGATATCAGCAACACTGAATGAGGTCCTGGACTGAGGTAGTTACAGAGACATTCATTTATTTATTTATTTTTATTTATTTTTTAAACTTATAGGGCGCAACAGCTACCCAAAAAGGGTTTCCCGGCGCCTAAGAACACAGCACAGAAGATGGAGAACGAACCATTTAGGTTGTTCAGGATTATTGATCGAACAACCAGGTTTTTATCTGTTTCCTAAACCTGGAGTAATTCTCTTCTTTGCGTACATAGAGAGGAAGTGCATTCCAGATGGATGGACCCTGATGGGAAAAGGATCTGCCTCCCATCCTGGAGAGCTTGACTCTGGGCACACAAAAAGTTGCTGCTGAGAATGACCTTAAATTTCTTTTTGGGATGTAGGGATGAACTAATGCCTGCAGGTATTTTGGAGCAGTGCCTGTTTTTATTTTAAACATATAGTTTAGGGTCTTAAATCTAATGCGGTTTTCCACCCTAAGCCAATGAAGTTCACGCAGGTAGGGGGACACGCGGGTATTCCTTGGTATGTGGCAAAGAATCCGTGCAGCCGAATTCTGTATCATCTGTAGTTTCTTTATTACTGCTTTGTTAGCACCTAGGTACAGGATATTCCCGTAGTCAAGCCGAGATGTAACTAAGGCATTGACTACTGTTTTCTGCGTGGAGATGGGCAGCATCCATAGGATCTCTTTGAGCCATTTTAGGATGGTGAAACAGAGGCCCACAACTTTGCTGACCTGTTGCTTCATTGACAGCGAGTTGTCCAGAACTACCCCCAGATTCCTTGCATGGGTGACTGGTGTAGGAAGAGTTCCCATCTCGGAGGGCCAGTGTGAGGCG